>NC_133662.1:215473602-216073602 GCF_037893015.1 Macrotis lagotis
TTAAAAAAATTTTTGTTAACTGGGTCTTTAATGAAATTTTTGTTTGTATTTTGTACCAATATCTTTTTCAAGCTGTGAAGACTGTAACTTTAAAATTCATATGAAGTAGGATGAATTATTTCTATGTAAGGATAATTTGGAAATGTCTTTGAATAAATTAATATCAGCTGATTAGTGTGCAGTTTTGTTTTATATTTAAATTCCTAATATTATAACTGTTATTATCATGTTTCTATATTTTCTTATATTGTAAATTCTTGGAAACCATTGTGTAATGAATGCTATTATGGGAATGATCATTTTATTTCATTAAAAATTTTAATTCTTTTTGATTTGGATACTGTGAAGTTATTAATTAAGTTAATAAGGGTTATTGTATAGGACCTATAGGAGGCATTTAATTAGATATATTGTAAAAGGAAAAAATAATAATTGCCTATTTTTTGGAAAAGAAAAGGAGTAGAAGAAAGACCTTGTAAAAAAATTTTTCTTATATGTAAGCCTGCCAAGTTCTGACTGAATGAGGTTGTGCAAAGCTTATCAGTCCTATAAAAGAATCACTAAATTGTTTCATTTAGGGAATAGGATCCCCCTCCATCATTCCAAATACTCCTTGAATAAAGGGGAATTTTTTCAAGTTTGTTTATGGTGCAGAAGTTATTCATGTGCTGATTTTGAGTATGAAAATCAAGTTATGACTAGAATGGTCTGTAAATGAGTTACATTTTTAACTTAACTTAGGCTTAACAGACCCCTGCCTTAAAGATTTTATTTTGGTTCAGGGGCTAATATACAAAACTTTAAGAGATGACTATCTGTTAGCCTGCAAATCAATGTCAACTTTTTCTATAAGATTATTTTTGAATAAACTATCTACATGAATTTGTATAATTTAATTGATTTGTTAAAAATTCCAATGACCTTTTCCATTAGGATGTTTCAAGTTGTTTTGGAAAAAAGACAATAATAAAATAAATGAAAGTTAAGTAATGTTTTGTTTGATTTCTTTTTAGATCTGATAGAGTTGATATTAATAACAATTGTGCCCAACCCTACTATGATTAGTGAAACTTTGCTGTTTGAGGTGAACCCTTGGAGGACCACAATTTTTCTTGTTTACCTTTTGTTTTTAGGTTTGTCTTGAAGTTCACCACTTGAAGAAAAATGCCAGTGGCCCAGTGGGAGGGATGTCTGTTATATAAGGCCAGGGGATATCTGTCTCTGGGGAAAAGGTTGAGAGGGTAACTTTAAGAACGTGAAGGTAGAGACCTCCTGACTCAATTTTCCATACAATTCTCCCAGCTTGGTAAATTCTGAGCCTGGCTATGGTATCCTGTCATACCGTTGGCTGCTTATATTGTTCTTGGCGGAATTAAATGGAATTATGGATATTTTATCCTATTAGATATATCTTAAATCATTCTATGTCTTTAGGCTCTGACCTAGAAGACCTGTATTGATGCTGCTACAGTGATTCCAACCTGCTTCTTCCTGTCATAGCAGATCTCTATAAGACAAGATAATCTATATTTTCTTTCTTTTATCTAATGAATCTTGCTGTTACAATACTTTACTTACCACCTCCAATTGTTTTTAATCTGAGATTATAGTCATTTTCATACTCTAAACAATTATATAAATAAATATTTGGCCTTGTCATATGCCTGCTTATAATTAAATACATATAGGCAAGATATGGTCCTTGCGATATCTCAAAATCATACGAGAATAATTAAATAGTGAAACAAACCAAAATATCCATTAATTAGTTCTGGTTGAAATCAGAAACATTCCATGTATAGATTATGTCCCAAGGGCAGACATGCTTTACTGTAAGACAATTCATTTGATAAACGTGTTCTTTGTATGCAATTTTAAACACTTAACTATATTTGTATGTGTCTTTTGTAACCACTTGAGCAAAATTAACAACTTTTGAGTAACTTCATTTGCATAACAAAGATTATATACTTATGTTTTTTATGTAATGATTAAATCCTTAGTAGCCTCTACTCATCCTAAATGGAGAATTGAAATTAAATTGGGAAATAATTGAATTGGAATTAACTGAATTCTAAAAAAGTAAAAATTTGGAGTTCTGAAAAAAATAGTCAAAGAATTGAATAAAAATTTTGAGAAAGCTTCAAGATTACATGATCATATATGCAAATTTCTTTAGGAAGGTTAAGGTATAGACCACTTGACTCAATTTTCCATACAATTCTCCCAGCTTGGTAAATTCTGAGCCTGGCTATGGTATTCTGTCAAACCCTTAGCTACTTAGATTGTTCTTGCCTAGAATTATTGAGAGTCTGAGGTCAGATTTGAATACAGGTCTTCCTGACTCCAGGGCTGGTGCTCTGTCTACTGTTCCACTTAACTACCCCTCATATATATATATATATATATATATATATATATATATATATATATATGCAATTTTAAAGGTTTTAAGAATCCTTCTATGGCATTTTAAAATATTTAGCTTAGTTGATATTCTTAGTTGGTATTGGAATTTTTTTAAATATATAAATTTAACAAATTGCTAACTTGCATCATGGGAAGTTATATGCCTACTTTAGTCAATATTAACTCTATAACCAAAAGAACTAATTTTCAAGTCAAATTCTCATAGTTTTTGGGGGTTTTTTTTAGGATTTTTGCAAGGTAAATGGGGTTATGTGGCCTGAGCAAGGCCACACAGCTAGGTCATTATTAAGTGTCTGAGGACAGATTTGAACTCAGGTATGCCTGACTCCAGGGCCCATGCTCTATCCACAGCACCACCTAGCTGCCCCAAATTCTCATAGATTTTTTAAAAGAGATTCTTTCTTTAGCTTGTTACTGGTATGGTATATTTCAGGTATAGGCTTTAGAAAAAAGAAACTGCAAGGGATTTTTAAGAATTGAAATTCTCTGAAATTTTAAGTATACTAAAGGTTCCTAATTTAATATTCTTCCCATAGCTATATTGTTAACCAAATCAGAACCACAAGGTTTCAGTTTCTTTTCACCACATGAATTAAGTACTGAAGAAGTAGAATTTAAGAAGTTGTATTAAAGTGCATTGAGATTTTTTTTTAAAAGACTATAACTTCTAAGAATCTACAAGTGATACGGAACTAGAAAAACAATTCTACTGAAGAGGAGCCCCTTCAGAGCTGCTCCAAGAATGAGATTTCTTTCAGAATACCCAAGAAAAGATGTTAGCAGAGAACAGACAACTATGTGGGGACATCTGTACTCCAAGTTGAAATTTGCTGATAAAATGGACATTTGGAGTTAGTTCCTGGGATGCAAGGAGACCTGATGTTAATTCATTATTGTATCCTTTGGTTTTTGCTTCATTGTACCTATTTTTGCTAAGTTGTTTTATTTAGTTAACTTAAAACATGTTAATCTCTCTGAATTCAGTCCATGGTTTTAGGTATTCTTTATATGTTATTAGCCTTGTTTCTTTTCTTTTTTTTTTTAGAGTTTTTTTTTTTGCAAGGCAAACAGGGTTAAGTGGCTTGCCCAAGACCACACAGCTAGGTAATTATTAAAATGTCTGAGACTGGATTTGAACCCAGGTACTCCTGACTCCAGGCCCGGTGCTTTATCCACTGCGCCACCTAGCCGCCCCCCCCCCCTTTTTTAGGGGCCTTGTTTCTTAATATGGTTTATGTTATTAGCCTTGTTTCAACTTTGCATTAGTTACTATGTTAAAGTCTTTTTTGAACTTCCACTGAAGAGATTTCTGTTAGTGGACTCTACTGTTGATGATGATAATGTTAATAGGATTAGCTATAGATAAGTGATCTATTTTATGTGTGTATGTATGATCAAAAGGGGCAATTGAGAAGATTAGGATATGTATCATTTTCTTATTGATTCTATTCACAAGTAATTAATTTTGTCCTATAGATGTTTTTGCCCTGTAATTGCTTAAATCATGGCTCTTGGTCTCTGAACTTAGTTCATGGATTTCGCTGGCCTGGATTGGATTACATTTAAAAATCTAGCTCTCTCATTACTGGCCTAGATTTGCCCCAAGGAATGCAAGTGAACACAAGGTCAGGTCAAACATCTTTACACCACCAAGCTATCCTTCAAAGAAGGTTGATTTGTCTTCAGAAGGGTCTAGTCTATTATCTCTAATACTTGCAGCTACACTCAAATGAGACGCACTTCTTAGTTTCATGAGAGAAAAAGGGGGCTCGTTGCTAGACCCCATTATGAAACTTCCAACCAATCATGTAGTTCCCTCTGCCTCAGCTTTGTAACTAATCATCTTGTTTCCAATTTCACGATGTCATATGCCCGCCGGTTCTATTCTTTATTCTTAAACTCCCCAAAATCTATAAAAAAATAACTGTCTTTTGGTTCAGGATCTTTAGCATAAATATAAGTAACCCACTGATCCATTAGGCTGCATGTCCCTGTTAATAAATGCTAGCTTACTTAAAGAATTGCCTCTGTTTACCTTTTGTAAAATTTCTCACACCACAGCACTATATAAAGGTTGCTATTATTATGGTAGATAATAGAGACAGAGAAAGGATTCTTGCAACATATGCTTTATTGGTTTAAAAAAAGGATAGCTCCTGTGCTTCATGACTGTGTCCTCTGCTCTAATAAGTAAGACTTGTCAAAGAGGCAGCTCCAGGCAGGTCCAAGGTTTTTTTCCTTATCTTTTCCTCTTCTTCATTTATGGAGAAGTAGTCTGGCTTGCAGTTTCAGGTAACGGTGTGGAAGTGGTAAAACTGTGAGAAGAGACAGTGTAGCCAACAGGGGAGCTACTCTCATCAGCAAGGAGAGGGGTGGGGTTATCAGGAGCCAGGGAAGTTGTCTTCAAGGTGTTGGTGGTCTGCGGAGGGAGGCTACCAATAGTTGGAATGGTGGTATTTTCAGGAGCTGAGGAGTTCTTCAGTAACTGGGTAATAAAGTCTGGCTTGAATGAATTCTGAATATTGGGTTCATAGGTAGGATTTAGGCTCTTCTCCAAAGTGTGGGAGGTGATATTAAGAAGTGATAGCATTTCTGGCACAGGAGAAATATTCCCTTCAGGGGCCAAAGTGGAAACGTCAAGAGGAATCTGGAACTTCTTTGAAGATGGAAAGCTTAAGTTGGAATCTAGGGGAAAAAAAAAGCAAAAAGTGTTGGTCAAAAAAATAAAAATAAAGACAATTTTTAAATTTTTTTAAATACATAGTTGTTTGAAATCCTGTTTCTGAGCATCCTCCTTCCCAAAGCTCTCACCAAGCCTATTTAAGAATTTTCCCATTCCCCAGTACTTATCCTCTCACTCCAGGTCCATTAAAAACACCTCTAAACTGAGCTATGAATGACTCAGAAGGCATTATCCTAGTTTAAAAAACTCCCAGTTGTTCCATCCTTTGGGCTTAATCCATAACTATGGCCATTCTGACCATTCTCTCAACAAGGATCTTTTTGTCTTCATGAGTGAATTGGGTCCTTGCTCAAAGCATTCTGAAGGAGAAATCATTGAGCCCCGAATAGACACCTCCTGAGTCCCCCATGTTGGGCAGGGAGGGCACTGGACAAAAGGGGTCTCCAGTCAGAGTGGAAAAAGCCACAGTCTGAGAGTCAAAAAGCCTAGATTCTAGCCCCAGACCCTCTGGCTGAGTGTCTGAACTTAGGCAAGTACTTGACCCTTCTGGGCCTTGGTGTCCTCATCTCTAAAATGAGATGATGGAACTAAAATGAGCTCTAAGCTTCTTTCCAGATTCATCACCACCTTCTAACTCTTAGTCCCTCTCTTTCCCCCAAGTCAAAAACATCAGAGGAAACACAAGACCTTCTGCATGTATGCTACAAGACTCAGGTCAACAGACCTGGGTTTGTGGTGCTCTAGGGCCTGAACAGTAAGGGTACACATGGGCCCAGGTTCCTTTGCTTCCAGATGACATTTTACTTACCTCTGACATCCAGAATATGATATAATGTGTTCACAAGGGGGAAAGGGTCCAGCCCACAAAAAGAGCCTCTGAAGTCATCCAAATCCAGGGACCACACCATGGCTCCCCCAAAATTACTCTTTTTTATAAAAAATGCCTGTGAAAATAAATACTTATTAGCCAGCTTACTGTTCTGAATACCATCCAGTTGGGGTGCTATGGGAGGGAGAAGGAAAAAAGGAAATGCAACTTTTGACCTTTGGGAACCCCCAGGCTACTGGGAAGATAGCCCACACATGAGAATACTAAGAAAGTAGCCAGTGAGCCCAATTTTCCCCTTGTTACAAGGAGGAAGAGTGACCATGACCTTGAAGGCAATTTCAGTACTTATGAAAACCTTTCTTCTTCCACTTTTATGGGGTAAGAATATATTAAAGTATCTTTTCTTGCTTCCATCTTCTGAGGATAACTTTATAAAGTATTCTAAATGCATATACATACACATACACACACACACACACACACACACACACACACACACACACACAGCTTTCTCTCCCCTGTGACCTTCACTGACTCCAAATATTTTTCTTAAATTCTAAAGTGAAAGTCAGCATGGCATAACAGATAGCTAAGGCAGGAAGACTTGGGTTCAAGTTCTATCTTCAAATCCAGGTGACCCACATATTGGTGGGTGGTCCTGAATAGATTACATAACTCTCTAAAATGGGAGGGTACTTCATATTTTAATAGAAAGCATATACCTCACTGGGAACTTCTTACAGCAATGAAGTAATGGGTCCAAGACAAGATAAAATACTAGAATCAGAAGACCCGATTGAAGTCTATTCCGGATCTTAGCATTAATTAGTAATATGATTTGGGCAAATTAACTCTCTGGGCTTCACTTCCCTGGTTGGTAAGGTTTTTTGGTGCAGTATGACATGGTGGGGGAAAACCCACTGGATGTGGAGTCAAACTGGGTTCATCCCTATCTGTGCTCTCTTGAGTGGAGTCATGCTATCACTTAAGTTTTATGGGTACCCATTTCCTGCTCTGTACAATGGGATAAACTAGATGAATTAGATGCTCCCTGAGGTCCAGTCCAACTCTCGTTCTAGGATTCTGTGGTCCGGAAATCACCAAGATCCCTGCTAATGCTAAGAAACCTTTGTGTATGAAAAGCAGGCATACTCCAAAACCCTTTGCTCTCCTCACTCTATGCTTTCTCCCTCTCTTCATAGCTTCAGCCATGACCTGCAGGGGCGCCTCCTAAATTATCATCAGTGCTCAACTTTCTTAAGGGTTTCAATCCTCCTCAATATCCCAATATCTTAAGGGTTTCAATCCTCCTCAATATCTTAGGGGGTTTCAATTGCCTCCTCACTGTCTCCATCCAAATATTTCACCTTAAACTCAATGTATCGGAAACCAAGTTCCACATCTCCACCTCCTTTCTTATAATAGTAACAATATTCTTTGTGCTAACCAGCTTGTAAATCTAATTTACTTCCTCCCTCAAAAATAGATGGGCCTTTGCAACAGGCAAAAACTGGTTGTTGCACAGGGCCAATCTCCAAATTCACCCTAGCCTGTTCTTTTCTCCATTCCTGATCCAGGTCACTGCCCACCTACATATCTCATCCCAGAGATAAATACCGGTAGATGAACTGATGAAAAGATCAGCCAACTCCATGTCACAGTCCAAGACATTTTTCTCTAGTTTATCCTGAACAAATAACTAAACTGATTTCATTGGAACATTTATGAATCTTGATGAAAACACTCCACAATTTTGTGAGACCTGAGGCAATCAAAACAATATTGTCAACAGATGGAAACATCTGGAGTATAACACATATCACCAGTTAGAGAAAACCTTCCTTTATTTCAGCCTATAGAAACATCCTCCATGGGTACTATGTCATTCTTTGTATTTGTATCCCTGGAACCTAGTAGGCGTTTTGCACCTGGAAGGTATTTAATACATTCTTGCTGAGTGATTGGTTGACGATAGTGGCAAACACTTTTGGCAGACATCTCACTTCACAGCATTAATAACAACAGGGTCATTGAATTGAATTCTAGTTCTGTAGGTACATTAATTTATGACTCTTTTGATCTTAAAATAGGCATGAGGAATTTCTAGTTGAACAGGGACCTCAATAGCTGTGTTTTGCTGTACCAAATGAGCTTTTTTATAAATATATAAATATTTTATATATAGAAATATATTTATAAATATATATGAGAAATATATATTTATAAAAATATATATATGTAAACAGAACAAAGTAGTGAGATCTTGTCATTAATCAAAGGTCTCTTATGTATAGTACCTAAAGATAAATTCCTACATAATTCTTAGGAGGAAGAAAGGAGGAGGAGGAAGAGGAGGAGGAGGAGATGACTCATTGGACTGAGGACTAGTTTGTATTTTTCTTGGTTTCATGGGTGACCAAGAAACATTCATTGTCTAAGGCCCAATCAGCCAATAAAAGACCACTATAAAATTACTTAGGCTGGTCCTCAGACAGCCTTGCCAGCTTCCTAGAAACTCCCAAAGTTTAAAAGTTTAGATTTAATTCTAAAAGCAGTCAGGAAAAAGCTAGATGGCACAGGGACTAGATTGTTGAACCTAGAATAAAGAAGACCTGAGTTCCGATCTTGATTCAGATACATTCTAATTGTGAGATACTGGACAAATCATATAATCTCTCTCAGTTTCCATTTTCTTATCTGTAAAATGAGAATAACAGCACCTAGAGTGGTTGTGAGGGTTAAATGAGATAAGATGTATAAAGTATTTCGCAAACCTTAAAAATTCTTTCTAAATACTACCTGTAATTATTGTTAGCAGCAAGGAGGAAAGTTGTGCAACAAGATTCTTTTGGGGGGCAGCTAGGTGGTACAGTGGATAGAGCATCAGTCCTGGAGTCAGGAAAACCTGAGTTCAAATCCAGCCTCAGACACTTAATCATTGCCTAGCTGTGTGTCCTTGGGCAAGTCACTTAACCCCATTGCCTTAAATTTTTTTAAAAAAAGATTCTTTTGGAAGATTACTTTGGCCTTTACAATATTCATTCCAATGCGTCATTATGGCAAGCCATTGACCTAGGGTACATGTGTCCTTGGATTCTCAGTTCAAACTCTGCTGGGTATAGCTTTCGATAATATGGAATCTATACAGCATGATGAGGGACTATCATAGGCCTTAAGGGGGAGAGGAAAGCATATTTGAGTTAAGTACTTGTTTTAAACATAGTATTTAGACCCCTTAGCACAAATTAGCAGATCCAATCCTCTCCGTGGATTAGATAAGTAGGAGAGCAGATGTTCAAAAACCTGTAATGACTTCCCCTCTGCAAGGATAAAGCTGACAAGCTGAAGTTCACCATTTAAACCTTCCATAAAATAGCCCCAACCTTCATTTCAGATCTACTCCCCTATACCAGACCTCTGCTCCAGACAAAGTGGAGTATTTGAACATTCCATTTACATGCCTTCCTCTTAGATGTTGCTCCTCACCCTCTGCCTGCTTAGCCACAAACACCACAATTAACTTTCCTTTATTACAGAGAAAGATGTTGATGCAGTTGGGCTGAGATAGGTTGAGCCTCTGAATTTCAAGCTGACCAGGCTACAACATAGGTGCCTTCAACACATCACTGAACAAAGACTCTTCCATTGTTCTGAGAACACTGGATGGATGGCCATGGTGCAAATGTTTTCCTTGAAGATAGAGGAAGATGACAATCCTTTTTCTTAGAGCACTCTAAGCCTAAAGGCAGGCATGTGTGAAAGCATGAATTCTGACAAGCCTATCTTTCACAGCCTCCTGGCTTTAAGCATTAGGTTCTCCCTTCCTCCTTCACTTCCCATCAGGTAGCTAGAGTCCTCCACAGCTGGCTGGTGGCCTGTGTACTACCCTCTTTCTATCTTCCCCACTCCTGTCCAACCTGTTCTCCCATCTATCTAATGTGGAAAAAATCAGATCTATTGATTTATGCTAAGGTGTGCATGATGAATAATAGTTTTATATGCTATGCCACAGTATTTACAACACCTTTTGCCCAGGAGTAACACCTTAACTCAAAGGACTGAGACTTGGTTTGAGGGGAGGGAAGGTCAGACATCAGTATTATGATTAAAACAATTGCTAACTTCCCAAAAAACTATAACACTAAAACTCACACATACTTCCTCTCTCTGTCTGTCTGTCTGTCTGTATGTCTCTCTCTCTCTCTCTCTCTCTCTCTCTCTCACACACACACACACACACACACATACACACACACACATACCCCACTCTTAGAATTGAATTTTAAATGGAACTGGGAATATGGACCACATTGGACCCAGTTATGCATCAACAAGATGAAACTTTGAGAAGAAGGAAAAGTCAAGTCCTTACTTTGTAAGCAAAGCTATGGATATCATCATAGCCAACCCAACTGTTATTCTTGTAGGCATAGGGAACTTTTTGTGACTCCATCCATACTTGTATGGCGTCCTTGAGGAAGGGACAGATCTATCCGCAAAACATAGATAAGAAAAGAGTTTGTGAATGAAAGATATGGGCAGAGGTGATGGGAACAGAGAGAGGGAATATCTATGGGGTGCCTTCCCCAAGAAGTGAAGACTAACCAGATATATATGGCATGAGTTTAGTGGAGAGAAGGGAAACTCTTCAAAGGGTGAATAAGGATGTGTGTTGGAGTGGAGGGGAGGAGGAAGAGGGATGAACTGTAGATCTGCTCATTCTTCCAAGAGGCAGAGGTTAACTAGGAAGTAAGCCAGTAGTGAAAATCATAGCTTCCGTTTATATAGCACTTTAAGATTTACAAAACCTATCATTTCTGATCATCTTTACACACTGTGAGAAAAAAAAGGATGGATTTAGAAGGACCGATTTCTATTTCCTCCCCTCATCCTACTGATCATAGGGCAGAATGCATCATCTCCATTCCTACCCCCAACACTCACACATTGGGATTATCCCCAACATTCCCAAGTCTCAGACCTGCATCACCTCAACTGCTCTCCCAGAGACCATGCACACCCCACTCCCCCAGGGAATGTTTATCCCAATCACCTCATAATAAGCCCACATCCCAGATTCCTGGGTGAAATTCCCAGGGAATGCTGGTCCAAAAGCAGGAACCCCTACTCCTGTGGAGTTCAGGATGACAAAGGTTCGTCCATAGGCAGGTAATCCCATGATAAGCTTCTCAAGAGGAGCTCCCTTCATTTTCCATAGATTCATGGCAAAGGCCTGCAGAGATGAGAAGAGATTCCCACCCACTTTTTTGTTAGTAGGCTCCCCACCTTCCCTCTTCATAGAAGTGGGAACCAGCCCATGTCCACCTTCTTACACAATTTAACTGGTATTTTTGATTCCTTTCCCAATCCATTCCATACAGGGGGCTGTTGTGCCCAGTAACCACTTCCCAACTGCCATGGAAGTCATAAGTCAAGACACTGATATAGTCTAGAAACCTGGAAAGGAAAGTTATATAAGAACATGAAGATTCAGACAGTGGTTCTCATTCCAAAAAAAGTAGAAATTTTATCCCAAAGTTGCTCCTTTGCTGCTTTCTCCCAATCCATCCTGTGGACTGATGTATCTCACATTCTTTTTCTCCTCATCTTTCTATATGAAGTCCTCCTAGACTGATGGCTGCCTGCCTATGGAGCTCCCATATCTCTCCCATTACTCTGCACCTCGAAATACATTCCTTTTGTTGAGTAACCAATCTAAGCACCCAGTGATTTATCTTAATTTTACATTTTTAGTCCAACATTCTTTTGTGCCACAGTATACATCTTGGATTGTGTGTGTTGTCAGAAGGTAGAAACCAAGTCTATACCATTTGGATTATGGTGGTGACTATGGTGAATTTCAAGATGAACTCTGTGTCTTCTCACTGTGCTGGGAAAGCTTTGCCTATGTGGATGATAAATCTCCCTTCCTCCTCAACTCTATACATATTCATACTAGGGGCAGGCTAGAAACTTCACTGCCTGACCGGGTTCAACAATCCTCCCCAGCCACTCCAATACCCTGATTCCAACTAGGGCCACTGTTTACTCACCTTGAAATGGTTGGCACATCATAGGCTTTATTGATGATGTTGGGGTCACCAGACACAGCTGCAGTGATCAACAGTCTGCTTCGATCAGTGGTCTGGGCCTCATTACGGAAGGCAAACAGGAGTTCCTAGAGAGAGTAACAGAGAGGCAAGTGGAGGGAGGAAAGTAAAGAGAAGGGAGCTAGAGAGAAGGGCAAGATGGAGAGAAGCAAGGCAGAGAAAAAAATAAAGAGGAGACAAGGGAGAAGAAAAGAGAGAGAGAGAGAGAGAGAGAGAGAGAGAGAGAGAGAGAGAGGCAAACAGAGAAGTAGTATGGAGAGAGAGAGAAGGAAGGGAAAGAAAAAGAGGGAAGGAGAAAAAAGAGAAAAAGAGAGGGAAGGAGAGATACAGAGACAGAGAGGGAAGGAGGAAGGAAGAGAGAGCAGAGAGATGGAGAAAAAGACAGAGGGAGGTAGGGAGAGAAGGAGGAAGAGGGGAAAGAGAGAGAGAAAAAGAGGGAGAGAGGAAGAAAAGAGGGAAAGAGGGAGAGAAAAAGAAAAACAGAGACAGAGACAGAAAAAGACAGAAGAGAGAGAGAGAGAGAGAGAGAGAGAGAGAGAGAGAGAGAGAGGCAAACAGAGAAGTAGTAAAGAAAAGAGAGGCAAGAGGGAGAAAGTATCAGAGAAAAAGGCAAAGGGAGGCAGACAAGGAAAAGAGAAAGTATTAGTGAAGGGGAGAGAGAGGAAACAAAAACAGAACAGGGACGACTCCTGCCCAACAGGTCCCACCCCACTTCTTTCAAGTATCTTAAGTATTTATAGTATTTTATTTGTTGCCAGAAAAACTACCATTCCTGTCTCCCCTATAATGGGAAGGAGGGAACTGGCTCAGTAGTCTCCCCTCCCTTCTAGCCCCAACAGAGTGACTTTACTTGAATCAAGAAGGTGAATCGATCACGATCCTGTAAGGGACTGCTCCTAAATGTGGGGTACTGGAAGAAAAGGTCAAGACCATCAAAGCCATGTTTCCGGAGGAAGGCTATTACAGAGTAAATGAAGGTTTCTCGGGTCTTGAATGAGGAGAGCATCGTGGTGAATCTGTGAAGACATAGGAATCAGGAAGGCACCATCCCACAGGGAATGCTGGGCTGAACTTCAGAGAAGTACTAAACTGATGGTGCCTACTGGATTGGGCAAAGGTTCAAGAAGGCAAGGCTAGAAACTTAAAAAAACAAACAGTGGTTTTCTTTTTGTTTTCCTGAGAATTTCTGGGCCCCAGCCCCAAATGCCAGTGGGAAGATATTTTTAAAATCCTGGGTCCCCATCCCAGGAAGGATGGATCAAAAAAAATTATGACTCTAGAGCAAAACTCAGAGGCTATCTACTCCAATCTCTTCTTATTACAGATGAGGAAACTGAGACCCAGGTAGGATTTGAACTCGGTCCTCTGGCTCCAGAATCAGGACTCTCTGCACTATACTAGACTGCCTCCCAACCAGAAAACAATGACATTTCATATTCACATGGCCTTCTGAGGTTTATAGAACCCTCTGCTCATGATAGTAGAGAGTATTATAATCTTCATTTTACAGGTAGGGAAACTGAGGTTCAAATAGGTTCAGTGGATTACCCAAGGTGTCACAGCTAGTCAGAGCTCAGACTCAAAGCTAAGTCTCCTGACTCCAAATCTACCACTCTAGTCATGTCACCAAGAATTAATGTACAAATAAAGGCAAAAAGCAATCTCTGATCTCAAGAACCTTACAGTCTAGTGAAGAAGATAACATACAAACAACTATATATAAATAAGATATATAGCTATAGATTTTACACATACACACACACACACACACACACACGATAAATTGGGGACAATTCATAGAGGGAAGACACTGGCATTAAGGAACCTGGTAAGGTGGGATTTTAGCAGGACCTGAAAGGAAACCAGGGAAGCCAGGTGGGTAGAAACGAGGGAGAGAAATCCAGAAATGGGGCACAGTCAGTGAAAATACTCTTGAGTCTGGAAATAGAGTTTTTGTGCAAGAATCAGCCAGGAGGTCAACGTGAGTGGATTAGAGAGTACATAGTGAAAAGTGGGGGTGGGGGGGAGAAGCTGTGTGGAAGATTCAAAAGGAAGGGGAATCAGGCTATGAAGGGCTTTATATTTGATCCTGGAGGTGATAGAGAAACAGTAGAGCATTGAAAGAGGTGACATGGATAGCCCCTCACTTTAGGAAGATCCATCTTGAAAACTGAGTGAAGGATGGATTGGAGCAAGGAGGTAGTTGAGATGGGGGATTGACCGATAGATTATTGTCAAAAATACAGGTGTGAAATGTGGAGAGCTTGAACTGGGTTAGTGGCAGTCTACTGGCTCTCTTAGGGGATATGGAATGGACCAGGGGGCTTCCAAATGAAGGCAATATAGGTCAAGATATTTTCTTATAAGTCTTAGAGAATCACTTAGGGAACTAAGAGGTTAAGCATCTTGCTCATCATCATCATCACATAGCTGTTATGGATGTGAGAAGAAATTTCAATCTGAGTCTGTTGGCTCCAAAAGTGGTTGTCCATCCACTAGCCCCACTGCTTCTTACTGACTTTTACTAGTATTACTATTAATCATAACAATTACAACAATAATAAAGATTTCTATCCACAAGGGGCACCACAAAAAGCCAGTGGGAAGAGACCCCTTTGAATAAATAAGGCCACTGAGTCATGTAATTTTCCTAATTGTAGGACCAACTTGAGTCCCAGCCTCAGTGGACCTAGATTACAGCCAAGTCCTCACTGGCATAGCTTCTCATGTACACAGCAGCTGCTCCACCAGCTCTCAGGTTCTAATTTGATTCTAGTCACCCTATTCACCCATCTCCATCCTTCCTCAACCCAAAGAGGCAATGACTTAACATCCCTACCTGGTTGTGCCAAAGTTCCAACCCCCAATGGCCAGCAGTATTTGTAGCTCATTATTTCTGTTTTAGGGGAAAAGAAGATAGAGAGAATTACATCCCATTCTTAATTATCTGCCATCACAGCGATAAAACAAAGACTTAAACCCAGTTCTCCTGACTCCCTTCTGAAAAGAATTAAAAAAACAAGCAAATTCCAAAACATTTGCTTTTCTGATATTAAGCTATCTTTGACCCTCTTTCTAGTTGTATTTATAAATACAATAAATATAAATAAATTCCAAGGAAAGGGAAGAATATAGGGGTTATGGCTGCCTCACACAGAAGGATGTCTGACCTTTCCTTGAGCATTCTAAGCTGTGGGTAGATTTCCTCTTCATCATTTCTTTCTCTGGGGATAATCTTGTTGTGCTGCATTGATGCAAAGGCATATACCAGGTGGGTGCAGAGAAAGGGGTCCAGGTCCTCGGGGAAGATAGAGGCAGGTTGTGGGCGGTACTGAGCCCAGCTAGTGAAGTAGCACACCAGTTTGAAGGCTGTACCTGCAAGGGAAAGGAGGCATCACTGGGGGAGGAACTAAGGGATGGCCTCTCCAAAGGGGGCAAGACATGTCCTCAGATAGCCAAGTCACCAGGTAGACTCAGACCCTTTTAGACATGGGTGAGATGGTAGAAGGTGACCAATTCAGAATCTCACTTTACAGCTGAGGACATTAAGTCTAAGAGAGTTGAAAAGGCTTAGTTCAGACAAGTAGGACTTGAAAGACAAAGTCAGGATTTGAACCGCACTACTCTGACTCCAAATCCTTTGAATTTCCCACCCTGCCCTCTACTTAATGAGAAGGGTCCAGTCACCATGGATTTTCCAGGACTTCTTGTGTCTAGTCAGTTGTACCCAGAATGAGAAGAGTGGGATTGATGGTCTGTGTTTTCTCAACCCCTGAGGTACCCCAAGCTGGGATACTCTTTCTCCATTAAAATGAGAGGAAATATGCCTCCCCTCCCCAAGAAAGACATTACAAGTTTAGAGAGTTTGTCAGTGTGTGAGGGGGATTGAAGGGTGGGGTGGGATAGTATGGTGAAGGGGAAAGATTGTGCTGTATCCTTACCCAGTTGGAATTGGAGCAAGAGAATCAAACCTGCAGGAGAAACAGGAAAATATTTTACAGACAAACACAAACACAAATACACACACACACACACACACACACACACACACACTATTGTTAGCTAAGGAGGCAAACAACCTGGCTACTTCCCACATGCATGATCCTCACCTCTGCAGACCTAGCTTTCTCAGGACATGAGTTCAACAGTTACTAGCTGTGTGACCCTGGGCAAGTGACTTAACCCTGAATGTCTCACATGCAGGGCTATCTCCAGTCATCCTGATTCTTACCTGGCCACTGGACCCAGATAGCTCCGGGGGAGAAAGTGAGACTGGTGACTTAGCACAGCACCCTCACTCAAATCTAATTTATGTGCTGGTCATGGCAGCATCTCCCTGATATCATGATCTTCCTCAAGAATGAAGGACAAACATCATCATCATTAGATAACAATTGTCATCATTATCATAATAGCTAACAAATCCATTGTTGTTGCTCAGTCATTTCAGGAATATCCAACTCTTTGTGACTTTACTTGGAGTTTTCTTGGCAGATACCAAAGTGGTTTGCCATTTCCTTCTCCAGATGAAGAAACTAAGACAAATAGGGTTTAAGTGACTTGCTCAAGGTCACACAACTAGTAAGTAGCTGAGACTAGATTTGAACTCAGGTCTTCCTGACTCTAGGGTCAGCAGTCTATTCACTGTAACACCTAACTGCCCCAATAACAAGAACTTTCAAACATACGTGTATATACATTCATACATACATACATACATACATACATACATATAAATAAGTCCCTTAAAGCTCTAAAGCTATGAATCTGGTATTATTTCTAAACTTATATCTAAATCTATATGCAAACAGAAATGCAGATGAGTATGCATACATGCATGAATACATATGGTAGGCATGAATGTGCCCATACTCAAAATACAAAGAAGTGTACATAATCAGAATATCCCCTTCAAACTGCTGTACAACATATGGACAAAAATAACAAAAAAATAACTGACACTTATGTGGCATTTTAAGGTTTGCAAACAAAGTCAATTCAATTATACAATCATTATCTCATCTTGGTCTCCCAACAATTATAAATACCCATGAAGGTAGGAGTATAAATGTCATTATTCCCCTTTTGTAGATGAAGAAAGTCCTGAGAAGATGGTGTGATGTGGCCAAACTCCCACAAGTAGGAATCCTCTACACAAATACAAATGTGCACACACACACACACACACACACACACACACACACACACACACACACACACACTTGAACAGATACAGGGGACACTTTTCAGAATAACCAGTAGGAATTCCATAGTCTAAACTTCTTAAAGATCCTCTATCCATTGACCTGAGGACAGGGGGGAAATGGGGGCTGGGAAATGTGGAGCTGGACAAACTCACCAGTCCAGAGAAGCAGTCTCGCCATTTTGTCAACCCTTGAGCTGTGAAGCCAAAGTGTGGAGTCGATTTTTATGACCCCCTGGTTGCTTACCTTCAAAGGGCAGACCAACCCCAAGCTCAGTCTTGTGCCAGTTGCTGGTGATTCATGGGCCCCTGTCACCAGTTGCAGGAACACGTTGCCCCAGAGCCACAGTGTTCTCAGAGCCTCCTGGCATCCCTACATAGCATAGCCCACCTGCAGATTCTAAAGCAAAGGAACTGTCAACATAGGACTGAGATTCTCAGGCTTTTGAACTCCTTCCAGTCTCTAAACTTCCCCCTCTTTGGTACTAAATCCTTGCCCCAGAGCAGCTAGGTGGCGCAGTGGATAGAGCACTGGCCCTGGAGTCAGGAGTCCCTGAGTTCAAATCTGGCCTCAGACACTTAATAATTACCTAGCTGTGTGGCCTTGGGCAAGCCACTTTACCCCATTTGCCTTGCAAAAACCTTAAAAAAAAAAAGACTAAATCCTTGCCCTCTTCTACCACCAAGATCATATCACAGATTTTAGAACCAGAAGGGACCTTAGTGGAATCTAGTCAAAACCCTCATTTTAAGGAAAGAGTAGGGCAGTTAGAGCCTTGCCCAAAGTCCCTTCAGCCCCCATCTTTGACACTCAGTCTCTTATTCTTCCCATACTCAGGCTTGCTTTCTTTGGTTGAATGTGAAATCTTTGAGAATAGGTACTGTGTTTTTTTCTTTGTGTGTTTCTACAGAGACTGAAGTAGAGAGGTGGTACAGATAAGAGTAGTGGTCCTGGAGTCAGAAAACTTATTAGCTATGAGACCCTGGTGAGTTACTTAACCTGTATTTATCTGTAAAATGGGAATAATCAGAGCATCTAATTTTCACAGATTTGTTCTAAGGATATACCAAGACATTTGCAAAACTTTTAAAAAACATAATGTTCACTATTAATATTATTAGAACAGTGTTTGGAACAGGGTAAACTTTGTTAAATTGCTTGTTCATTGACTCACTGGGAGTCACTTCCAATATCCAGCACTTATCTCTCATTCCTACTCATCCTCTCCTCCCTGGAAAATATAGAACATAAAAGCACAGCACTAAAGATGCCTAGACAGACTTTCTCAGCCCTATTCAGTTCTCTTCATTGATATTTAGGACACTTTTTTGAGACTTGCCTATTCCTTCCTTAGTTTCTCCTTCCCTCTTCCCTTCCCCAGCTGCCCCGACCCAATTTCAATCATGCCTCATGTTTTCCCTATACACAAAGATCAAGAAATTTCAAAATATCTGTTGAGCAATGAAAGTCTGAAGACATCCCTACACATTTTAACAACACTTCTAACACCTGCTATTAAATATATTTTGGTTTCCCTTATTCATGAAATACCTTAATTTTTTTCCAATTAGCAAGAATTTTTTTTCTTCTATCTCATCAGCTCTCTTCTCCTCTAGGTGGGAAAGGGGAACAACAAATATAGTCAAACAAAACAAATTTCCACACTGACCAAGTCCAAAAGTGTCTTATTCTGTATCATGAGCTCTTCTTCTGAGTTAGATGGGTTACATTCTTCATTAATCCTCTGGTTGTTCATTACATCAGAATTGGTAATTTTTACCTTGCTGCTGCCCTACTATGAATTGTTTTCCTAGGTATTCTCTCTTCACTCTGCGTTAGTTCATACAAGTCTTTCCAGGTTTCTGTAAAACCATCTTCCTCCATTTTGTATATTGCAATAGTATTCCATTAATTGATAGGTCCTTAGTTTCCAGGGTTGTTTTGGGGTTTTGCCACCAAAAAAAAAAAGCTGTTACAATTTTTTTATATATGTTTTTAATCTTTTGGGGTGTAGGGTCTAATAGATTAGTCTAATAGAAACAGTCCACTTCAGGCCTAGTTTCAAATTGCTTTCTAGAAAGGCTGGACCAATTCACAGTTCTACCTACAGTGCTTCAATATGCCTATTTTCCCAAAGTTCATCCAACATTTTTTTTAGTTAACTGGAAAAATCAGAGTTGCTTTAATTTTCATTTTTCTAATAGTAGATTGGAACAATTTTCCATATAGCTATAAACAGGTTGAATTTCTTCCCTTGAGGAATATCCTTGACCATTCTTTTGTTTTTACATTTTAACATTTTGTTTTCCAATTATAAACAATAGTAATATGTACCCATCATTTTTTGCAAGGCTCTGAATTCTATACCTTTCCCCCCTCCTCCCTTCCCTCCCTCCCCCACAGAAGGCTGACAGTCTCTACATTGTTTCCATGCCATACATTGATATAAATTGAATGTTATATGAGTAAATATAAGAATAAACATAACCCCCTCCCCCCTCCAAGAAGATGGGAAACCTCAAGAATAGAGAAAAAAAATTGTACTTCAGTCTGTGTTTAGATTCCAATGGCTCTGTCTCTGGGGTGAGTTGCTTTCTTTATTGCTTCAATATTTTTCCCACAGTTACTATTACTAGCTGTATTTACCTCCACTCTATTTCTCCCCACTCTCATTTATTTTGTTCTCTATCTCCTTTCATCCTGGCCCTGTCCCAAAGCGTGTTGAATCTGAGTACCCTCTCCCTTGATCTTCCCTCTCTTCTATCATCTATCCCTCCTTCCCTCCTCAATCCTTCTCCAGGGCAAGACAGATTTCCTCACCTTATTAAGTGTGTATGTCATTTCCTCCCTAAGCCATTTCCGATGAGAATGAAGGCTCACTCATTCACCCTTGCCTTCCCCCCGCCTTCACTCCACTGAAAAAGTTTTTTCTTGACTCTTATGTGAAATCTCTCAGCTTCATCTCCTTTTCCTTCCTCCCAGTACTTTTCCCCATCACCCACTGACTCCATCCCTTTACCACATCATACCATTATATTCTGCTCCTTCCTATGTCCTGTCTATATCTGCTTCTTCTAACAGTTTTTACAAATGAGAAAATTCATATATCTTCTTCCCGTGCAGGAATACAAACAGTTCAACATCATCAAGTTCCTCATAGTTAGTCCCTCTCTTCCACTCCCTCTATGGTTCACCCGTCCTGTACTTGGAGATCAAACTTTCTGTTCAGCTCTAAATCTTGACCATTTTTTAGCCATTTATATCACTACTTGCCTTGGCTATTATAACTTTTTTTGACCCCATCTCAATGAGATATTTGCCCATTTCAGCATCTTTCCCATCATCCATAAACCCTCAATGATCAGCAATAACATTTTCAAATTCTCTCTCAAGACTAATACCTGTCTCCGAGTCTAACAATGAACCTATTGAGGACCAATTTAGCATATCTTTACTTGAGTTCTCATTCTAGATTCCCCAATTTTGTTGTTTCTCCATCTAAAGATTTTCCTTGGTAGAGGAAAAATTGCCTTTCATTCATCCTATTCTCTTTTCATCCATTCCAATCTTGGTTTTAGGCCCTATCTGGATCTTCTAGTTATGCACTTTTTAATAACATAAGCATTTACCATAGATAGAAGTTCCTGCCTGGCTTTAGCCTTCCTGATACCACTCTTCTAATAATTTTTACAACTCCTCTTCAAGCAATGGGACCCTCACTAATCTTCCTAAAAATGATTATATTTTCACCAAATCAAGAGTACAAATCAGACAACACAGTTTTCCTTTACTCTTTTGCAAATTCAAGGAGGAAGTGGTCATTTCTACATCATCCTCTAATTTCATGGGTTCCCATTATTTTCTCAACCTTAATTTCTTGTTCACCTTTTGGGGATCAAGAGGACTTGAGCCCAAATCCGATCTCAGACACTTAATTGCCCAGCTGTGTGACCTTGGGCAAGCCACTTCACTGCATTCACATTGCCTTAAAATTTTTTTTTGAAATTCTCTCACCTTTCATAGGATGAAATTATTACAACAGGCCTGAAGTATATTAGCTACTGGTTTTTGGTAGCTATGCCTAGATAATTGAAGTCCAAAACCCAATTATATACCTTTGTTCAAGGTATAGATTTGTTCCCAAATTCATCTAGCTATTTTTTTTCTGTCGAGGTGGCTCTGTAGCATGCTGACAAATCACTTAATGATCTTCACCTAAATAAACCTCTTGTATGCCCCCTCTGGCTCTGGACTTCTTTTATGAGTATACCTTCTTAATATATAATGTTACTTTATCCCATCTTTTACCTATGTGAGTTTTGAATAACATGGATCCAAAAAAGTATAGGCAGGTGAACAGAGGATTTAGAACACTGAGTCTTCAGTGAGAAAGACCCAAGTTAGAATTTGGTCTCAGATGTTAACTGTGATTCTGGGCAAGTCATTTGCTTCAGTTTCCCCAACTGTAAAAAAAAAAAAATTATCCGAGGTGAAATTTGATCTAGGATTGTCAATTTATCTTGTCTACAATGTGCATTATTTGCACATAGACTTTGTTTTCCTACAGGTTCATTCCTTGGCTTTTGACTTTGAACTTGGAATATCACTTCCCTAAGGCCACTTTCTGCCCAAAGCTTTTCAGTTTAACATTTTTTCAATTTGATTTCCAAGACACAAGACAAAAATATTGCCAGCCATGCTGAAAATCAAGGGCTGTCTTAAGACAAAAAAATTATTTGAGGGCAGTGGCCAGACTTGGGGGCTGATTTTTGAGATGGACTTTAATTCTGGCTGCTAGTGGGGCACTCCATGACACCCCTATACTGGGAGAGAAGGTAGCTCTCGCTATAGCATTTGTGAGTGCAGACTTTCAGTGCCAAGAGACTTCACAGGCAGCCAAGAGAAATTATTTCAACTTGATCTGGGGCTGCAGCCAAGGTCACGGTCAACTGAGGTAAATAAAAGTCCCAAAACTTACAAGGAAGTGAAGAGTATGTCCCTCCTGTTCATACCCAAGAGCTCATGAAGACCCAGAAAAAGGGCTAAACCCATTGTTTCCAGTGACCAAATGTAGGGCTATTAATATATATGTATGTGTATATATACAGTCATTGTTTGGCTTTCTAGTGTGTAATGTGCAGGTGTGTTGGAGCCAAGAGGGGACAGGAAGCAGCCAGTGTGGCCTCTCCTGTCAGTATGGAGGGAATGCAGGGTCTAAGGCCCCTGACAAGGTTTCTGGAGCCTTCCACTATGTTCTGATGTCCTGGAGCTAGCTCATTGTCATCCATTTGTCTCCCCTGCTAAGTCAAGCTCCCTGAAGGCAAGCTCATCTTTTGCCTCCTTATTGAATCCCCAGGCTTTAGCAGTCTCTGATACCTCTGATATCAATTCAGTTCAACATCACTGACAAAACTAGGAGTCTCTTTAAAGGATGTTGTTCAGACGCTTCCATATTACCTAAGACCAGTGAATGATGGGCCGCCAGGTGGCACAGTGGATGGAGCACCTGGCACGGAATCAGGACGACCCAAATTCAAATCTGCTCAGACTCCTACCAGTTGTGTGACCTTGGGCAAGTCTCTTAACCCTGGTACCTCACCAAAAATATCAGTGGAAACTCAGCGACCCAATTCCTTCTGTTAAATGAAGACAAAAACACAGATCGTACAGGTCTTTGAAAGGGTAAAGAAGTAACAAAAAGCAGCCCAGTTAAGGACTAGAAGAGCACCAGTCCATCCAGTCCACACCCAAATTCCCAGGGGATTCCTGCAGAGCCCCAGGCTCTCAGATCACTTGATCCCCTTACATTTTATATGGGAAAACTGAACCCTATAACGACTTGTCCACAGCCACACCACCAGTAGTTAATGAGTAGTCACTGTGTATTATCTTGAGAGGGACGCTTCACTTGCCCGGCTGTCTGAAATTTCCATCATTTTCTAAGGTAGGAGTTCATAACCTAGGTTTGAGAACTTGGAAATAGAAAACCACATTATTTAAACATAACTGGTTTTCCTTGGAATCCTACGTATTTGACATTTTAAAACATTTTAGGGCCACTGGCTTCACCAGGCCAAAACCAGCAGAGCACAAGGACTGTACCACAAGATTAAGTCCAACATTTCTTAGGGCCCTCCCTGCCTGGGTTGGTGTCTTCACACACCCATCAATTTTTAGGCTTTGTTCCCCCATATGTACCCACCAAATGTCCCGATTCAGCCACAGCCTTTTGGCCTTGAAGTTTTTTTTAAAATATCTGCAAAGTAATAAGATTAAGTGATTTGCCCATGGTCAAATGATAAATCTGAGGCCACATTTGAACACAGGTCCTCCTGACTCCAGTGTAGGTGCTCTATCCACTGCTCTACTTAGCTGCCCCAGCATGGCATTTTCCTTCTCTCCTTGGAGGCTTTACTTTAACCATTTCAAAACCCACCAGTTGCTTCCTGCTTTGTATATCACACCTAACCCCACATTTCCATCACGTTAACCATTTTATGTCCATTTGGTCTATTTCCTTGTATCTAGCACCAAGATTAGCAGACCTCTGGTTTTTGAGTGAAAATACCTCTACCAATTTTGTGTTGTCAAATTCAGGACCACACTGCCTACACACTTGTACTGTCTGCAAAATTAAGTCAGTTCTAAGTAAACATCTGCTTGCTGATTGAGTCTGCATTTATGAAACTTTTGCCCATGACAAAAATTCCAGCAAAGCTTTTTCATCCCTGGTTTTCACAATTAATCCTATGCAGTTGAGTTTGCAAAACATCCTTAACATGCATGATATCTCACTGCAAATTCATAATCCTACATGTAATTATATGAGCATGTGATTCATAAATATGCTAACACTGATCTAGCTCCCATTGTCCAGGTACTGTGCTAAGTTTTACAAAGATCTTGCCTGATCCTCAACAACCCAGAGATCCCCATTGCTTTGATCCCCTTTGGACATTTGAGGAACCTGAGGCAAATAGAACAGATTAGCCCCAAGCCACATAGCCAGTGTTTTCAGCTGTGGCTCTGAATTCAGGTCCACCCTCCATTACCCCCACCCCACCCTCTTTCATTTATTATCCTCATTTCGATCCAAAAAGTATTTGATTCCTTCTAAGTGGAGATACAAAGAAAATGAAAAGTAGACCATGCCTCAGGCCTTAAAGACTAGAGAAAGCAACCATGAAATAATGTAACAAAGAAATTAGTTTAAGCCAGGGAACAAATGACTAAAAAAAAAATCATTCCTCAGCTGTGTTAATCACTTGGGGAAAATACAAAACAAGAATAACCTTTGAGATTAGTGTGCAAAATGTCTTAACCTTTTAAAATAAACTACTGATCCTTAAAGATGGACAAAGAAACATTGATAACAATTTCCTAGAAAGGTTTAATCAAAGCCAATCAATTGCCAGTCAAGGTCCAAGTGCTCAAGCAGAGGCTGGTAAGCCTTGTCCTTTCCAGAAGATTCTGGTTTGGCTAAGGGTTGGGCTTAGGTGACTATTGAGGTCCCGTTTCAATTTCTGGATGCTAGGCATCTTATCAATTTAACAAGATTTGAACTACCCAAGGGATGAAAATTGTAGTGAGATTGCAAAGTAATTAACTCGAATTTCCTGTCTCTCCAGTGCCCTTTTGTAGTCTTAGTAACTAACACTGGTTGTGTGCCCACAACCCCTCTCCAAAAACACACAAGCTTCAAAATCATCACCACACACACACACACACACACACACACACACACACACACACACACACACAAACCCCAAAACCCCGAAACAGAGAATTTTATTTCACGAAGTCATCTCAGATTCTCCATTGGGATGGTTCTTTGCAATGCAATCGCAATCCGGGACATGGCCCTAACTACAGCAAGCCACCTAGTCAGCAGAGTTTGGTATTGCAGAGGAGCAGATCCCCAAGCCCCCCTACCCCTTGTCTGTCAGTTTTGTCTTACCCCACCTCCCATTCTCTCAAAGTCCTAGAGATGACCCCAACCCAAGCCCAGTCAGCCCTCTGGCATCTATTCAAAAGAAAACACTAGAATAAGTTTCTTATGATTAGGGCAAGCAAGAAATCTTAGGTGCCAGGGCTGCCCTAGGAAGAGGGTCCCAAAGGCCTAGGAAAAACAATTCTTTTCTCTTCCTGCTTGCCAAGAAATGATTCATGTTAAAGGAAAGAAACTACACCTCAGGTGACTGAGGTAAGAGCAAGAGGATGTCCTAGGGCGGGGTAACCTAATGGTTATAAGTTTTTACAGTGTTTCACATTTTTGTCTCAGATCTATAACCACAGTAACTAAAAACCCTAAAGGACACGAGGAACATCAGAGATGCCCAAATCTCAGTTGGTTCCCAGTATTTTGCAAATTCCTCTCCACCAGAGGGAAATGAAAAGACACTTCTCTACTCCTTTATGTACATTTTGGGAAGGAGAAACAAGGGGAGGCAACTAGATGTGGGAATAGATGGTCCTGAATATCATTTTTTAAAAATTTAAATATAATCTAAAAAAATAAATGGCTGTCTCCTTAGGACCCTATAGGACTCCAAGAAGAGCAGCTCTAACAGATCAAACCTGCTACAGAGAGGACTCATCTTCCCACAAACCAAGGGGCAGGTGGGAATGGATTTGTAGGAGTTTGGCCTTTTGGACCTCAAATCCAATCTAGATGTTTCCACAAGAGGAACTGGGACTAGTAGGATCTGGGGGCATAACGTGGTGGAACACCTGATGGTCCCAGCCCACAGTAGTCAGCAGACACTGGTTGTGTGGGGACCACGTAGCATCTCTCACAAAGTCTCTGTGATCTCGGCTTCTGAACCTGGAAAGGAAAGAGAAAACAGCCTTTCATGAGGAGAAAGGACTAACGTGAAGGAGAAACACAATTCAGATGAGTCTGGAATGTGATTCGAAGACATCATATTTTACCACCTTACCACACCCAATGACGACAGGATCAGAGAATTTCGAAGCTGGTTATATTTGGACTATCCTGTCTAACTTTATCATGTTACAGAAGAGGAAAAGTCCCAAAACCAGTGTGTCCAAGTGAGCACTAGAACCCATGCTCCCTGGGGTTCCCCTACTGGACTTGCTGGCATACCCACCTGCTGCTCCTTAATGTGGTTGTTTCTTCACAGCACACTTTTTTTTTGCAAGGCAGTGTGGTTAAGTGACTTGCCCAAGGTCACACAGCTAGGCCATTATTAAGTGTCCAAGGCTGGCTTTGAACTCGGGTACTCCTGACTCCAGGGCCGGTGCTCTATCCACTGCACCACCTAGCCGCCCTTCACAGCACACTCTTGCTGAGACTCTGCCAATGCAAATGCTAGCTGCAGTTTGGCCTTCTTTCTTACTCATATCTCACATAGGTGATGAGGATAGCCCTTCTAACAACAGTTTTTAAAAGGGAAAACTAAAGTCCTGCCACCTGAACCACCCAAGGATGGGACCCCAGAGCCTGAGCAGTAACGCTGGATGACCCCCAGTCCAAGAGGAATTCTTGCATCTGGTCCACAAGTCTTTTTAATACTTACACCTCTGAAAGTTCGGAGTCGAGCACAACCACCGAACAGTCTTCACCAAGTGATGCCAGGTGGACAGTACTGTAAAGAAGAAAGGCCAACAACAGCCAAGCTGGTAGCTCCCAGACAAAACCCCTCACTCCTCTACTCACCCAGGAAGCGATGTTGGGCTACCACCCACAGGAAAGCTGGCCAAGGAGATGGCTCAGGAAAGAGAGCCCAAGTCCTGGCCTGCAGGTCCAACACTAGCTGTATGCACAGTCTTGATGGCAACACTGCCCAGGCACCCTTAGGGAGAGATCCCCAACCCAAGAAACTGGACCTCCTAGGGTTCTTGTCCCCATTAACACCCATATCTGGCCCTCAGGGCAAAAGAGCCAGTACCTACCTGTGTGGTGAGAACACCAGTTTTGTGACACTCTGGGAGTGCACAGATGAGCTGAGGAGAGAGTCAGGGTTCTTGATGTCCACAAGGTAGACGGTGCCATTCTCATCACCTACAGGAAATGAAACAAGTCAGCATGTGTCTGAAAGGTCTCACTGCTGTTCTTAGCCTAGAATCGATACTCAATTACCCATTTTCTACAGTGCCTCTTTATGGGTTTCCTGTGGCCCATTTCAAATACAACTAGTCGCCCAATCAACTTTTCACTCCACAGCCCCAGAGTGTCATAAGCTTCCATGGTGTTCTGAGTGGCAGTGCAAATTTCAGCTAACATAAAAGGGGGCTCAAATAATCATTAAGGAGAGCGTGCTGCGGGTAAAAAGTCAAGGTGTTCTCCAAAGCTCAGCTCCAACCCTTCCCACACTTGCCTCCCACTACAGGACCAGATTCTATTAAAAATCATGGGCAGCCAACCTCCCTCCTGACCCCAGAGCCTGAGGTGCTCAAGAAATAAGCACCAAGACTTCTTACCAAAAGCAAAAATCTTATCCTTCTGAGGATGCCAAGCCACTGAGGTAGGAAGGTGATGGGAGATGTTTTGGTCTGAGAAAGTGAGAAAAGCAAAGGGAAATGAGCAGAATCAAAAGAATGTTATGTATATGGTAACAGCAACATTATTCAAAGAGTAACTGTGATTTGACTAAAGTAGTCAAATATTATTCCAAATCAAATACAAAAAAAGAAAATGCTATCCATCTCCAGAGAAAGAACTAAAAAAATCAAAGTATGTGCTATTTAGTTCCATATGTATGTATGTGTATATATGTATGTGTATATATATATATGCACACACACACACATATATATGTGTATTATATAAATCAAATGTTCTGTAATGCAAGATTGAGAAAAAGGAGACAACTCAGAACTCAAAACATTAACAAAAATAGAAGATTTTTTTTAAAGCAACAGAACTGAAAAATTCCCAGAGGCAGAAAAATCCTAACTGTTCTCCTGGACTACCCTTCTACATTTCAGCCTTGGGCCCAGTAACAGATACATTGTCCTCTGCTCCCATCCTTCTAGCCAAGAGAAGTAAATTGATAGGTTATTTTCATTCCCCTCTACCCTAAGGGAACCCAGGCCATTACCCCCTTTCCAGGACCCTGCCACCCGGTTTAAAAGAAATCTCTCAGAAAATTATAGCAATTTTTATATAGTCCTCAAATTGATAATGATTTCTGCACTTTAAGTTCTAATGTACTTAAATATACAAAAAAACAGTTTTAACAGTCAAAGTCATCGGGTCTTTTCTAACTGCACCATTCAGACTCACCAACACGTTGAGCTGGCTTGGGGCACCGGATATCCCACATTAAAATTTTACCGTCCTAGAAGTAATAAAAGAATAAAATGCTTCATGATCAGCTTGGTGTAACAGAACATTGGTTTTAGAAAAGGCCCCAAGTTCATTGCCTAGCTCTGACACTACACCTGTGTGACTGCCCATGTTCTCCTTCCTGGCTCTCAGTTTTTCTGATGGTAAAAGAAGGGCCTCTCCTAGTTCCCAATTCCTAAGATGACCATTTTAGGCTCAAGCTGTACAAGTCTGCTAACCCTTTAAATGGAGGCAAGGGGAAGGGTCATCTCACCTCGCTGCACGACAGAAACTGAGACACCTTGTGGGGAGAAGCAGCAATGCAGGCGACTTGGCCAGAGTGAGCTGTGAAGAGAAGGTGGGCCATCACAACCCAGGGCAAGAAGCAAGACCAGTTTGCTGAAGCTGACACCAGCAGGAAAAAACCACTTGGCCTCAAGATGTGAATCTCAATTATTGTGCTTAAAGAGGCAGATGAGATACTGGCATGAGAGTTCTCATCCCCAGGACGAATTTGTAGAAATGAAAGGACGAGATGAATCACAGCCCTTAATTAAGGCAGGAAAGCTGCCCATCAGTTGGGGAAAGAGGCAGCCCTGGTGCTCCAGTCAAGGGGATGTGGGCTCCAACCCCACGTCGGGCCCTTCTTACTAGAGGAATTTGGGTCTGAATTTTCCCCTTTCTAAAGTAAAGGTTAGGTCATATGGCCTCAAGAGATCCTTTCCAACTCTAGGTCTAAGATCCTCAACTGCTTCTCCTGAAGGAAAACAGAACAACATAAGACTTCCAAGTTTTTAGGATGTGAAGGGCACCAGAAGCATGCTGCAGAGGCGGAAAACAGAGAAAACATGCTCTCCTTAGAGCGGGAGGATGAATAAGTGATCTTCTAATGACCCTGCAGATTCTAACGGGGCCTTACTCATTAATACATATGTAGCTTTTAGCATGAAACATCCAATCCAGAAACTCAAAGAAGCAAAATGGCAAAGATGGAAGTGGTGAGGGAAGGCAACACTCACCTCTATAGGAGTTCAGCAATTTCTCTTCAGCAAGGTCCCAAACTTTGACACTAAAGGGGGAAGGGGGGAAAAAAAAAGAACAACCCTACGTACGTTCCTAAGTGGAACGTTATAAAAAAGCACATTTTCAAGTATAGGCAGAAAAATACAAGTTAAAAAAATTCAAGGTTTCTCCTTTACTCCCTTCCTTACCTGAACCGCTCAGCTAAAGTCGGTTAGGAGGGCCAGCCTGCTGTTTTGAAGGTGTCCTCGTGCTCTGAATATCTTAATTTTTACCCAGTTTCTTTTAACGAAGGAACTAAGGTTACGCCAAAAGGAGCCGAGGGCGGGAGGTGAGAGGAGGAGGCACTCACCTGAAGTCTTTGCTGCCGCTGATGGCCTGTGTGCCGGGGAGCAGGACGTCAACGCTGGTCACTATGTCATCGTGCTCGTACTTGCAGAACTTGTTGACGATGAGGGTCTCACCCTCATCCAGCTCCCAGAGTTCCACGGCGCCTGCAGGACGCGGGGGCCACCTTTATTCGGGGGACCCTCCCTCCTTTAGCTCCTCCTGGCTATCAACAAAGGGCAACTGCAGGATGGCAGCCGCCCCTCGCCCTACGGGTTTATGCCAGGGGGCCTTTCCCAGGGGTGCTGGGCAGGAAGGGGCCCGAGGGAAGGACTACAGCGTGCAGGGGAAGGGCTCTGGGGGCGGCGGGCGTGGCGGTGCGCAAGGCCGGGGAAGATGGCTCCTGGGCGCCGCGCCTGCGGGCACGGGCGCGGGCACGGGCCCACCCCCCGGGCCTGGCTGCCAGGCCGGCCGGGCCCCGGGGCGCTCACCCGAGTCGGAGGCCACGAGGATGCCCCGCTCCCCCACCCAGGCCAGGTCGCTCAGCCCCGCTTCGATCTGGACTCCGGCCGAGCAGAAGCCTTCGTTGGGGGCCGTCTTGGGGTCCTTGAACAGCCAGAGGGAGCCGGCCCAGCTGCGGCCGCTCAGGCTGGAGGCGCCCAGCAGCAGGGAGCCGTCTGCGGGGAGAGGAGGGCGCGGTGAGCGCGGGCCGGGCCGGGCCGGGCCGGGCCGCGGGGCGGGGCCGCTCACCCACCCGAGCGGTAGCGCGCCGCCTCCAGCTGCCGCTCCATGGAGGCGGGCGCGTTGGGCGGCAGGCTCCATTCCGGGGCGGCGGGCGGCGCGCGGGGCTGCGCGTCGGCGGCCGGCTCGGGCTCCGGCGGCGGCGGCTGCGGCTGCGGCTCCGGCTCCAGCTCCGGCTCCAGCTGGGGCTCCAGCTGCGGCTCCGGCTCCGGCTCCGGCTCCGGCTGCAGCTGCGACTGCAACTCCGACTGCGACTCGTTCCGCATGGCCCAGGCTCCGGCTCCCCGCTCCCGGGCTCCGCTCCCCACGTGGTGCCCGCGCCCGCTCCCCGCCCCTCGGCGCGCCGGGGCCCGCGGCGCCTCTTCTCGCGAGAGTCGCCGCCCCGGCCGCCGCGCCGTCCGTTAGCTGCGGGCGGAGGAGCGGCGTCTTCCCGCCCCGCCCCCCGCCGCCCCGGCTTCTCTCGGGTTCTCGCGACGTCGGAGCCGGCGCGAGAAGAGCGGCGATTGGACGCGGCCGCCCCGCCGCTCTCGCGAGGCTTCCCCTCCGCCATCTTAGTGCGGCCGCTGAGGACGTCTCCCCGCCGGGTCACAGGGACGCGGAGGCTGCGGAGCGGACCCTCGTGCGACATGCTGTCCCGCCTGGCCCTGCGCGCCGCCGGCGCCGCGGGTGAGGAGCCCCCGGGGGCGCGGGGTCATCGCGGGGGGGGGGGGCGCGGGGAGGGCACGGGCGGGGGGCTGGGCCCGCGACCCCCGCTGACCCCCGCTGACCCGAGCTCTGTGTCCCCGCAGCTCCGGCGCTCAGGAACGCGGCCCCGCTGGCTCCGGGGTAAGTACCGCCGACGGGCGCCCCCCGCGGGGGCCGGGGCTCCGGGCTTCCCGTGCTGCCGCGGGCTGGAGGTGGCCGCGGCAGCCCGCCGGACTCGGGCTGCCCCTCCCTTGGTTGTTGCGAATGACCACCAGATGCAAAATCCCTGCTAAAAGCGGGCACTTTGGGACGCCCTGGCTAACGTTTTTATGGGGGTAAGCGACTTGCCCAAGGCCACACGGCCGGGTCAGCATTAAGTGTCTGAGGCCGGATTTGAACTCAGGGACCGGTGCTCTCTCCACTGCGCCACCTAGCTGCCCCGCTTGTTGGCTTTTCTGAACAGGGAGGCTTGTTAAATGTTGGATTAAAAGGAGCGTTCTGGGTATTTTGCGCCTTGTTTTCGGTCAGAGCGATAACATTTTGTCAAAATGAAAAGATTGACAAGACTGAAGAATGGTTCTGTTGGTCTTAGTCAGGGGGCTCCGTGGACCGTTACGCCGGGAGAGAATGGGTAAATACGTCTTGTCCCTCGGAAAGGTGCCTGCAGTAGGTGTGCCCTGGGACTCTTGACCTTGGCCCTGTCCTGCCAGTAGCTTCCCGTTTCTTTCTTCCCAGGGCAGCTTAAAGACAAAACAGGACCTGCCCGAGCCTAGAGCAGCATCGGTGTGGAGTCTAGAGAGATCTGTCTAGTCTCAGGTTGATATATATAGAAGCTCTATGAATTTGGACAAGCCAGTGAGCATATACCTTCAACTTCCACTCTTACTAGTTATGTCCATTAGAGAACACACATCTGCAGTACCTCCTTAAAAACCTTGTCTAGTTCAAATACTAAGATTTTCTAACCCTTTAAAACACTGAACAAATGTCTGGTCTATTTAACTTTTTCTTAATACCGTAAATGAATGACATACAAGGAATACTTACTAAATCAACTGGTAGATAACTAACTGTAGATCATTCCCACAGGAGAAAACATTATTGAAAGTAACTAAAAATATAAACTAAAAAAAAATTTACTATTCTACCCTCACATATTAGGATAGAGTTCTAATTCCTAATTTTTTTAAGTTTTTTTAGTTTTGGGGGGGGGGTTTTGCAAGGCAAATGGGGTTGTGGCTTGCCCAAGGCCACACAGCTAAGTAATTATCAAGTGTCTGAGGCCAGATTTGAACTCGGGTACTCCTGACTCCAGGGCCAGTGCTCTATCCACTGTGCCACCTAGTCGCCCTCTCCTATAGACTTTTTAACAGCTGATCAGGAGGCTAAGAGAGGTCACTCTCACTTTTTGGCTTCTCTCATTCTGCATCTAGGGCAGTCTTCATTCAGTTGAAAGTTTAAAAATACTACTGCTCTTTTGGATGTACAACTGAGGTGCCTCCATCCTTTACCTACCCCTCTCTGAGCCTGACCAAACATGGATCTCCAGCTAAACCCACTTGGTCATTATTCAGGCCTCCATAGCTTTACAGTGAATGTAAATAACAATTATTTCCCTTTCCTCAAATCGAAATCACCTGCCTGTAATGGCCTCACCCACCTGATGTCATGGTCTTCTTTGAGACCAAAGGACAAACGTTAATCAATCCATCCCATCTTTGAAATCATATTCCAGGAGAAACTACCCAAGGTCACAGCGAAAGGGCAATCCAGGAATACCTTGGGAAGAGGGGCATTCTGCCTGCCTGCAAACCCTTGATTCTTCCCAGCCTAGTGGTTCTGAAGAAGAGAGGGAATTAGGAAGAGGATCTATGCAAGTTCTGACATGAAAGTATGAGGAGAGATCTGCATTCCTTGTATTGTCCTGACATAGCTGCTTATATCGTATAAACCCACACACTCCTAAGAGCACTTAAATTGCATTCGGGTATGTTTCAAAAACCCATGGTGAATAGAACATTTAGGATGACAGGGTATTGTTTCAGAAAAATTCAGATAGTCTGCAAATTTAACAAATATAAATGTAAAGAAGCCCAGCACTTATTTTGAAAAGGTGATGCTGAATTCAGAATGAGAGAGACATAGATATACATAAAAAGTAATTTAGCAGGGCAGCTAAGTGGCACAATGGGTAGAGCACTGACCCTGGAGTCAGGAGGATCTGAGTTCAAATGTGGTCTTAGACACTTAACAGTTACCTAGTTATGTGACCCTGGGCAAGTCATTTAACCCCATTACATTGCCCCCCAAAAAAGTAATTTAGCAAAGGGGAAAGTTGCATAGGAAGATTAGGATAATTCTCTTCTGTAGGAACTTTCTAGGAGAGATTTTGTTCTAGAATTCAAAGGAGAGAACTAGGACCAGTGGGTAGAAGATGGTAGAAACCAGATTTTCATTTAACATAAAGAACAATTAGACATGGAATTTAGACTGTCTAGAAAGAAAACAGACTTCTGTTGTAGGATGTGTTCACAGAAGGCTATCAAGATATTGAAAGTTGTTAAGCAAGTCAGATTGGTTAACCTCAGGAAGAGAGATATATTTTCCCCTCCCTAATTTTACTTCCCTCCCCCCACCCCCCACAGAAAGCAATCCATCAGTCTTTACATTGTCCATTATTTCTTTTTTTTCTTTTAAATTTATCTTTTATTCTCATTTTGTGCAAATGTTTTTTTACATTAATAAAATATTCTTGTTTACAAGTAAACAAAATACCCCTCCTCCCCCATGAATATAGATAGACTTGTTTGGGTGAAAAAAGTAAATGGGAGAGAAAAAAATAAAATAAAAAAATAATAATAGTAATAATTGTAGGTATGGTCAGGTGGCGCAATGGACGAAGTACCAGCCCTGGAGCCACAAGCACCCAAGTCCATATCCAGCCTCTTAAACCCAACAATCACCCAGCCATGTGACATGCAAGCCACCCGATCCCCACTGCCCTGCAAAAAACAAAAAAAAAGACCCAAAATAAAATAAAATAGTAATAATAGTAGGGGTGGCTGGGTGGCAGACAGAGCATTGGCCCTTGAGCCAGGAGCACCTCGGTCCAAATCCGGCCCCAGACACCCAAAGATCACCCCGCTATGTGGCCCCAGGCAGACCATCCAGCCCTACTTGCCCTGCACCCTCCCCCAAATAATCATAACAAAAAATGTGCTTGAGTCTTTGTTCCAACACCAACAACTCTGTCCTGGGTGGATCTCATTCTTTATGATAAGTCCATCACAAAAGTTATTTCCATATTTTTCCAACATTGCCATTGCTGATCGCAACTCCCTCCTTTCTTATTTCTCCACTACCATGTACTCTATTTTCTCTCTCCTTTCACTATGACTCTGCTGTAGGGTCGCTGAGTGGCACAGCAGACAGATCCCTGGTCCTGGGGCCAAGAAGCCCTGAGCCCCCATACCACCCCTTAGGCCCAGAATCCACCTGGCCCTATGGTCCTGGGCAGGCCATCCAATCCCAGCCCCTTGCAAGAAGTAAGAAAGAAAATGTGTTATATCTGGCCACTTTCCCCCCATGGTCCATCCTCTCCTCCTTTATTCACATCCCCACCCCTTCCCCCTGCTGCCCCCTCCTTCTTACTCCAGATGTCTGTACCCCATTGAGTATATATGCTGTTTCCTCTCCTAGCCACCTCTGACGAGAGCAAAGGTTCCCTCATTCCCCCTTGCCCCCCCCTTCCATATCATTGCAATAGCTCATTGTAATAAAAAAAAATCTTATGTGAAATATCTTGGCCTATTCCCTTTCTCCTTTTTCTTTCTCCCATTCCATTTCCCTTTTTTTCTATCGACTCCATTTTTACACCATATTTTATCTTCGAATTCAGCTTTCTCCTGTGCTTCAACTATAAAAGCTCTCTCTACCTGCTCTATTAACTGAGAAGGTTCATATGAGTATTATCAGTGTCATTTTTCTATGCAGGAATATATGCAGTTCATCCTCATTAAGTCCCTCATATTTTCCCCTTCTCCAATCTCTATGCTCACCTGAGTCCTGTATCTGAAGATCAAACCTTCTGTTCAGCTCTGGCCATTCCAACAGGAACATTTGAAATTCCCCTGGTTCATTGAAAGTCCATCTTTTTCCCTGGAAGAGGACATTCAGTCTTGCTGGGTAATTCATTCTTGGCTGCATTCTAAGCTCTCTTGCCTTCCGGTATATTGTATTCCAAGCCCTACGAGCTTCCAATGTAGCTGCTGCTAAGTCCTGTGTGATCCTGACTTCAGCTCCACGATATTTGAACTGTGTCCTTCTGGCTGCTTGTAATATTTTCTCTTTGACTTGGGAGTTCTGGAACTTGGCTATAATATTCCTAGGGGTTGGTTTTTTGGGATCTCTTTCTCTGGGGGATTGGTGGATTCTCTCCATTTCTATTTTGCCCTCTGCTTCTAGAATATCAGGGCAATTTTCCTGTAGTAATTCTTTGAAAATGATGTCAAGGCTCTTTTCCTGATCATGATTTTCAGGTATTCCAGTAATTTTTAAATTATCTTTCCTAAGTCTGTTTTCCATATCAGTTGTTTTTTCAATGAGATATTTCACATTTTCTTATAATTTTTCATTTTTTTGGTTTTGAAGTATTGATTCCTGATTTCTGGTAAATTCATCAATCTCCCTGAATTCTATGTCTGAAGGATTTGTTCTCCTCAGAGAGTTTTCTTATCTCTTTTTCCATCTGGCCAATTTTGCTTTTTAAAGCATTCTTCTCCTCAATAACTTTTTGAACTGTTTTATCCATTTGACCTAAGCTGGTTTTTAGCATGCTATTTTCTTCAGCATTTTTTTTGGATTTCCTTGACTAAGCTGCTGACTTCATTTTCATGTTTTTCCTGCATCTCTCTCCTTTCTTTTCCCAGTTTTTCTTCCAACTTTCTCATTTGATTTTCAAAGTCTTTTTTGAGCTCTATCATAGCCTGAGCCCAATTTCTGTTTTTCTTGGAGTCTTTAGATGCAGGAGCTTGTGCTTCCTCATCTTCAGACTGAGTATTTTGGTCCTTGGGCTCATTTGCAAAATATTTCTCAATAGTCTTCTTTTCGTTTCTCTGCTTGCTTATTTTCCCATCCTGGGCCTGGTTTGGGGTGTTTCTTGAGCTTTGGGGACACTCCCACAAGGGTCTCAGTGTGTGCTGCTCTGTCCTCCCTCCTGGTCTGTGAATGACCATAAGCGCCCCCCTATGCCACGGGGCTGGGGGGGGGCCTAGACTGTGATCAGGATCTGAATGTGGTCAGAGCCCCAGAGTCCTGTTCCTGGGGCAGAGGACAGAGCTCCCGCAGTCTCTCTTCACTCCCCTCCCTCAGCTCAATGGGCTCATGCCCTGGGGCCTCCTGCTTATGGGCTCCACCTGCTTCTGTTTCCTGGATCAGCTAGGGAAAGACCAAGCTGCTTGCTGTGTGCCCTGAGGGCTAGGCTGGCTCTGGCAGAGGTCCCCCGCTGTTCCCCCACTTTGTGCCCAGTGCTCCCGGGTGTGCAGCTCAGGAGACTCCCCTGCTGCTGTGAGCTGAGACTCCCAGCGCCCTGGGGCTGCCTCCGGGAGGCTGAGGTTCTTTGACTCTGGCGGGCCGCCTCTCCAGTCCCTGGGAGCAGTGTTTCTGCTCTTTTCCCAGTTACCTTGAGTAGGAGAACTGCCTCACTGGGTCCCTTTGTGGGTTCTGTCTCTGGAAAGTTTAGTTAGAGTCCTTAGCTGATGAATTTTATCAGAGAACTCCTAAGACTCATCCCTTCTTATGGCCATCTTGGCTCCGCCCCTCGAGAGATATATTTAGTTGACTGGACTAGAGGGCAGATCTGTGGCCCATCCAGTACTGTCAGTTCTGTCTGTTGGGAAACTAACCAAGTCAGCCCCTCCTTTTTGATATCTACTGATGTTTCATGTATCTTGTTATTTGTCATTTAAAAACACACTACTTGCTTTGTATAAAATTTACATTAAGCACATTTGACATTAAAACATCTATTTTAACTTGACTGTATTCTCTTCATTTCCTGCCCCCCCCTTGCCCTCAGTTCTGAACTCCATGGCTTTCCATCCCTCCTCCCTAAAAAGAAAAAAATAGACATGTGGACACTTCTATCAACACAGGGTGGGGGAGAGGTAGTGGCTTGACTTAAGACAAAGAAATGGATAGAGAAGACTTTGCCCCATTCTACCCAGTGTGTGTCTGTCTTCTGTCAGTCTATGCTCATGTATCACAGTAGAGTGTATTCTTGTCCAGTTCCCTATATTTCTGCCCCCCAGAGGTTCTTCCTCTCAGTTGTGGCCCACTCCCCATGACTGACCCCAATCTAAGTGTTCCTTCTGTTCTCACTCTATCTCCAGCCTCTCATGTCCTTGAATCCTCTGTCCCTACCTCTACCTTATTCCTTCCCTTCCCCATGTCTGCAGACAAATTCACATTACATAAAAGATCTGGAAAACAATTCAGTTTTTCTCTTTGCAGGGTGCTCCAAGCAACCAGAATTTTTCACACAGCTTCTCCCCGTCTGGCTCCTTTGCCTCCTCTTCCTGAGCATGGAGGGAAAGTTCGTCATGGGTTGATTCCTGAGGAATTCTTTGAGTTTATGTATCCTAAAACTGGAGTTACAGGTAAGCAATCTTTCCTGCAGAAATGTTTCAGTGTGATGTTTGCAATGGCAATAATTTTGGGTTTATGGCTTGGTGTCATTTCTGCCTTTTCATTGGATAAACCAGAAACAAAAATCGGGTCCTTTCTAATTTATATCCTCCTTTAAAGATTGTAACCTGTTTATTCTTGACTTACTCTAACCAAAACTTGGTGCTGTGACTACTGACATCTGGAAACTAAATATTCCTGGACTTTGTAAAGTCTGGCATTATTTCTTCATCCAGTGAAGTATTTAAGGATATACCATGTGCACGATAACTTCTTTGATGAATAGTCAATAAAGTCAAAGTTTACTAGACATTTAGGGAAATAAAACATGTAGAAGTTAAGAAACTGTTTAGTGTCTAATTGCCGAAATGAGTAGCTTAAAATAAATCAATAGACAGCAACGTTTCTGGAAAGTCCTCTCAAGCTAGAGAAGTGACTATTACCTAAGTATAGAAGATTTGCACTACTGCAACCCCCTCTGGCAGGATCATGATACCTTTTTCAGGTATTTTTAGTGCCAAGGTACTATAAAAATAAAGTACAAAATAAAAATAGGCATGTCTAGATTTCACATAAACCCATAAACAGTTTTGAAACTGTTAAGAAATTACTTTGACAACAATGTTTATTATGTATCCTTGATTTGTAATTTTCTGAATGATAGGGTTTTATGCACTACTGTAAATTGATTTTTTTTTAATTTTACTAGTTATCCTAGCCTCCAGTCATTATGAAGTCTCATTCAGTTTTTTTTTCTTTCAGGTCCTTATGTATTGGGCACAGGACTTATCCTGTATTTCCTCTCCAAAGAGATCTATGTTATTACTGCTGACACATTTGCTGCCATATCAACATTGGGGCTCCTCATTTATATAGTTAAAAAATATGGTTCCTCAGTAGCAGCTTTTGCTGATAAACTCAGAGAGGTATGAATGGAAATTTGGTTTTTCTCATTTTGATTTTTGAACAGAAATTAGGAATTAGGATTTGGATTTAAATATATATTTTGACGGGAACAATTTAGTGAGAAAATGATGTAATTATTGCAGACTTTTCTACTAATATCACTTAGCAGTGGCAATTCATATCTGTAACCTGAATGACAGGTCAGATCTTATGGAGTCATTTTCCATATTTAGTAAAATTCTTGATTAATTTTTAGTTTTAAGTTGATTTCCACATGTTGGGATGCTATCTCTTCATCTTTGACTTGTGTACAAGTTACATGTATTTTTTCTTCACTTTGCACACAAATGCCCTGTCTTTGAAAGAGAAAAGTTAATCAGTGTTTATTATTATCATTGACCCCTTCACTAATCTTTTCATAAATCTCTGAATTGCAGGACCAGTTGGCTGAGGCAGAAGGGCTAAAGCAGAATTCCATGAAAAATATACAAGATGCAATTGACATGGAAAAGCAACAGCAAGCCTTGGTTGCCAAGCGCCACTACCTTTTTGATGTCCAAAGGGTAAGTCTATTTAGGAGTGGAAAAGCACTTTTCCCACATGAGAAAATTGGACCTTCTGGGAATACACTGCTAGACTGAGGAAAAACAAAATCTCACTAGGTGTGTCTGACAGGTAGAAACTGATAATTCTTTTTTTTAAGAGAATTTTGAAATTTAAGTAATTTGGAAATAATTATATTCAATTTATTATTTCATTCACTTCTGCCATATGCTAATAACTCCAAGTGACAAAAGCAGGTTCTTAGAACATGAACAAATCAAAAATGAGATATTTGGCCAGCCTTAAAAATTACCTAGCTGTGTGGCCTTGGGCAAGCCACTTAACCCCATTTGCCTTGCAAAAACCTAAAAATAAAAAACCTAGTCTCTCAAGAGCACAGGTCCTTGTTTGTCGAGTTGTTTTATTACTCAAACATATCAGGGATAACCTACCCCTTCACATGTGGTTGATGTTGCACCCAATTTGTTAAGATATTTATTTCCACAATCAATAAATATTAAGGAAAGCAACCTACAAAAAAACTTCTTGTCTTTTGTATAGAATAGGAAAGAATGATGCTCGTGATGTTCTCCTGGCACAAATCTTAAGAACAATAATGTTGTTCTTTAGCAATAACTGAGCTTTCTTGCCTTCTTTAGAATAACATTGCCATGACACTAGAAGTCTTTTACCGTGAGAGGCTGCACAAGGTGTACACAGAGGTAAAGAATCGCCTGGACTATCAAATTGCAAAGCAGAACATGATGCGACGCAAGGAACAAGAACATATGATTTCATGGGTGGAGAATCATGTGGTGAAGAGCATTTCTGCTCAGCAGGTATAAGATTTTTTGTCATGCCTGATGAACATAGGTCTTGGGAGCTGTAGATGAACAGGGAACTGGCCAGAGGTCTTTAGGATGAAGAAGGTGAAGTTGCCCTGGTCATTTAATCTGGAGAAGGACATAATCAGAAGAAAACCACTCAAAAAACTTCATAAAATTCCTATGGAATATACTTCCTGCTTTAATAAGGAAGAAGGTGGAATAAAGTATAATTATTTCCACGACTATTTACATGGAAGAGATTAGCTTTATAGCAAGCATCAGTATCTGGGGTTTGGGAGCAGGGTCAAAAAAGAAAGAATGGTTGGAATATGCCTAAGGGTTTCAGGAGCCAGTGATCGCTTCAGTATGACACAAGTATTTTCAGTACTCAGAGGGCTATTTGCTCTCAAGTTATTTTCCCACTCTTCATCTTCATTTCCCTTCCCAGGTTAAATTAGTCATCCTATACCTTAGTTGTGAAGCTGCAATGGAGAATCTATGTTGAGGGTTCAGTTGTTAGTTGGACCCTGTAGGTCTCAGAGAGTCATAGAATTTCAAAATTAGAAGGGAATTTAGAGCTGTCTTATCTACCTAACTACCAGCCTAAGTAGATGTTGAGTATTTCATGTAAAGCTGACCCAATTTCTCTCTCTTTATCATAGGAAAAGGAAACAATTGCCAAGTGCATCGCAGATCTGAAGTTGCTAGCAAAGAAGGCACAAGTCCAGTCACAGCCAATTCTGTGAAACTATATATTTCATCATTCATAATTAAGAAGCAAAAAAAAAACCCAGTTTTTACTAGCAGTGTAGAAGCTGTATACTTTGTGACCCTCAATAAAAAAAAAATCTTTCTCTGAGTATTGTATTGCCATTCCTCCTAAAACTGAGCCTACACCTTTCTTAGAGGTTTGAGGTCTGGAAATAGGAGAGTTATTGTTATTTTATTGAAAGGTCTCCTTCCAACCCAACTACTTCATTGAAAAACTTTAAGGAAGTTTAGAACACTACCAGAAGTTTTCAAATGACATCACAAACTACAAAAGAAATTTGTTGTGTCTCCATTGACTTACATTATAATCACCCCAAGAATATAGTTTGGTGTGTTAAATAAGTAAATCACATTAAGATAAAGTGCTGTGATTATGCTATTGAGTCATTAAACTTTATGGTCATTCTTAAAAGGATATAGTAACAGGGCGGCTAGGTGGCACAGTGGATAAAGCACCGGCCTTGGAGTTAGGAGTACCTGAGTTCAAATCCGGTCTCAGACACTTAATAATTACCTAGCTGTGTGGCCATGGGCAAGTCACTTAACCCCATTTGCCTTGCAAAAACCTTTAAAAAAAAAAGGATATAGTAAAATATACTCCATAATTTCCAATTCCCCTCATTTCATGGGACTTAGTATTTCAGCAACCACCATGACTTCATTTTTACTTGAATTGAGCTCCTAAGCTAATTATGGTGATCCATAATTAATACTAAAAAGTAAATTTCCTGATAAATAACTTATTCACCAGGGATGTCTCTTTGGATATATTCTGCCTTTTACTTTATAACTCCCCAAGTTAAGAAAGTTTGTTTCTTATAAGACTATCTGAGGAAAAACCTCAAAGTTTAAATAATCCATTAGTTTTGCTTTTTTGCCTAGTCATGAAGTGGCAGAACTGAATGTGACCCCTGAGTCCTTATTTCTACTACACCATGTGCTTCAAGGATAAGATGCATATTTTGTATTAGCCTGTTTGGTATTCAAAGCCTTTCTGAGCTGACTCCAGCTACCCTATCCAAGCCAATTCATCTCATCAGCTTACGTTCCTACCAGGTCTGCCTAATTGCTTTTCCCCATGGAAGATGCTCTGTCTCCTGTCCTGGTCCCTTGACCCACCCAGTTCAACTCTTGAGTTGACTAGCTTCCTCCAAGCTCAAGAGTCATCTCCTGTAGGAAGCCTTTTCTTTCCCAGTTGCAAATGCTTTTCCTTCCCTGTCCTGCCTGAAGTTACTTTGTACCTATTTGCTTGTTGTTTCCCTTCAGTAGAAGGCACAGACCAATTCATTTTTTTCTTTGTAACTCCTAGGCCTAATATGAGTAGGCATTTAATACAAATTTAGTTGAGAGTCTTTGTCATTTATCTTGGTGAAAATCAGTTGTATTGCATTATTCTGATGAACCATTTAGTAGCCCTGTAGAGGAAATGAAGTTAGGGTGGCTTTCTTATTAAATCACATTTGCTTGTAATGGTCACTTCATTTTGGTGTTAACAAACCATTTAGTCTTTATGGAATCCTGCCTGAAATTTAAAAAAAAAAATGAGGGGATCGGACTAGGTCCTTTCCAGCTCTGAATCTTTGATCCAATCACAAAGTTCAAGGGAAGGGGATGCTGGAATCACTTTATAAGTGCTTTTGGTGTCGGGGTAATTTGTTCTGGTCATATTTGTTAGGTCATTTAGGATTGATATAGGGGCTTTTGATTTTTTTTTTAAGGAACAGGCAGCTAGGTGGAGCCGGCCCTGGAGTCAGGAGGACCTGAGTTCAAATACAGCATCAGACACTTAATTGCCTAGCTGTGTGACCTTGGGCAAGTCACTTAACCCCATTACCTTAAAAATTCACCTTTAATTAAGGCAGAATGGTATAATGGGAAGAGCACTGGACTTGGAGTCAGAATGACCTGAGATCAAATCCCAGGTACAGTCACTAGCTATCATGGTTTACCAAGAACTCCAGCTTTGGCTAACAGACTTGGGGGACTGATAAGACCAAGAGGAAATTATGAGACCTCTTGGAATTGGTAAATCTGATCATCTTGTCTTAGTCTTCATCTTTCTCAATGCTGCATTTGACAGTGGTGACCACCCTTTCCTCAAGGATATTCTTTCTGGGTTTTGATTCCATTTCTTCCTCCTGATTCTCCTACCTATCTATCCATTCAGTCTTTGCTGGTACATCATAGATCCCCTAACTGGTTGTTTTCAAGGTTCTGTCCTAAGTCCCTCTTCTCCCTGGATATCAGAGGTTCTTAATCTGAGAACCACAGAGATTTCAAGGAGACCATGAATTTAAATGAGAAAATTATATTTTAATTTTTATTAACTTCTAAGAAACTTAACAAAAACATTGTGAAAAGGTCTCATAGTTTTCATCAAATTGCCAAAAAAGTTCATGACACAAAATTAGGTAAGAATCCTTGTTCTGCTCTATATTCTTTAAGTAACCTCACCAACTCCCATAGTCTTGTCATCTCTATGTAGATGTTTCAGCTACCTGTTCAGCTTCCAATTAATCCACTAAGAGTCTAACATTTCAAAAGGGATGTCCCATAGACATCTTAAACCCAGTATGCCCAAGACTGAAATCATTATTTTTGCTAAACTTGCTATTTTTCTTACTATTACCATCATTCCTGTCTCCCATGTTCAAAGTTTTGGACTCTGCATCATCCTTCATAACCTGCCAAACCTTGGGGTTTCTATCTTCACAGCACAATGATGTTTGTCCTTTGTTCTCAAAGAAGACCATAATATCAGGGAGGTGATGCCAGGACAAGCAGGTGAACAGAATTTGAGTGAGGGGCCGCTGTGCTAAATCACCAGTCTCACTTTCTCCTCCGAACCCTCTGGATTCAGTGACCAGATATAAATCAGGATGACTGGAGATAGCACTAAATATGAAGCAATCAAGTTTAAGTAACTCACCCAAGGTCACACAACTACTGTCTTAGATGGGATTTGAACTCAAGTGCTTCTGACTTCAAGACCTGTACTTCACCCTCTGCTCCATCTGGCTGCCAAATTTTTTACAGTTGATCATTGAACAATATTATTTCCCGGCATGATGATCTCCTAGTTCTCACTCCATTTTGCAAGTTATACATCTTCCCATTTTTGTTTTTTTTTAAACCATTCCCTGAGCATTTCTTATAGTACAATAGATCTTCAACTCAAGCACAGCCCAATTTGTTAAGCCATTCCCCAATTCTTGAACATCTCCTTGATTTCTTTGCCACCACAAAAAGAGCTACTATAAACATTTTTGTACATAGAGGTCCTTCTCTTTGATCTCTTAGAGACATAGATCTAGTAGTGGCTTTGCTCACTCAAAAGATAGGCAGTTTTGTAGCCTTTGGGACATAGTTCTAAATTAGCCTCCAGAAAGGTTGAATCAGTTCATGACTCTACCAACAATACATTATTTTCTCTACCAACAGTGCTTATTTTCTCCCATTCCTTCGATATCTTGTCGTTTCTGATAGGTGGTACATCAGTTATTTACATTTCTCTAATCAATAGTGATTTAAAGCATTTTTTCAAATGTCTATAGATACCTATGCTTTTTTTCCCTTTTTCCTTTTTGCAAAGCAATGGGGTTAAGTGACTTGCCCAAGGTCACACAGCTAGGTAATTATTAGGTGTCTAAGCTATTGCCCCCAATAGCTCCAATTTCCCTTTTCCTGAGGCAGGATATTATCCAAAGAGATAAAACTCTCTCAGAGGAAGTAATCTCCTTATATATGTCCAGGGCCGGTGCTCTAGCCACTGTGCCACCTGTGCCCCAATTTCTTCTGAAATCAACCTGTTCATATTCTTTGACCATTTAACAATTGAGGAATGACTCATTTTAAAATTTTGATTCATTTCCCTTTTAGTAAATTATAATTTACCTATTATCTTTTAGTTAAGTCTAGTTCTGCTTTTGCTTTATCTGAGATTGATTGCTATCCCTGCCATTTTTACTTCAGATGAAGCATAAACCACTGAGTCAGAGCTCGACCAAAAGCAAAAACTCCCTGAGTTTGGTCATGCTTTTCCTCTTTAGTGTAATTGCTTTTATTCCTCTTTCATCTACTTCCCTCTCTTCATTTAAATCCTATCTGCTGTTCAAGACCTAACTCAAATTAGCTTTTCCTAATTATCAGAAAGAGGATTTCCTTATTCTCTCAACCCCTACAGCACATTTAGTATAATACCATCACAATGTAGTTATTAACTACACTTATGGACTAATGTTCATACAATTCTATTTTGTTTTTTCTGGATCTTGTCTCCTCAGTTATTACCTCTAGAATACAAATTCCTATGGCCTTTAAAGCTGTCATAAAGTCTGACAGGCAAATCCCCTTATTCTTTAGAAATTAGACAATGCTGAAGGAAAATATATTCATAATTGGGGAAGGATTATTCAACCATGATAAAGCATTGAAATTCAAACTGAGCCCAGTTTCCCATGTCCTTGGTCTGTGGCCATAAACCAGAGGGAGGAGCTCCAACCCTTCAAGTCCTAGCTGTTTTGTTCTCATGAAAGAAAACTATGTCAGTGGCCTAAGGTTCGTTGTCTTAAGTCACTTCTCACAATTTAGTCAATGCTTTTAGGAACTTAGATGGTTTAGATCATATTTTTAATACTGATATTGGCTATGGTTTCTTTAAACATTAATTTTTATGTATACATATATATGTGTAATAAATTTTTATTTTGCTTTGTTTTAAAGTATGATTGCTGCTTTTTTGATGTATGTACTGTATAATCAATTTTGTTCCAACTTTTTTAATTCTACATATGTCTTTGTTTTTAAGATGTGTTTCTTGTAACCAACAGATTGTGGGGTTTTTTTTATTCAGTGTTACTTTTTTTCCTTTTACTGACTTGTTGGATACATTCACACGAGTTATGAGTTTAGTTTGTTTTCCTCCATTTTTGTCTGTACCATTGCTTACGTTTATTTTTGTTTTTTAAGTCAGCTTTTTTTGGTTCTTTTCCTTTTAAAGCATCATTTTGTCTCTCAGATTAGTTTTAATCTACTTTGATGCAATCCTATTCCCATAGTCTCTCTTCTACAATGGTCACCATACTCTTCCCTTTTGTTAAGCCTTTGCATGTTTTGTGGATTTACTTATTGGTATCATTCTTTATATAATTCGTTCTTGCCCCCCCCCCTTTCTCCTGTTAGTGATTAGTTCAAAATCTCCCCTCCTCGCCTTTTGTTAGTTTTACTTTTCAGCACCTTTTTTCCAAAAAAAGATTTTAACCTTGTATCTTCATTTTCTTCTCTATTCTGAACTTTTATTCTTTGATTCATAGACTGTTTTTTTAATTTTTGTGTTATTCATTAAAGTTTCTGAAGTACCAAATCTGAGCTACTTTTTGAAGTTTTGTCTTTGTAGATCTTATTCCATTGTCCCCCTTTTCTGTTCTTTTTCACTCAAAGTAGAAAGTAATGATAAAAGCATCATCCCATAGCAGAAATTCTGTATCACAAATTATGTGGATCAGTTTTAGCTCCTGGCCTGCTCATGATCATTCTCCTTACTAGTTGATGCTAGGTGGTCTACTCTCTGGGTCCATGTCCTCTCACTCTTATGCATGCCTGTTGCCCCCAATAGCTCCAATTTCCCTTCTCCTGAGGCAGGATAATTATCCAAAGAGATATAACACACTCTCAGAGGAAGTGGTCTCTTTATATATCTATTCCCCTTGACCAGACAGATGCATTATAAGGTCCTTATCTTTCAGTATCATTGGAAAACTCTTCCAAGGAAGCTTCTTCCCCTTTGATTTGAAACCTGCCCTCCACTTTCCCCTAGTCCCAATCTCTCTCCCTTCTATTGCCTTTCTTGTCCAGTTACAAGGGTTGGTTATCTTCATTGTTTACCCCTTGCAACTGATTACAGTACATCACCCATTCTACTCTATGTTCTACTTTTTTCTTTATTCACCTTCCTATTCTAAATATAATTGCATGGAATACATTGATCCATTTATGGGGAAGATAGGAAGGTTCAGTCTAAGGTGATGCAGTCTGAGGAAACAAATAAATGCTAAATGACTTCAACATCATTAATATTGATGGTTGGATTTGAACTGAAGTTTGTCTGACTCCAGGTCCAACACTCTATTGAGCCACTTAGCTAGCTAGAAGGGAATTCAAATTGTTTAGCCCTGGGGGCAAAACAAAATGCAAGGAGCAAAATGTGAGAAAAAAAAATTCCTTACAGTGAGACCTTTCTCTGACTCCTTCCCTTTTAATGGATCTAATTACCATCTCCTTGCTGATGATTCTTAAATCTACCTATCCTGTACCAATTTCTCTGCTGACCTCCAATCTCCTATTTCCCTTTGTCTTACATCTTGTACTAGCCAGTAGACATCTTAAACTTACCAAAATAGGACTCATCTTTCTCACCAAACCTTCCTCTCCTTTCTCTTTTCCTTTTGCTATAGAAGGCAATACCATCTTCCCATCCCTCAGGCTAACAACCCTGGAATAAACTCACCCCATAGCCATGCTATTGCCAAGACCAGTTTGATTTTTATTATTTTTTCCATTGTTATAGTTTTCCAACATTCATCCACATGCATATGCACATTTATAGTTTCCTTCCACCCTCCCTTCCCAAACCTTCCCCTCAGTGGTGAAGAGTCTGGTGAATACTGTACATGTAAATTTGTTATAGATTGGTTATAGATTAGTAATTTTCTGTATGAGGAATTTGAACTGAGGAAGAAGAAAACCATGAAATAGGAAAGAGAAAAATAAGAGAAATTTTTAAAAAGTGAACAATTATGTTCATTCAGATCTGTAGTTTGGAATTATTTTGGTTTTTTCTTCATCTAGATGTGGATAGCATTGTCCATAACAGATTTCCCAAGGTTGTCCTAGCTCTTTAAATTGCCAAGAGTAGATGTATTCATCAAAGTTGATCAACTTACAGTATTGTTAATGTGTACAATGTTCTTTTGGTACTGCTTTCAGCATCAGTTCTGTTTTTTTTAAATTTCTGACCTTTATCTTTTTTAATATATCTATATGTTTTCCAGTTATATACAATAGTTTCTACCTATTTTTTTGTTAAGGTTTTGAATTTTACACATTTCCCCCCCCTCCCCACCCCCCCACAGAAGGTAGTCTGATAATCTTTACATTATTTCTATCATCAGTTCCTGTAATTCTTTCCATGTTTCTCTAGAGACTAACCATTCATGGTTTCTTATAGAGCAACAGTACTCCATAATATTCATAAACCATAACAAGTCATTCCCCAACTGATGGTACAATTCTTTGCCACTACAAAAAGTGCTTCTATGAATATTTTGGAACATGTGGGACTATTTCTGGATATAGATCTAGTATTGGTGTTGCTGAGACAAAGGGTATAATGTTTTATTGCTCTTTGGTCATAATTCCATATTGCTCTCCATATTGTTGAATTAGTTCCCAATTCTACTAAAAGTACATTAATCCTTCCACAACCTCTCCAATATTGATCATTTTCCCTTTTTTGTCATCTTAATCTGATGTGTGAGGTGGTACCTCATAGTTTTGTGTTTATCAATGATTGAGCATTTTTTCATATTATACTTGAATCTTTGAAAACTATTCTTTGACCATTTATCAATTGAATGACTAGTGACCTTATAAATTTGATTAAATTCTCTACATTTTAGAAATGAGACCTTTATCAGAACCTTAGCTGTGAAAATTGTTTCCCAGCTTTGTTTTCCTTCTAATCAGCATTGGTTTCCTTAGTGCAAAAATTTTTTAAACTTTTAATATAGTCAAAATCATCCATTTTGCAATTTATAATGTAGGATTGGAATTGTTCCTAAAATATTTGATATTCATTTGTAAATCCATCTGGACCTGGAGACTTTCTTGGGGAGTTTGATGATTTTTTCTATTTCTTTTTTCTGAAATGTTTTATTTCCTCTATTAATCTAGTTTTTGTAAATATTCAACCATTTTATTGTTTATCAAATTTATTGGCAATATAATTGGGCAAAATAGCTCCAAATGCTAATTTCCTCATTCACCCTTTTCATTTTTGTTACTGGTAATTTGATTTTTTCTTTTTAGGTTTTTGCAAGGCAAACAGGGTTAAGTGGCTTGCCCAAGGCCACACAGCTAGGTAATTATTGTCTGAGACCGGATTTGAACCTAGGTACTCCTGACTCCAGGGCCAGTGCTTTACTACGCCACCTAGCTGCCCCCCCTACACCACCTAGCCACCCCTTGATTTTTTTTTAATCAGATTAACCAAAGGTTTATTTTATGATTTTCCTGCTTTCAATTTTATTAGTCTCTGATTTTCAGAGGTTCTAATTTGGTATTTAATTGCAGATCTTGGTTCTTTTTCTAGTTTTTAAGGTGCATACTCAATTCATTGGTCTCTTTTTTTATTTCATTCATATAAGCATTTAGAGATATAAAATTTCCCCTAAAAACTGCTTTGGTTGCAACCCATAAATTTTGGTATGTCAATTTCCTAGGATGAAATTACATCCTTGATTTGTTCGTTCTTTAAAATTAATTTAACTTCCAATTAATTGTTGGTTTATCTTTCCATGGTACTTTATTACATGTAATTTTTATTGCATCATGATCTCAAAAGTTATTTTTGCTTTTCTTCATTTGATTATAAGGTTTTTATGCCCTAGTATATAGTCAATTTTGGTATAGGTACCCTGTACTGCAGAGAAAAAGCAGTGGTGGGATTCAACTGGTTCACACCAAGTTTGGCAGAACCAATGCCTAATTTTAGGTTGAGTTCAGTGAACTGATTGTTAAAATGGCACTTGTAATCAGGGTTCTAAAGGTAGGTGCCCAATTTGGAAATTTACATTCCTTACATCTTTTTCTATGTGCATCTGTCTAGCAGCATTTACTAAGTGCTTATAGTAATGCTCATTCTGTCCATAGGTGAAAATTGATAGAACTATGCTTAATTTCATAAAATGCATACCTTTGATGAAATACATTTTAATTTCCTCATTTTCATTACTTCAGTGTATGTAAAGAAAAAGTGCCAAACCACCAGGGGGGACAGGCTGTCATTTCTGCTTTGTATAATGCCCAAAATTCCCAAGATGAGTGCACTGGTGTTCCCTGAACAGTGAAAGCAATAGCAAGCTGGGACACAATGAACCAATAAGGGTTATTTTATCCATTTCAGAAGCTATGGAATAAAAATAGCTGGAATAAGATTTGGTTCTGAATATGTTACAACACTGGTTGCTGTGATCATGTGACTGCTTGCACTCTATATTCATTTTCTTACTGTAATATAGCAATCTCATTTTGTGTAAATCTGTTCTTGAATATTAAATGCATGAAATATTAAGCTACCTTTGTATAGTCAGTTATTAGGGCAGAGAACTGGTTAATTTGAATCCTACCACTGAGAAAAAGGTATATTCATTTGTATTCCCATTTAGTTTTCTCCAGAGGTCTATTATATCCAAGTTTTCTAAGGTTTTATTCACCTTAACTTCCTTATGTTGTGATTAGATTTATCTAGCTCTGAGAGAGGGAGGTTGAGGTCCTCCATTATAGTTTTGCTATGTCTCCTTGTAATTCCTTCAGCTTCTCTAAGAATTTGGACACTGTACCACTAGGTGCATATATGTTTAATATTGACATAACTCCATTGCCTATGGTACCTTTTAAGGTACTTTTGCTTTATCTGAGATAGTATCACTATCCCTGATTTTATTTTGCTCCAGTCTTTACCTTATGTGTATCTTTTTCAAGTGTGTTTCTTTTTAATCCATTCTGCTGCTTCTGTTTTACGGCAGAGTTCCATCTCATTCACATTTACAATTGATTACTAATTCTTTCTCTCCATCTTATCTTTCCCCATCTGTACTTTTTCCTTTCCTTTGTTTTGCTCCCTTTCCCCTTTAAATTTTAATGTTAAGCTTACTTCCACTTATACCTTCCCTTTAACAGTTCCTTCTTCCCTTTTCTTTCCCCTTCCCCCCACTTCTTCCCTGTAGGGTAGATTTCTTAAACTCAATTGGTAATGTATGTTATTCCCTTGCTGGGCCAAATCTATTAAGATTTACTCAGTTTTTAGACCCTCCCTCCTTTCCCTCTACTATAAAAAGTCTTTGTACCTGGTTTTATTTACCCACTAATGCCTAGCCTTCTCCTGTTATATTTTATGTTGTTTTAACACTATCTTGTACTTACATCCCCTTTGTCAAAATATAATCCTTTTATCTGACTTAAAGTATAATCAAAGGTTGATTGCTTGAAGAGCAATATTGCCTCATTGTCACTAAGTACCCTCCCCTCTTCTCATTAAACACATTTTTTTTAGGTTTTTGCAAGGCAACGGGATTAAGTGGCTTGCCCAAGGCCACACAGCTAGGTAATTATTAAGTGTCTGAGACCGGATTTGAACCCAGGTACTCCTGACTCCAGGGCTGGTGCTTTATCCACTATGCCACCTAGCTGCCCCATAGACACATTCTTGAGAGTCATGAATAACATCAAATTATAACCTTTATATCTTACCCTCTTTTCAAGTACCCTCCATGGACACACAATCTTCATGAGCCAAAGCCAAATAATTTTATGAACCATTTTTATAGCCCTCCCCCCAAGCATACTTCCTCCAATTGTAGCCAAAGCTTCAAGCAAGACATCTCGTATTTTCATGAGGTATACTTCTCCAAGTATACTTTATCCACAACCCACCCCAACACTCTCTCCCATTGTCCCTTTAAAGTATGGATTAAGATCATTTTCCAATTTATTTTCAACCCTTCTAAGTACCATCCCACCCTCAGTTCCTTTTGTACTATAAACCTCTATCTAGAAAGTCTCTCAAGAACATTGTTAAGGCACAGGGAGATACCAACCACAGGACCAGCAATGGGTGTCCTCATCAGGGAATGTGCTGAGCTCTATTAACAAGGCAGAATTAAAGTAGCTCAAAAGTAGTATGAGAAGTATTCACCTGGACTATTTTGCCTGACCTGTGGTAAAACATTCTGAGCTTGTATTGGTCTGATCAGTCACAGTCAGACACTGTAATTTGCCTCATAGCAATGTAATTTTGATCTTCAATAAGTCTAAGAACCAACTATACCCATATCCTCGAAGTATGGACTCAACTATGTTCATAATATTCATTGCTGCAGGGACACTGGCCTTTCATGAATGAGACCCTGCCTGGCACCGATGTCTGGAATGTTCTTATTCTGTTCCAACTACTGATCTCTCCCAACCCTTCTTGATTCCAATACTTTGCTTCTATTATTTCCTAGCTGTCCTGTAGTTTGCTTTGTATAAATTTGTTTGCATGTCTCCCCCTATTACATTTTGAGTTCCTTGAAGGCATGGAGCTTAGCATACAGTAGGCATTGAATCACTGAGGATTCCTAACCTAGGGCCAACCTAGATTCATCTACCCTTATTTCTTATCTTTTAGTGTCAAGGCAGAATGGTGGATGGACAGGAAGTGGAATATTTGCTATAGTGAGAATCCCTGGGTGTCTCAAAACATAAACCTGTGAGTCAGTATGAGCACCCTATCTGAACCTGGAAGCTAGTGAGAAAGGGAGACTGAGCTTAGCATTCTTCCAGAATGAGGATCAAAACTGGGTTCATCTGATCCCAAACCCAGTGGCTCTTTTGTGCCATGTTGCTTAGATATTCCATACTTGGCTGAATAATAAAATTACCCTTTTCTATTCTTTTCTGTTCCTGTTTCAAATCAGATCGACAAGTGACTATTGAGACATTTAAGGACAAAAATGGTTCAGCTAAAACCCACTTGACAGAAACCTCCCAGTGGCTTAATAATACTGAACCCCTGTGAGAGCTTAGCAGTGGTTGGCTGGATTGTATACGACTGTTGGTTTAACTACATTATTTCATCATTATTGCAAAAATGAGCCAAGTTCCTAAAAAAGGAAGCAAGTACAACTAGCAGTCTGACTTTTTTTCAGTCATCTCACCAGAGTTTTGCTTCTAAGGTAAACTCATTTTTTATTCTTTTCTTAGTCTAAATTGTTCTAAAAGAAATACTAAGTAATCTCTTTGACCATTAAAATAAATTTTGTGTTTTTAGGAAGAGGTTGTCTTTAAATAGTTGGGAAAGGGCATTTTGTATGGCTGAAATGTTTCAGGATTTAGTCAAAAATTGTTTCCAGGTCTATGTTCAACTATATCCATATAGTTGTTTTGGTTTTGCCAAATATTTGGCTTATTTCTGCTTTTCTGCATTTGATAGTAAGGTTTTTATGCCCTAGTATATGGCCAATTTTAGTATAGGTATCCTGTACTGCAAGAGAAAAAGCAGTGGTGGGATTCAACTGGTTCACACCCAGTTTGGCAGAACCAATGCCTAATTTTAGGTTGAGTTCAGTGAACTGATTGTTAAAATGGCACTTGTAATCAGGGTTCTAAAGGTGGGTGCCTGGGCAGCTGCCCAATTTGGAAATTTACATTCCTTACATCTTTTTCTACGAGCATCTGTCTAGCAGCATTTACTAAGTGCTTATAGTAATGCTCATTCTGTCCATAAGTGAAAATCGATAGAACTATGCTTAATTTCATAAAATGCATACCTTTGATGAAATACATTTTAATTTCATTTTCATTGAAGGTATGGAGCCTAGCATACAGTAGGCATTGAATCATTGAGGATTCCTAACCTAGGGCCAACCTAGATTAATCTACCCTCATTTCTTATCTTTTAGTGGCAAGGCAGAATGGTGGATGAACAAGAAGTGGGATATTTTCTATAGCGAGAATCCCTGGAATTAATTAATTTTCACTTATTTTCTCCTTTTGTGTACATAAATAACAAGCTTCCAAGGAAATTATATGGTTTTCCTTTTATGAGTCTGGAGAATAAGTTTGGTGGTTTTAATATTTCACGGGGATAGTGTTAAACCGATGAGTCAACATGTATTAATCATCTGCTTTTTATCAGAGATTCTGCTAAGCATTACTAACACAAAGCAGTAGTGAAACCAGTCCTCTTGACCTTACAGAGCTTGCCTTCTAACAGGAAAGATAAATCTATACATACCAAATACAAAGTAGTTGGAAGCCACAGATGAGAAGGCACTTGCAGGAAATTAGGAGTTGAAGCGAAGGAGAGAAGGGGGATAGTCCATACAGAAATACTGTGATTTTTGAAAAACGGTGATGCAGTATAGTTGGACCATAGGGTGCAGAATGGGGAATGATGTGTTAAACATTTGGTAAAGTAGGTTTAAAGTCTAAAGAAATTTACATTTTCTGCTAGAGGCAATGGAGAGCCACTGAAGTTTATTTAGGCAGGGACTGGGGCAGATAGTGACATGATCTTACTCTGACTTTAGGAAAATCATGGTAGCAGTGTGAATGGATTTGAGGTGGACAGGGGAAACCATTAGCAGCTATGGCAATATATTCAGGCAAGAGGTGATAAGGCATGAGTGGAAAGAGAAGGGGATTATATGTGTCTATGTATTTATGTGCATGCTTGTATATAGACACATATAGGCATGTCTACATGTATATATGTAGATTGCAGAGTTAAAAAAATTGGATTTCTAGGGCCACAGTATGGAATGACACTGCAAATCCACATAATAGCTGCCTGACCTAGGGCAAGTCATTGCTCTTCAAATTTCTCATCTGAAAAATGAGTTAAGCTCTGTTCCTTAAGGTTCCTTTTAACTCTCAAAAGATTTTGATTCCAGGATTCTTATATGCAGTCCCACAGATAGCTCAGGAAATCTCTATTTGCCTCATTTTTACCTTGTCCTTCTCTTTGCCTTAGAGGAACAAAAAATGGGATCAGGTGAGACCAAACCAAAATCAAATACTGGTAAGTTTGTGACATGCAGTCCCATTATTTTCTTTCAGCTCTTAGACTTATGAGGTTGTAGTCACTGGAACATTACCTTTGTATTTTAATGAGAAACTATTGATCATTATATCCCTACAGATGTGAAAAGTGTTTCAACACAGCCCTAAGAGGTGAAAATAGGAAATGAAAATGATACTGCCCTTGACCTGTGAATATAAGGCATTTCCCTTTCTTACATATATAATCAGTAAAAGAGATCTACAGTATAAATAGTCTCCTACTGCCTTGAATAGTCAGATTTTCTAGTTAATTGTCTCTGGCCGGGAATATTTTCAAAATAGGTGCTTTGTTTCTGCAACCTCTTCTTCTCCTACTGTCAAATAGTGATCATGGAATGCTATTGAATGGAGATAAGTCATATGTCCTCATAAGATTAAGTATGAAAGTTAAAGGATGGGAATGGGCAATCTAGCACAAAGGCTCCAATAATTTTTTTTTACATATCTAAACTATTTCAATAGGTTTCTTTTGTAATTCTATTTTATGCACTTAAAAACATTATTCTAAGTAATCCATATATTTTAACAGTCTGCCAAAGAGGTCCCTGAAAGTTTAAGAACCTGTAGTTTAGCCAAAATAAAAAATGAACTAGTACTTGAAGTGAATGTAGTGGAAAGAACCCCAACCTCAGTTTTTACAAAACCCATTACATTCAGAAGGTCCAGTTGGTCTCATGACTATAAAACATGATTCTATGAGTTTCCTTAATTCTAAGACTAAAAAACAAGAGGCCCTAAAAGATCGGTTCCACCTGTAAACTGAAGATCTATAAGCCCACATCCTCAAAAATGTTGTCATCTGTAAAATGAAGTTGGACAGAGATATTTTTTTAAACTTCCCAGCTCTAATGATTCTGGCATCTGAATTCAGTACTGGTTTTTGTTAATTAAACTTAAGTTAAAAATAAAAGTGACAACTATCACTATTATTATAGCTAAATAAAACCATATTAGAAATAAGAATCTACTATCCCTCTCCCTAACCAAAAAGGGAAAAAAAACCCTATATTTCATTTCAAGGACAATTATTCTTTGGTTTATCCACATTATGCCATTCTATTATGCAGATAATTGTGAGTTGACTACATTGTTCAATTTAACAAGCATTTTTTGAACACCTCCTTTACGGCAGGCATTATGCTATTATATTACCTATTGGGAATACAAAGATGAAAAATGAAATGGTCCTTGCTGGCAAGACCTTGTCTTCTGATGGGAGAAACAAAATTTAGGGAAATCTATATAGAGAATCTATGCTGAGTAAATACAAAGTAAATTTAGAGGTGATGACAGAAGAGCGAGCGAGAGGAAGAGAGATAAAGAGCATTAATTTGGAAAAGTAAGTATTTGGTAGGCCAATTTGGCTGGGATACAAAATATATAAGAAGGAATAAGGTACAATCTTGTCTCAGACGAGAGGCTACATTTTATCCTAGGGATGGGTTGGAGGAGGATTCAAGACAGGCAGAAATACCATTTGTGAGGCTATTGCCATTAAGTCCAGGTAAGAGGTGATGAAGGCCTGCACTAGAATGATGGCTATATGAATTAATAGAAGGGGGCAGCTGGCAGAGACTTGGGAAGGTAGAATTGACAGGACTTGGAGGCGAGTCAAAGTTGATTTTGAGGCTGAAAATTCAGGTGACTATCCCAGTTTGTAGAGTTTGAGATGTTTATCAGAGAGCTGTTGATGCAGGATTAGTATTAGGTAAAAAAATTAGTTTTGGGGGTCAGGGGGAACTCAGGACAGAGCCTTTTAATCAATAAGCATGTTAAAGACTTACTATGTAATAGAAACACATAACTCTATCCTAGGGGTACAAGCAGCTGCCCCTCTGTCAGGTGGCAGCATGTACACAAAGAAGCATAGCTTGGGAGGGGTAGTTTGGGGGACCTCCCATACAAAGAGTCTTGAGCTGAATCTTGAAGAAACCCGGGAATTCCAGGAGGTGGCATGGAGGGAGGACATTTCAGGCATATGAGTCAGCTAGCCCAAAATTGCAGATATTTGGATCATTTAGATCATATATATGTTTATATATTTATATTAAGGCTAGGCAATAAGCAAGCCTATTGGGAGGGGGGGTACTGGATATAAAAGATTTTTTTAAAGAGATGAGGAGAAGGGATGATGATCAAGATGATGATCAAGAGAGCAAATCTCAGGAGATGATGGGAGAGGACACAACACTTGGTTATTATACAATCACAAAGGCCTTATGTTCCATGTTACATATTTTACCCGTCCAGAACAAAAATTGATGAACTTGGTAGTTCAGAGTGAGGTCTATGTGTTGGTGCACATAAAAAATGGTTGCAGTAGTCTTTGGTGGATAATATGCATACACACACACACACACACACACACTATAAAAAGCTAAACCTTGTGCTGCTCATTTTCATATTTTATGAAAGCTCCAGTTTTTCCCCCCATGTTTAGCACATGATAAATATAAACTTTAAAATAAACAGCTGATATATATCACTCGACACACTTCTCATTTGATTCCAAGAGCCCTCTAACAGACCCCATTTAACAGGTGTTTTCCTTATTTTATCCCCATTTTTGAGGAAATTGAGGCTCAAATATCCTGCCCATGGCCATATAGCTAGTATCTGGAGCAGAATTGGAATCCAAAGACTCTATAATGGGATTTTTATAACTAATCCATAACTTAAGAATCTACTACTGATCCAATTCCCATTTCCACTTGCTTTAGTCAGCTTCTGAGATACAATGAAGTCAAGTCCCTCACTGGAAAGGGGATCCCCCAAACATCTGTTTGTATTCCATTGTAGATGAACCAGGCAGTCAGTCAACAGAAATCTCACCAACGTGTATGCCAGATTATAAAATTTTAGATTTCAATCGGTAAGTTGATCTTTGATGCTCTTTGCCTGGGGGGTCAAGAATGTGTTTGGGTTTGTGCTGGAAGCAAGGGACATTTGAAACCTTTCAGACCTATCCCACCTCCCAACTTATCTATGTTGTCTTCCGTTGGCATGTATGATTCTTGTATTCATGTCCCCAGGGCTTAGTGGTCCATAGTGTAGTGATACATAGACTTGTTGACTTGAACCAATTTTTGACTTAGACTCAGTGATGCTTACAATAGAAGATTAGGGTGCCAAACCAGATTCTTTTAGGGTTGAGTGTTTTGCTAGAGTAAGACAAGACTCTCTGGCTCAGACAGCAGGGACTTATTTACTCCCCCTTTGCCAAAATAGAATATATCCCTACTTACTTGTGGCTTTTGTGGCTGGGATTCTTCTGACGCTTCTGATCATTGCTGTCATCTGCCTCATCAAGAAATGCTGCCAGAAAGGTAAGTCCCTAAAAGAGGTCAAGCACCCCTCTCTTCCAAGCAGCAGTTGTAATCTTCCTAAACTCATGTCACAGACACCTCCACACCAACCACAACTCCGGTGGTTCCCTAGTACTTCTACTATCAAACCAATTCCTCTGTCCAACTTTTAAAATCCCTTCACAATCTGGTCTCTTCCCATATGGTATGATTCAATGACGCTGACCATGTTATTTGTCCATCCCTGGCTGTCCACCCTCCCTAGAATGCTCTGCCTCCTTAGCTTCACCTTTCACCTGTCCCTTTTGTTCCTCCCCTTTGTGAGCATACCTCCCATTTACCCAGCATTTATTTTAAATACATATAGTTACTGGCATGTCTCCCTTTGGGGAGTTAAACCCCTTGAAGGCAGGACCTGAGCATAAGCTGCTTTGTCTCTATCTCAGGATTTGAGGTTCCTGGTCCCAACCCCTCACTCCATAGCCCTTGAGGATATGCTAGCTAGAGGAAAGATGAGCAAGTTTCTTGCTCCAGGCTCTCTTTAGGACGTCTATCCCTCTTTCTCTTTGATCTTCTGACAGGTCGAACCAGACACTCCCAGAATATTTCCAAGACTTCAAATCCTTCTCATAAGGTAAGAGCATTCTATATTTATAGAGGACATTGAGCCCAAATGCCTCCTGCATGGAATGGGCAAGCATTGATTATTTCCTTTTGGAGGACTTTTCAGCTTGGACTTCTGGGGAAGGAAATGGAGAGGACTCTGAGGAGGACTCTTTGGTTTCCAGACCTCTGGTTCCTGCTGACCAGTGTCCTATTTCTTTGGACAGGTTTTGCTTGCATGGCCCCAAACTCATTTCTCCTATTCCATGTCTTCCCTACAGAGTTGTCCCACAGTTGAGGATACCCAAACCTGTGCAGACACTTCTCTCCAAGATTCAAAAGAAAACAGTGCCTACTTCGTAAAACACCAAGATGAAGAATCAAACCCCATTGTCTATGCAGAAATCAAAGTGCAAACCAAAACCAGCCTATCCACCACTGAAAGTCAGGAGATATGCTAGGACTGATGGCCAAGTCTGAATTGTTTCTTCTTTTACATCTTTTCAATCCTCTTCATCCTGTATATCCCAACAGTCCCTGTATAGTTGTGACCTATTTAAATACTTAATCTAGTCATTTCAAAAGTTGTTGGACAGGGCATTCTCTAGCCATGGAAAGGATTGATGATGATCCTCTGGCTTTGATTCTTAGTCTGACCATGAAAGGTAGGGACTATGGTAGAGTACATAGCTATATACAGCAATTGAGCTCAATTGATGTTGAATGACTTTGGAAGAGCAGCTGAAAAATTCCAAAAGAAAAAAATCTTATACAATCTTGGATTTTTCTTTATAGTTCAGACCTGAGCTACCAAAACTTCCTCTAAAATTCCAAGCCACGATATCACAGGCCTACCACAGTGGCAAGAAAAAAACAGAAGCTAGAAAAGAATTAAGTGCAATTTCTAAAGGGGTAGGAATCTGAGGGAGAATAATAAGCTGGGTAAAAGTTATTACACCCTTCCATTTACAGTAGACTCATAGGCATTGAAGAGGCTGTCAATGAAGGAAACCAAGTTTGGGAAAATGGCCAACAGAAAACTAGAAAGTGGAACATAACCTAACTACTGGCCCCATGATGGCAGTGAAAGATAACAAAATTTCCTCTGCTGGGCTGATTTTCTAAACCAGAGAGCTGGGAGTTTTTCCCAGCTTTTGTGTGAGGTCCTCTTTCTCATTCTCCTTTGTTGAAGGATCATACCTTATAAAGAGATATGAAAGAACAGGACCATCCTGTGATTCTCCAATTCTAATTGAGAAATGAATTAAGCTCCTCTTTCAGACTTCTTGAAAAGGGCTAAAAGTTCTAAACACCTTTTTTCTTTCTCTATGATTTTGGGACTTCTATCAAGAGTGGAAAGTTTCTAAAGCAAAAACTCACTGAATAATTCTTAAAACTGGTCCCAGATGCACCAGAGCTTTGTCCTGCCTCCTCTAGCTTTTGGTTCTGAGAGGCAAATAGAATCCTAGGGTTCTAAGCACCTTCGTGAGTCATTTGGCCAGGTGGTTTGAGAAGTGTGATGGGGAGATTCACCAGGTCATCAGCAGACATCGTGTGCCCTGACCATGCCTATACTTCTGTTTCCAGAATAAATTTATAATTTACTCATGATATCCCTAAAGGTATCTCACTCATCAAAAGCAATACCAGCTAATTCTGGTGAAAGTTGTAGACCACACACCAAAAAGTCTATTAATATTTAAATGACTCAATCTATGCACCAGACTCCAGATAGGCTTGACTCCCAATCACCTCTAAGATTTTATGGTTCTATGATCTCCTGTCTGGGATTCATGGAACTATTTTTAGGAAAATTTCTGTTGAAATAATCTACTGAGATCCCTAGAAAAACCTGTGGTACTCTCCAATATATTACTGTTTTATCTAGGAATTTAAAGACTTAGAAAGAAAATGTAGACATTCCTCTGGACCCAATAATCAGATTTCACCCCTTGCCCATTTCTATTTATAGAAAGCACCAGTAGAGAGACCTTTGGGTTATTCTCTGGTTGCAGTCCTGTTGAAGATGTTTTGCCTCTCTGTAAACCCTCATTTACAATAATTTGCAGAATGGAATAAAAGGCTGAGATATTGATAGCAATACCTGAGTCCTAGGACAATTACCATGTGATTCTTCTATGGCATTATTTTATTTCTGATTTTTGTTTTTTGAGAAATCTTCCGCCACATCTGTTCCCATGAGCCTTGTCCTGCATTGTCAGATGGCCCAGGAAGGACTTCATAGAGTCATCTACTTTGTGGGGGAAAGAAAGAGATGGGTGAGTTGAGATAAATCACCTGCCCCTATGTAGTAAGAGCTTGTACCTTTTAAGGAAAATGAATTTGCAAAGATACATCTCAGGACTTCAGTCCAAGGTCACTTTTCCAGCCTCCTCAGCTCAAGAAAACATTTGCTCATTCTGAATTGCCCTGGCTTAGGTCCTGAATTGCATTGTTAGATATAACACCAGATTTTTGGAGAGAAGCATTCAACTGAGCTCATTCAGAAAATTTTAGCCAGAGTTTGGGAAAACAAGTCTCAGCTGTTAACGTTATTCCTTACTGTATCAGTCAACTAACACCCTGTCATGCTTCCCAGAATATAAATTGTCTGATCTAAACCTTGTTTTCCCCTCAGCACCTAGAGCTCAGGGTTCTGCACAAGATGGGTAATTATGTGATTTGTGAGACCCAGGTCAGGTTTCCAAGAGACCTGGAGTAAGTCTCCAAGTAAAATAAATACCACATGGATACTTTATTTTACAGGTGACTAACCAGGCCCAGAAAGACTGTCTTGTCCAGGGTCCCACAGAGATTAATGATGGAGCCAGCAAGGACTCAAGAGCCCTAGCCACTAGAAAATTCTTTTAGGTTTTTCATCTAAACCACCCTGATACCATTTGGCAATCGCTATCTGTCCCTGTTAAATTTGAGAAAGGTCAAGTCTTCTATCCCCAGAAAGAATATTAAGAGAAAAGCAAAAGATGGGGGAAGGGGGTGAAATGCCCAGGCCTCCTTTATGTGCTAAGGGCTCTTCATTTGATTAACAGTTTTGAGGAGCAGTGCTAGGGATTCTGAACCTAAATAAAGAGTTAGGTGAAAACATACATTATGGCATTCCCCATAGTCAGGGCTTAGCTACACTAAACATTAACACAGTGCATAGATTATTGGGCTTGGAGTAGAGGAAAGCCAACCCCAAATCCCACCTCCACATTTTCTGCTTCTATGACCAAGGGCAAATCACCCAGCCTCCATTTTTTCATCTGTAAAAACAGGGATAATAACATCCTCAAAGGGTCATTATGAGACTCAAATGAAATGTCATAAAAAGCACTTTACAAATTAAAAATTTTTAAGTTAACAAATCATTCAGCTATAACTCAAACATTTGATTTTTTTTTCCTTTTCCCATGTCTGGGGAATTAACAGTGTTAAGTTTCTATAATTTTTATTTGTTTAAGAGGAAAACTGACCTTTCTTCCTGTGTTCATATTCCCAACTTTTATTGATGAGACCATAGCATAAGCCATATGTTAATTTCAGCCCACCTGACCCAGGGCAGTTCCAGTCACCTAAGACTTTTTCTTTTTTAATTTGCCAAATTAGCTAGCAGGCCATCAAGACCAAATGACTTATCCAACACTACAGCTGTGGAACAGGATGGTAGTAGGGGTTAGATCAATGAGTAATCATCCCTGAAGCTGAGTGTAATTAATTCTAAAATTACATTTGTGTGGGCTGCATAAATACAGATTTCCATATTTATGGTTCAGTATTGGAAACGTGTAGTCTCTTCATCCAGACCAGGCTATTTCTAGGTTATTGGGATTAGTCAGCCACCAACTATTAGCACTTTTGTATAAAGTTGTTCCTCTCCTCTGTAAATACTACAAATATTAGGAAAACATCGTACTGCTAGCCTACAAGAATCTCCAGACAGCTAAGCTCCTCTTCCTCAAGAGGATTTTTTGTAATGGATAATAAAATAACTGAGCTATGAGATAGGGCTCCTTAGTTCTCTTGAGTCTCCATATGGAAAAATAAGATAAATACACTTCATATAATTTCTGATACTCAAATGTCAGAAGTTCTGAACTAACTGGAAGTCCAAAAATAGTTGAGGCACATCAAAATGTAAATAACTGGAAACAAAAGCATGCCTTCCAGGTGGAGCACCCCAAATTCCCCACTGTGTTCAGGGCCTTACTACCTGCTCTCAGCCAAGCAACATGCCATGCAAAGAGACACTGCTCAGACCAGGGCCTGGGATAGAACAGTCAATTTGACAGCTTACCAGAGGTGTGGGTATCATAAGAGATGATCCAAACTTGTGATCTCTGAGTCTAATCAGGACCTTACCTGTGGAAGCAGAAGGGCACAGGGAACCTTAGAACAGAGTTACTGGGGATGCCAAAGCCTAGAGCTGCTTCATCATTCACCCACTCACAAATTCAATCTGCTTTACTGGAGGTGTAAAAGGGTCCGGAAAATTCTCACTCCTAATGTTCACCAAGAATAATCTCCACTGGATGGGGCCAGGACTTGTCTAGACAAGCATAGAAATTCCTACAGCCTTTGGCCTCTGGTCAACGTTGTAAAAATAATAAATTCATATATGCAAACTTGAATGTGCTATTATTATTCTTATTCCATGGAGTCATCTGAATACTCAGGTCTTGCAAATTTTCCCCAACTCACAGTCTGGCTTGATCAGGTCTCCAGAATTAGGCTGCCAAAGAGGGAAGCTTCAGTTTTTCTTCACCTGTCCAGAAGTCAGCCCTTTGTTGTGGTAACCATTTTGGGAAGTCTTTGTGGCTTCTCCTAGCCCCCTCCTATCCCCCACTACTTACCACTTACCCCGATTATGCTTTTGGATTCGCTTCCTCCTGAGTAAAACAACTGCGGTGATGATGACCCCCATCCCCATGATCAGGATGCAGATGGACAGGATAGACAGTCTCAAAGGGAGCAAAGGCTGGTGACATGTCCTTCTAAAGAAAAAAATTTCTGCCTCATTCAAAAGGTCGTGGTAACACACTCATATGTTTATTGCCAGCTTCCCCTTTTCATGACATCTGCATCTTCACTTCCACCCCTCATCCTAAACCCCACCATGCTCAAACCAAGCCTGCTCTGACAGCTCACTGGAAACCAACAAGGGAAAAAGAGAAAAAATCGTGATTTATCAGTTTCACTTGTAAGTACAGTACCTGGGGCTTAGGAGAGGTTAAAAAAAAAGAAAAAAGAGAGAGAAAATTCAGTGACTATCCTTGAGTTCATAGTTTATCATATAAATATCATATGAAAGAGCATCAAATTAGAAGGAATGTCATGAGAAATGCACTGAATCTGATAACAAGCAACTTGAGTTCAGATTCCAATTCTACTATTACTGCTGTGTATTTTTCCCTCTATAAGGATGTTTTTTTATCTATAAAGGAATAAGGGAACCATCTGGGAACAAGGAATGAGAACACAGGGGTAGGCTCCTCTCTTAGATAAGAATTTTTAACCATTATTCTGCATCACAGACTCCACCCCTTTGATACTTTTGATTAAATCTATGAACATTTTTCATTTTTAAATGAATGAAATTCAATATATCATACTACAAAGGAAACATTGAAACAAAGATGTTTTCCCATCTAAATTCATAGATTCCTTAAATCTATCCTTGTACCCTTTGAGATTCCAGGTTAAGAATCCTTGCATTAAGCAATTTCTGAGGTCTTTTCTAACTTCTGAGTCTACCACCTTAAGTTTGAATTAAATCTCTTTTCATGCCTAATATTCTTGACCCACCTGTTGTGATTTCCACTATAGCCAATACTGCTGCCCTTGCAGGTTCTGTTCTGCTTCCTTTGTAGGTCTGCATCAAAGAGGATTTTATGTTAGTGTATGCTGCTTCTCTCCTAGGCCCTTCTTTTACCTGGAGGCTAATCCTCAGCTCACTACAAGCTAGTGCCCAGGGTGCATTGTCACTGGATTTGATGCTTTGTGAAGAAAGAAACAATCACAAGTCCTGGGAACCAAATGCTGTTCTTTAGGGGTCTATAATCTTATGACTCTCATGCCCTCTTTAAGTCCATCTTCAAGGAGTAGGCAACACAACTCATGGGGACAAGTAAGAGGGGGAAGGAACAATTTATAAAGTGCCAATAGGTATCAGGCACTGTGTTACCTGCTTTATAAATATTATCTTGCTCATAATAATTGTATTAAGGGACAGACTATAGGCCCCAAGCATCTCACTGGATAATATCTATAAAAAGGGTCAGACTATAGGCCCCACACATCTCATTGGATAGGATCTGTAATGAAGTAAAAACTATAGGCCCCAAATAGCTCATTGGATAATATCTGTAATTAGGGGAAGACTATAAGTCCCAAACATCTCATTTAATAATATCTGTAGACTTCTGGCCAAGATGGTGGCAGAGAAGACAGGCACAGCGCTAATCTCCTAATCTTCCCTCATAAATAACATGAAACAAACCTCTTAACAGAAATCCAATCCACAAAACCCAGGAAGAGAAACTGGGAGATCTACTTCAAGGTCTGTCCTCTGGAATTGTGGTGAGCTGGGCACAGAAAGCTAACTCTGCCAGGAGCACAGGACAGGGTCAGAGCCTGATAACTCAACTAACCTGATCAGCGGAGCAGACTAGAGCCTAAAAGCATAAAAGCAGGCAAGACTGATAGGCCAACTAGGGAGCAGAGACATTGGTTGTGTCACTGAAGGTCTGGAGCTTGCCAGCAGAGCTGGAGAGAGAGTTCCAATGCTTCATTTCAGATGAAGCCTCTTCCCAGAACAAACACAATTACATCCCACCTCTGACACAGACATGTGAGTAGAAGACCTCCCTCAGTTGTGAATAGGGAGAGCAATTACTTTGCCCTAGGGCAAAATCCACCATTGATCAAAGGTAAAAATACTCAACAGCTTCATCCACCCACTCCAAGGTTAAGGGAGAGGGCCTCTAAGGCCACAGACACTCCAGAGAAAGCAACCAACACAAACTTCTGTCCAGCCCACTTGGAGTTACTGAACCCAGTGAGTAAAGCCTCTAGGGATCCCAACACCAAACCTCTGTGAACCAGCCCTTGGCTAACATAAGGTCTTAGTAAAATGAAGAACGGTCATAAGAAGGGGAATCCATAGAAAAATTCCTAGAAGAAAAAGACCCTAACTCAGGGAGACCTAGAATCTCTGAGGAGAATATGATCTGGTCTCCAAAAAATAGAGACTTCCTTGAAGAAATCAGGAAGGAGTTTTAAAAATCAATTGGAAGATTTGGGAGAGACAATTAATACCTTGCAACAAAAAGACAAATAATTGGAAAATACAATTGGACAAATGCAAAAAGACAATAATTCTCTCAAAGCCTCAATTGGTCAAATGGAAAACTCTTTCAAAAATAGAATTGACCAATTGGAAAAGGAGTTGCAAAAGGTAAATTCTTCTCTTAAAAACAATGGAGTCTGTGGAAACTAACGACTTTATGAGACAGCAAGAGCCTCTTAAACAAAACCAAAAAAATTGAAAAAATAGAAGAAAATGTAAAATACCTCATCAGCAAAACCACTGACCTTGAGAACGGATGGAGAAGGAACAACCTGAGAATTAGAGGACTTCCTGAAAACATTGAAGAGAAAAAAGGCTTGGACTTAATATTACAAAATTTAGTGATGGAAAATTACCCTGATATCATGGAATCAGACAGCAAAATTGTTATTGAAAGAATACATTTATCCCCTCCAGAACGAGATCCTAAAATGAAAACACCAAGGAATGTTGTGGCCAAATTCCAGAACTATCAGATAAAAGAGAAAATCCTGCAAGCAGCCAGAAAGAAACAATTTAGATATCAAGTAGCCACAGTAAGTATTACAGAGGACCTGGCTACATCAACATTAAGGGATCAAAGGGCCTAGAATGAGACATTCTGAAGAGCAAGGGAGCTTGGAATGCATCCAAGAATCCACTACCCAGCAAAGCTGAGCCTTTTCTTTCAGGGGAAAAGATGGACATTTAATGAAATAGGAGACTTCCAACATTTCCTGATGAAAAGACCAGAGCTTAGTAGAAAATTTGGACTTCAAACATAAGACTCAAGAGACACATGAAAAGGTAAAAAAAAAGGTAAAGAAAAAACTTCTATTCAATAAGATGAAACTGGCTATATACCCACTTGGGAGAAAGAGTCTCATAACTCTTGAGAATTGTTACTTTATTAGAGAGAATATACTTAGCCAGAAGTGATGGACACTCATAACTTTTCTGTGACTCAGAATGATTTAAAAACAGCACCTCCTTGAAAAGTGGGACAGTAAGGAGACAGGAAGAGGGAGGAGACTGAATGGGGTAAATCTCATTACATTAAAAGGTACAAAAGACCTATTGTAATAGAGGGGGAAGAAGGGAGAAGCTGAGAACCACCTGAATCTTCCTCTCATCAGACTTGGTTTAAAGTTAACTTACGCAAACACTCAGTTAAGAAACTTATCTTACTTTCAAGTATTAAAAGGGGAAAAGGGGAGGGGAGGAGATGGGGAGAGGGAGAAAAAGGGGAACTAACAGAAGGAAGGGAGGGAAGAAGGGGAAAAGGGAAAGGGGAAAGAAAAGGGATGGGTTGACATAGGGCAAACACACTGAAGATGTCAGTATCCAGAAGCAAAATACTGGGGAATATGGATAAAGGGGAAAAATACAAACAGAGGCAAGATAACATGGAGGGCAATAAAGAGTTAGTAATTGTAACTTTAAATGTAAATGGGATGAACTCTCCCTTAAAACATAAGCTAATAGAAGGATGTGATTTCTCTATCATCGCATTCAACTTAGATCAATGTATACCATGGAAACATTGTAAAGACTAACAGACTGCCTTCTGTTGGGGGGGGGAAGATTGGGGGAAAAATAAAACTCAAAATCTAAAAAAAAAACAAAGAAAGAAAAAGTAATAATATCTGTAATTTGGGGAAGACTATAGGCCCCAAATATCTCATTGGATAGTAACTATAATAAGGGTAAGACAATTAGCACCAATCTATGCTGTGAAGGGTTAACATCATCAGACTGGGTCTTGCAGATGATCAGAAGCCAGTTAACAGCTGAAGAGAGAGGTTAGCATCCTAGTGAAAATTCAGGGACTTTAAAATAAGGAGAAACATGGAGGCTTGAAGCTTCCTAGAAGAGGTATCCCAGACAATTTAGGTCCTCCACAGATAGAAGCAGAGGACTCCGAGACTTGTCCAGAGAAACACTAGGTCAGCTTGTTTTGCTTTAGTGTATTTACCAATTAGCTTTCTGACCTTAACTCTGCCCCCTAACTTGGTCTCCTTACTGGGAAGACTCGATTAATTGCTAAGTAACCAGTGTGAAAGTAAGTTGTTTCTGTTTCTTAGTGTAAACTATGACATAGGTTGTCTCACACAAATCAAAGTGTTTTTCAGGGTCTAATCATCCCTGGGTGGATTGGCCTCTGAGATTCCAGATGTGCAAGGCCAAACCTGGAAGTACAGCTTCCAATTAATAACCTTAAAGCCCTTTCCGATCATCAATCTGCCCTACACACCCAACTCCAAAATAATCTAAGATTCACAGTTTTTTCCACTATGTATATGAGTATATGTATAGACAAATACATCTAACAATATTGTTGTTGTTCAGTCTTAGCTGCCTCTTCATGACCCATGGACAATATCATGCCAGGCCCTTCTATCCTCCATTTTCTCTCAAAGTCTATCCAGACTCATGTTGGTGGTTTCCATGACACTTTACTTCATTCTTTGCCACCTCCTTTTCATTTTGCCTTCACTCTTTCCCAACATCAGGGTCTTTTTCAATGAGTCACATTTTCTCATTATGTTGCCAGAGTATTATCCTTCCAGGGAATAGTCTGAATTAATTTCCTTAAGGATTGATTGATTTGATGATGTTGCTTAAGGAATTCTCAGTCTTTTGCAGCTTCACAATTCACAAGTGTTAATTCTTCAGTGCTCAGCTTTTCTTATAGTCCTCCTGAACAAAGGTAGAGAAAAATCAATGTTCTGACTGGGTCCACTAGAAAATTAGGCTTTCACTGTTGCCGGGGGATCCTACTTTATCTCCCTTATCAACCAATATCCCTCTCCTTAATAGCTCTTCTAAATCTTTTTATTCCTTCTCAAACTCCCAAGTTTCCTTACAGCACCCCCCACCTTCTTTTAGCCGAGAACCTTGCCTTATATTTTACAGATAAAATTGATTCCTTTTGTCTATTCACTTCTCTTTTTCAATTCCTATCACTCAGGTGCCTTCTATCACTTTCTCCTCCTTCAATTCTATCTCACAAGATGAAGCAGCTTTACTTTTTACCAAGGCTAACCCCTCTGCTTGTTCAAATGATTATATTCCATTCTGTTTCCTCCAACAGATACCTCCCTCCACTCATGTCCATTCATTTTCTATCTCTTCTTGTCTACTGGCTCCTTCCCTACTGCCTGCAAATATTGCCCATGTCTCCTCCAATCTGAAAAAAAAACCAAAAACAATCCTTCACTTGATCTTTCCATTCCTGCTAACCATCATCCTACATTTATTCTTACCCTGTAGTTAAATTCCTCCACTATTTCTCCTTTCACTCTCAACTCCTTTCAATTCCAACATCAGACTCCAACCTTAACATTCCACTGAAACCACTCTCACCTAAGTCAATGATCTCTTAGTTGCCATTGACCTTTTCTCAATCCTCATTCTTGACTTCTCTGCCACCTTTGACACCTTTGATCACTCTGATACTCTGGTCTCTTGAAGTTTCAGAACACCACTATCTCCTGATTTTCCTCCTACCTTTTAAGCTTACCTTCTCAGTCACCTCTGTTGGATCTTCCTCCAGATCTTCCTTGTGATTCTGTCCTTTCCTCTCCTCCTTCACTTGCTGATCTCATAAGCTGCTATGGATTTAATGATCATTTCTTTGTTGATGACTTTCATATCTACCTATCCTGTTCTAATCTTTCTGCTGACTTCCAATCCAGTTGTCTTTCAGACTTCTCATACTGTATGTCCAGGAGACATCTTAAACTCAATATATCCAAGACAGAACTCTCCTGAACCCTTTTCCATTCCTGTCTTTGTTTTTCTTCTTCTTCCTCTTATTTGTCCTTCATTCTCAGGGAGGTGACGCCATGACATGCAGCCTTCTATTTCCTCCAACAGATAACCACTTCTGTCAAGTCCATTCATTCACTTTTTCTCTATTTCTCCTTGTCTACTAACTAAGTGAATTGTAATCAAGTGTTTGTGTGTGTGATAAGAGAAGGGGGTCATGCAAAGTCACCAGCCTCATGTTATCATCTGGAACCATCTCAGATATAACTGGAGATAACCCTGCATGCATCAAGAGATCTTGACCTTTTAAAGTTCAGTTTCATTTTGCCTGAGACAATGCCTATTTGGTGATTGAGGGAGGGGGAGGGAGGGAGAGAGAGAGAGAGACAGAGAGAGACAGAAAAACAGAGAGACAGAAAAACAGAGACAGAGAGACAGAGGAGGAGAGAGAGAGAGAGAGAGAGAGAGAGAGAGAGAGAGAGAGAGAGAGAGAGAGAGAGAGCAAAGAAGCCTAGAATGACCACTTTTACCTAGTCCAAAACAAACCAACAAACAAAAAAACTGGAAGAGCAAGACCCTTAGGGTTTCCTAGTGATAAGGCAGGTAAGAAAGGAAGCAAAGAACAGCCACTTTTGCTTATTAAAAAAAAAAAGACAGGTCTGGAGGGGAAGACCCTCAGGGTTTCTGGCCAAAATAGAAACAGTTGCTTTTTACTTTCACTCCAGGCCCATTAGAGCCCAAATTTCCTTACTGCTGTAGAGGGCAACACCATCCTCCCATCCTGCAAGTTCACAATCTAGATATCATTCTAGATTTTTCACTCTCTCTTATCACCTCCCCCCTTCCATCCCCACCCCTCACTCACCCCATATCCAGGTTGTTGTCAAGACCTTTCAATTTCACCTTTGCAGCATCTCTTGAATATACCCCTGCTCTCTTCTGACATTACCATCTCCCCCTCCCTCCAGGTTCTTATCACCTTATGCCTGCCTTACTTCAATAGCTACTGGGACTGGGGCTGGGGGTGGAGCGGGGTGGGGGGTCTGCCTACTTCAAGTCTCTCCATATTCCAATCCATCCTTCATTCAGTCCATAAAGTGATTAATCTACAAACAGATTGAGTAGATCTCTATCCCCTCCAGTACCAAATTCCTAAAAGCTCTTGTTTGGCTTCAAAGTCCTTCACCACCTAGCCCTCTCCTGGCTTCAGGTCTTCTTTTCCCTTCTATCCCATCAGGTGATTTCTGATCCAGAGGCATTGGCTTCCTTGCTCGTCCTCAAATAAGATACTCTTGTCTCTGGACAATTTCTCTGACTGTCCACTAAGCTTAAAAGGCTCCCCCCTCCTCTGCTATGACTGCTGACCTCCCTGGTTTCCTTTAAGTCCCAATTAAAATCCCATTACCTACAGGAAGCCTTTCTCAACCCCTCTTAACTGTTTTCCATCTTTTCATGATGTCCTATTTACAAGTACAAAGCTTGTTTTGTATATATAGTTAGCTCGTTCTCTCTCTCATTAGATGATAAGCTCTTTGAGGGCAGGGACACAATGTATTAAATGAAAGAATGAAATGAGGGGTGCTGCAAAAAGAAAAGAAGCCAGTTTGGGGGTGCTGGCCATAATGTACATTACATTGAGCGGTTAATGTGGGTTTCCTCAGTTCCAGCCCAAGGCTACCTGTGTCTCTCCCACCATCGAATACGATCAATTCTGTATAATCCATTGAGTCAGTGCCATAGTCCCTCTGTATGCCACACCAGTACCACCCTGTATCCTCCTTGGTAAGGCATGTCAGAGTGATGATGAACTGCATGCCTGTGTCCTTCAGGAACACTCGGTTGGTGCTGTTAGGTGTGGAAGCAATGATATTGCAGTAGTTACGGTAATAGCCTTTGCACCAATACTTGGGATAGTCCTTGTAGTAGGGGTCATAACTGCAGGTGATGGAAGCCTTATCCTGTACAAAGGCTTCCTTGACCTTTCCATCCATAACTATAGCATCTGTAGTTAAAAAAAATGAACAGAAATTTATTAATCATCATAGTAGACCTTGCCTTCCCAATGAATAAATCATTTTATACCTTTTCCTGACTTTCTCAAGCAATTTTTCTTTCTTTATTCCAATTAAGTCTGCTCTTTACATAAAGAATAAGCTTATCCATCTGTATTTGGTCTCTGTTATGAGTTGCCTCATTCTGACTTAGGGTTAGAAATTAATTCCTTGATGTCTGATTTCAACACAACACCTAGGTAGATTTCTAGGTAGGTAGTTTAGAGTTTCCCAAAACTTCTCCAAGACTAAGGTCACCCAGTTTTCTCAATTCCAAGGTTCTTTTGATCTAAGCAAAGAAGAAGAAAAAGGATGCCCATTGGACAAGGCCGCTGTCTTATTTTCTAACTATATCTCAGTTTTTATTATGAATATGTAGTGACTAAAGCCCTTTCTATACTTTGAACCAATATGACTAGAAGACAGAGTTTTCCACACTATGAATTTGAAAAGATTCACATATTTTAATAAGGAGACTTGAAAAGCTTGTACCATGTTCCCTTACCAATCCTTCTATTTTAAACCTCACAGAATTTAAAACTATTATCTCTTTCACATAGTGCTGTAGAAAAGGGAAGTGAGAAAGGTTGGGGATTTTTTTTCTTCCTGTCACTGCAAAAAGTTTAAAATAGTATTTCAGAGAAGCCTTCTTTGTGCTGTTTCCCTAGTTTGAGTTTCAAGATGTAAAGTTTGCTGTTGAGATCTTTAATCTAGAATATAAATCAACTAGTGAAAGAGTTGCACAAAATGGTCTTTCTTGCCCAGTTAGAGTTTAGGAAATAGGAGAAAAGGAAAAATAATAGTGAAAAAATCATAGTTTTGAAAAGTGTCATCTAGTCTAACCCCAACATTTTAAAGATGTGGAAATTGGCTTCAAAGACATTAAATGACTGACACGAGTAAATACAACTCAACTTACATGGAAATGTGTTTTACATGACTACAATTGTATAATTGCTCTTTCTCAATGAGGAGTGGAAGAGAAAATTTGGAATTCAAAATGTGAAAAAAAATGTTAAAATTGTTTTTACATGTAATTGTGGAAAAATAAAATATTAAAAAAAAGTTAAGTAGCAGATCTGAGATTTGAACTCAAGTCCCCAACATCCAAAGCACCAGAAGAATCACCATCCTCCTCTGCCTCCTCATCACACCATTCTCATTCTGTCAAAAGGGAGGCTCACTTTGAGTGGCATCTCTAAGAAGTTCTGAACTGGGTCCCTGAAGAGGAGGCTTTTGTTGAAAGAGACTTTAGAAAACTGTTCAGTGTGCTCACTTATTTATTGAAGGTTATGACCAATAGTTTCAAATTCCTTCCCCTATTTAACCTCTGAACCAGATAGACTATCCCATTTTGGTATAATCTTCAGACAGAATCAACAGCCCCTGGATCCCTGGCCATCAGTTAACAGTGTTGGAAATGCTCTTTTCCTACCTCTTACCTGTAAAAAAGACACCTAGAAGCATTACGTAGAGTGGCAGCATTGCCCAAGAAGCAAATCCCTGAAAGGAAAGATGGAAGAGCAGTCTTGAGGGACTCCCAGGCCTCTATGGCCAGTCAGATCTGTTAAATGGAACACAGACACACAACTGAGCTCACATTCCATCTGTTTCCTCATTGAAACAAAGCTTGGAGGAAAGTACGTCATTGAGAAACCAGAGGAAGCACCTCGGACAATTGCATATGGCGGCCCAGATTGCTATTGCGGCTGCTGTGACCCTCATTCAGGCCACTTTCACCTCTTAACCATGTCTATGGCCTCCTAAAGGGCCTCCTGGTCTCCAGACTCTATACACAATTAGGTCTCTTACTATGTGATCCTTGGAAAACCTCATAATCTAAGTCCAAGCTTCCTCATTTGCACAGTGAGGAGGTTAGGTTAACCAGAGATCTCCATATTTCCTGTCACCTCTAAATTCTTTGAAAATTCCTTTGAATACTTAGCAAAATTGCAGGTTAGGTAGATTCTTTTGTCACCTTCTCTCTGCATATGACTAATTCTTTGAAATAGAAAATAGCAATTACCAACCATCATGTGAATGTTCTTCTAGAAATTGTTAAAATGTCAGAAGTTTTTTCTTGGTTTGGGTTATCTCAAACTGAGCAAGTTTTTTTGATACATAAATCTTGTATTTGATACATAAATCCTGTTCTGATGGCCAGATCCACCCACCCTCACCTTCCCACTTTAGATCTTTTCCTTGGCTTTCCCCCATTCCTGAAATACTTCTTTTCTTTCCTGCCTTTCTTCAGGTCCCAGCTAAAAATCTAACCTTGTTTAGGATACTTTACCCAGCTCCCTCCCCTTGCCTTCACTCTGGTTTTTACCTCCAATTGAAGTCAATCTATCAGCTATCTATCTGTAGCTATCTATCCATCTATCTATCTATCTATCTATCTATCTATCTATCTATCTATGTATCATCTGTCTGTCTGCTTCTGTGTAATATGTATCTGGAGAGAGAGCGAGCGAGCGAGAGAGAGAGAGAGAACATAACTTCTATGTTTTCTCTCCCATTAGACTGTGAGCTCTCTGAGGGCAAAGACTAGGTTTGATTTTTTTTGTTTGTTTAGGAGAGTTTGTTTTATATTTTTTTATTTTTTGTTTTGCTTTTCTTTATACCTTCAGCACTTATCACAGACTTGGTATTTAGTTGGCACCTAGTCAATGTCTCTTGACTGATTCCATAATACAATAATAGAATCATAGATTTTTTCACTGAAAGGCCAAGACTTCAAGCCCTTCTTTTGACTGAGGAAAGAAGCTGAGACTTTAGGTGATAAAGATGACTTCCCCAGTTACTTTATAACTTGACAGCTAGGTGGTGCAGTGAATATAGCACTGCGCTTGGAGTTAGGACAGAAGTTTGAATCTAGCCTCAGATACTTTATACTTATTGGTTCTGTGACCTTGGGCAAGTCACTGAACCCTGACTGCCTCACATCCAGGACCATCTTCAGCTGTCCTGATCTTTATCTGGCTACTGGATCCATATGGAGGACAAAGTAAGATTGGTGACTTAGCATAGCACGCCCCCCACCCCACTTAATCAGATCCAATTCATATGTTTGTCATGGCATCACCTCCCTGACATCATAGTCTTCTCTGAGAATGAAGGACAAACATCATCATCATCACTCCAATATCCAATCAGAAAGAGGAAGGGTCAACAAGGGATACTGACAAAGTATGAGTTGAAGGATCTTATTATATTTACTTACTATTGCACCCAATCCAGTAGAAAAAAAGGAACTAGTTTTCATTTTTGTTTTTGATTCCTTAGGACCTAGTGCCTTGTATTTTGTGATATGTCTTGATTTGTACCCAAGTATGGAAAATCTGCCCTCAAAGGAAATTCTTCCAAAATTTATTGTTCTAATTCAGGGGTTCTTTACCCTTTTTGTGTCGTGTCCCCCTTTAACAATCTAGTGAAGCCCAAGGACTCTTCCTTAGAATCATGCCTTTAAATGAATAAAATATATAAAACCAATTATGTCAAAAATACTATCATGTAAAGATATATTTTATTTGTAAATATATTTATATAGATATATAGATAAATTTATGTTTATCTTTTTATATATATAGATACATGGGGTTAAGTGACTTGACCAAAATAATTATTATGAGTCCTTCTGACTCCAGGGCTGGTGCTCTATCCATTTATAATAAACACACATACATACATACATGTGTACTATTCACAGTCATTCAGGAGACAAGAGCTAGGAAAGTAAATTCATAGACAACTAGGATCTACCAGAATTTTGCCTTGAGACTGGCCCTAAGATGGTAGACCAATTCCATAACCTCTGGAACTATGAACCTCAACTTACTGGCTATTCAGTCTTTCTGACTCCCCTCTCCCAGAAACCCTCACTAAAACCAAACTAAAAATAAAAACAGTAACTCCTACCATAAGTCTCAGTCCAAAGCATCACTCAACTGGTGGATTGTGGGACAGCATCTGCTTCGGCATCTATCATTAGCAAAGTACAACCAAATATGAAGGTATGGACTCTTCCCTTTTTGTCTTTAAAACCTTAGCACGTGGCCCAATGGCTAATAGGTATGTGCTCAATAAATGTTTATTGGTTGAATGCTTGTTGAATTGAGTGGAAAACTGATGCCCATTTTCTTAAAAACAAAAAATCCATCTTGCCAACTTCCTTTTTACTACCTGTTCTTAGTTTATCTCCAATATCTAGCAGGGATGCGAGGAACAAGTCTCTAACTAGGTATTCTATTTTAAAGGTTGCTTTGCTGGTGCAAGGCATTAGGGAATTTTCAAAAGTGCAAAAAGACCAGAGATCACTTACTATCAAGGGATTTATTAAACAGAAGCAGTCCACACACTGTTTCTGAACTCAAGGATCCAGACCCTGACTAATCGAATTACCCACATTCTGAAAACCAGTTCATCGTCTTCTATATTGCTATTCCTTTGGGAGGAAATCTGACCCTTAAAATTCTGGAAAGAAACAAGTTTCTAAGTAAGTCCTGCTCCAAGAGTGGTGGACATGAGTTACTGAATGTCTTCTAGTTAAAAATCAGTTTGCCACTGTGGATATGGACAGATTAAAGAAGATATGAGGGTACTTCTCTTAAAATGTAGGATTAAAATTCTCAGTCATTTAGTCCAATAACCTCATTTACAACTGAGGAAACAGTTCCAGAGAAGGGAAATGATCTGCTCAAGGGCAGAGAGGATCAAGTGGTCAAACCAGCATTCTCTTTGGATTTCCTTTTCCACTGTTTTTTTCCCTACTATTCCAGGTTGAGGAAGGACATGGGTTTGCGGGTTTTTTGCTTTGGTTTCCTCAATGTTTTACAGCTTCCTTAAGGAACTGGAGAAGAGGACACAGATCATTTTGACTGAAAGATTCTTCATAGGATGTGCACTAAGCAGTACAACAGAAAAGAGTGCTAGGTCTAGAGTCAGGAAGGCTCATCTTCCCAAATTCTGGCCTCAGACACTTCTTTGCTTTGTGACCCTGTATAAGTCATTTAACTATTTGCCTCAGTTTCCTCATCTGGAAAATGAATTGTAGAAAGAAATGATAAACTACTCCAATATCTTTGCCAAAAACAAACAAATCCAAAGAGGTTGTGAAGAGTCTGACACAACTGAAAAATGACTGAACAAACAGCTCAGTTCATTGGGGGTTAACAAGTTCCCTTTGTATCTAAAGAGAAACCAGGTCAGAGAGCTGACCAATAAGCAACCCTGAGTTGGTACACAAAATGAGGGCAGAGGATGAATTAGAATTCTAATTATGGTCTGAGAATAAGATTAGGCTAAAGATAAACTCTTCTGGTTAAATATTAATGAGCACATTCTGTTTTCAGGTTTCTCTGATTTTAAAGTAAGAATGCATGTTTTTGTCTTTGTACTTAAAGCACCTTATACAATTGATGCTCTTATTGAGTTGGTTTCAAAAGAACAATCTTCTCAAAGGGTATGAACAGGCAGTTTTCAAATGTAGAAATTAAAGCTCTAATTAATAAGTTCCAAATCATTATTGATTTGAGAAATGCAAATTTTAACAACTATGAGGTATCTTCTCACACCTATCAGATTGACTAAGATAAATGAAAGGGGAAATGATTAATGTTGGAGAGGATGTGGGAAGATTGGGACATTGATGTATTGGGGTTTTTGTTTGTTTGTTTCTTTTTAGTTTTTGCAAGGCAATGGGGTTAACTTGGGTCCTCTTGACTCCAGGGCCAGTGCTCTCTATCCGCTGCTCCACCTAGCTACCCTGACATTAATGTATTGTTGAGGGAATTGAAGAGCAATATGGACAGCAATAAAACTGATCATACCCTTTGACTCAGAAATACCAATACTAGGCCTATATCCAAATCCTAAAAAAAAATGGGAAAAGCCTCACATTTTCAAAAATATTTATAGCAACTCTTTTTTTAGTGACAAAGAATTGGAAATTGAGGGGATGACCATCAATTGGGGAAAGGTTGAACAAGTCGATGGTACATGAATGCCATGGAGTAGCATTGTTCTGTAAGAAACCATGAAACCATGACTCTAGAAAAGTGTGGGGCAAATTACAGGAGCTGATGCTGAGAGAAGGGAGCAGAACCAAGGCAACATTGTACACATTAGCAATAACCTTGTGAGCTGATCAATATTGATGGATGCTGCTCCTCTCAGAAGTTCAGAGAGCTAGAATAACCCTGGGACACCTGTTATGGACAATGCTATCCAAATCCAGAGAGGGAAAACCCCCAAAAAACACAGAATGTGAATGAATACTATGTTCACTTTTTAAAAACTTCTTTTATGTTTTTCCTTGCTATCTCATGATTTTCTTTCTTTTTCCTTAGTCCTAATTCTTCATATACAAAATGACTAAAATGTAAACATGCAGAACACAAATGTGTATATATATGTATATATATATGCATATATATATATATGTATATATATATATACATATATATATATATATATATACAACTTTTACCAGATTGTTAATTACTGAGGGGAGGGGGTTGGGAAAGGAGGGTGGTAGAAAAATGTGTAACTTTATAAACATACAGTTGGATGAATATTGAAAAACTTTCATAATATGTAACTGGAAAAATAAAATAAAATATCAATAAAAAGACAGTTTGTGTTATTTAATCAAAAGCTCTTTGTTCTTGTTTTAATAAAGCAATAATTTTAAAATAAAAGTGAAAATCTATGTATGGGATGTAGTGAGAGGGTGAAGCATTGACTCTGGAGAACTGGATTCAGATCCCATCCATGAAATTTGTTATTTCATATTCATGTGACCTTAGGCAAGTCACCTTCTTCATCAGTAAAATGAAGGGTTGGTCTACATGACCCTTGAGGTCTTTTCAAATTGTAAACCCCATGATCTCAGCAAACTCCAGTTGAAACCTGTCATCACCCCACCCCCATTCTTCAAACATTAACAGGGCAATAGGATCATAGGATGGAGTCGTCCAGTCCAGTCCCTTCATTTTACAGATGTGGAAACAGAAGCCACAAAGGGATCTTAGAATTTTAAGACTGGAAGTAACTTGCCTGAATTCATTCAGGCAGAACCCAGATTCAATTTCAGGTTTTCTAACTACAAATCTAGGGTTTCCATTTACCACAAAACTTATACAAGTTAAAGTGACAACTTCATGACAAGAACCTATCTACCTATCTTAATTGTACCACACCTTAAGATAGAATTGCTATTGCTAGTCACTTTAGTTGTGTCCGATTCTCTCCAATTCCCTTTGGGCTTTTCTTGCCAGAGATACTGGAGAGATTTCCCATTTCCTTCTCTAGCTCATTTTACAGATATAGAAACTGAGACAAATAGAGTTGAGTGACTTTCCCAGGGTCAAGGTGATGTGCTTAAAAATTCATTGTACATACTGCTGCTGAGCCTGGGTTGTGAGGTAGCAGTGATACCATTGCCTATTCTCCTGTTGCCTAAGTTCCTTACATGAGATGAGAAGTGAAACCATATAGTAGGAGTGACACTGGAGACCCTGAAGTAGAAAAGTTCCATCCTATGATTTGGAACATAGGGGAATGCCTAGAAATGTGGAGAAGAGGACAAAAGCCTTCTCCTCCACACACTTTTGGTCAAATCAAAGGGCTCTCCTGTAGAAAGCTGACCATTTGCTAGCTACAACCAATTGTGCTGCTGTATCTATCTCACACAACCCTTCCCCAAGCAAGTAGCTATGGCCCATGTTAAGGTATCATCTTTTATTCGATCAAGGATGTACACAAGTCAATTCAATGGTTCAAATCATCATTCTGTTCAGTCTGCTCCCCATCCGTCCTTCCCAGTAGGTATGAAGAACAGGATTGTTGTTAGGAGAATGGTACAGATCTCATTGTTCAACATGTTTACGTCTTACTGAGTCTTTTAGTTCCCATTTTATAGATAAAGAGATGGAGCAATCTCTGACATACATTGCTCAGACTTCCTCATAAGTTCAGAATGGTTGAATTTTCCCAAAGCTGGAGTCCCATCCTCTACAGAGCAAAGACAGAGGGGGATTGTTAATGAGATGATGAACCAAAGGACCCCTTATGTCTCCACCATGGGAAATGATGAGGACTGGCCATTGTCATTCCCAAGGTTTCTATTCTGAAGTTTGTTCAGTGTTCAAGGAGTCAGAAGGTCTCTGGAGGATATAGGATTTGAGGATCAGGAGGTAGGTTTCCTTGAACTTTTTTATTTTGCAAGCATACACAATGGGATTCATCATGGAATTGGCATGAGATAGCAAAATGCCAAAGCAGAGCAAAATTGGAGGTATGTTCTCTTCAGAGGTGAAATAAGAAATACAGTTCATAATGGACAGAGGCAGCCATGATAAGGCAAACAAGAAGAGGATGAGAAACAGGGACTTGGCTGTCTTGAATTCCCTCCCATAGAATGCACCTCTAGAGCCTGAGAAGTTCTGTCTGAGTTTGTTCCGGATGACACAGAAAATGTCAACATAGATGGCACACATGATGATCAACGGGATGAAGATCCAGGTGAAAAAGCTGAAATAGACCATGTAGTCCATCCTAATAACTGATCTGAAGAGGCACTGGAGAGAGCCGTTATTCCCAGGGCTCTCATTCCAGCCAAACATGGGGACCAGTCCAACCAGAATCGACACCAGCCAGCACAACCCCAAGGCCATCCAAATTCTTCTCTGAGTGATCACTCTTTTGTATCTGTTAGGAGGGGAAAGAACTGATAGTTTTAAGGCAGAAATTCCTAGAGAATGGAAAACAGAGGAGACAGGAAGAAAGAACAAATATTCTATCTTCAGAATTTTCTCAAGAGCAGGCTGATATTCCTTTGATTCCATGTTTAAATAGTATAGATATGAGAGAAACAGAGTATTTCAGTTTGAATTAAAATTTTCACATCTTCTTTGGAGAGATTTCCTTAAGGCAAGAGACATATATATTTGAGATGGATAGCTCAATGACTTCATAGGAACATTTGCAGCACTGGTATTGTGAAAAGAACACTGGACCTATAGCCAGAAAACCTGGACTTGAATCCTGGTTCTATCAATTAATAACTTGTATAACCTAGGGCAGCTAGGTGGCACAGGGGTAGAGCACCGGCCCTGGAGTCAAGAGGACCTAAATTCAAATCCAGCCTCTGACACAATTGCCTAGCTGTGTGACCTTGGGCAAGTCACTTAACCCCATTGCCTTACAAAAACAAAAACTTGTATAACCTTAGGAAAGGCCCTTGTCTGGGCCTCAGTTTCCTCATCTGATAAAGGAGGAGATTGGACTTGATCTCTAAATCTTATGGTTCCATTCCAAGAATTTTCAAAATTCATGAGGATATTTTTCCTAAGAATTCCTCCATCTGATGTCTTTGGTGAAAGGGGTAAATTTTTAAGAAGGGAGAGAACAATTGACAGGGACCATCTAATAGGAGAGCCATTGCAGGGGGCTCTTCACTCCCACTTCTTTTTTTCATAGTCTATGGCCAGGTTGAAGCATTGAAAACTAGGATGTAGAATGACAGGTCTATTATCATCTGGGGAATTAGCCAAACATGGCATGGTACAAGAATGTAACTGAATATTTCTGTGCCACAAGAAAGGACAAGTATGGAGAATTCAGAAAATGACAAAAGACATAGTAACCAATTCTGAGTAAAGCAAACAGAAGCAAGAAAACAATGTAAAAAATAATGCCCACAATAATGTAAGTGGAAAGACCAATAAAAGGCAACTGACTAATATATAATTAAATTGACCAAGTTTGGTCCATGCGAATAGATAAGAAAATGCACTCCTCCCATTTATGAATTGGGGAGTAACTATGGGTATAAAATATCATAAATGATGTAAGATACAATCTGTATCTCCTCTGGTTTTGTGAGCTCTTTTTAATAAAATTTTTATTTCTAAGTAAAAGTTAATGGCAAGGGAAGTAGGAGTACATTCAGAAATATATATATGCATACACACATATAAGAGAGATGGAATATAACAATTTTTCCATTTAAACTTTGGAAATTCTGGGTTTTTTTTGTTTTTTTTTTTTATCATTTAATCAAGCTCTAAACCCCTTGGTAAGAAGGAAAGACTGAGCTGGAGGGACACATTTCCAAAGCACAGTACAAATAGTTAACTTTCTTGTGAGACTGCTTACCCAGTTGGAGAAAGAAAAGGGGGAAAGTTGCATTTTTATGGCAGAAAATCAATTGGCAATATCTCCTTACTTTTTTGTCTCTTTAACCATTGGTCTGAGCTTATTTGGTCCCTTAAGAATTACAGAAAATTTCACATGAATTATTCTTTTTGTAAGGGTTTTTTTTTTTTGCAAGGCAAATGGGGTTAAGTGGTTTGCCCAAAGCCACACAGCTAGGTAATTATTAAGTGTCTGAGACTGGATTTGAACCCAGGTACTCCTGACTCCAGGGCTGGTGCTTTATCCACTGTGCCACCTAGCCATCCCAAATTATGCTTTTGATTAGAAAATACATTGATCAGATAGTCAATCAATCTGTGAGAACAGAGTTGAGACAAAAGAACATCACTCTGCCCCTGAAGTGGATATAGAGACAGCAAAATGCAGGGTTGGGAGTGGGGATGGGAGACAGAGAAAAGTTTTAGTTCAGTTATGCTTAGGCAGCCAAACTATAAAAGTGAAAGAGGAAAAAAAGTTTTAGTTTTTTCTCCCCTCCTGCTACGTCCAGTACCATTTGGAAACTCTTTTCCCATATTGGGATTTGGAGCTGCAAATGATCTCACAAACCACTTAGTCCAACACTCTAATTTTAAAGATAAAGGAATTGTGACTCAGAGAGGCTGGCTTGTCCAAAGTCATTGGAAATACATTTCCAAGGCAGGATTTGAACCCTCTGACTCTAAAAGCTGGTACAATTCCAGAATCGAGCTTTGTAGATGCCACTCTCACTCCCAACAGTAATCTGACTCTTCCAAACCCCCATTCTCTTCCCCAATTCCTCAGCAACTGGCAGACAATGGTACCTGATCGTAAGCTTGACCCTCAGATAGCGATCCACAGCAATGGCCAGCAGAGACATAATGGAGGCATGGGTAAAGATCAAGAGCAGACAAGTCATAAAAAGGCAACCATAGAAGGGAGTCGTCATGCCCAAACTAATCACAATGGCAAGAGGCATGACTAGCACACCCACAGCGATGTCAGCCAGGGCCAGAGAGACAATAAAATAGAAGGTGGTATTCTGCAGGCTTGGGTTCAACTTTACCACCCAGATGACAAGCACATTGCCTACAATGGCACAAAGTCCAATGACACTTTCTATAGTGATATATGTTATTTTCCAAGTCAGAGAAGTACTTGTGCTATTTTCAGGCATTTTTCTTCCCAGATGGGAGATGATCAAGGGGTGCAAGCAAAGGAACCACTTGGAGGTGGTGAAGTTGGCACTGAGATATCAGCACTATAAACGATCTTTCCAGAAGGCCAAGATCACCAAATTGTTAAGTCTCATCATTCTTCCATTTCTTTTTCTTGTTGGTGGAGAACACTCTTGGAGCCACCCTGACCTTTACAGAGTATCCATTGAAGAGCAGAGCTATTGAATCTTCTCCAAGGGTTACATCCCCATTAAGATCCTGGAAGTCTTGATGGAAGGTTCTTTGTGGATTGGAGTCTTCCGAGTGTGGTTCTCCAAAGTTGTTACTGCTGATTCCCCAAACTGAGAGTCTGAATCTTTTTTTGCTGACTGCTACTCTTAGAGCTCTCCAAGTTCCATCAAGATAAGCTCCACTCTTTGGTGGTATTTCAGGAAGTGAGATAATCAAGAGGAAGTATTGGGCCAAGAAAGATTTCAGTCTGAAGAACAAAGGGGAGGAGGGAAGACTTAGGGAAAGGAAAGAAGCTGAGGTTGATGTAGAGAATGTTGCATATTTGAAACCCTACCAGGGATTCAAGGGAAGAGTAGAACTGGGCATGAGTCTAGATTTGGGAAACAAGAGGCAAATGTGTGATCAAGTAGGATTCCTGACTTTTTTGCTTCTTTGTAAGAAAATTTCTATTCAATAAGGGAAATCACCAATTGATTTTTGGATATTTTGAACTGAACATCCCAAAAGGCATTTCAAACTCAACTTGGCCAACTCAGAACTCAATCATCTTCCATCACCAACTCACCTCTTTTCCTAACTTCTGAGGTCCAAGAACCCTGAACCAAGGATATCACCATTCTTCCAGTCACTAATATTCAAACCTTGGGATCATCCTCCACTCCTCACAATTCCCTTATCCCACACATCTACTCAGTTGCTAAGTCTTATTGATTTCACATTCATAACATTTCTCACATTTCTCTCCTCCTCTCTACTCACATGGCTATTTCTCTACTTCAGGCCTTCATCATCTGTTACAGAATAATTGCAATCATCTCATCAGTTTTTTTTTCCCCTCTAAGGTCTCCCTTGTCCAATCCATACTTTAGACATCTTAGAAAGCTCAGGTCTGACTGCCTTGACTTCTCTTCTCAATAAACCTAATGTCTTTGTGTTATGTTTAGAATTACATACCCATACCCATATCAGTTTAGCACTTAAAGTTCTTCATAATCTATCTCTAACCTGCCTTTTCAATCCTATTATACTTTAATCCCCTTCATACCTACTGACTTTCTTACGCTCCCTTATACATGACATTCCATCTCCCACTGCCATGGATTTTTTTTTTAGGCTCTCCCTTTCCTCTTCATTGCTACCTTGTAATCTCTAGTTTCCTTCAAACTCCACCTTCTAAATGAGGTCTTTCTGGACCCCTGCCCTCAGCTGCCAGGGTCACTCCCTTTAAATAACTTGGGACTTAATTTGTATCTATTTTATTCACATAGATTTTGTATATGCGTATACACATATTATGTTTGCCCCCTGAAGGCAGAGACTGTTTCAAACAGAGAACAGAAATCCCTACAATTCTTAACATATAGCAAGCACATAATATATGTTTATAGGTTGATTAATTGACTGACCTTGAATTCCAGGAGCATCAACTTGATTTGTTAGAGACAACAGGGAGCCACTGAAAGCAGGATTTTGAGTAGACTTTACCAGATCTTCACATCAGAATTATGTCTGGGAATATAGCCATATCTGAAAGATGGTTTGGCTGGGAAAGAGAGTACAGGCAGAAAGAAGAACCATAGGAAACTATTGGGGTTTTTATGGCAGAAAATCAATTAGCAATATCTCATATCGCCTTACTTTTTTGTCTCTTTACCATTGTCTCTTTACCAGAGTCCAGGCAAGTGGCAATGAGAGACTATATTACAATGTTGGTTGTGGGAAAAGAGGAGGAAAGGAAAATACATTAACTTTGGAATCAGGTCATGTTTGTTAAAATCCCAGCTTTGACCTTGGCCAAGTCACTGCATCTCTGGAGCTTTGATTCAGGGGTGTTCTAGAGCCAAGTGTGAACCTCAAAATCCACCCTGGTCAAATGTTCAATGTGCACATTCACCCTGAAATCACCAAGCACTGTTGATTGCCTAGACTTCAGAAAGTGAAGGAGAAAATATTTATAAAGTAGACAAAGAGTGTGCCATGACTACATTTTTCCTCCAGAGAGCTACTGATTAAACATTTCTCAACATGCCCCTTCTTCAGATTCCTAATCTATAAATTGAGGACATTGAACCATATGACTCTAAAAATCCCTTCCAGTTCTTACACTCTGACTACAACTCTTTAAGAATCAAAACCACTATCAGTGCTCTTTTAAAAGACTATAGATGGTAGAGAATATAAGAGAAACACTCAACTTCTGAAAAAGAACAAAGAATAGCTGCTACACCCATCAGTCAGGGAGTTTGATTTTGATTTTGTCTAAAATCTTAGGACTTATTATTAAAAGAATATTGAGTGAATGTTTAGAAAGAGAAGAAATTCCAGGATACAATCTTGGGGGACAGTCATGTTTAGTGGTCAAAAGATGAAATGGTGGTCTACCAGAGGAGAATGAGAAAGTGTAAGCAAACGGGGAGAATAAGAACCAAAAGCTTCATAAAAAAACATGGAAGAAGTTAAAAACTGCAGAAAGGGAAAATAGGAGACACTAATGAATTGGAGATAATAATTCCAATTAAAGGATGAGGTTCAAAGCCAAAGTGGAAAAAAGATTGAGAAGGGAGTGAGAGCTGAGTAAATTAAGGTGACATTCCAATCACCTTCTTAGGATTTGGATATGAAGAGACTGGTTAAAGGAGATAGGAGAGTAAGGCTAAATGAAGATTTTTTAATGAGAGGAAAAAATTGGGTATATTTGAAAGCATTACAAAAGAAGTCATTACAAAAGAAGATACTAGAAATGAGAATGATAAGTGGGGGGGGGGGGGGGAGTCGCCAAATGAGTCAGAAGAGAATGGTTTCAAGGGCACAAGTAATTGGGTTGGTTTTAGAAAGGGAATGATATAGATGGGCTACTATGGGGCTATATTATGGGGGAAAAGGAAGAAAAATGAATGACCTGTTTTATAAAGAAAGAGATGAGGTTTGGGGCGGCTAGGTGACGCAGTTGATAAAGCACTGTCCCTGGAGTCAGGAATACCTGGGTTCAAATCCTGTCTCAGACACTTAATAATTACCTAGCTGTGTGGCCTTGGGCAAGCCACTTAACCCCATTTGCCTTGCAAAAACCTAAAAAAAAAGAGGGTGAGGTTCAAAAACACAAAAAGAAAGAAATGATGGAATCTGAACACATCTTGATACCCAACATGCTCAATAAATGTCAGTTAAAAAAAAAGAAAAAAAGAGATGAGGTTCTTTGTAGAGAATAGTTGTGTAGGAGCCTAGTGGAAAGGAGAAAATTTGGTATAGCCATCAAAAGGGGAAAGTAGATAATCAAGCACAAAAATAGAATTGTCACACAATAATAATCTGGTCATTTTAGATTAAAAAACATTTATAGTGAATTCAATGATTTATAATGGATTCAATGAGCAGAGTTGCACGATTTTTCTCCAGTAGAATTTAGAAGCATGCAATGAGGAGAAAAAGTTGCTTATGAAGAGAACCTAGGTTGGGACTTAGCAAAAGAAAAATGATGATAGGACAAGGGGATGGGAATGGGACGTATTTAGATGCCTACTATGGTGCCTGCATTGTGCTATAAATACTCTCTTTTGATCCTCACAAATATAAAGTTTTTGCACTTGAATACAAAAAATCAGTTCCTCAAATGGGGGAAGTATGAATGGATTGACAACCCTTTCCAGAAAAATAGTTGTCTAAGTTACAAGACTTGCAAGATTTGAAATGAATCAGTGGTGTGATGTGGCAATTAAAAAACTTCATTCAGGTATGACTGCCTTACTATGACATGAAAATGAAGTCAGCAGCTTAGTCAAGGAAATCCAAAAAAAATGCTGAAGACAATAGCATACTAAAAACCAGCTTAGGTCAAATGGATAAAACAGTTCAAAAAATTATTGAGGAGAAGAATGCTTTAAAAAGCAAAATTGGCCAGATGGAAAAAGAGATAAGAAAACTCTCTGAGGAAAACAAATCCTTCAGACAAAGAATAGAACTCAGGGACATTGATGAATTTATGAGAAATTAGGAACTCAATACTTCAAAACCAAAAAAATGAAAAATTAGAAGAAAATGGGAAAACATCTCATTGAAAAAAACAACTGATATGGAAAAAAGATTTAGGAAGGATAATTTAAAAATTATTGGGAATACCTGAAAGTTATGATCAGGAAAAGAGCCTTGACATCATTTTCAAAGAATTACTACAGGAAAATTGCCCTGATATCCTAGAAGCAGAGGGAAAAATAGAAATGGAGAGAGTCCACCAATCCCCCCAAGAAAGCGATCCCAAAAAACCAACCCCTAGGAATATTATAGCCAAGTTCCAGAACTCCCAAGTCAAAGAGAAAATATTACAAGCAGCCAGAAGGACACAGTTCAAATAATTGTGGAGTGAAGTCAGGATCACACAGGACTTAGCAGCAGCTACATTGGAAGCTCGTAGGGCTTGGAATACAATATACAGGAAGGCAAGAGAGCTTAGAATGCAGCCAAGGATGAATTACCCCAGCAAGACTGAATGTCCTCTTCCAGGGAAAAAGATGGACTTTCAATGAACCAGGGGAATTTCAAATGGTCCTGTTGGAATGGCCAGAGCTGAACAGAAGGTTTGATCTTCAGATACAGGACTCAGGTGAAGCATAGAGATTGGAGGAGAAGGGGAAAATATGAGGGACTTAATGATGATGAACTGCATGTATTCCTGTATAGAAAAATGATACTGATAATACTCATATGAACCTTCTTAATTAACAGAGCAGGTAGAAGGAGCTTTTATAGTTGAAGCACAGGAGGAAAGCTGAATTTGAAGATAAAATATGGTACAAAAATGGAGTCAATAGAAAAAAAGGGAAATGTAATAGGAGGAAAAAAAGGAGAGGGGGAGAATAGGCCAAGATATCTCATAATAAGATTTTTCTTTATTACAATGAACTATTGCAATGATATGAAAGGGAGGAAGGCAAGGGGGAATGGGGGAATCTTCACTCTCATCAGAGGTGGCTAGGAGAGGACACAGAAAATATACTCAATGAGGTATAAGCATCTGGAGTAAGAAGGAGAGGGGGGGAAGGGGGGATGTGAGTGATGGAGGAGAGGATGGACCATGGTGGGAGAGTGGTCAGATATAACACATTTTTTTTTTTTTACTTCTTACAAGGGGCTGGGATTGGAAGGGCCTGTCCGGGACCATAGGGCCAGGTGGATGCTGGGTCTAAGGGGTAGTAGGGGAGCTCGGGGCCTCTTGGCCCCAGGGCCAGGGATCTGTCTGCTGCACCACTCAGCAACCCTATGGTAGAGGTAGAGTGAAAGGAGAGAGAGAAAATATAATACATAGTAGTGGAGAAATACGAAAAGAGGGAGTTATGATCGGCAATGGCAATGGTGGAAAATTATGGAAGTAACTTTTGTGATGGACTTACCATAAAGAATGTGATCCACCCACAACAGAGTTGCTGGTGTTGGAACAAAGACTGAAGCACATTTTTTATTATTATTATTTTGGGGGGGGGGGGGTGCAGGGCAAATGGGGCTGGGTGGCCTGCCTGGGGCCACATAACTGGATGATCTTTGGGTGCCTGAGGCCGGTTTTGGACCCGCGTGCTCCTGGCTCAAGGGCCAATGCTCTGTCTGCCATCCAGCCACCCCTACTATTATTACTATTTTATTTGATTTTGGGTCTTTTTATCCTTTTTTTTTTTTTTTTTTTTTTTTGGTTTTTGCAGGGCAGTGGGGTTGAGGTGGCTTTCATGTCACACGGCTGGGGGATTGTTGGGTGTATGGGGTTTGGATATGGGCTTGGGTGCTGCTCCTGGGACGTCCATTGAGCCACCTGGCCCATACCTACAATTATTACTATTTTTTTTTTATTTTATTTTTTTCTCTCCCCCTTTATCACTCAAGCGAGTCTATATTTTTTTGGGGGAGGGGGTATTCTGTTTTACTCTTAAAACAAGAATATTTTATTAATGTATAAAAAACATTATTTGTACAAAATGAGAATAAATAAATATTAAATATAAAAAAACAAGTATGACTGCCTTAGATGAATTCCAGTAATGTGGGAAGTATTGATTCCATTGTACTCTGCCCTCTTCAGACCTCATGTGGAATATTATGTTCAGTTATGGGCACTAAGAACAACATTGATAAAACTAGAGAGAGCATTTAGGATAAGAAAGGACCTGTTCATGATGTGTGAGTATTGGTTGAAGGAATTGAGCATAGATAGCCTGAAGAGAAGAAGGTTTTAAAGGGAACATGATCCACATGTTGTGGGAGGAGGGATTAAGCTGCTTCTTTTTGGCCCCAGAGGACAGAACTAGGAGCTCAAAACTTGGACAATATCAGCAAAATCTTTCCAATAATTAGAATTATCCAAGAGTAGAATGATTTTTCTTGAGAGATAGGGAGAGGGGGTCCCCTTCCTTTGAGGTCTTTAAGCTGAGGCTAGATAATCACTTGTTTAGTTTGTGAAAGTGGAAATTCTTTCATCTAGAGTTAAGAGTAGATGACTGCTAAGGTCTCTTCAAACTTTCAAATTCTATGAGACTGGGGAAGGTGCAGTGGAGAGAGAAACACAACTGGAGACAATTTGGACTAGTTAGTAGGATGCAATAGAAAAATAAAATTGGGGCGGCTAGGTGGTGCAATGGATAAAGCACTGGCCTTGGAGTCAGGAGTACCCTGGGTTCAAATCCTGTCTCAGACACTTAATAATTACCTAACCCTGTGGCCTTGGGCAAGCCACTTAACCCCATTTGCCTTGCAAAAACTTAAAAAGAAAATAAAGAAAATAAATGTTAAGAGTAGAATGGAGATGGAGAAAAATGATGGAGGAGAAAGGATCAAGGACCCAAGTAGAGTATGATGTGAACAATGAATTTTGTGATTTAAAAAATAAATATTTTAAAACATATTTCTGCAACAAGTGATTGGAAATTTACCTTTCACATAAAGTCTTCTTTTTAATGAGATCGAATTAGAGAACAGAGTGGTAGGTGAGGTCCAGCTTTCACTTAGATAACAAAGCAGATCCCCTTTAATCAAGTTAATTTAGCCATTGAAAAGTGTGCTTAGAAAGAACTTCCCTCAATTTTAAACAGAATCAAGGTTTGTCTTTTTATTCCCATTAAGAACCCCTCCAGCTATCCATCACTTGCAGGTCTTTTAGATTTACCTTTTACTAGAATGTTCCCTTCATGTCTTCCCATCTTGTCCCCTCCCCATACCTTTCCTCAACTGGACAAGCTGGAGATGACTTTTTAAGTCACCCCTTCTGATAAACAAGACTATTTAAGGACAATAGTAGATCTCCATTTTTGGAGGGTCCAGGATTTGACTCTCTAGATTTAGAGAAATATCAATAAATGTGCTTTAAAAAAAAACCTAATTCTGTTTTGTTTTTTCTTAATAGCCATCAGAGGGAATAACATTTGTCCCTGATTAGGAAAAACTCTGGGAAGGTTAACACACATTTATTTCCAATGGGTCAAAACTCAGGGAAGGCCCCTTCTCATTGGGGGAGCCTCTTTCCTAGATGTCTGGTGAGACCAGGATCTTCACTGACTAGGGCTTTGGAGGAGAGGATAGTGCCCACTATACAAATAGAAGCATATGGAAAGGGGTAGGTTTAGGGTGAAAGATAATGAGTTGTTTTGAAGATGTTGAGTGTCAGAGGCCAGTAGGACATCAAAAGGTAGATATCTAGGGGACAGTTATTTTTTATTAGTTTTTGCAAGGCAATAGGGTTAAGTGGCTTACCCAAGGCCACAGGGCTAGGTAGTTATTAAGTGTCTGAGGCCAGATTTGAACTCAGGTACTCCTGACTCCAGGGCCGGTGCTCTATCCACTGCGCCACCTAGCCACCCCTAGGGGAGAGTTATTGATGAGAAACTGGAATTCGGAGGATCATACAAACTCTGAATCTGAGAATTGAAAAGAGACCTCAGCAGCCATTCATTCCAAACTATACCTCAAAAGACTCCCCATTATGATACACTTCTCCTTGAAGACCTTGGTTGACAAGGAACCCCACCTCCTGATGCAACACACTTCACTTTTGAACAACTTAAACCATTGGGAATTTTTTCTTGACATCTAGTCTAAATTTGTATCTTCACAAATTCCAACCATTACTCCTGTTGTTTTGTGCCCTGAGGTCAAACAAAAAAGAGTTTAATCTCTTCCAGATGACCTTTTATTTTTTTAAGGTTTTTTCAAGGCAAATGGGGTTAAAGTGGCTTGCCCAAGGCCACACGGCTAGGTAATTATTAAGTGTCTGAGACAGGATTTGAACCCAGGTATTCCTGACTCCAGGGACAGTGCTTTATCCACTGTGTCACCTAGCCGCCCCTAGATGACTTTTCAAGTATCTGAACACAGTTATTGCATCCTTCACACTTTCCTGTCCTTATCTCCACTTAGTTAGCTTCAACCTAAGTATCTTCCATTTCTTCAACTAATTCCCATATATGCTGTACTGATCATGCTGGACATTCATTTATCCATGTTCTTAAATCCTAGTGTCCGGAACATTATTATAGTACTTCAGTTGAGCTCTGACCACAGTAGAACAAAGAGGGAGCATCCCTTATTTCTGGAAACTATGACTTTCTTAATAAAGTCCACATTGCATCAATTCTTTTGTTTGCTATGCCATCATCCTGTTGAATTTGAAATCCCTAAAACCCTCAATATCCTCTTTTGATAAACTACTGTCTAAACTTTATCTCTTGAACTGGCAATGTTCATGCTTTTGATCCCATGTACAAGGCTATATTATACTCTGTCAGATTTCTTCATATTAAGTCTAATATTCTAACTTGTTAAGATCTTTTTCGATGCTAAACCTCTCAGCTTTATGTCATCTGAAAATTTGACCTTATCATTCTTTCAAACTACTGTCCCTTTCAAAGACAAACTCCTAGAAAAATCTGTCTACACATATTATATCCACTTCCTCTTTTAATCTGTTTTTTGTCCTCATTACTTAACTGAATCGTTTGCGATTCCCCAGAATCCTTTCAAATGCAAATGACCTCTTTTCATTCCTCTTCTTTCTTGACTTCTCAGCAGCATTGGATACTCTTGACCATCCCCTCTTCCTGAACATTTGATCCTCTCCAGATTTTCAAGTTTCTTCTGTGGATGAGTGTGCCCCAGGAATCTCTTCTGGGTCCACTTCTCTCCTTTCTCTAATTTCTCTATGGATGATCTTATCAGATGCATTATCTCTATTACAGATGAATCCCCAGATCTATATATCCAGCCCTAGTCTCTTCTCTGAACTCTAGTCCTACAGCACCAACTGCCAATTGACCATTTCCAACTAGATAACTCACAGGCACCAACAACAATATTTCCCAAACAGAACTCATCTTACACCTCCCCCCAGTCCTTCCCTTTTTCTAACTTCCCTATTTCAAGGAAACCAAATAAACATGTTTTTATACACCTGTGTGCAAGGAGGAGCTACACATATGGCTATTTTTTTCTTTCTAAGACACCTAAGTATCCTAATCTTCAGGACCAGAACAGTGGAGGTCAAAGAATGAAGGGTTCTCAGCCCCTGCTCTCAGACTGCTTCTAGGATCTTCAGGCATTCTCCCTAGAAATACCTCTTTGACCACTGTCCTCAGGAATTTCTAGGACATTGTGTATTGTTGTTGCTCAGTCATGTCTGACTTTTTGTGACTCTATTTGGGATTTTTTTTTTTAGGTTTTTGCAAGGCAAATGGGGTTAAGTGGCTTGCCCAAGGCCACACAGCTAGGTAATTATTAAGTGTCTGAGACTGGATTTGAACCCAGGTACTCCTGACTCCAGGGCCGGTGCTTTATCCACTGCGCCACCTAGCCACCCCTATTTGGGCTTTTCTTGGCAAAGATACTAGAGTGGTTTGTCGTGACCTGCTCATTTTACAGATGTGAAAACTGACAAAATTTTTTGTCCAAGGTCACACAGATAGCAAGTGTCTGAGGTAGGATTTGAACAGAAGTCAGATTTGAATGGGTGTCTTCTCAAATCCAGGGCACCACGGACCTGCTCTCAAATGTGTGTCAGTAGAGTAATTCCACTTATCAGCAAGAGGCCAGTGGCCCACGGAGCCTATTCATGTTGCCCACATTTAAGCTTGAGAGGAGGACATGATGGAGAAAAGTCTAGGGACCTCTGATATGAGTCATTTTTGGAGTAGAATGAGACATGGGACATCAGAGTTGCAAAATCTTGAATTGGCTGGAAATCCTGTCCTGAGAAGGAGGAACCATTCATAGCTCTCCTTTATGACATGGATCCCTTCTCTGAAGGAGGAGGAGGAGGAGGAGGAGAAAGAAGAAGGAAGAAGAGGAAGAGGAAGAAGAAGAAGAAGAAGAAGAAGAAGAAGAAGAAGAAGAAGAAGAAAAGAGGAAAGAAAGAACCCCCTTCTATTACTGTCAAGGATTATTTATTCAATTAATGTGTATAGAGCAATTTGGGGCAGTGTGCTAATTAAACAACTGGAGGACCCATTTTAAGTTTACTCTTTCTTATCAACACTTTACTATATCTACACACAATCAACAAAGAACAAAGCCCTGACTTGTACCATTACCCATTTCTGAGTAAATGCTCACAAGGAAAACTTCACCATGGATTTGTGATGCTGCCTAGAGCTGGTTCCAGCACGTCTCTCTCCATGAGGAAATGATCTCATATAGGGATGTCATCAGATCTCACGGAGTCAATGATCATTTCAACGAATATACTTTCCAGGTCTTTATAACCAGTCATGTCTTCTGTTCTGAGCTCATCTGGAATCATTAACTACCTTTTGCGCATCCTGAGATATATTGGATATCTTCATAGGCGTCTCACGCTCAACTTGGCCAAAAGAGAGCTCATCTTTTCCCCCAAACCCTCCTCTCTTCCCAAATTTCCTATTACTGAAAAAGTCACCCTTCTCCTCCCAGTCACCCAGGTTCATCCTGGATTGTGTCATCCTCAACTCTTGCTGGTTCCATTGAAGTTTGGGAATGAAAAGAAATTGCCATGGGGCTATTCCCACATTGGCCACAAGATGGCATTACATTCCTACTTCCAACTGAGCCCCAGGCCCTTTTTCCAACTCCTGATAAACCAGAGAGAAACTAAAAAGAGAGTTATGGAGTCTTAAATTAAAACTCTAAAATATTAGCCAGTTAATCGGAGCTTTTTGCTGAAGATATCGATGGGAATGAGGAAGGAGAAAGGGAAGCTTGACAGGAGACAGTAAGTAGGTTCCTCCTCCCTGCAAGTATTGTAGAAAAAAAGCAAACATGGAAAAATAAAGAGGGAATTCTTATAGAAGTATCCTTTGGACACAATGGCCTGTGGGGTTTAGAATTGTGTCCAACCACCAAATTTCTCACTTTCATTGAAGGATTCTGTGAATCTGGGATTCTTCACATATGGAAGACAGTAGCTTTCAAGTCTGCCCCCCAACTCTCCTTGTCTCACACCTAGCTGTCCATTCCCCACTGCTCCAAGATCTCACCATTTTTTTGAACTTTATCCCAAACAATGAGAGGTATTGCACCAACCACTCCCAAATTCCACAGAGCTGGACACTAGCTTACAAAAATTTGCTTAAGTTACATGGATTCTGTCAAACATCCCTCAGTTAGCCAGGGATCCTCTACAAATCTGACTTCTAAAGTAGTTTCCTGTTGTGTGGTTGTTTTTCTTTTGCGTCTAAATTGTCCTCCCTTTAAAATACCCAAGTTTTCCATTGTCCAATTGGGAAGCAAAGTCCTTAATGGACCCAGATACATACCTTATTTTTAAATCAGAATTATTCTTGCAGTTATCCAGACCCTGTCTGACTCGGCACCCTTCCTTTCCTGGTTTCTGCCCATACAACTTCCTAAATAATCTCTTCCTCCTGACAAAAGAGCCTCCAGTCAACTTCCCTGAGTTACCTTTTTTTCCTCAAAAACTTTCCTATTTTTCTGAACCCATACTTCCTTTAACCCCCCCCCCCCAAAGAAACAATTAAGCAAATCTTCCGCACACATCCCCTAATGTCCTACTCTTGAGACTTTGGTCAAATTGATTGTTCCCCTTTTTGAAGGACTGTACACTAGGTGAAGAAATAGATTTGAGATGGCAGGAACTTGACTCTCATCTCTGTTCTATTATTTTACTACCTAGGAAGAATTGGGCATATCATGTCATCTATGACTCAGTTTCCTCATCTGTAAAATGAGAGGCCTCTAGCATTACCCCAGCTCTAAGTCTGTAATCTTATACTAAGGACATCCTTCTCTATCTGACTCTACCTTTTGAAAGCTTACTCACTCAATCCATGGCTCCCAAATTCCATGAACTTTTATCTCCTCCTTTCCTCCTCAGAATTCAAATGGCATTTTAGGTTCTCATATGCTTATCAATGTATTATTCATATTTTTAAATTTTTTTTTCTGTGTGCTAGACCAAACTCCATGAGAGCAAAAACTACTTTAAAACTTTTCATCTTCTGTGAACAATAGATGTTTGATACTTCCTGAATTTATAACTTAAATACTCCAAGTGCTACCTACCATCAAAACCTTCTCATCTCATCCTAGGAATCTACACATTCCTGTGGGAATCCACATACTCAAAGTCCACTCTCCTCCTTCTCCGTGATTTTTTAAATATTCACATCACTAAAAGAATTATATTTAGACTATCTTGACCCCAGTCAGACTGGGGTTAAATTTAATCCACATATGATTCAGAAAGAATAACATCTGGAAAGCTCACTCTGAGCACAAGGAAATCTGATGGTAAATCAGTTCCGGGACAAACACTGAAAGGAGATCTTTAGGGAATCGTTTTCAAGGTATTATTTGAAGTATCAATATCCAGTGACATCTTTTAATTGTATCCTTAGCCAGGGTCCCAAGCAGGTATAATGTTACCTCTCTAAATTTCAAGCATTCTAGTCAATTGACCCAAAGCCTTCAATGTTTACTGAATGGAATCCTATCCAAATCTTTAAATTCACATTTAAAACCCTCTACAATCCGGCTGCAATTTACTTTCCCCACTTTTTCTTTCGTTCCTTCCCTTCCAAAGTTTGGAAAGCACTTCCCTACAATCTAATCTGCCTCTGGTCATAACCCTTCTCTTTCCACCAAGTCAGATCTGGACATCGGAATGTACAGTGTTCAAATAATGGGGAAAAGATCAAAATGCAGAGTGTGCTGTTTTAAACATTTGCAAGTTTGCCAGCCCTCCCAGTCTTTTAAGAACTAAAATCGGTGGAATATAACATCATGACTAGTTAAAATAGGTAGCAACTAAATGTTCTTCCTCTCCCACTTTGCCCCACCCCAGATGAGGCTCCCAGGCCAGCCCTCCCCTATTTCCCCTGGGGTAGATAGCCTTCCTAGCTGTGACCAGTGGCTTCTAGGTGTCAGAAGGTCCCCCTCATTAAGGTCTGGGGGGCGGGTAGGAAGGAGGTCGTATCCCAGGGTTTTCCTTCCATCTCAAGTTGAATTTCTCATTTCTTGTATTATTTTTACATCATGAATTACAAAACATCATCTGAGGGATTCACAACAGCACCTCATTCCCTCAAGCTACACTAATTTTCTCCTTCTGGAAGCTCTCTCTAGTCCTGAGATCCACACACTGCCTGTCTCTCCTTTTCATTGACTGACTCCTCTCAGAATCTTCATTTAAGGTGGTGGTTCTTGCCCTTTGTAATCGAAGAAAACCTAAATGACATTACTGTGTTTGGGCCAAATTACAGTGTCTGACTGTGGCTCATCATTCAAGGAGAACAGCCAGGCCAGCCTTGTCTCTCATTGCCCTCTGGGCTGCATTCGGGACTTTATCAAGTCCCCACAAGGGAACCTTGCTGGATACTTTCATCAGTTTCATCCCCCCCCCAGCTTTTATGCATTGCCTTTGATCATTAGTAATTTTCTGCTTGTATTTGTATTCCGAACCAAGCTTAGCAAAGTCAAATAAACACATGAATTTTTGTTGACTCAACTTGATTTCATTGCCTTGAGCTCCCCAAGAAATACTTCCTGATTCTGATTCCTCTCAGGCAGATAGATGGCTCAGTGATAGAGCTGGACAAAGATAGAGTTAGGAAGACTTGTGTTCAAATGTGACCTCAGACGCTCAGTGACCCTAACCTCTATTTGCTGTACTCCACTGGGGAAGGAAATGGCAAACCATTCCAGTATCTTTGCCCAAAAAATCTTATAGGCAGTTTGGTCCATGGAGTCATGAAAAGTCACACACAACCAAATAATACAACAATCTCAACTTCCTTGCATTTCTCAAAGACCTTTGTATCTTTTTTTTTGTTAGTTTTTTTGCAAGACATCAGGGTTAAATAACTCACCCAAGGTCACACAGCTAGGTAATTTTTAAGTGTCTGAGACTGGGTTTGAACTCAGGTCTTCCTGATTCTATGACCAGTACTCTATCCACTGAATCACTCCTTTTCTTATTTCGTATATACAAAACAATTGGTATTGTAGTTACTTTTATATATGTCTTACCACCCCTACTAGTGTTTTAAACTCTTGAAATGCAATGATTGTGACAAAGTCTATGGCTAAGTTATCCTACCACTCAGCATCTAAAAAATGAGGACAATATTTATAACCCTTGAGTTTGGTGGGGCAGAGTTTCACCCCCGCCCCCAAATTTCTCTTAATTTCTTCTTTTTGTCTTTTGTTTTGCTTTTTGTGAGGCAATGGGGTTAAGTTATTTCCCCAAGGTCTCACAGTTAGTAAGCATCCAGAGTCTGGGACTAGATTTGAATTTGGGTGTCCCAGACTCCCAGACTGGTGCTCTATCCACTGCACCACCCAGCTGCTCCCTCTTAATTACTTCTTGTATTATTTTTACATCACAATAGCAAAGGTACTAGTGTTCCACCTAGCAAATATAATATTGATTGATCAACATTCTGGAGTTCTTGTGTGAGAGTTTGTGTGTGTGTGTGTGTATGTGTATTTAAATTCAATAGAAATTTATATATATATATATATTATATATATATACACGTACATATATTTATATATATTTAAAAATTCTATTTTTAAGGTTTTAGCTCCAGAAAAGCAAGCTGTCAGCATTTGTACGATTCATCTTTGCATTCTGCTCCCCTGCATTCAGCAGTGAATCCCACCTAACAGATTGCACAATGAGCATTTCTTCCTCCTAGAGGCCGCTAGGGTCCATGCTGCTCTTGCATTCGAAAACCATTTTTCCCAGAGCTCCCACGTGTATGGTTGTTGAGTTGGTTGAACTAGTTTCTCCTTAGAGGTACAGACTTCCTAGGTCTGGAAGGGGTAGCACTGTACAGATCTGGAGAGGTCACACCCTGGGCAGGACTAGGTTAATGGTCAGCCTCTCAAAGGAAAAGACCTACTCCCACTGCTGGCTTTAGAAAATGAAAGTGTTCCGAGCCCTTTGTTGAAAGTCATCTCTTCCTATCCCTGCCCTGTAGTTTGGCAGGAAGTGTTTGCTTCCCCTTGCTTCTGAGTGACATGTCAATATTGCAACTGGTGCCAAGGAAACATAGGCGGGGTCTCTGGGTGGCCACTCCAGAGAGGTGGGTAGCTGGCGCCTCGGCAAGGGGGGGTTGGGGACAAAGGGACATTCAGGGGGTGTAATTCTTCACCCAGATGTTAACTCTTCCATGTAATTGGCACCAATTTTCTCCAGTCTCTTTGTTTTTCAGTACTGTGGGGGTTCTAGAAAGAAAAATCTTTGGAGGGATATATATATACCTCAAGAACCAGGCTGCCATAAAGAATTATCAGGACTTCCAGTTCCCTTCTGTCCTCTTCTAGAAGGCCACTCCTGCATCTCCTCACCAAGATTCAGTCATCTCTGGAGTACAACAGCCTGGGAGTTACTGAAGGATGGGACTTGGGCAAACTCCTACAAAAGTGGCTATGAAACAAACTTCAATCTACTTAGTCTGCTTCCTCAACTCAAAGCACCCTATTCTCTGAAACCACAGGGTTATCCTTGATTCACTCTTACTCCTTATATATCCAATCCACTTACCAAGTCTCATCAATTCTTCCTCATTTTTATCTCCTCTTTGTCCCTTTCTCTCCACTTACCTGGTCCTCAAGCTAATTTAATTCAGGTCCTCATCACCACTTGCCTTGACTTTTGTGAGCAAAGGGGTTAAGTGACTTGCCCAAGGTCACACAGAAAATAAGTAGCAAATGTCTGATACTGCATTTGAACTCAGGTCCTCCGACTCTAGAATCTGTGCTCTGAGTTGCCCATAAATCATTAGCTTTTTGCTTGCTCTCCCTGTCTCAAGTCATTCCCCTCTTCCTAAAGAAGGGATCTAAAGGCCATCACTCCCTTATTCAATTAACTCTAGGGATTTCTTATCAATGACTTCTAAGTTCCAACCTATTTGTTTGAACCTTACTATCCATTATTGCCTTTCATATACCTTAGGATCCAGTAACACTGTATTTTTCTCGATTCTTCTATAAATTCCTCATGTCAGTCCACCTCCTACTTCTCCCCGCCCATGCCTAAAAGGGCTTCTACTAGCCTCTGCCTTTTTTTTAGGGGTTTTTTTTTGCAAGGTATTGGGGTTAAGTGGATTGCCCAAGGCCACACAGCTAGGTAATTATTAAGTGTCTGAGACTGGATTTCAACCCAGGTACTCCTGACTCCAGGGCTGGTGCTTTATCCACTACAACACCTAGCCGCCCCAGCCTCTAGCTCTTCAAAACCCTGCTTTACATCAAGGCTCAGCTCAACTTTCTGAGTTAAGGCCTTTCCTGACTGCTACCCTCCCACCCTCCTCCAATTTCCCTCCTTAAAATGACCTCTTCTTTGCTTCGTGTTTGTTTTGTTTATCATTAGATATATACATATTGTCTCTTCCATAGAACAGCCACCTCCTTGAACACGTGAACCGTTTGATCATTGTTCTAGCTTCCCCAGTACCTGGGACAATGCCTAGCAAATAATAACTGCTTGACAGTTGCTTCTTAATTTTGTTGATTGTTTCTCCCCGTTTCAGAAAAAAACAAATGCATGGAGAGGATTGTTCCAGGTCAGTGGGTCACAAGCAAACAGGACATGGCTCTACATTTGTGAGCCACCCAACCCCTCCAAGACAGACATTCCATGTGCTCCTGAATCATCCCCAAAGTATCTTGCCCCATGTCCCAAGAAATGCATCTTTTGTCATCTTCCGGTTGGCCAAGAAGGGAGCCTGACTCAAGCTTCAGTGGACATGACTTGAGTCAGGACTATCGGAACGTTAAAACACAATGGCTGCTCAGCCTCCCCTCCCGCCCATTGCCCATGACTAGGGCTTTTTGTGCTGTCCCTAGAGTTGGCACCCTCTCTGTTTCCTCCCAATAATGCTGCCCGTTGTTTCAGAGCAAGTGGAACAAATGACTGATGTGAACTCTGAACAATCTGCAAACTGGAAACATCTGCTGGGAGCCATGAGAGGCCTGGGATACGGTGGGGGCTGGGGGAAGGAAGGGGATGGGGAAGGTCTCAAAGCTCCTAATGAGAATGGCAAAGGGTGAAACTTCTGCAGAGCCAGAAATAGAATTAGAGAAGATAGGGCCAAGAGAAACCTTCTGGGACCTGTAACAGTGTTATAAGCCCTCCTCCCTCACTTTAAGGCCATGAATGACTGCCATCTTGCCCTCTTCCTTCTTGTTGGTGTGACCAGTCCAAGATTGCTGCATTAAATCTTACTAGATCAAAGGGGTAAGCAGAAGTGGTGTAGGTCTACTCTTTTTCTAAAAGTCACTTTGCATTTTAATTCTTTGTCATACCAAAGAAAAAGGTAGAACCTTCTATTTTCAACTGAGTGGCATCTTCAGAACTAACTTTTCTTCTATCATAAAATCCATTTCTAAAGAGAAAACAGGCGTATTTCCTGAAACCTGCTTCTGGATTCTGACCTTAACTACAAAAGCTCTACTAGAACTCAATAACCACCATATAAGTCTTATGGACTGATCACTCACCTTACCAACATTTATTTATTAACTATCTATTATGTATCAAATGCTTTTCTAGGAGCGACTAGGTGGCACAGTGGATAGAGCACTGGCCCTGGAGTCAGGAGTACCTGAATTCAAATCCGGCCTCAGACACTTAATAATTACCTAGCTGTGTGGCCTTGGGCAAGCCACTTAATCCCATTTGCCTTACAAAAAAACCTTTCAAAAATGCTTTTCTAACCCTAGGAAAGACACATTGAATAAGTTATTATCTCGACCCTTATAGAACTTACAATTTATTATATATATCCAATTAAATTGAGCGATTGTTTATTAAGTATCTCATGCAATTTTAATATCTACTGAGGGCACAGACACATCCCCACCTGTTCTACTTCTCCAAAACCACTTCATATGTTCATGGAATTGACATCCTACTGGGGAAGGCAACAGGTAAATAGTACAAACTGTTCTCAAATTTTCTTATCTAACTCCTAGGAATTTCCTCCTTAGATCTCTCTACCTGGATGTCCTATAAGATTTCAATCTTACCATGTCTAAAATAGAACTTTTTATATTTTCTTTCATTCCCTAACCTGTCTTTTAGATAAATTTGTGCATTTTTTGCAGGGGGGGGTGTACCCCAATCCTAGCTATCAACATTCACAACCTTAGAATCATTCTAGACTTTTTCCTTTTTCTTATCTTCTCCAACCTATCAGTTTTCAAGTCTTACTGATTTTATTGTCATATTATTTATCTTGCATTTATTCCTTCCCCTCTATCCATGTGACCATATCCCAGTTTAGGCCTCTACTATATCTTACTTGGACTCTTGCAATTGTCTACCACTTAGTCCTTCCTGGTTGGCAATTGATGAAGAAATAAGATTTGCCTGGATGTGTAGAATTGTGAGAAATACTCTGCATAGAAATGATAATTGGACTCATAGGAATTGTTGAGATTATCAAGAGAGCTGTTGCAGGCTGGGGAGGCAAGAGGATAGCCATAATGGATGAGGTGAGGGCGGTAGAATCAGGGAAGTCTTCAAGGAAGAAGGGGCATTTCAATTAGTCCATTTCAACTGGACTTTAAGCTTAAATAGAATTTCAACAGGGAGAGAATAGGACAAGGCCTTCAAAACAAAGAGAACACAGTGATTTGAGAAGGAAATCACTTGCCAAGACTTACATAGCTATGCTTTCTGAGCCAATAATCTGATGGAGGGCAGAACAGATGAATAAAGTGTTCAATTTTTTCCTGCTAGGAGCTGAGCACCTCATCTTGAGGTTGGATCTCAAAACTAGTCTCCTTCCCTCAGGTTTTTTTGTATTTGTTTGTTTGTTTTTAGGATTTTGCAAGGCAAATGGAGTTGAGTGGCTTGCCCAAGGCCACACAGCTAGGTAATTATTAAGTATCTGAGACCGGATTTGAATTTCAGGTACTCCTGACTCCAGGGGCCAGTGCTCTATCCACTGTACCACCTAGCCACCCCCTTCCCTTAGGTTTTGGGGAATGATATTGTCCTTCATGCTGATGGGTGCCAGTGTGATAGGGGTTTGGGAGTTTGTAAAAATTGAAGTTGGGTTGTTTAGTCCTAGAGTTGTACTTGGGATATTCCTATTGGATTTCTGGGGAGATGAAAGCCACTGAGGTTGACTTTGGAGGGACCATCCCATAGCACAGTCTGTCTAAGGCATTCTCATTCTTTGATGAAGCAGGAAATATTCACACATCACATGGAAATCATATCGCCAACATTTCATCACTCTCCATCTCAAAAATGACACATGAGAATAAGACAGACATGACTCATCCTTGCTCGCAATTTGAACATGCTGGGATGCATAGAAAGCCAGACCTTGCTCTTTCTGGACTTTTTGTAATGTAAAGATGAGCCTTACCAGGATTCATGGGGTGGATATTCTACTATATCCTGTGATTTAGTAGTAGTTATTAAGAAGGACAGGGAGCCAGGTCTACCAGCATTTGGTTTGCCTTGGAATGGATAATAGAATTATGTCCCCCTTCTGGGGCCATCTCAAGGGACAGCAAGGTTGGGAGGTCACAACATTAACAAAATGCCAAGTTAAAAACAAGCCAATTGATAACTACTTTTTGAAACCAGTGACCAGTTCTGATCCAAACAGGTGGGCTAAAATATAGTCCACATCCTCCATCTTGTTTAGAGTGATAGCATGCTAAAAGTCAAATCTAAGAGGGCCCAGATAGTTCTTATGGTCAGGAAGCAACCACCAGACAGTGGCATGTACTTGTGGTCTTTATTTGTTGCAGTTTTATAGGTGGTCATTCAGACTACCCTCTCCTTGCAGAAAATGATGCAGTTTAAAGTACGGTCTACACTCAAGATGATCCATAGAATTAGATTAAGTCTGGGCTGAAGCATTAGGCTACTTTTTCCTTGGCCAGCTCCCTACTGCCATAGCCCCACACATAGGATCATAATGTAGAGTTTAAATAGACCTTAGAGATCATCTAATTCAACCCCTTGATCTTACAGATAAGGAAACTGCAGCCCAGCTATTAAATGTGGGAGGAGGGGTCTGAACCATGAACCTAAAATCATTGTGGTCCCATATCTTCTGATCTATTCATTATTCTATAGGTTGTTCCATGCTCAGATTATACTGCCAGGACTTCCTGATTGCTTAGTCCTGGGACACCTTCTCAACAAAAGCCTTTCCAGAGTACCTCTGAGAGATTTTAAATGTTTCATCTTTGGACATTTGGCCACTATCCTGTTTGATGACTGCCTCATCCAGCCCAGGCAGACCCTAGCCACTCTTGATTCACTTCCCACTGCCTGCCTATCATCTCAACAACAGCTTTGTTTCCATGCTTATGCTCTCATACCAACAGCCCTTCCAAACTTGAACAAATCAGCTCTGTCCATGCTCCTAAGAGGGCTGTGACAATCTATGACACTATGACCCTATTCACCATTCCTATAACTTTTTGGATCAAAATGCCTTTCTGTGGTCACCACACCCCTATGAGTATGGGTTTTTTTCCCCTGTATCAGAACATTAACATCATGGAGTCAGATGCTATCTTTGCTTTGACAATTGTATTTCCAGTGCTTGGAGTGTAGTAATGTCCAATAAATGCTTTTTCATTCATGCATTTATTCTTATATAATATAGTTATTCCAAGCAAAGATGGTCTCAAGAGTGTTTGAGAGTTTAGAAGATAAGTAAAATCCATTCCATCAAAAGACTTAACTGAAAAATTACATTCCCCTATCAGGAGGTAAAAAAGTCAGAAAGAACCAAGTTCAGGCCACTGAGGGATGGCTAGCTCCAGGGCAAGTCAGAAAAAAAAAACAAACAGTTCAGATCCTGCTTATCAGCCTTGGCAACGCTGTCATCAAAATCCCCGTCTTCTTTGCAGAAGCTTCCGTACTGGTCTAGCATCTGTTTCCTGTTCTAAATTTAAATAGTCAGGTTAGTAAACTTGGAAGAGTATTTCAGTCACCGGAGAGACAAGATTTTCCCAAAGAAGGAGGGTATGGCGGCCTTGTCTTTGACCTGGGGAAACCCATATGGAAGCAGCAAGTCCAAAGCTGTCCCTGGAACCGGATGTTCTTTCTCTCCAACAGCTTCCGTTGAGAGGGGACCAGGGCTCCCATCTCTCCTCTCTGGGATTGAGAAAATTGACATGTTGAGTTTTTGCATATTATGCAGTAATGAAATCCCGGAAGAGTGAAGAATAGAGCTGAAGTTAGAAGACAATCCTGCCTTTGGGGAAAAGGAAGTAGAGCATGGACCCACTCTCTGTCTTAACACAGCTCATGAATCCACCTAATAAATCTCAGAGACCAATAAAACCACCCTATCCATGCCATCCCTATTGACATAGGGATTGGAACTCCAGATACATGCAGAGACTTCTTGGATGGATTTAGAAACAATATAATTGAAGTGAATTCTCAGAGATCATCTTTGGGAAATATAACATTTTTCAAGATGAGAAAGATCCATTTGGGTTAGAAAGAAGTCAAATTGCCTTTCCTTGGTCCTCCTGGCTCTCTGGTCTTGTGTTCTAAGAATGTACTAGGCTTCATGTAAACCCTAAGAGATCTCATCCCTAGACTTAAAAAGGGAGCAAGGTGGTGAAGTAGGTTGAGAGCTGGACCCAGAGCATCATCAAGACCCGAGCTCAAATCTAGCCTCCAATGCTTCCTAACTGTGTAACCCTGGGGCAAGTCATTTAACCTCTTCTTGCCTTAGTTTCCTCAACTATGGAAGGGGGGTAACAATAGCACCTATTTCCTGGGGTTGTTGGGAAGATCAAATGAGAAAATAATCATAATAAGTGCTATATAGATTGTTAGCTATTATAGCCAGCATTATTACAACTTTAGGAGTTGTGATAAACTTGAGAACAGGCAAGTTGGAAGAAGGCCCCAGAGGGTCCCTGGAGTAATTCATCAAGGAACTATTGGTTCAGCAACTTTATCAATGGCATAGGTCATAGAATCAGAGCCAGAAGTGCTACAGACACCATCTAGAGTCAGTCAATAAGCAATTATAAGCACCCATGTACCAAACATCATGCTGGAGATACAAAGAAAGGCCAAGAGATGGTCCCCATCTTCAAACAGCTCACAGTCTAATAAAAACTTTGTCCTAGGAGGTTGGTGATATTACTTCCACAAGGTTATACAAGTATTAAGTGTCAAAAGTTGGATTTGAACCTTGACCCAGGGGCACAGTACCCATTCTATAGTTCCATGAAGCTTTCCTGGTTAAGGTCTAGAGAGCATCCATCAAACTGTGGATGTGACAAAGCCAAGAAGAGGAGATAAAATTACTGCTGTGTCAAATTCAAACAGAAAGGGGTCCCTGCTTAATGCAGACTGACTTAGAAAACCACAAATTAACATCACCTCTACCGTACTTTAGTTTGTTAAACATTTTCCAATAACATTTTCTTCTGGTTCAGGCCATACTTGGAATTTTACTGGAAAGCAAGTTAAGTCTGATACCACTACTGGAAAACCAAATCAATATCCAATAGAAACTCAACAAGATAGAATTCTGGGACTCTAAATCAAATAAAATTAAATTGAAAAAGATTCACTATAATATCTTTACATCTAGATAAAAAAGTTGAGGAGGTATAATGAAAGAAACAAGAGTATTAGTAGACTATAAGCCAAATGAGTCAACCATATAATGATGTATATATTCAATTCAACATATGTTTTAAGTGTGCACTGCAACTGTGGATAGTGTGCTGGACCTGGAGTCAGGAAGACTTGTCTTCCTGAATCCAAATTTGACCTCAGACACCTACTAGTTGGATAACCCTGGGGGCAAGTCATTTAACACTGTTTGCCTCAGTTTCCTCATTTGTAAAATGAGCTGGAAAAAAACAATGGCAAACCACTCCAGCATTCTTGCCAAGAAAATCCCAAATGGGGTCATGAAGAGTGGGACTCAACTGAAAAATATGCAAAGATATGCAATATGCAAGACTCTAGTGATACAAAAGCAAAAAATGAAAAGCAGTCTCTTCCCTCAAGGAATTTATAGAAACATAATGTCCAGTACAATGAAAGTTATTGTTGCAAGGCCTCCTATCTTGGCCAGCCCACATGTGGAATATTATTACATGCATCTAAAAATGAAGAATAATCTCAAAAAGCTAATATAATTTCAACAAACGAGGTCATACCAGACTAAGCTTTTGTGACAAGGATACCAGACTAGGGGAACAGGCGAAGGCTTTAAATATAGTTTGCTTATATTTCCTCGAAGCATTTGGCTACATCTGTCATACTATCCTTTCAAATAAAAAAGGGACATTTGCTCATCATTCATGCAGTTAGGCTAAACTCTGAAACTGGGACAATGACTAGACCTTTAAAAATGATCATTAATGCATTGATGTCAAGTTGGAAATAATTTTTCCTTGATATTTTTGATATATTTGATACTTTTATTGATGACTTTTATGGTAATATAGACAGCATTCAGAAATTTTCGGGAAAAAATAAAAGTTGAATGGTATAGATGACATATTGAATGATGAACTCAAAATTAAAAATAATACTGACGGAAAAACCTGCAAAGACTTGCATGAATTGATGCCAAGTGAAATGAGCAGAACCAGAACATTATACACAATAACAATAACATGGGGTGATAATCAACCATGATGGACTTGTTCATTCAATAGTACAATAATCAAAGACAATTTCAAGGGACTCGTGATGGAAAATACCATCCATATCTGGAGAAGGAACTGTGGAATTTAAATGAAGGTCAAAGCTTATTATCTTTTAAAAGTTGTCTTATGTATTATGTTATTTTGTTATCTTGAATCTGATTCTTCCCTCACGACACATTCAATTTTGATCTATGTTTAGCATGGTTACAAATGTAAAACCTGTATCAGATTGCTTTCTGTTGGGGGAAGGGAGAGGAAAGGGAGGGAGAAAGAAAAATTGTAAAACTCAAAACTTTGCAAAAAAAATTGCTAAAAACCACTATTGTATGTAGTTGGGAAAACAAAATGTTTATATATTAAAAAATCAATACTGATGGTCTGGAATGTAAAAGTCAAATCAAGTAAGGAAAAATGTAATATAAAGTCCTAGACTATTTTTTTAATTTTGCCTTTATAAGTATAAGATATGGAAAAGATCTGGAGGCTTAGTGAACTGCAAAGTCAATTTGGGCCAACAATACAATGGCAGTTTTACACACGGTTGCATGTGACCCAAGGAAGGTAAATGTCATACTTGTTTTTGTTAACTGATGGTGCAATAATGCTAAAAAAACAAAAATAGCAACAACAAAAAAACCCAGGACCTATCTCCTCCTCTAGAACTACCTCTAGAATCCACATCTGCACACCCCTTCCGTTCTCCTTAGCCGTGTTACAGCAAACAAAGATTCTGTATTTCCTTTCTGGAAGTAGAAAATGATGACTATTTAAATTTTGCTTGCCCTGAATTTTGGAGGTTCTCTGCTATTTCTAAAGTTAATTCATTACTTTTGTTTTGACTCGTTTCTTATTGAATGAGAAAGATTAGAACTACTTGATAAAGTCAAGGTCAGTCTTGCCCTCAGTCTAACCTGACATCTTTTTTTTTTTTCCACTCATGGAACCTACCTGCTGTTTCAAACTTGTCCTACATTTAGGAAAGAGTTGTGATGACCTTCTGTTCCCTAGGAGCTGGTCCACAGCCAGACCCACTGACTTGGTATCTGACCTGTTTCTCCATCAAGAAGTTATCCTTGATGGCAGAATCATATATTGTCTCAGCATAGCTCTTCTAATTCTCCACTGAGGCCTTCCCAAATCCAAATGTTCAATCTTTAGGTAATACTTATCTGAGCAGGTTCTAGGTTCTAGACTTTTAGGATAAGGCTCTCTTGTACCCTAGTTCACTCTGTCAAACCAAAGACTTTTTGGGGGGTTTTGCAAGACAATGGGGCTAAGTGACTTGCCCAAGGTCACACAGCTAGGTAATTATTGTCTGAGGCTGGATTTGAACTCAGGTCCTCCTGACTCCCAGGGCTATCCACTGCACTACCTGACTGCCCCATGAATTTTCAATTTGGTTGACTACCTTGAGGCATGCCATAAGGCAACCTGCTTCTGGGTAGGGACTGAGATGATGGGGGGCCCACCTTTAAAGGACAGTAGGGGTTTCCAAAATGACTCCCCCATGGGCACTTTTCAGGAAGTCATTGTTCAGAAACAGCTACAGGTCCAATGCACAACTGGATTGAACTTCTAATTGTGGATTTTATTTCCTACACAGTTAAGGATTCAGGAACAAATTGTTAAGGACAAATAAAATAGAGTAGGTTTGCAAAGCAAAACTCCTCTGACCACATAACTAGTCCTTCCTATATATAAGACATGAGCATACCTCTAAACATTTTCTGATCACCTCCCCAAGTCTCCTCGCCATGACTGAAACCACAGAGACCCAGGTGGGAGGTATTCCCTTGAATTCTAGTCTTTGGATTTTTTTCCTGTGTGGATAGCCTTCTCTAGCTCTACACCTAAAACCCCACTCCAGAACTTAATTCATAAACCATAGGCTCATAGACTCAAAGAGTTTAATTGAAAAGGATCTTCGATACCACCTAATCCAACTCTTTTTTACAGATAAGGAAAATGAGGATCACAGAGTCTAAATGGCTTGTCATTGATTGCCCCTAAAATCTGATACCTAATGAACCAAGAATCACTTTCCATATAAACTCGGGCAATGTTAAGAAAAACCAATCTTAAAACAAAATGTTATGCTAAAGGGGGGGGGGGGTTAAATTGCAGGTATGGATTTTTTTTTTTTTACTTTGTCAGTTAGTGTAGATTGTTCCTCTTAATATAGCTGAAGGGACTTGAAAATGATTTTGCCCTCTCTAGAACTACACCTTGGGGCGGCCTTCATCAAAGGAAAATGGCCCCATTCCTGCCTCTCCTTTAAAAACCTCCTATGATGTGACTGTGTATTGATGTCACTTCTAGCATTCTTTCCAGCCAGAGATTAAGGAAATCAACAGCCTCCTAATGCAGCCAGGTAATGAGATACTCTGGGAAATGTTTAGAATTGTTTCTCTCAGTTTCAGACTCATCATGATTTAGAGCTAGAAGGTACCTTTTCTGCCACCTGGTTGAATCCCTCATTTACAGAAGAGAAGACTGAGTCTCAGAAACATTAAGAAACTCACCCACTGTCACACAGCTCAGAGATCTATCAGAATCATGATCTGAACCTGGGTCATTCTGCCTTCAGACTCTACAGCTTTAAAGATTACTACTACCTTCATACTGCCTGTTCCAACGCAGAACTTCCACAGTGGAGAATTTCTGAGGCCAAATATAGTCCTCCAGGAGATGAGCTACGTTGTTCTGATGCACAGTCACTAGCCACCCCCAAGAGCTCACACGAGGCTGTAAATAGTACATTTGATGATTCTGTCACTGGCACGACTTACAACAGACTTAGTGTGAACGTCTGAAATTATCCAGCTTGCTCATAGAGGAGGCCAGGGTGATACTCAGGTAACTTAAAGATCAAGAATGAGCCTGGAGGAAAGAAGTTGTTGTCTAGTCATTTCAGTCACTTGATTTGAGGCTTTCTTGCCAAAAATATTGGAGTTGTTCATCATCTTCTTTTCCAGCTTATCTGGTAGATGAGGAAACTGAGGCAAAACCATAGGAGTCTTTCTGACTCCAGGTCAGACCTTCTGTGCTATGCTACTGAGTTGCCTGGGAGACAGGAAGACTGGAGTTCAGATTCAGCCTCTGATACTTAGTTGTATGATCTTGGGCAAGTTGCTTAACCCACCTGCCTCAGTTTCCTCAACTGTAAAATGGGGAGAATAAAAAGCAACTCCCTCTCAGGGTTGTTGTGTGGATAAAATGAGTTAATGTTTCTAAAGTAACTGATACACAGTAGATCTATATAAATGTTAGTTATTATTACAACCAATCCTTAAATCACTAACAGCTAGTGAAAACCCAAACTCAGTATTAACTAGCCATACAATACAGAAATATACTGTCAGAGTGCTTCTCAGATGCCAATCACTTCATCCTTTCCTCAGGTCTGCAGATTCTACCCTATCATCTTGATTTCTCTAAGGCAGCGGGAGAAAAATGTTGACTACAAGGTCCAGAGCAAAGATAAGGTAGGCAGTGGTTTCCTTGGCGGGTGATTTCCATCTCTATCAGCAATAAGCTCAGGGACCCCCACCCAGGCAAGTGATAGCTCTTATGTTGTCCAATTGGCAGTCAGTTGGTAAACATCTGACTCACTTCTCATTCATTGGATCTTAGAATAGAAAGCTCTGGGAGGAAAGGAGAGAAGAAGAAATGAATCCCTCGGCTTACATATCATGAAGAATATTGCAGAGCTTCTTGTCACTCACCTGTTCCCTAAGCTATAAATGAGACACTTTTAGAAACTGACTCTCTTGCTCTTTTTTCGAGCCCTTGGGTAATGGGATAAAGCAACCAAAAGGTCTAGGGTGACCTCAGGTTTCACTCATAGAAGTGTCCACAGAATGCCCAGCCCAAGGGATGTGACAGTTTTGGAGGACTCCACCCTAGTCAGCACCACATCTAGAATACTGCCAGTATCCCATTAACACAGCTCCTTCTGGGCATCATGTCTTTGGAAGGATATACATATATATATATGAGAGCAATGTAGATAGTTGACTGGACTAAATATGACAGGAGATGGAGGTATTTTAGGGTGGAGAAGAAAAGATTGAGTAAAAACACACTCCAGCAATGTTCAAATATTTGAAAGGTTGTCATTGGAAGAGGGAATACATTGATTGTTTGCTATGATGGGGAAAAAATTAAGATAAAGAGTGGAAATGATAAGAAAAAGGATGTACTCAACACAAAGAAATGCTTCTTAATGGAATGGGTCACTACTTATGAGAATCCTGTCATCACAGGTCTTCATAAGAAAATGCTTCCCCAGATATCTTCAAGAATGAAGGACAGGGCAGCTAGGTGGCATAGTGGATAAAGCACCAGCCCTGGAGTCAGGAGTACCTGAGTTCAAAATCCGGAGTCAGACACTTAATAATTATCTAGCTGTGTGGCCTTGGGCAAACCACTTAACCCCATTTGCCTTGCAAATACCTAAAAAAAAAAAAAGAATGAAGGACAAAAAAAAATCATTATCACCTTACACAACTGTTCTAAATGGACTTTCCTCTACTTCCCACCAAAGGCTTTACCCATAAAGACAAACTGAACCAAAGGCCACTCTCAGTTTCAGGTTATAGTAGTAAATCATGAATGAACACAAACATTAGCCTGTGAGCTTCTTGAGAGCAGATTTTTTTATTTTATTTATTTTATTTCCTTTTCTTTAGCCATGCTTGGCAAATGATAGCTGATTGATAAATGCTCATTGACTAATTGAGTCAAACACTTTATCCCTTTGACTAGAGTCTAGTGACTAGACCATAATGAACCCAACTGAAGTACTAATAGGCAAAAGACAGATCTCATCCATGCATATACAAAGAAACTGAGAGGGATATGGGGACCTAGGCTTAGGAAGTCCCTCTCATACCTGTGCAAAGAAAGGGAGCTACAATGGGTAGTAGTAGAAGCAGTAGCTTCTAAACATTATAAGCCTCTCCTCCTCTCTCAACCCCTGCCCCCTGAGTATTGTTTATTCTCTTTTTGCCCTCTTGGTACCCATTTAAGTCATTGCTACAATGCATGGAAAATGCCCAACCTTTTACATTTAGGTAAGATTTGTGATCTGGGTAGGTCCTACGTCAGATGACCTTTGAGGTATTTTTTTTTTAGCCCTAAGTCTATGATGCTCTAGCTTACCAAATTAAGCATTACCCAAACCTTAATGCACAATATAAATGTCAGCTATTTTTATTATCAGTTATATTTATTATCCTGACTGCATTGGCCTGCATTAATGTAGCTTCTCAACCAACCAATCAGAGAAGATCTTAAACACAGGAAAAATCGTTCATTATCTCTGATCAGATGGTTTCAAACTTGTGTGCATGGTTGCTGCCTATTCCCAAAAACCGAATGGTTAAAAGTACTACCTAAGATTGCTTCCCAGTTTTCTATGGGAGCTGAAACAAAAAGTACAGACCACATCAATTAATATACCTCATCATTAAAGTCACAGCATGCATTAAAAAAAAGAAAAATCTCATTTGTAAACCATTCTCCCCCTGCCAAAAAAAAAAAAAAGATAAAAACAGCGGTTCAAGGGAAAGGTACTGTCCTTGCTCTGGCCAATCCATTCTCAGTGTTTTTCTCTAAAGGTTAATCTTGTGGTCCAATTAGAATCCCTTTGCTTCTTCAACTTGTGAGCCACACTGGACCCTGGGAAAGGTGAAAGGGTACTCATGCAAGTCCCTCTACAAGATCCCAGTCTGCCTGTGGCACCATGGCAATAAACTAAATGGACTCAAAAGACCTTCCTAGGAAATTTGATATCAGTCTGCTTGCTGCTGTGACCTCTGTTTTTTCTGGGAAGGACAGAGAGCGCCAATCTGAAAGTAGCAGGCCAGAGAAGGGAGCCCCTGCAAAGTCCACATGGCAGGAGGGCTGACACATCTCCAGCTAGGTGCAGAGGCAGCTGAAACCCAACCTCCCCGGGTGCTTGTGGCTAGCCCTATTAGCTCAGACTATGCTGCAGAGTGAGAATCAATACAGACCTGTCCTTGCTCAGGGACAGGGAGCCCACTCCCATAGGAAAAAACAAACACCTTCCCCCCCTTCTGAGTTTGGCTGATCACAGGGTGGAAAGAGGATTTGTGGTCAGGAAGCCATTACTGCCTTAATCAAAGCACAAAAAAATCATTCAGTACACCAGATTTCTGAGCATAAGAAATGCACAAATATTTTTTTAAGACACAGCTAATGTCTAATATCAGATCTGAACCAACTTCAGAGGCTCCTTTCCACTTTTTATTGTTATCTTGCCTGAGACCTCAGGCCTCTCTTCTCCATACCCTTCTTTCCAATTTGAATCCAACCCAAGTCTCACCAGTCCTTTATGGAAGCATGATGTATTATATCCTTTCTCCCCTGATCCTGCTGCTATGGTCTCACTGCAACTATTTTTCTTCCTTTCCTAGAGAAGGATTTCTTTTAAAAATTCCAGGTCTAGAAAACTCAAGTATACCTCTTTTGCAAATAACTCAGTACTAAGGTAAAAACTCTCAGAGCACTGGGCTTATATTTGCATTAAGGAGAGGGAAATCTTGGGATGGGGGTGACAGTCATGCTAGTGTTTTCATGTGCTTATATTTTTTCATGATAAATTCCCAGAGGTAACACCAATTTCCTTCTTTGGTTTCAAGGTGCTCATTGTCCTATGTTCAGTATCTGGTTATTATAATTGATCAGTTCCTTACTATATTCCTTCCTCCCCATCATTTGTTCTCTGAAGACCTTCAAGGAGGAAGCCAAATCTTCCGTGATTTGAATAATGACTCAGGTGGAAAGGATGAGGTTCCCAGGAGAAAGCAGTATAGAACCCATCATGGGAATAGAACTGTGGAATAAGCCATGGGGAACATGCACTTGATGAGACTCAAATGTAATGAGGCAGAGACACACATGTGGCTTGTGGGAACAACTATCATTCTTTCACAGTCACATGGCGGGCAGCTGGCAACTAGTGCAGGAAGCTAACAGATAGTTCCTGGAAAAAAGAAAATTTTCAGCAACTGAACAAGAAACAACCAGAGTTTCCCAGACAGGAGATTCAGAGACATGGTCACTAAATGCCATTATGCCCCATGGGTGGCATCCTTTCATAAAACCTCCCCAGGACCCAATCTGCCCTAGAAACAGACACAAAACATTATTCATATAGAGGCTGAGTTTTCAACTGTGCTCTAGCAATTTTTCCCAGAGAGAGATAAGACCAGGGCAGTTTCAGAAAGCTTTAATTCAAGTCGACGAGCAGTAGGCATTGGGAGCAGCAGGGGCTCTCAGAAACAGGTGCATTTCTGTCCATGGCACCATATGAAATTAAACTAAAAACAGCACGTGGTCCTTTCTCACAGCCTACTTCAATACCCTACAAATATATGACTACATCTGGATGGGATTCGCAGCTGAAAGATGAACCTAGGAGGCTATACCTTATTTAAAAAGCATAAAAAAAGATAAAGCTAGGGAACAGAGTGAGCATTTCCAGGCAAGGAGAGATTAAAGAAACAGCAGTGACAAATTTCTTCAAAGTGTGTATTCTACAGGTCCCTGAGACAGGAGAAGGAAGGAGTAGAGAGTTTGGGAAACAGATCCTACAACTGGCATGGAGGAAGCAGGATGTTATGAGGATGGAGAGACGTCCATGAATCGGACAGTTGTGAGAGCTTTTTCTCTTCCAGAATCAAAGCAGTTGGATTTACTTTAATGACCTTAAAAGAGTGAAGCAAATGATAATAAGAACTGTTATTCTAGACTTGATTCTAACCAACAAGAAAGGACTGACTCCCAAAATAAAAATCTTTAAAAAGGAAAAGTCAAATGAGTACACATAAATGTGCAAATTCTGCTTGGGAAGAAGAGATTTCAGAGTATGGAAAGATAATAATCCAAAGGTCTAAAATTGGGGGTGAGGGAAGAAATGTGAAACCAAGAGAGACAAGTTTTTGAGAATGAAAATTTAAAGAGATAAACAAAAATTGTACTTCAATGGCACAGTAGATAGACTGTGGATGAATTCAGGAAGACCTGAGAGTTCAGCCTCAGATACTTACTTACTAGCTGTGTGACCCTGGGCACATCACTTAATCTCTATTTGCAAGAGATAACTTTTTTTTTTCAATTTTTAGTTCCAATTTCTTTTCCTTCCTCCATTTCAACCCATTGGGCAGCAAAAAATACAATATCCCAGTAAGATAATTTTGAAAAAGCACAGCGCAGTGCCTGAACATAATTCCCTCTCTGCCCAATGAGAAGGAAAAGGAAGAACTGCCCAGGGACTGACTCAACCAACTCAGATTTTTAAAAGATATGTAAGCAAGGTCTTCTCACTGGGGGAGTAGTACACAACAATTTCATAATTCTTTAAGATTAGTGTCTAGATCCCAAAATAATCTGAGGCTTGTGATCAGTGTTAGCCCATCTTGTAAACCTTTCCAATTTGGTAGGCACTGCCATAGTTTCTGTCCATTTGTACAACCTTTGTACAACCCAGGGTCTCTTCTACTCAGAGAAGGTACTGGAAAATTGACTTTAGTGAAAAATCTAAAAAAATTGTCTATAATTAAAATTGTGTGTGTGTGTGTGTGTGTGTGTGTGTGTGTGTGTGTGTGTGTGTGAGAGAGAGAGAGAGAGAGAGAGAGAGAGAGAGAGAGAGAGAGAGAATGTGTCTGTGTGTGTGATGAGAGGATATGGGAGAATGGTGGTAAGGAAATACTAGCTGACATAATGATTTTTCATTGAGTCAGAAGAATGGATAGGTAGATTCTTTGAAGAAAACTTGCTTTCTAGAAAATGTTAACCTTTAAAGATCTGCAGGTGAAGCCTTTGTTCCTCACTGGATGTCTCCAAGAGTATGACCTCATGGGTTCAAGAGGACACTGTCCAGTGCTTGAGAAATGCAATTGCCTTTTCCCAGACTCTGGATGTACAACAGTCTCATTATGTGAAGAGAAAAGATTGAAGTAAACTGCAGATTTGACTGCAAGCAAATCTGAACTTGGACCTCTGGTGCACACACTGCCAACTCAGACCCTGGGGCCCCCTCCTTCTCCTCCCTTCTCCATCTCTGCAAGAGAACTTAATTCCATTTAAGTCCTGGAGTCCTGGCAAAAATAACACTACTACCACTGCTTCCATTTATGGGGATGGTATCTTCCAAACCAGTGAGGAATTAACCTTCAGATCACAGACTATTTAGCTTCTTCTCTCTGTGCCTTTCTCCTGTTTTGCCTAAGTTTCTATGGCTTGGAGAAGTGATTTTTTTATCACATTTTGGGTTGCTTCTTCAGTGGTTCTGTAAGGAAAGGAGTACTCAAACTAATAGCTAATCATGCAATTATGAAATTTTAAAACTGGAAAATATCTGAGAAATTGTCTAATCCAATCTCACTATTCATAAATCAGAATGAAAATAATGAAGTAGTCCCTGATAAGAATTTAAAGAGCCAGGGTCAATTCCCTGGAAGGCATCAAAAGACAAAAAAAATCATAATCAAGTTTACACACACACACACACACACACACACACACACACACACACACATAGTCTGTTTGAGGTTATCTTAAGCAATGAACATTTATTGAGCAAACCCCTATAAGCAACAAGAGGGGAGGAAACTTATAGTATGTTAAACATTTATAAAAAGGACAAATTTTGGGGGTTTCTTTTACCACAATGGAACAAATGTAGGTCAAAAGTTTCCAGTTCCAAGCCTCACCCTTCAGGGCTCCTTAATCACCTCTCCTTGAAGCTTAGCCACACAGCAAGGCATTCTGCATGGCCTGGGCACTTTCTGTTGGAGGTGTGATGGGAGCTGAACAGGAGAATGAAAAGCAATTCGTGCCAAATTCTCAAAGACAGAAAGAAATGAAGATCACGTTGGGAGAGCATGCCCACAGCTTGGCCTGGGAGACTAGGACAAGGTAAGAGGAAAGAGCCAAGGCGACTTGCCCCAGTCAAGAGTAAGGACTGGGGACTTTTCTGTGAGCTGGGAGGAGTAGTTTAATAGCTGCCTGATTAACCCTCTGGTATATCAGTTTTCCAGGCTCCATTCTCTTTCTCTTAAGTTTGGAAGTTCATGGGATAATGCAACCCAGAGATGTTCCCACAAAACTTTCCAATGTGACCTGAGCCAGATTAAGACATAATTGAGGGGCAGCTAGGTGGTGCATAGGATAGAGCACCGGCCCTGGAGTCAGGAGGATCTGAGTTCAAATATGACCTCAGACACTCAATAATTACCTAGCTGTGTGACCTTGGGCAAACCACTTAACCCCATTTGCCTTGCAACCCCCTCCCCCCAAAAAAAAGAAAAAGCAAAAAAAAAGACAATTGAGAGATAGCTGATGAAATAAAAATACAACATAGAAAATTAGTCAAACATACCTCCTCTAAGGATCAGTTCCAATTTGAGCGCAAAATCTACCGAGTAGCCAGTTTGTTTAGGGGAAGAAAGGACACCAAGAAAGATTCAACTATTTTGATTTTCCCTCATTTACTTTGCTACCGTGACCTAATTAGATGATTTGTTTTCTGATGTAGCTTTTGCCTGGTCTGTTTGATTGAGATTGCGCTGGATGAGATTTAAATCATATTCACATAATTATTATTACTTCCAAACATCTCTCTGCTATACCTATATATAGAATAAAGGTTTCTAGAGTCAAGTTGATCCCATGATATATTATCTCGTCTGATCCTTACAACCAACCTGGAAAATGAGAAATTCAGGCATTCTCTTCAGTTTATCTGAGACTCTCAGAGGTTAAGTTATTGCTCATGGCTTCACAGCTAGTAAATAGCAGAGCAAGGCTCAAACACAAGCCCAGTGAATCTCAACTGCAAAGCACAGCCTTTCAGTCTAAACTCTAGAACATAAGGTTATCTCTGAACTAGAAAGGTCAACTAATTCAATGGAGTGAAAAGGATTCAGACCCTTGATTCAGAAGACTTTTAAGACTTATCTTTTCTGCTTAAATTGTGTGATCCTGGGCAAGTCACTTACCTTTACCAATAAAATAGTGATTCTTTGAGAGGAATAAATGAGAAAATGTTTTAAATGCATTCAATAATCCTAAAGCATTCTATATAGATCCCAAAGGGCTTGGAACCTTAGGGATGATGAAGTGAGACTCATTCTTGAAGATCTTCATTTACCACTGAGCTAAAAGAGCCATAACTCCATGGGCCTTTATAAGAGAGTAACCCACTCTTGGTCTCTTTCTCTTCCCAACTGTAGATGATGCCAGATCTATTTGAGTCTATTCCTGGAGGAATAGGAATTTCTGGCTAGGAGGATTACTTTCCTTCTCTGACCCCAACAAAAATGGTGACTGTGCTCACTTGGCAGCTAACTAAAGGAAGCATTTGGCTAAGAAAGCTGAGACATTCTTTGAGACAGTTAGGTTGGCAAAGTAGAAAGCGAAGTGGGCCTTGAGTCAGGAAGACTCAAGTTCAAATTCTACCTCAAACATTTACTAGGTAGCTGGCTCTGGGCAGGTCACTGCACTTCAGTCTGTCTCTTTCTTCAAATGTAAAATGGGCTGATCCGAAGATCAAACAAGTTAATATTTATAAAGCATTTAGCTTGTACCATGCTTTATGAGTGCTTGCTTCCTTCTCATAGTTTCATTTTCCATTTTGCATGTCTTAGCCTAGATATGGGTGATAGAACAGCAATCCTTCGATAGATGTGTCTAGTCTCGACAGCAACCTTGTGAGTGACATCCTGGGTCCTCAGTAGAGGCTGGTTGCACTTTGAGAGAAGTCCCTAGCAACAACCTCAGAGCTCCTGAAGAAAATGTTCACCAGATAGAGCACCGGACCTGGAGTTAGGAGGACCACAATTCAAATTTGACCTCAGGCATAATAATAATAATAATAATAATAATAATAATAATAATAATAATAATAATAATAATAATAGTTATGTGACCTTGGGCAAGTCACTTAGCTCCATTGCCTTGCAAAAAAAAACCCAACCAAAAAAGATCACCAGTCATGGGTGCTCCAAAGCCTGGCCTTGGCTGGTCACAAGATCCAGCTTTCAGGGAGACAGTTCAGAGCAAAGGTGAAATGCAAAATGCTTTTCAGCAGAGCTGCAAACAAATCAGGTCTTTATGTTTTAAATCTTCTGAAAAGGTACAACAGTTTTCTTCAAGTTATGTTTCTTAAATGCATGCTAGGTATAAGTATAGTTCTAAATTACTGAATTCTGTTTTAAGTCTGGCAGTATACAAGGTCAAGATCCTAGAATGGTCAACAATTCTTTTATGTGGACAACCTGTCCCATTCATGTTTTTATATTGTATATTGAGGATATTTCTAATTCTCTTTTTGGGGAGAATCTAGACATGAAGGCAGCTAAGTGGTACAGTGGATAGAGTCAGGAGTACCTGAGTTCAAATCCCACCTCAGACACTTAATAATTACCTAGTTGTGTGGCCTTGGGGCAAGTCACTTATCCCCATTGTCTTGCAAAAACCTAATAAAAAAAAGAATCTAGACATGAACTAAAACCTGAGCTTTTATATCAAGATGCCAAAGAAAGATTATAAGTCAAAAAGGGAGCCAGCTATAGGTACTCCTATAATGAACCTTGGGTAAAAATGGAACATTCCCTAAGGAGTGTTCCCCATCCTCTGACCAGAGCAGGGGGTCATTCAAAGTACAGTTTGTGTTGGGGCAGCTAGGTGGCGCAGTGGATAAAGCACCAGCCCTGGAGTCAGGAGTACCTGGGTTCAAATCTGGTCTCAGACACTTAATAATTACCTAGCTGTGTGGCCTTGGGCAAGCCACTTAACCCCATTTGCCTTGCAAAAAACACAAAAAAAACCCAACAACAACAACAAAAAAAAAAACAACAAAGTACAGTTTGTGAAAAAGAAGAGCAACCAAAAAGAGTTTACCAGAGTAGACAATAAGGAATCTGGTCAATTAGTGAATTGTGCTTTTTCTATTTTTAGAAGGTAAAGGAAAAATAATACTATTCCACATTCTATCTTGCTTTTGTCTTCAAAGCTTTCATTTTCTTAATTTCAATTTTTAATTGAAGTAAAATTTTTAATTTAATCCATTGGGGGGCGGCAAGGCAATCAGGTTAAATGACTTGTCCAGGGTTTCACAAAAATTAACTGTAAAGAGTCTGAGGCTAGATTTGAACTCAGGTCCCCTGACTCCAGAGTCGGGTGCTCTATCTGCTGTGTCATTTAACTGCACGCCCCATCCAATTTTCTACATCCGGTCCCTTCCAATTCCAATCCCATTCCATCAACAGCTCTCTGGACAATTGCACTTAAGATATCCCTCTGACACCAAAAATTCAACATGTTCAAAACCCAACTGCCTTCTAGACTTCCTCCTACTGAAGTTCCCTTGATTCTGTCAGTCAAACCCCAAACTCTGATCTCTTGTTTCTGAACATAGCTTTCCCTATATAGTCCATTATCAGATTTTACCAAGTTTTCATTATTTTAATGTCAATGGTGCCCTCACTTTAAACCCAATCTCATCGCAACTGCCCTTAGTCCAAGCTTAAAATCACCATTCATGTTGATGACCACAAAAGCCCTCCTAGTTGCTTTCTCTGATTTCAGCATTCCCCAGCTCCAAGACATCTCAAGACTTTTGCCAGGATGATTTTCCTTTCATGTCACTATGATCAAAAAGAGTAGACTATAAAAATATTTAAAAGCTCCAGAATTGAATTCAGAAAACCTGAATTCAAAGCCCAGTTCAACCAGTAAGACCTGTGCAACGTTGGGCAAGCTATGTCAGCTCTTTATCCATAATTTCCTCAGTTGTAAAATTAAGAAAGGTGGATCTTGGCGGGAGGGGGGAGGCTAGGTGGTGAAGTGGATAGAGTACCAGCCCTGGAATCAGGAGTTCCTGAGTTCAAATCTGACTTCAGACACTTAATGACCTAGCTGTGTGGCCTTGGGCAAGCCACTTAACCCCATTGCCTTGCCGAGAGAGAGAGAGAGAGAGAGAGAGAGAGAGAGAGAGAGAGAGAGAGAGAGAGAGAGAGAGAGGTGGATCAAAGAGTCTTAGCCTGGGATTTGTGAGCTTATTTTTAAAATATTTTTTATAATCAATTTGTAGGAAGTGTGTGTCCAGGAAAACTCTTGGGGAAAGAGACAGGCTACATCCATCTACCTTTCAGATTATAGGACGCTCACAAGCAGTTTAAGGCATCTTGTCTCTGATGCTATTGACTCAACCCCCACTCCACTGTTAAGCAACAGTGGCTAGGACCCAAGTTCCATTTAACCACTTAACCCATATTACCTTTTACAAAGGGAGAGTCACTTCAAAGATAGAGCAAGAACAAAGTGCAAACATTCCCCCTGACTCCAACCACCCGTTCCCTGCTCAGTTCCAGTATCGGCCACACCAAGTTCATGACTAGATGAAGTTTGATTGGAGGAGTCCCAGTCTCAGCTACTGCTGACCTGGCTCCTGGAGGTCACTCCCTGAGGCATCAATGCTGGAGAGACTACTCACCCAGACTCTAGAATGTCAGGATACCAAAAATACTCTCAAACTTCTGGAGCCCTTCTCCTCCAGTTCTCATAAGTAACCTCTTCCTCTGAATTGCCATGCCATGCTTAGAGTCTGTACCACTCAATTTAGGACTTAAATGTCTGCTAAAGTATTTCTTAAATGATACACCCAAGCAATGCTGCTAGAGGTCCTCTGAAAATGATACCACACTGTTAGTGAATTCACTGATATTTTCCTCTTTTTTTTTTAAAGTTTTTGCAAGGCAAATAAGGGTTAAGTGGCTTTGCCCAAGGCCACACAGCTAGGTAATTATTAAGTCTCTGAGGTTGGATTTGAACTCAGGTACTCCTGACTCCAGGGCCCATGCTCTATCCACTGTGCCACCTAGCTGCCCCTATTTTCCCTTTTTAACTAAATTGAATGCTAAATTATGGTTGACTGACTTACATCTTACATGGTAACAACAATATTGTATAATTAACAACTGTGAATGTCATAGGTATTCTCAGCAAAACAATGATCCAAGACAATCCTGAAGGACTCATGATGAAATCTGCACTGATACTGATATTGTCTGAATATAGACTGAAGCATACTATTTTTTCCCTTCCCTTCCCTTCCCTTCCTTTCTGTTGTTCAACTCTCTTTGGACAAAATGACTGTGTGAAAATGTTTTACAAAAATCACACATGAAAAAGCCAGATCAGATTGATTACCATTGGGGGGTAGGGGTGAAGGAGAAGAGAATCTGGAAATCAAAACTTTTTTTAAAATGCTAAAAATTGCTTTAACATGTAATTGGGGGAAAATTAAAGTATTATTTTTAAAAATTAGGACTTATGAGAAGCACTCCTTGTATACAATTTGTATGATATGAAAATCATTCCACAACTTCTTTAATCCCCTTAAATCTAGTATTTGGGAGTATTAAACTATTTATGGGTCTTGTCAATATATTTCAAGTGCCAAAGAATCCTATGACTATAATAATTGGGGAGTGATTAACTGACAATATTGCCTACTCTGTTATGATATGTGGATGGTTGTTTTTTTCCTCCCTAAATAGATGGTTTACTTCTTTTTTTAGATTTTTGCAAGGTAAACGGGGTTAAGTGGCTTGCCCAAGGCCACACAGCTAGGTAATTATTAAGTGTCTGACTCCGGATTTTGAACTCAGGTACTCCTGACTCCAGGGCCGCTGCTTTATCCACTGCACCACCTAGCCGCCCCGATGGTTTATTTTTTCTTTCAGAGCAGGTACCATGTCTTCTTTCTCTACTTTTCAAACAGTGTCTAGCATAATGGTGTTCCCATTTAAAATTTGTTGACTGAATGAAAGTAATCAGTCACCCCAACTCACTGCTCTGTCCCCTCACTCCACTCACACAGTGACTGGTTCAGACCCTTATCATATCACTCTTGAATACAATAGTCTCCTGGTTGATCTCTCTGCATCATTGCTCTCCACGCCAATCCATCTTCCATTCAGCTGCTAAAGGGATTTTCCTATAGAGCCAGTCTCAGCATGTTAACCCCTATTCAATAATCTTCAATGGTTCTTTCTCCAGGATCCACTATAAAATCATCTGTTCAAGCTCTTTTAGCTTAGCTAGGACCCTGCCTACCTTTCCAATCTTTTTTGCATGTACTCCCTACCTAAATACAATGATATGGACCAACTCACTATTCTTCACCCACTATGATGCTGATCCTTTGTAGGAGCTGCTTTCCATGCCTGAAATGAACTTGCCCATTTTTACTTCTTGGTTTCCCAGCCAACATTTAGCTTAACTTTTACCCTCATCTCTTTTCCTTTGAGATCATCTTAATATAATTAATATATGATATAATTAAAAATACAATATGTTGCATATTATACATTCTTTCACATATTATTTCTACATGTGCACATACATGTAGAAATACATGCATACACACTCCTGCCTATTCATATATGCACACATATACTTGTATTTATATATTTTCTGATTGAGACAGAGTTTCCAGGAGGAGACTGCCAAACTATGCTCCACATATGGAGTTGTCACATTCAGTTCTGGGCTCCATATAGTAGGAGATCAATGATAAGCAGCAGATTGAACAAAGAGGGCAACTGGGAGAAACGAAGGCTGAAGAAACTGAGGACACAGGAGAGTTGCCTGAAAGTATCTTGTGAGAAGGGGGAGGGATAAAGATTTATTAAGCACCTACTCTGCCAGGCATCTTTGCAATTAATATTTCTTTTGATGCTTACAACAGTTCTGCAAGAATAGGAGCTATTGATTTTCCCCATTTTACAGTTGAAGACACCGAGACAAAACAGGGCTTGGCAACTTGCTCAGGAACATACTACTATTAAGTGTCTGAGCTTGGATTTGAACTCGGGTCTTCCTGACTCCTACTCCACCACTCCATCCATTGCCATGTCTTTACTCTTGGTCCCATAAGGTGAATTGTTTCTTTTAGCTTCTTGGGGCACAGCTGAGAGTTGCATAGAGGTGAACATGGGGATTGATGCTGGGAAAGACTCCTTCACAGCTGTCCAAAAAGTTTGCAAGCAAAGCCTGGTGCCCACTTGTCAAGATTCTTTTTCTAGATGAATTTGGTTACCAAAGTCCTTATGACTGGCAATCTGATACATGAAATCAATCATCCAGCTTTGTTGAGTGAGGGTCTCAACCTCTTCTTTCCGCTCTTTCCTCAGCTCCCTCCCAAAAGACATTATATCACAGTCTATTTTTCAAGGCCAAGTGGGAAGGGCAAAAGACAGAGAAGTCATCTCAGTAGAGCTAGAGAAGCTGTCAACCCATTCCAGAGGAAATCCTATTCCAGCCAACCCATTCGCTTTAGACTGTGGGTGACTCTCTAAGGAGAGGTGGGGGTTCTGAAGGACACCGATATAAAGGCAGGTTGGGTAAAAATTACTGTGAAATTCAAGAGCAACCTGAAAAGAAAGCATGCCATCTGATTTCATTCATAACATTTTCATTCTTTAACATTATGTTTCCCAGGGAAACATCACTTGTTTATCAAGCTTGAGGGAGACAGAGCCAATCTGGAATGACTATCTTTTAAAGATGATTAAAACATCTAATTTAGTAACATGAGATGCAGAGGGATTATGATCATTTAAGTAAAAATGCAGAACTCATAATTTTTTTGTGGAATCATTTAAACATCTATTTATTCCATTTGCAATATCATAGATCATTTCTGTCTGGTTTTCTTCTTAACCAAGTAACTTCTTTTGAGATCTATAATCTTATCTCTCAGACCATTTGTTCATTACTTATATGCTTCTGTGACAATTCTAACTCATTTTTTTGTTTTAGATTTTTCAAGGCAATGGGGTTAAGTGGCTTGCCCAAAGCCACACGGCTGGGTAATTATTAAGTGTCTGAGGCCAGATTTGAACTCAGGTACTCCTGACTCCAAGGCCAGTGATCTATCCACTGTGCCACCTAGCCGCCTCTCTAACTCATTTTTAAAAAAAGTTTCATTAGAAAGCTAAAATGCCATTAATATGTGTTGTGTGCACACACATATATGCATTCATATGTATAATATACACATGGATAAAGAGACAGAAAGATAGCAAACAGATAGATAGATAGATGGTATTTTTGAGGGGATTGTTATCACAAAATTTGTACCAATCTCACCAAAAGTCTTGACTTGTCTTTCTGGCTGACCCTAATTCAGGTTTTTTTTTTATCTTCATATACTCATTTATTGCATACCTTACTACTTTTTTTTGGGGGGGGTCCTTGACATTTGACCTCATCATTGTTAAGAGCTCCCTCACCCAAGGTAGCCTGGCAATTTGTTTGTAATTTATGGTGTTGAGTGTTGCCTGGGCAGGCACAATTGTTTAAATCATTTGCCCATGCTTATAGAGCTGGCCTCTTATAAAACTTAGAACTCAAACCCAGTACTTCCTGCCTCCAAGGCAAGGTCTTCCATGATGTCACTGTAGGTATTTGCTAGCTCTGACCATGCCTCAAGCTGCACAAGTCAAAAAACATTTCTTCCCTTTGGGTCACTCAGGAACCAAGGCCACAATTTCTCCTATAGAAAACGTTATTCCTGCCTAGTCAAATCATTTTATATGCAAAACTATTTTTATCAAACAGGTGATAGCAGCACTTAATGATAGTGGAATATGAACAAAGAAAAAGGCTACAAAGTCCTATAGTCCCAGGAAGTATGCTCTCTTTTTTTTTTCATTTTGAGGTTGTTGTTTTTTTTATATTTATTCTCATTTTGTACAAATGTTTTTTTTACAAATTTTTTTACATTAATAAAATATTCTTGTTTAAGAGAAAATAAAATACCCCCTCCCCCCATAAATATAGACTTGCTTGAGCAATAAAGTAAAGGGGAGAGAAAAAAATTAAAATTACAAAAAATAATAGTAATAATTGTAGGTACGGCCAGGTGGCGCAATGGACGGAGCACCATCCCTGGAGCCATGAGCACCCGAGCCCACATCTGGCCCCAAAGATCCAACAATCACCCAGCCGTGTGACATGCAAGCCTCCCGAACCCCACTGCCCTTCAAAAAAACAAAAGAAAAAAGAAAAAAAAGCCAAAATAAAATAAAATAGCAATAATAGTAGGGGTGGCTGGGTGGCGGACAGAGCATTGGCCCTTGAGTCAGGAGCACCCGGGTCCAAATCCAGCCTCAGACAACCAACAATCACCCTGCTATGCTGCCCCAGACAGGCCACCCAGTCCCATTTGCCCTGCACCCCCCAAATAATAATAGTAATAATAATAAATGTATTTCAGTCTTTGTTCCAACACCAATAACTCTGTCACAGGTGGATCACATTCTTTATGATAAGTCCATAGCAAAAGTTACTTCCATATTTTTCCACCTTTGCCATTGCTGATCGCAACTCCCTCCTTTCTTATTTCTCCACTACCATGTACTACATTTTCTCTCTCTTTTCACTGACTCTGCTGTAGGGTAGCTGAGTGGCGCAGCAGATAGATCCCTGGTCCCAGGGCCAAGAGGCCCCGAGCCACCATACCACCCCTTAGGCCCAGCATAATCCAGGACAGGCCATCCAATCCCAGCTCCTTGCAAGAAGTAAAAAAAAAAATGTGTTATATCTGACCACTCTCCCCCCATGGTCCATCCTCTCCTCCATCACTCACATCCCCCCCCTTCCCCCACCCCCCCCTCCTTCTTACTCCAGATGTCTATACCCCATTGAGTATATATGCTGTTTCCTCTCCTAGCCACCTCTGATAAGAGCATTCCCCCTTGCCTTCCCCCCTTCCATATCATTGCAATAGCTCATTGTAATAAAGAAAAATCTTATTATATGGAATATCTTGGCCTATTCCCCCTCTCCTTTTTCTCCCATTCCATTTCCCTTTTTTTCTATTGACTCCATTTTTACACCATATTTTATCTTCGAATTCAGCTTTCTCCTGTGCTTCATCTATAAAAGCTCCTTCTACCTGCTCTATTAACTGAGAAGGTTCATATGAATATTATCAGTGTCATTTTTCTATGCAGGAATACATGCAGTTCATCATTAAGTCCCTCATATTTTCCCCCTCTCCTCCAATCTCTATGCTTCACCTGAGTCCTGTATCTGAAGATCAAACCTTCTGTTCAGCTTTGGCTATTCTAACAGGAACATTTGAAATTCCCCTGGTTCATTGGAAGTCCATCTTTTTCCCTGGAAGAGGACATTCAGCCTTGCTGGGTAGTTCATTCTTGGCTGCATTCTAACCTCTTTTGTCTTATTCAATGTAGTTGCTGCTAAGTCCTGTGTGATCCTGACTGCAGCTCCATGATATTTGAATTGTGTCCTTCTGGCTGCTTGTAATATTTTCTCTTTGATTTGGGAGTTCTGGAACTTTGCTATAATATTCCTAGGGGTTGGTCTTTTTGGATCTCTTTCTCAGGGGGATTGGTGGATTCTCTCCATTTCTATTTTGTCCTCTGCTTCTAGAATATCAGGGCAATTTTCCTGTAGTATTTCCTTGAAAATGATGTCAAGGCTCTTTTCCTGATCATGACTTTCAGGTATTCCAATAAATTTTAAATTATCTTTTCTAAGTCTGTTTTCCATATCAGTTGTTTTTTCAATGAGATATTTCACATTTTCTTCTAATTTTTCATTTTTTTTGTTTTGAAGTATTGATTCCTGATGTCTGGTAAATTCATCAATCTCCCTGAATTCTATTCTTTATCTGAAGGATTTGTTCTCCTCAGAGAGTTTTCTTATCTCTTTTTCCATTTGTCCAATTTTGCTTTTTAAAGCATTCTTCTCCTCAATAACTTTTTGAACTGTTTTATCCATTTGACCTAAGCTGGTTTTTAGCATGCTATTTTCTTCAGCATTTTTTTGGATTTCCTTGACTAAGCTGCTGACTTCATTTTCACGTTTTTCCTGCATCTCTCTCATTTCTTTTCCCAGTTTTTCTTCTAACTCCCTCATTTGATTTTCAAAGTCTTTTTTGAGCTCTGTCATAGCCTGATCCCAATTTCTGTTTTTCTTGGGAGTCTTTAGATGCAGGAGCTTCTGCTTCCTCATCTTCAGACTGGGTATATTGATCCTTCTTGGGATCATAGATAATGTATTTCTCAACAGTGTTCCTCTTGTTTCTCTGCTTGCTCATTTTCCCAGCCTAAGCCTGTTTGGGGGATGCTTCCTGAGCTTTTGGGACACTCCCACAAGGATCTCAGTGTGTGAGTCTCTGTCCTCCCTCCTGGTCTGTGAATGACCATATGTACCCCCCTCTGCCACGGGGCTGAGGTGGGGGGCCCTGCTGTTCTATGGGGGGGGGCCTAGACTTCAATCAGGATCTGAATGTGGTCAGAGCCCCAGAGTCCTGTTCCAGGGGCAGAGCGGAAGTATGCTCTTATCAGTGTATTGGGGAAGAGAGATATTTCTACCAACTCTGGCATCTACCAGGATAGGCTATGTCAGGGGATAGTTGGGTTTTTGTTCTATGATCTAGGGAGCATCTGAACTTTTTATTCTCCTAGAGTCCCTTCCAGATATCATGGCAATATGAATGTTTGTTTTCTTGGCTAACTTGGTAGACATCATGCAATCTTATCTTCCACTGTCTCTAACCTCCCTGTCTTGGGTATCTACCCAATACTAGCACAGCTAGTGTTATTGAACCAAGGAAAGTTGGTGAGGGGTAGAGGTTCTGCTGTCAACTGAGTTATGGCATTGGCAGGCAGTAGCCTTGGGCAATTGTACTAATTTAGGAAACTTCTATCCCACTTCTGAGGCTACCTATAGGCAGATAAAAGAAGAGAGAAGTCAAATTGACAATAGGTGGTAGGAGGGGGTTGACATTTGAGGGTTTGGTTATTCTTGGAGAGCTTGTGTATTTGGAAGGTGAGATAGATCCTGAGTTAGAAGAGACCTTGAAGACCATAGAGTCCAACCCTCCCATTAATGCTGGCAAAGTGGGCCTCAAGGGACCTCTGTGCCAGAACAATGGACATCTCTTTGTGGCTTTTGGATGTGTCTGTATGCTTCTGTATTGTGTGTTATCCCTAGGGAAGTTTCCTATATCAGGTCATGTTATGCCATCCCCAAGGTCCTGGGCAGAAAGGATGGAAGGATCATTGATTTAGAGTTGGAAAAGATCTTAAGAGACCAGTGTCTTCATTTTCCATAGGAAAAAAGTGAAACCCAGTGATAGGACCCAGGGCCTATGTCAGGGTTTGAATTTAAGTCTTCTCAACTACAAGTTTCGTGCTTTTCCTCAAGCCCAAAGATGTCTCTTATAAAAGAGACTCAGGAGCTGGATTCAGAATCTTAAAGGACTCAGGGTAGTGTTGAATTGATATCTCAAGGTCACAGTTCAATCTTTCAACTTTAATCCCAGAGATAAAAGTATTCTCCATCTTCAGTGGCGGGGTGGGGGTGGGGGGGGGCGGAGCAATAGTTGGAAGTTATGGGAGCCTGGTGACACTTTTTACCAAGTTGTATTTTTGATTCTGGCAGTAGCAAACACTGAGTTCAAATCTTACTTTAGCACTTTATTACCTTGGGAAAGTCCCTTTATTTCCCTAGGTCTCAGTTTCTTTATCTGTAAAAAAAGAGATTGGAATAGATAACCTTGGAGACCCCCTCAAGTTCTGGATCCATGATCTTAGGAAACTATGTCATATTTTTTGCCATGAGCTATGTAGATGTTCATTCAACAGAAGATATGAATTGTGCTTTTGTAATCCGGCCAGGGGTTTCCACCTTTGTCTCTAACAGTCCAAGCCTCTCAAAAAGTCCAAGAAGTTGCACACTGCTAGCACATTAAAAGCATTTAATAAATGATTATTGAATGAATGAATGAATGAATGAACGAACGAATGAAAAGGTCCCAGTGCTTATGATGCTTAGACAAGGGAGCAGATTTTTCCTAGGGGAAGCATTAGGATGGCAGAATTCCATGGCCTTTGTGGCAGGATATCCAATTATATCAGGAAACACAAATCCAGAAACACTTTTTAACCTCTCCCTTCCATTTGTCTCCCCCTCTCCTTTCTTTCCTTCCCAAGGGCATGACCCCCACCTAAATCTGTCATCTCACAATTTTGAAGTCCCTTGAAACCATGCCTAGAAGACCTGTGAGGACTAAATCCATCCTTGGCCATATTATATATTGGTAGAGAGTCTGTCCCTCCAATCAATCAACAAAAATTAAATAGGCATGGTACTAACAAATTCACTTTGTCGATTATTTCTTATATACTATCAAGGTGACAGACAGTCGTTCATTTGTGTCTGACTCTGTGACCCCATCAACATTTTTCATAGGATTTTCTTGGCAAAACTGCAAGGCATTTGCCATTCCCTTTTCCAGTGTGTTCCCATTTTACAGATGAGGAATTGAGGCAAATAGCAGTTAAACGACTTACCCAGGGTCACTCAGCTAAGTGTCTTAGGGTGGATTTGAACTCAGTTTCCTGACTCCAGATCTAGTGCACTATCCACTGCACCCCAGCTACCCCAGGTACCACATTAGGCAATGGAAATACAAAGATGAAATCTAAACAGTTTCTTCCCTCAAAGAATTTGCTATGTAGATGTTCGTTCAACAGAAGGCATGAACTGTCTGTTTGTAATCTGGCCAGGGACTTAATAAAAAATAATAAGAGCCAGCATTCATGTTAACACTTAAGGTTTTGCCATCATATAATGATCCCTACAACAATGCCTACCATTATCCTCATTTTACAAAGGAGGAAAGTTAGGCAAATAGAAGTTTCTGACTGTCCCACTGCCTTTCTGAGGCAGAATTTGAATCCAGGTCTTCCTGACTTCAGATCCAGGGTTCGATGCCCTACTTTGCCTTACTTGGCTTGCTGTTTTTGATTTGGACTTCTGGGTTGCTATTGCACACACATTTTATAAGAAGCCATGAATGAAGCCAGGTGTCATTTCTATAGAGTTGGAAGCCCTTCTTCCTTACCTTCAAAGAAACTCCCTCGAGTGACCCACAAAGATGATTCAGTCATAGCCGATGAGCAGCCAGCATTGACTCACATATCACCTTAAAAGAAATTACCTTTGGTTTCTGCACCTTTTACGACTTACCCACCTTGGGAGCTTGTGCCTCACGGCTGCACCTGGACCTGAAGTAATGTGATTGGCAAGCTGTGCGGCTGTGACAATGTAGTGCTTGATCCTTCCACCAGCTCAACCCCTTTCTGTGAAACTTTAAAAAACAAATAAGCACAAAATCACTGTTTGAAATATGAAGGTTGAATAGAAACCAATATGTGCAAAATCTTCTCACTGGAGTTTTATAAAAACTAAGTCAATGATGGATAGATAGATTAGACAGGTGAATGAATGGTTGGACAAAGATAGACAAGAGATGAGAGATAGATTTGCTATATATCTATCTATGTACACAGATGGAAGTGAAAGCAGTTTGTTCTGGGCCATGAATCTAATTCAAAAGGATTTCCAGGGAGAGAATGGACTTTTTCTGAAACAGGAGTTGGTCTGAGTTTCCTTTTAATTTTTTTTAAACTACTGAACCCACAAAACCCAAAATATAGCCAATCTGAGATATTCTAGAAAAATATGCTCACTACCTGTGTAATCTGTCAAGTATTAAGTACCTTGGGATAGAAAAGACAATCCCTACCCTTAAGGAATTTCCAATCTAATGTTGACCTTTGACAAATCACTTATCAATCTGGGCCCCATATTCCCTCACTCACCTCTAAAATGAAAGCGTTAGACTAGGGGCCTGCCAAGTCCCTTCCAACACTAAATCTATATAAGCCCCTTAAGAGTAGAGATTTCATTTGTTGTTTGCTAATCAATTGATTATCCAATGAGCCTCTACTCCATTTTTTCCTTGAACTCAAAGGAGGTAGGTAGCATTGCCACACAGCAATCTCTCACCTCTTCCAAGCACACTTACCTAGATCTTTACTTTGCTCCATCACACCCTACTTTGTATTTTACTTCTCTATGAAATGTTTCCTATTCTCCCTCCCTTCTACCTGAATGTAAACTCTTTAGGGACAAGTCTTTATGTCCAACACCTAGGGCCCTTAACCAATGTTTATCAAACTGAATTAAACTGAAACTATTTGAATTGATGTGATGGTCACAGAAAATGTTGGGACCAGGAATCTAAATGCAGACATTTGAATTCTGGTTTCTATTCTGCCACAATCACCCAATAATGACATCCATCATTTATAGGTCGAGTGTGTTGCAGTTTACAAAGCACTTTGTCAATAGTATCCCATTTGAGTCTCACAAACAGCTTGTAAAATATAGATCATTAGTATTCCTGAGTTATCAGGGAAGTGGAGGATGTTGAAGTGATTAGCCTACAGCAATGATGGAGGCAGGATCTGAATTCTAATCTTCCTGGCTGAACTCAATCAATACTCTTAAATCTAAGTCATTCAACTGCCTAGCCTTGTGTATTCAATTAGATAATCACTGGTCTTTCCTCATATGTGAAGTGTAGCAAACCTACAAACATTTCTCTAGGGGCAACTAGGTGGCAAGGTGGATAGAGCACCAGCCCTCAGTCAAGAGGACCCCCAAGTTCAAATGTGACCTCAGACACTTAATGATTGCCTAGCTGTGTGGCCTTGGGCAAGTCTCCACTGGCTTAAATTTTTAAAAAATTTAAAAAAATATTTCCCTAAAGTATGTAACCAGTAAAAATGTCCTTTCCTGAGTAGAGGCAATAAGCTAGAAAACATTGTTGAAGTGGGGTAGATAGGGGACCAACTTTGCCCAGAGACTCAAACTCTACTAGAGTCTTCCTCCCACTCCCTAGGGCAGTTTTTTTCCAAATTTGGGGAGGGGGGAGGAAGAGGAGTCACCTCTCTTATCCCCAAGGCTTGGAGGTTGAAAAATAATAGTGTGAGAATGGGGAGGGTGTGGGAAGAACTGAAATAACTATATGAGCGGAGCCAGGGAGAAATTGGTCATGTTCTCCCTTTCATTCAAACAGAATGGGAGGGAAAGTCCTGTTGCTATCAATCCAACTAGGAAAGTTGTCAAACAGAGTGGCGTCTGATGCATTGATTGAGGGCCCAGGCCTCAATGAGATAGATCTCTGAGCCAGATCACCAAGCCAGTTCTTCAGGATCTGCAATTCAGAGGAGGGAAAAAAAACCTCATTCAGAGGAAGAGGCTATTATAATACCATTTCATTTAGACCATTATGTCTGACCTACTCTAGGTATTGTGTATTGATTTTGTCTTGCCACTGGACTTCCATGACTCTGAAGGAGAGAGTGAGGCTGTCTGCTCTGCCTCATTTAAATCCAATTCAGGTACAAGTCAAGGCATTACCCTCATGATGTTACTGGTCGTCTTCAAGAAGGAAAGATGAATGACCAGAGCTGAGTATTCCCCTCCCCCACTTTTCTAAACAACCGAATAGCAGCTAAATGGTTCAATGGATAGTAGAACACAAGGCTTGGAGTTAAGGAAACCTGTGTTCATATCTATACTGACACACTTAGCGGTCTGTGACCATGGAGCAAGTCACTTAACCTCTGTTTTATCTTAAACCCACTGGAGAAGAAAAAGGGAAACCACTCCAGTATCTTTGCCAAGAAAATCCTTGGACAGTATTGGCACACTGTGGTCCACAGGTAGAATTAGACTTGACTGAACATCATAATTATGTTATCATATATATTAACAATGATAATAGGAAACATATATAGCTCTTTGAGGTTCATAAAGCTCTTTACAAATATCTCATTTTGTCCTCACTGTAACCCTAGGAAGTAAGCATTACATATTATACATCTCACACAGGTCATGTGCAGGCATTACATATTGCAAACATGTCACATGCATGGACATGTCCCTTTAACCTTCTTGGTCACCTCATTCCATACATCTTTAACTTCCCTTACACCATAAGAATTTAATATCCTGTCATGCCAATGCTACTTTTAAACATCCTCCTTCGCTTGATTCTCTACCATTTGGAGTCCATGCTACCTACGGGTGACAACTTTTTCTTATCATGCGCCACGAACCCTTGTTATTTGGAACTCCCAGTGTGCAACTCTCTCCACTGATACAGATCCATTCTTCTGGTACTTATACCTTATCCATGAGTTTAGAGTACCTACCCCAGGTAGGTTTAAAGTGAGTTTAGAGTACCTACCCCAGGTGTTCACATGGACTATTTGTGCCCAACCTGTGGTAGAGCATTAGAAGCCACAGCTGGACATTCTGCAATTTCTCTCAAACATAATGATGTCATTTTGTCCATAGTGAAGGACAAGAACCAACCAACCATACATACATACCCTGTAGCTTGTTGAATTATCTGAAAATGACTTGCCCAGGGTCACACAATGGGTATGGATCAAAGGCAGTATTAAAAATAAGCTTCTAAAAAGGGTAAAAACATTACTTGTACAAAAATATTTATAGCAGCCCTGTTTGTGGTGGCAAAGCATTGGAAATCAAGTAAATGTCCTTCAATTGGGGAATGGCTTAGCAAACTGTGGTATATGTATGTCATGGAACACTATTGTTCTATTAGAAACCAGGAGGGATGGGAATTCAGGGAAGCCTGGAGGAATTTGCATGAACTGATGCTGGGTGAGATGAGCAGAACCAGAAAAACACTGCACACCCTAACAGCAACATGGGAGTGATGATCAACCTTGAAACACTCACTCATTCCATCAGTGCAACAATCGGAAGCAATTTTGGGCTGTCTGCAAAGGAGAGTGCCATCTGTATCCAGATAAGGAGCTGTGGAGTTTGAACAAAGTTCAAGGACTATTTCCTTTAATTTAGGGAAAAAACAGATATCTTATTGTCTGATCTTGTTACCTCTTAGAATTCTTGTTCCTTCTCTAAGGATATGATTTCTCTCTCATCACACCCAATTTGGATCAAGGTACAACATGGAAACAAAGTAAAGACTGACAGATTGCTTTCCGGGGGGGGGGGGGTAAGATTGGGGGAAAATTGTAAAACTCAAATAATATCTTTAATAAAAATGAATAAAAAATAAAATAAGCTTCTTCTGAATTACAAGGTCGGCCCTATTCGCATTTTGCCACCCTACCTCAATTTAGTAAGATAGGTCTTGAAGAAATATTTGTTGACATCATTAAGTCTGCATCCTAATCTCCTAAAGAGATTAAAGAAAAGGGGGAAGACTTGTTTGTACAAAGCTAATTGTATCAACTCTTTTTGTAGTAGCAAAGAATTAGAAATTGAAGGCATGTCCATTAATTGAGGAATGACTGAATAAATTGTGATTGTGATGGAATACCATTGTCACAAGAAATGACAAATAGAGTGGTTTCAGAAAAACCCAGAAAAGCTTGTATGAACTGATACAAAGTAACATGAAAAGAAACAGGAGAACTTTATGCAGAGAATGAATACCTTACCTATTCTGTTTAAAGTAATGATCCACAACAATTCCAAAGAACCCATGATGAAAAATGCTATCCACCTCCCACAGAGAGAACTGAAGGAGAATGAAGCCTACTTTGTTCACTTTATTTTTCTTAATTTTAGTGTATGTGTGTTTTCGTTAGCCATTAACATAGTTAATACGTTAATGTTTTTCACAACTTTGTGTTTCTGTCAAATATACTGCTTACTTTCTCAAGGGGTGGGGAAGGACAGGAGAGAGAGAATTTAGAACTCAAAAATTTTAAAAATTGAATATTATAAATTTTAGCTAGGAAATATTTAACAAAATAAAAAAATGTTTTTAAAATAATTATTTATGAACTTCTAGCAAATACACAGACATTTCCTCTCTCTTCATTCTCCATGCCTCCACTATCTCCATTCTCAAATCTATTCTATATGCTGCTACCCCACTAATCATCTTAAACCCTACTTTTATCATGTAATTGTTTTTTTTCTACTTCAAAACTATAATTTCTTGTTAATTCCTACTGCATCACATCTAAATTCTTCTGCCTGGTTTTCAGGCCCCTCTATCATTTTGTCCTGCCCTATCCCATCTTCTTTGCTGTTATTACCCAAACAAAAGTCTCTTACTCAAGTCAGGCTCTTTACTTGTCTACTGCACACATCACACTGTTGTTTGTTTGGTTTTTTTTTTTTGCCTATGTGTTTTCATGAAATGATATCACCTTATAAAACTAAAGTTCATCCTCACAGCTGTGTGAGGTAATTAGTAGGGCAAATAACATTATCCTCATCTTACAGATGAGGAAATTGATTCTCTGAGAAAGGTAATGACTCACCTGTGAACACAGAGCTAATAGGATCTGAGTCAAGATTGATAGGTGGAAACAGTGGAGGCAGGAAGACCTGAATTCAAATGTGACCTCAGACACTAGCTGTGTGGCCCTAGACAAGTTTTCCTCAGTTTCTTCATCTGTCAAATGAGCTGAAGAAGGAAATGGAAAACCATTCCAATGTCTTTGTCAAGAAAATATCAAAATGAGATACCAAAGTGTCCAATGTACTCTATCTACTGTACCATCTTGAAACACACTCACTTCTGTCTCCATGTTTTACACACTTTAGAGCAATTTAGAAATTGATGTTCTTTTTGGGGAGAGTAACTAGAATACACAGTAGACTGACCTCTGGGCCTGGAGTCAGGAAAATCTGAGTTCAAATCCAGCCTCAGACATTTTTTCAGCTCGCTCTATAAACCTGGGCAAATCGTTTAACTTCTGCCTTCTTAAGACCAATAATAACAATAATCCCTATCTCAAGGCTGTTAGGAAGATGAAATGAGATAATATTTCTAAAGTACTTTGAAAACCTTAAAGCACTACATAAATGCTGGATAGTCATTTGGGCAAAGTCATCTTGTCCAGTGATCTCTAAACTTTTCTGATCATGCATGCTATCAATAAATTTCACATTATATATATATATATATATATATATATATATATATATATATACACAGAGAGATAAGATACATGTGTGCAGCTATATATGTATGTTTTTATATGTCTATCTGTACACACACGCACACACACACACACATTCTCCTAAATGAATCAGTGGATAAAGCACTGGGCTCAAATTTGACCTCAGACATTTACTAGCAAGTTACTAAACCTCTGTCTTAATCCACTGGAAAAGGAAATGGCAAACTGCCCCCCCCAAAAAAACCCCAAAGACAAAAAATAAATGAACTCATGGGACAATATTGGCATACCTTGATCTATAGGATTATGAAGAGTTAGACATCATTGAACAACTACTAAAGTATTATTGTGTATATTTTAAAACCTACACACATACACATCTAATTTTAAGGTAAGATATTTGCTCTGTCAGAAGAGAACCTCTGGGATTTGTTGAGAAGGATAATATTAACATGGTCAGAAAACTCACATTGGCAGCAGTGTGAAGGAAGGATCAAAAAAAAAAGGAGAGAATTGAGGAAGTCAGACCATTTAGAAATGATTACAATAGTTTGGGGAAGAGGTGAATCAGGGCTTCAGTGGTGTGGAGGAGAATGAATGTGAGATCGTGCAGGAGAAATGATAAGATCTGACAATTGTTTGAATTATGACGTGAGTGGAAGCGAAGGATGGTAGTGTCTTGGACAGTAATAGATAGGGAAGTTTCAAAGAAGGATGGATTTCATTGAAAAGATAACGTAATGAGATGTGCTATGCAGATTGCAACACATCTAAGCTACTTCATCCTGTGTGACTCATTCTCACCCACTAAAAATGAGAAGTGTGGGGTGGGGTCTTACTCACTGGCCATTGCCCCAAATCCCAGAAACTAGCATCTACTGAAGCCAGGAAGTCATCTGCAGCGGGGGAACAACTTGGGGAGAAGAAGGTGGAGGGACTTTTGCCTTAGGGTTCTGGGTCAGATAAGGTCATAACTGCTCTGAGGCTCTAACACACCTGTTGCAAGCCACAGGAGGCCAGTGATAGGGCTTGACAAAGTGGAAGAGTGTTGAGCCTGTGTATTTGTGTATTTTGGAAAGTGTGGGGGTACATCTTCCTACTCTGCCTCTAGTTAGTCACAACCCCCTGGGGGAATCATGGCATCGATCCCCAGGACTTCCGGGGCCCTTCTTTGGAGACTGACTTTGGAGTTCTGACTTTTAGTCTGATCAGAGTTCAAAATCCACCCAGGCTTTTGTGGACCAAAGAATCCTGGGTTAGCTTGCAGAATTTGTGTGCTTCTCTAAAACTATAAATTGCAAAATAATTGCAGAGGGAGTATCCTCACTGAGTTCCCTTGAGGAAATCACTGGTGTGGTACAAAAAAAGAAAAAAGAAAAGAAAAATTAGGGATAATAGCATATTCCTCTAGGTCTGAACTAGGAATCAAATTAGATATATACCAAGCGCTTTGTCAAAAGTCAAGTGTTATATAAATATGAGCTGGCATTATTACTTACACACAGTAACAACTTTTTCATTGATCGGTTGATCCAGTTACAGCCAATGGCAACCTCAGAACTTAAGATTCTAGAAATGATTCTTCAATCTGGCACAATCATCTATCTCCAAACATGCAATGACAGTTATCTGTTGCTACCACCCCCCCCCCCTTAACTCAGTATAATATATGTCATGTGAGTTCCTGCTGAGGCATTTCTAGAAAAACCTCTCTCCTCCTCCTCCTCTTCCTCCCCTTGCACCCTCTGAGCCTCAGTTACCATCTTCAGTCCTGTCCACTAGTCATTTGGCTCTAAGGGCCTTTGTCGGTGGCCTTGTTCTGGGACACCACTCCCTGAATGTGGAAAATAACACTTAAGGCTTTTCATCTTCAAAGCATCTCCCAGATAAACAAGCATTAATTTAGCCCGACACTCCCCTGTGCAGCTGGCCAGTCATTATTCTTGCTTTGCTCATCTCACTTCATAGAAGGACAGAAGGCAAGCACAGTGTGAGACCCAAGAACTCACCAATCTGCCCCTGGTCACAAGGTTAATCAGGAGATGGAAAGGAAGATCTCCAAACCCTTGCCTCCCCAGACAAAAATATTCTATCTTTTCTCCCCCCCACAGTTCAAAAACATTGGCAGCAATCGGCAGATTTCTCCCTTCAGGTTAGGCTGTCACCTTGTTTAGAAGGCAGTCTTTTTTCTGGAGATCTTTTTTTGATTTTCCTCAATCATCAGAGGTCTTCTCCCATTGAGTGTCAGCTAGGTGGTCCAGTGGATGGAGAACCCACCCTGGAGCCAAGGAAGACTTGTCTTCCTGTGTTCAATATGACCCTGGGCAAGTCATTTAATCCTATTGGCCTCAGTTTCCTCATCTGTCAAATGAGTTGGATAAAGAAATGGCAAACCACTCCAGTATCTTTGCCAAGAAAACCTCAAATGGGATCAATAAGAGTCAGATATGACTAATCCACAAAACAACTTCTCCCAAGGTCTTCCAGCCCCCACATTATTTTGTATTTACTTTCTATAAGAGAGGCAGTGTAGGGGGCAGCTAGGTGGTACAGTCAATAGAGCACCAGCTCTGGAGTCAGGAGAACCTGAGTTCAAATTCAGCCTCAGACACTTAAGAATTACCTAGCTGTGTGACCTTGGGAGAGCCACCTAACCCATTGCCTTGCAAAAGCCTAAAATAATAATAATAATAATAATAAAAAAGAGGCAGTTTGGTTTAATGGAGAAAGCTGTTCTTTTAGCTTATGAAAATCTGAGTCAAGGTCACATCTAACAAATACAATGTGATCTTGGGAACATCATTCAGCCCCTAAGTATACTGGATAGCTTTCTACGACTTTCTAAGACTAAGTGGCAGAGAAGGGACTGACCTGCACTGGTAAAAGGTATTTGCTAAACCAGGAATTACCTTTACCAATGAAATCACAGGTCCAGTCTCTCTGATTCCTTTAACATATACTTAGGTGTATATTTTGTATGTGATTATCTATTTGTTTATCCAAATAGAAGACTATATGCTCCTAAGGGCTGTTATTTTTATCCTTCTAAACCTAGTGCTTATCCCAATGCTTTGTATACAGTTGGCACTCATTAAATGCTTGAATTAAATTGAAGTTCCACATGAAGTCAAGCTCCAGGGTTCTACCACATATCTTCCATCATGTTTTGACTTTCTTTTCCTCCAAGACCCTGAACTAAAAATCCAGGACCACCCCCCAGATAGGATTAATACTGGAAACTGGAAGGAGTTTGTCTCCATCATGATAATTAAAACAGCCTAGATCAAATAGCAAATAACCCTTTATTATGAATTTTCCTGTTTTTCTTTGGTCTGCTCCCCTCCCCATGTCCCAATCAATCTATGAGCAAGTATTTTCGAAGCAGTACACCTAGTATCACCTAGGATTATAAGATAGTTATTGCTCACAAGCAGGTTTTTCCCAGCTAGTTATGGATAGCAGGGAAGACAAGACATGGACCCAGGTATGAGACAGGGTGATGTCACAAAAAGGACTCTGCATATGGGGTCTGTTTTTTTGTCTGTGGTGCTTACTGACCTTGTCTTTTACACTGAGTCTCATAAAATGCGAATACTTGCTCTTTTGGATTGTGAGGAAAACACTTTGCAAACCTTAAATTGCTACAGAAATGGGAGTTATTACTAGTAAAGATCAGTCCACTGATCAGTCCACTATTGTGTTTAATAAAGTGATTTTTTTCTTTTTAATTTTGAAGGTTGCTTCACTGCCAATCCCCACAAAATCTTTATTTTCCATTCCATTTCCCTGATTTACTCCTTTCCCTTCTTTCATCTAATTTCCCCTAGAGGCTCTCAAAATCAGGGCCAGGATCTTCTTGGTTCCAGAAAGAGTATAGATTCAAGGACTCAAAAGAACCATGAGTTATGTTTTTTTTAAACTAAACAACTTAAGCTCCTCCCCTCCCCAATGTGTTTTTTCCCAGTGGGCAGGGAGCCTAGTGTAACAACAACCTGTTCTGGCTGTTATTCTCATTCATTTTCCTACCTGGAACCTCCTTCCTTTCCTTCTCCAACAGAGGATACTTCCAGAGTTTCTGCAAACCCAAGCCTCTGTGCCAATTGGTGGAAACCTCTGCCAACTGCCATAGAACCTTCTATCCTTCCCATTCCATCATCCTCACCCTTCCCCCACCTTCCCCCAACCTCTCTAGAGACCTCTTTATATGGCAATAATGAAAAGGAAAAAATATCCTTTAATTCTTTAGTTGACTATCTGGGGCAAATAATTTCTAGTTGCCTACCAACAGCCTCCTATACCTATGCAGCTGGTTGTCCTACATTCATCTCAATATCAATATGAATTCAAGATCTTTCCCTGTAACTCTTCCTCCCTTTCCTAACTTCTGTATTTCTTCAGAGTACCACTATTAGGACCACTAAATTTAACAGCCTCAAAATCACTGTCAACTTTTCTCTCTCCCAATCCTGTGCTGAGGTTTGTTGAACAAAGTGACTAGAACATAAAGTTTAATAAACAACTTTTGGTTATTAATTGATTCACAATATCTCTGGAACCCATTCCCCTTCTCTCAGCTAATTCAAGTCCTCATCACTCACTTCATCTTTCCAGTAGCTTCCTAATGGGTCTTCCTGACTCAAATCTTCCTGTTTTCTAATCCATCTTCCGCACAGCTGACACACAGATATTCCTAAAGCCCAGATCTGACTATGTCACTCCTTTGACTTCCTCTTAGGATCTAATACAGACTCATTTGATTGATTTTTCAAACCCTTCCCAATATGACTCCAATCTATTTTTCTAGGCTTGTTATAACCATTACTCCCCCTTCATGTAATCTATAATCCAACCACATTGACTTACTTCTTGTTCTTTATACACTATATTTCATCAGACTGATGTCCTTGTTTTCAGGTCAGCCACCAGAGCCATAATTTAGGGGAGTAGCCCCCGTAGAGAACAAGCCAACATCCCTACCACTGCCAACTGCCAACAACTGCCATCAGTAGGACAGTCAAGGTAGCCTAACTGGAACAGCTAGGAACTCTGAGGAAAAGACAGGAAGTCCATGTGTCAGATGGGTCAAACCACTGACCATCCTCTCTCTTCAAACACTGGTGGACATGGCCCAGGATTCAAGAGCCCAGAAAAGGCAACACCCCACCCAAAGCACTAGCCCTGTTATCAGTCCAGTCCCCCACAACCATCATCCAAGGACTCAAAACTTGGGATAGATACAGGCAATTATCTCTGCCAATCCTTTAGTTCAGTCCCTTCCTGTTCAGTGGGCACTGCTTACTGAAGACCAGGAAAGTTCTCATAATCAAAGACTTTGGCATGGTCAAATAATTCACAGCCCAAACAAAATTTTGTTTGGAAAAGACTTTAAAGATGAATTACCCTTTCCTTTGCTGCTGAACTCTAAGGGCCATTGAACTTTTCCATCTCTTTCATAGCTAAATCCTGTCTGAACTGTCTTCCCTATTAATTAGATTGTGAGTTCTTTGAGAGCAGGAATTTTACTTTTCTATTTGATTTTCAAATAGATTTTGGCTGATATCTTTTTATTTTTAAATCTCTCACAGTTTTCCTCCTCTATTTGTCCCTGCCTTCCAGATAATCATCTCTTAAGACAAAGAATTTAAAAAAAGAGAAAAATATTTTTGCAAAACTAATCAATAGTAAGACAGCCAGCATTTATTTAAGCACTTGATGTTCATCCTTCGTAATTGAAGCTCTATTCCAAGAATTATGTGCTATATTTATATTATGAGCTAGGGATATAAAGAAAAGAAAAAACCAATCCTTTACCCAATGAACTAAAAAATTTTTGGAGGACACAATATACAAACAATAATCTACAAATGGTATATGTTTGATTACAGGATAAATGGGGGATAATCAAAAGAGGAAAGGCATTATTAACATCATTAATGGGGCAAGAAGACGCAGGGCCGGGGCAGGTTATGGTTAACCATAAAATCTTAGATGATATGCAATGCTCCACATCTGTGGAGTCCTATTCTTGTTAAGAAATGTGGGGGGGGGGGGCAGCTAGGTGGCACAGTGGATAAAGCACCAGCCCTGGAGTCAGGAGTACCTGGGTTCAAATCTGGTCTCAGACACTCAATAATTACCTAGCTGTGTGGACTTGGGCAAGCCACTTAACCCCTTTTGCCTTGCAAAAAGCTAAAAAAAAAAAGTGTGTGTGTGTGTGTGTGTGTGTGTATTGGGGGGAGGTATTTTCTTATATCTCTCTTGGGGACCAACCTTGGCCATTATAATTTTATAATATCAGTATTAAATTATTCTGTGGTTATTGTTCTTTTCATTTACATTTCTATCATAGTACATGATGTTTTCTTTGTTTCACATTAGTTCACATCACTTTTTGAATCCTCTTTGATTCTATTACATTCAGGTATCACAATGTTGTTAGTCATTTTCAAGTCCATGGGCAACTATAATAATTCTTCATAATAATTACAATAATTATTTATTTTCACTAAAAGTACTCCTATAAATATTTTGGTGCATATGAGCCTTTTTGGGTGGGAATGTCAATTACCTCCTTGGGGTATGCTTAATAGTGGAATCACTGGGTTAAGGGATATAAATATTTAATCACTTTAGTCACATAATTCCTAATTACTTTTCATAACAGTTGCACTAATCATAGCTCCACCAGCAAAGCATTAGTGTGCCTCTCTTTCCACACTCCCTCCAACACTGCCTATTTTCATTTTTTCATCTTTGTCAATTTACTGGGTATGAGATGGAACCAAATCACTGTTTTGAAGTGCATTTCTCTTATTAATAACAATTGGAAGCATTCTTACCTATGATTTGCAAGTCTTTTGAAAAGTGTTTATTCATAACTTTTGACTACAATGACTTTTGGTTAAATGTATGCATATATATTATATATACAACCACAATTTGTATGTGTATATATGCAATATAATATATATATATAAATGTAAGTATATATATGCTATATATTTTTTGGACAGTAAATCTTTATCAGAAACATTTAATAATATAAAGTTTTCCCCTCAGTTGATTGACATCTTTCCTTCTTATTTTAGATGCATTACTTGTGTTTGTGTTAAAGTTTTTCAATAGAATACAGTTAACATTATCTATTTTTGTCTTTGTAAAAACCTCTCTGCTTTATTTAGTTAAGAATTCAACAACTTCTTATAGCCACGAGAGGTATATGATTTGTTTTTCTTTTAATTTTTAATGGTATTCAGTTCACATATTCACTTTGAATTTGTTGTGGAATATGAAATATGTTGTTACTGTAAGCCTAATTTCTGCCAGTGTTTTCAAGTGTTGCTATCACTTTTTTTTATAGTTGCATAGGACTTTAATCTGTATTCTCTCATTTGATAAACAGCATGGCATAATGAATAGAGAACTGGCCTCAAATCTCTGACATATACTAGTTGCATGACTCTTAGCCAATTTTTTAATCTCTTAGTGCTCTAGGCAACTTTTTTTTGTCCTTTTAAAAATTTTTTTTACAATTTTACAATTTTACAATTTTCCCCCCAGATCTTCCTTCCCTCCCCCCCCCCCCCAGAAGGCAGTCTATTAGTCTTGACAATGTTTCCATGGTATACATTGATCTAAGTTGAATGTGGTGAGAGAGAAATCATGTCCTTAAGGAAGAAAAATAAAGTATAAGAGATAGTAGAATTACATAAGATAATGGATTTTTTCCCTAAATTAAAGGTAATGGTTTTTGGTCTTTGTTCAAACTCTATGATTCTTTCTCTTTATTTAGATGGTATTCTCCTGTGCAGACACCCCAAAATTGTCCCTGATTGTTGCACCGATGGAATGAGCAAGTCTATCAAGGTTGATCATCACCCCCATGTTGCTGTTAAGTTACAATATCTTTCTGGTTCTGCTCATCTCGCTCAGCATCAGTTCATGCAAATCCTCCCAGGCTTCCCTGAATTCCCATCCCTCCTGGTTTCTAATAGAATAATAGTGTTCCATGACATATATATGCATCACAGTTTGTTAAGCCATTCCCCAATTGAAGGACATTCACTTAACTTCCAATTCTTTGCCACCACAAACAGGGCCGCTATGAATATTTTTGTACAAGTGGTGTTTTCCCCCTTTTTCATCATCTCTTCAGGGTATAGACCCAGTAGTGATATTGCTGGGTCAATTTTTGTTTCCCTTTGGGCGTAATTCCAAATTTCTCTCCCAAAAGGTTGGATGAGTTCACAGTTCCACTAACAATGTATTAGTGTCCCAGATTTCCCACATCCCAACATTGATCATTATCCTTTCTGGTCATATAGGCCAGTCTGAGAGGTGTGAGATGCTTTAATTTGCATTTCTCTGATAAGTAATGATTTAGAGCAATTTTTCAAATGACTATGTACTTCTTTGATTTCCTCATCTTTAAATTGCCTTTGCATATCCTTTGACCATTTGTCAATTGGGGAATGGCTTTTTTTTTGAAAATTTGACTCACTTCTCTATATATTTTAGAAATGAGTCCTTTGTCAGAAATACTAGTTGTAAAAAATTATTTCCCAATTTACTACATTTCTGCTATTACTTTTTTTAAAATTAATTATTTTCAACTATATAGAGAGATAATTTTCAACATTCATTTTTTTTTTTGCAAGGCAGTGGGGTTAAATGGCTTGCCCAAGGCTACACAGCTAGGTAATTATTAAGTGTCTGAGGTAGGATTTGAACCCAGCTACTCCTGACTCCAGGGCTGGTGCTCTATCCACTGCAGCACCTAGCTGCCCCTCAACATTCATTTTTGTAAAGTTTTCTTTCTTCCACCTTTCCCTCACCTCAACCTAATATAAATTATACATGCATAATCGTATTACCTGTATTTTCAGATTGGTCACACTGTGAAAGAAGAATTAGAACAAAAAAGGAAAAATCATGAGAAAGGAAAAGCAAAATACAAAATTAAAAAGGAGAAGATAGTATGCTTTTAGATTACATAGTTCTTTCTCTGAATGTGGATGGCATTTTCCATTGCAGGTCTTTTAGAATTATCTTTGATTGCTGTATTACTGAGAAGATCTAAGTCCATCACAGCTGATCATCATACCATGTTGTGGCTAGGTTTTTACATGTTTTTCTGGTTTTGCTTAGTTTACTCAGCATCACTTTATGTAAGTCTTTCCAGATTTTTCTGAAATCTGCCTGCTCATTATCTCTTATAAAGCAATAATATTTCGTTATATTCATATGCCACAACATGTTCAGGTTTTCCTCAAGTAATGGGCATTCCCTCAATGTCCAGTTCTTTGCCACTATAAAAAGAGCTGCTATGAATATTCTTGTACATGTGGATCTCTTCCTCTTTTTTAATGATCTCTTTGGAATACAGACCTAGAAGTGGCATTGCTGTCCTTTAGACATAGTTCCAAATTGCTCTCCAGAAGGATTGGATCAGTTCACAGAGAACTAATACCTAAAACACAGCTCTAATCATGTAACTCCTTTGATAAAGTAGTTCCATTCTGCATCTCTTAAAATATAAGGCAAACTCCTCTAATTGACAATGAAAGCCCTTCACAGTAAGGCTCCAAATCATGTGCCACACTCTACAGAGTCCTTTATAAGCAGCTATGTGGTGGAATGGATGAGTTCTGGGCTTGAAATCAAGAAGCCCCCAGTTCAATCTGACCTCAGAAACTTACTAGTTGTACGACCCTGGACAAAGCACTTAACCCTTGTTTATCTCGGTTTTGGAATTGTAAAATGGGAATAATAATAGTTCCTTTCCTTGAAGTGATGCTGTAAAGCACAAATGCAATATTTGTAAAGTGTTTAACACATTGTAATGCTATAGAAATGCTATTTCCTTTCCCCTTACTTCACATTGCCTCTTCAGGATACTTTGAATACTACTTCTATAGGAGTCTTTTCACCACCCTGAGACACACACATAAACAGAGATCACATAGTGGTATTGTTTTCCATTGTTCTTGGGTGGGGAAAGAAGACAGGAAGAAGGAAGAACAGCTCATCATAGAAGTCAATACAAGAATCAGACTTCAAGAAATAAAGAATGCAAAGGATGAGCCTGAGCAGTCATGTTTCCCCTGATCTGTTAGAACTGTAAGTAATATTTGGTGGGAGGAAAACTCTCCTGGAAGCAGACACAGCATATCTTGTTTTATTTTTAATTAAATGGAATTTTTTTGGAAGCCAGTCCACTCCTTGCTGCCAGCCTCACAGCTCTACTCATTTCCTTTGATCAGAAGATGGCTGGGTGACAAGATTGTCTTTCTTAAAAATAGTCCCAGGGAAGAAGAAATCTATTTGAGGGTGCTTCCTTCCCTTCCTGTAGTAAGTAGAAGAAAATGTAGTTTTGCAGAGCCCAATGCCCTAACCTCAGCAACAATTTTAGAAGACTATTTTAGGGGTTCTTATGAGGCTGTTATTCATAACCCAACTGAAGTAGGAACTAAAAAAGACTTTTAAGATATTGTCCAGAATGAATTTGAAAGGGTGAGGGCTATAATATTAGGGATTGTAAAATGAAGGGGAAGGGCTGTCAGGTAAAAGGGAACTAAAACCCTTTACAAAAATGACCAGTCAATCCTCGTCCACTTGAAGACCCCCAAGGATGGAAATCAACTTCATTACAAGGCAACCTATTGTGCTTTGGGATAAAAAGAAAAAATCTTTTTACTTCCATCTTTTCATCATCATTTTAAATCTGAAGCCAGAGTCAACTGAATCCCCATTAATTTTAAATACTGAAAACATGTTTCTCCCTCTCACCCACCTACCCACCCACTCAAGTCATCCCCATGTTAAACATCCCCAGTTCCTTCACAAAAACCAGAAATGTTAGCCATCTTTTTTTAAAACTTTTTTATTGTGCTGAATTTGAAATCCTAATGATTCCCTCCAATATGAGGCTCCTTGAAGGCAATTATTTCCATTTTTGTCTTACTATCCCAGAACCTGTCCCAGGGCAGGCATTTATTTTATAAATATTTGTTAAACTATGTCACATATTTTCTACCTATCTGCTCCATTTTTACCATCTCCAATCCTATTCTGTTAGCCTTTCATGATGTGAGAGGTATGAGACCTCTCCTCACCTTCACCTCAACTATATTGAAAAGTCCTTGAGAACAGTGTTTCTTGAAGTTTCCTATATGTACATGGCTACCCTCCATCCAGGAATTTCCAGAACATGTTCTGTCAAGAAAAGAAAGCATATCTTTTTTTGTTAAGGAATTTGTCCTTTATTTTTTACAATTTTAATATTTTATTTTTACCCAATTACATGTAAAAACAACTTTAATATTTTTTTTCAAATTTTGAGTTTCAAATTCTCTCCCTCCCCTCCATTGAGAAAGTAAGCAATTTGACATAGGTTATACATGTATAGTCATGGAAATGTTATACATGTGTAGTCATGTAAAACACATTTCTACATAAGTCATTTTGTGAAAGAAAATACAGCCAAAAAAGAAATCCAAGAAAAATAATAAGTGTTTTTGATCTGCATTCAACCTCTACCACTTCTTTCTCTGGAGATGGATGTATCTTTCAGGATCAGTCTTACAGAATTGTCTTGAATCATTGTATTGCTAAAAAGTATGCTTTCAAGGAGTATATCTTCTTTGTTGGACTAGATATTTAGGGTTGATGTTCAGTCACTATGGTCACTGTACCCTTTCAGCTTCTTGCCCAATATACTGGGCATAGTAAACACTCAAAAAAAATCACTGATTGATTCATTAGGTTATTTATAAGATGCCTACAGTGTGCAGAAACACTGGCAGGTTGTGAGAAAGTTACAAAGATACATATGACATTTCTAAACCAGTTCAGTTGCATTTTCTCCTACTCTCAAATCCCTTACTCACTAGACCTAAAACTTGGATCACTTCCACCATCGGCCTTTTCCAACTGGATCTAGTACAAATGTATGTTATCTAATTTCAACTGACCATTCACTAAAACAAGAAAATACCTTTACTCCTCCCTAACTGATTCTCCATTTCACAATGGCTTTTTCAGATCTTTTCTTGTTTTTTTAAGCCTCCAGTAGTACTTCCTCCCACTCTCTCAACTGATTACCCATTATACAAAAATAAAAATAAAAATTTGGCTATACACTAAGAACTCTTTCTTCCCTTTTCCTTCTTCCCCTTCCTCCTTGCCTGACAAATCTCCCCCACCTCATTTTTACAACTTCCTGATTTCATTCCTTCTTTCCCCTCAAAACTTTTTTCTCCTTTATTCCACTTTTGGATAGAAAGATACCCTTCTTACCAAAATCAATTCCTCTATACACGCACCTTTGCTTTCCATCCAGCCCCATCTTATACAGCAAATTTTCTTCACTATAATTCCACCTTTTTTAATCATCAATCTTTGCTACTGGTTTCTTTGCAGCTTCCTAAAACACATAAAAATTTCTTCCATCTTCCCTAAACCCTGTTACCACCTATATCTCCTGCCAGAAAGATATGAATTTAAAATGCAGAGAGTCATACATTTTGGAGCATGACCACAGAAGAAATTTGCTTTGTTGGACTATGTGTACTTCTGCTTATATTTTGTTTGGGGGAGATTTTCTTTTTTATTCAATGGTGGGGGAGGGGGAAAGTGGTGGGAAACATAAATTATAAATATGTAAAATTAAGAAAAAAAGAAAAAGCTTTCCACAATTGAGATCTCTATTTCCTCTCCCCTCACTCTTATTAACCCTTTTATCCTAGCTTCTAATCTCATCACTCAATTAAGACAGCTCAATTGAAAGTTATCAAAAATCTCCTAAATCCCCCAATCTAAGGACCTCTTCTCAATTCTTATCCTCTTTGACATCTTTGATGCCTTTGACCCATTGTGTTTTCTGGACAGCATTCTCTCCTGATTCTCTTCCTACTCATTCCTTCTTAGTTTCCTTTATTAATTCATCATCCATTACCTAAGGGTATAGTCCAAACCTCTCCCCGGGCCCTATTTTTTGTTTTGTGGGCCTAAGTGGTTCAGTTGCCATCTTTATGCAGATTATAAATTCTTTCCTATATTCTTTACTAAGCCCCAGTCTTGCATTACCAACTACCTATTAAATATTTCAAATCGGATATCCCAGAGGCAGTTCAAACTCAATATATCCAAACCAGAATTCATGATCTCTCCCCTCCTCTCTAGTTCACCACCTTCCAAACTGCCCTATTAGTTGAGGGCACAACAATTCTAGTCACCCAGATTTGCAATCTCACTCAAACCATAAATATCTGGCCACTGGACTCAGATGACTCCAGAAGAGAAAGTGAAGCTGATGTCTTTATACAACCTTCTCCCACATAAATCCAACTCACTTGCAAATCATGGTTTCTCCTTCCTGGAGAACAAACCATCTAACTAATCAGTCACCAAATCTTAACATTGCTATAGCCAATACAATTCTCATGTCTGACCCCTTTGTTCCACCACCCTAGTTCAAGAAATCATCATTTCTCTCCTAGATTCTTCAAATTGGTCTCTCCAGGGATGGCTAGGCTAGGTGGCACAGTGGATAGAGCACCGGCCCTGGAGTCAGGAGTACCTGAGTTCAAAACTGGTTTCAGACACTTAATAATTACCTAGCTGTGTGGCCTTGGGCAAACCACTTAACCCCATTTACCTTGCAAAAACCTAAAAAAAAATTGGTCTCCCCATCTGAAGTCTGTCCCTATTACTATCTACTGTTACTAAAGGGATTTCCCCCAAATACAGATCTCTCCTTGAAACTCCCCTATTGAATCAGTTTTAGTGGATAAGATATAAACCTTCACAACCTAGCTTCAAGAACCTCATTAGACATTACTCTTCTTCCCATTCCATGATCCAACTGAAATGGTCTCTGTTCCTCAGTCACATCAATTCATTTCTTGGTTCTTCAACTTTAGCCTGGCTATCCTCCATGTCTGGAATATACCCCTTCCTCACCTCTGCTGTGTAGAATTCCATTCCTCCAAGTTGGAGCTCAGACTTTTAACTACATTAAAAGTTTTCTCTATTCTCCCCACTGCAAGTTCCTTTCCTCCCTTCCTAGCTTGTAATGAACTATTTTTATATTTATTTTGTATGTAGTTTTATAGGTACTTAATATCTCTGTATCAAAATATAAGTTCCAGGGGTGGCTAGGTGGCACAGTGGATAGAGCACTGGCCCTGGAGTCAGGAGTACCTGAGTTCAAATCTGGCCTCAGACACTTAATAATTACCTAGCTGTGTGGCCTTGGGCAAACCACTTAACCCCATTTACCTTGCAAAAACCTAAAAAATATATATATATAAGTTCCACATGAGCAGAAATTATTTCATATTTGAATCTATATTCTTGTCATCTACCAAAGGGGCATGTAGTAGTTAATTAAGTAGCCACAACAATTAGTATTTGTTGATTTTCAGACACCAAGTATTTAAATGCTTACTATGTAAAGAATTGAAAATACGAAGAAAGGCAAAGAGCATGGTAGTTGCTCTTAAGGAGCTTCTATTCTAATGAGAGAAACAGTGTGTAAATAAGTGTAAGATTATATACATATATATGATAAATTAGAGATAATCTCAAAGGGAAAGCACTGGCCAGGGTGATTGATTAAATGTTTATAGTCACTCTGAGGGCAAAAATAATGGCCCAGGTGGCATTTATTAGTCCCTCCTTTGGGGTGGGGATGGGCTGTGTGGGTGTGCTTATGGCACTGTTTGCTCCAGTTAACTTATGTTTAGTTTCCTTATCTTGGGGAAGTATAATTGATCTTGGTGCCAACCCTGTGCCTGCTCGATCTCACATCAGAGTTTATAATAATTAAAGAGGTCAGACTTCTCCCTGGCAGCTTCTCCAGAGGCCTCTAGACTGGCCTCCAGCTAAAGGGTCATGTTCTCTATATGAGGGAGGGGGAAGGGAGTGAGTAAAAATGACCCAGTCCCAGGTTACTAGGTAACCCAAGACAAGGCTCTATAAAGAGCCTAAAATACCTGCCTCACCCTGGTCTGATGGTGATCTACAGCCAGCATTCATTATGTTCCAGAACACCATCCTTTCTGCGTAAATGGCAGAGGAGAGGTAATAGACTTCCTGGAGGGCCCATGATGGAAGCTGGGGATAATGCTGCACTAGGACAATCAGACATTGGCCTTGTGGTTTATGAGACAACTTTTCTAGGAGAGAAACTGGAAGGAAGGAGTGAAGACAAAGGGAGAGCAGAGATTCAAACCCCTAGAAACTTTGCCTAATTCTTCACTATAATTCCACCTTTTTTAATCATCAATCTTTGCTACTGGTTTCTTTGCAGCTTCCTAAAACACATAAAAATTTCTTCCATCTTCCCTAAACCCTGTTACCACCTATATCTCCTGCCAGAAAGATATGAATTTAAAATGCAGAGAGTCATACATTTTGGAGCCTAGTATATATATATATATATATATATATATATATATATATATATATACTAATGTATAATATATTGTATATAATGTATATATGTATATAATGTATATAATATATTATAAATACACATGTGTGATTATATATATATATATATATATATATATATGTATATGTATGTATCATCCCAGGAATTTGTCCAGCATGCTCCTTGGAGATCATATCATTCTATTCTTGTCAGAACTTCTCATTGGACTTTTCCAACCTAAAATATATAATATATTATATTATTATTATATTATGAATTTGTGATATAGCTATACAGGATTAGAGATACAGGACTATAGTTGAAGGAAAAAAAGTTTTTCTCTGCATATTTAACAACGGAGATCAAACTTTATATATTATATTATATAAATGCTAGTTACTATCATCAGGTAAATATTCCAGGTTATTCATCTCAGGTTATATATTCTGCTTGAAGCAGGTAAGGGAGAGAAAAGAGGGTTCAAGAATTCAAAACGATGGATCAATCAATGATTTCTCTCTCTCTCTGTTATCTCCCTGTTAGAATACAGAACTGCAGAATCATAAATCAGAAAACCTAGAAAATGTCCTTAGATATCATCTAGTCAAAGCTTCTCAATTATTCTCTCATCTGACACTTAATCACATGCTCTCATGTAAACCTAATCATCCCAACAGGACTAAATTATTTCAAGATAGGGAGTATGTTTTATGTAGCTCTGTCTCCCCCCATGGCAAGCTAACATAGTGCTTTGCATATAGTAGACATTCAACAAGTATTTGTTGAATGAATGAATCAATCAATCAATTAGCTCCTTAATGGGGTTCCAGCTATGACCTATCTTTCCATTTTGTAATCATGAAACTTAAATACAACATGAGGAATTTAAAAGTTATCCAAACAAGAGCAACCAAATTAATTGAGATTGAGGTTCCATGAATAATAAGGATGATGGTGATGATGATGATGATGATGATAATAACAATGAAATAAAACCATTTAGCTTAATTGGTTCAGGTATGGTGTTAGAGATTCAGTGTTATAGGAGTTTGATCCCCTCAGTTAAATCTGCACAGAGAAAAGCTCTTTCCCTTCAATCACAGTCCTGTATCTCTAATCCTGTATAGCTATCTCAGAAATTCATGCCAATAAGACAGCACAGATGGTTCAAAACAAATCTTTCACAATAACAACACAGTGTGCCATCAAACCTAGCTCTAGATAAAATCATGAAGCAATGATGAAAACATTGACCACATTTCTCCACCAAGTTGGGTATAAGATTGCTTTGTTAATCTCATCTTTTCAGTAATGGATGCTTGATGGACTGAACCCCACTGATCAAACAGATAATTTTGTTTAAGAGACAGAAAAGTATCTAATGAAGAGTTACAAGTCCTAAGACTTCAGGTAAAATTTGTAGCTCAATACAAATCTACCAAAATGCCTTCTATAAATGGAGACTAAAATTTTTAATAGAAACCCTAAAGACAAAGATGTCATCAAGAGTTATATGACCAGAAGAAAAGGTGAGTCAGTCATGTAGAGAAAGAAAGAGATAAATCAATAGATAGCTCATATCTATTGGTGTTCATCCTGAAGAAAACCCCCCTACTAGATCACCAGTTGTGTATTTATGGAAGTATCACAAAGCCAGAATTTGGAGCCGGAAGGGTCTTTAGAAGTTATCTATTCCAACTCCCTTATTTTGCAGTTGAGGAAACTGAAACCCAGAATAATTTACTCAATTTCATACAGGTAATAATAGCAGAACTTGAATCTGAACTCAGGTTCCCAGGTTCCCAGACCCCAAATTCAAAGCTCTCCCCGCCAGACTACATCAGCAGCAGCAGCATAATAATAATAACATCAACAACAATGGCCAATATTTACTTAGAACTTGAAGGTTTACAAAGCACTTCATATATTATTTGATTTTCACAAATAACCTCCAGAGGGAGGTGTTATCATTATTTCTATTTTACAGATGATGAAATTTAGATCGAGGGGTTAAGTGACTTGCCCAGATTACACAGCTAAGATTGTGGTAGGATTTGAACTCAAATATCCATGATTCCAAATCCTATACTCTATTCACTATACCATAGGACTTAGTAGAGTTACAAAAAATGGGTGTGGTTGAGCTGTAGCTTACATTAAAATAGGGAGTACCCACATCAAGGAAACCAATTTGTGAATTTTATTTATCAAAATAACCCTAAACTATGGGAGATAAACCAGCATTCCTGCAAAGAGGATTGACTTTGTCTCACAGTTTCTTCTTGTCCTGAATGAAACTAGAGGAAATTTGATCTCAGTGCTAAATACATCCAACCTCACTGGAGCCTTCACTGAAACATAACAGTCCTTTTATTTATCCCTAATTGATTGTCTATCTCACTCTCAACAGAAACTGTTCTAAACTTTTTCTTCCTTAATTGAAGTCCCCTACGTTTCTTCCTCCTTCCCCTCAGTTGAAGACATTGAGTCTTTTTCCTTAATTGAAAAAATTAAGATTATTAAAATTGAACTCCCTCTTTTCCCATTCTCTCTTTAAAATATTTTTTATTAATTTAAGGCAATGGGGTTAAGTGACTTGCCCAAGGTCACACAGCTAGGTAATTATTAAGTGTCTGAGGCTGGATTTGAACTCAGATACTCCTGACTCCAGGGCTGGCATCTCCCATTTTCTTGATCTCAAAACCACTTGATATTATCTCCTGGTCTCTCCTTCCACAGTTTCTGACAATGAGATGATCCTCCTAACAAGACCAACTCATCTGTATGGGCACTTGATCCAATCCCACCATCTTTCCCAGAAGATTATAACTCCCCCCATTCTCCTCTTTGTTTTTTCTTTTCTTTAAAAAACCAAAAACCTCCAAAATCTTCACTAGAATCTACTATCCCTTCAAGCTATTAATTCTATCTTCTCTTTCCCAAATTCCTTGAAAAAGGAATTTGTCTTCACTATTCTCTTCTTACTTTCCCTATATTACCAACTATCCAGTCTCAAACTGGATGTTTTGTAGGTACCTCAGACTCAAAATGTCTTAAACTGAACCCATTATATCCTTCCTAAACTTTTCACTCGTTCCAATTTGCCTATTACTGTTAAGGATACTCCATCCTCCAAATCACCCAAGCTGATAACCTTGGTGTCATCTTCAGCTCTTCTTTTGCACTTATCTCACATATTCAATCTGTTGTCAAATTTTGTCATTTATATATACATATATATATATGTATGTATATATATACAAAATACAATGTGCATCAATTGTGTATATATACATGCACATATATGTTTATGTGTATATATATGTATACATGCATGTCATCCATCATTGGTCAGACCCTCAACACCTTATATCTGGACTATTACTGCCTTCTGATTGGTCTCCCTGCCTCAAGTCTCTTCTAATGTCAATTTATCCCCTATCATCTGCCAAAGTAATTTTCTTAAAACATAGGTTCATGTCACACCCTTTATTCAATTTACTCTGCTGACTTCCTATTTCCTCTAAGATTAAATATAGAACCCTCTGGCATTTAAAGTTCTTTAAATAGCCCCTTCACACTTTTTTGATCTTCTTAAATTGTATTCCCTTCATAATTTATTATTCTGCTAAACTGACTTACTTATTGTTCCTCTCATATAACCCTCCATCTCCCTCTCTGGGATGCTCACTTCTGCCTCTGATCCTGATTTCCTTCAACTCCAATTCCAGTTTTTTCCAGAGGTCTTTGTTGGTCCCCATCATCCTCATGCCTTCCCCTCTGAGATTACCTTCCATCAATACTCTACATATCTTTTTATATTTGCACACTTTCTCCTCCATTAATATGTGAGTTCCTTGACCTGTTTTGTTAAGAGACCCTCAAGTCATTTTAATAGAGAGGGAGAGAGATAAGATAGGTAGATGGTATGAGAGAGATGTGAAAATAGACAGAAAGCTGTTTTTGAATTTTCCTCTGCAAGTTTTGCCAGCTGCTTGCCACTCCACCCATTAGGAAGCTGGCCAAGAGAGAGAGAGCCAAGAAAGGAAAAAGAGGCTCCTTAGAAGACCTCTAGGTGGTTAGGGTCCACCCACTTCCCGTTGAGTCAGGTTATGCCTCAGTTCCTGGCCAGGTTTCTTATTGGCCAGAGGATTCCCTGAGAATTGAAAGCCATTTCACACCTTCCGAATTCCAAACTCCAGACTGAGTCTGAAGGACTGTGGAGGTGTTCCCACTCTTCAACAGTCAATTCAGTTTTGAATTGAATTACCCCGTAAACAGAAAGCTGACTCCTCTGTCCAGACCCATGACTGGGGTCCACTTTCTGGCTGGAGCAGTAAAGTTGATGCGTGCCCAGTGCCCATGACAAGATGTCTATAGCAGGATGCTCTCACTGAGATCCCCAAGTCCAAGGGGATATAGTTGTGGGAGGTGGGGAGAGAAAAAGAAAAGAAAAGTTACTGAATTAACAGAGCACTGCTGAGGATCATTTCTATCCCTTCTTGGTAAAATACCATTTTCCTACTTCTTGGGGCATATGGGCTCACTCTAGGTGAAAAGCCATATGAGAGAGCAGAGTGGTGGCTAAGCAGTTTGTGAGCATTGCACACTGGATGTCCACTCCTTTCCATTTGCCCTTGAGATTCAAATAGGAAACATTCTTCCTCACCACATAGGTATTGCTTAATTTAATTATTACTGGGAGAAGCCAGGCAATTGACTGCCATGAAAAATAATGTCAACTGATGTAATGCATGGAAGTGAAGCCTAAGAGAGACTGTCTAGTCATGATCTGGCCTTCAAAGTAGATCCTTTTCTGTGATCTACCCATATGGGCAAGCCTGGGGTGCCTTCATTCAACTTCAATTTCCATTCTCAGGGTCTTGCCCCCAGGATCTCTTCATTCTGCAAGATCACTTTAGCCCTAGAACTCCTACCTCATCAGGATCCTCTGCCCTGGAAGATCCTTCCCTTCCTCTGATTGGAAGGAGACCTCTCCTCCCAGAACCACCATTTAAGGTTCAAGTCTAAGTTAGCTCTCTCTTCATTTCTCTTTCTGGAGCCCAAGTCAACAATTTCTTTATATTCCATTTCTGGTCCTCTGGGTGTATTTTATCCACTCTCTTTACCCTATCTCTACTTGGTTTTTCCTCTTTCCTTTTGTAAAGTGTTTCTTCCATTAGCTTGTATGCCTCCTTAAGGAAAGGGACTGGAGTTTTTTGGCCTTTTCTTTTTATCCCTAGCACTTAAGTCTAGTGATTGGTACATAGTAGGCATTTAATCAATACTTACTGATCGACTTCTATTCCAAATTTATCATCTTAATCCCAGTTCATTGTCAAGTCATTAATCTTAGGGGATCTTAAATTCTGAAAGCTTTCAAGAGCCAAAGTAATGACTCTTCAATGGCAGAATTTCCAGCATCTTAGCTGGAAAGATAGCTGAAAGGTATTTTAAGAGACTAGGTCTTCTGGACACTCTCCAAATTATACCACATAGGTATATTCCCCTTCAGGGAAGCTGGGTGATACAGTGCATAAAACACCAGCTCTGGAGTCAGAAGGACCTGACTTCAAATCCAGCCTCACACATTTGTCATTTACTAGCTATATGACCTTGGGCAAGTCACTTAACTCTAATTGCCTCTCATTCAGAGCCATCTCCTGGCATTCTGATTCTGGCCACTGGATTCAGATGGAGAAAGTGAGGCTGGCGACTTTGCCCAGCACCCCTTCACTCAAATCCTATTTACTTGCTTGTCATGGCCTCACTTCCCCTGATGTCATAGTCTATTTTTTGAAAATGAAGGATAAAACATCACTTATTTAGAAGCTTTCTTGTGTTAGGCACTATGCTAAGCACAAGGGATGCAAAGGAAAGAGATAATACCTACCCTAGAGGAGCTTCCAGTCTAAAGGGGAGACAATCACTTTGTACCAAAAAAATTAGATACAGAATAAGTCAGAAATCATCGAGGGGGAATAGTAAAAGTTCCTGTGGAAGGAGAAGTCAGGAGAAAGAGATGAGAGGGTAAAGAATTCAGGTAAGGGGACCAACCAGAGAAAATTATCAGAATCTGAAGATATATTGTCATGGGTGAAGAATAACAAGGAAAAGGGAAGAGATGGAAAGAGAACATATAATGTGTGATATCATGTGATATGTTATTGTATAATATATACACCATATTATTTTTTGGATGTGATATAACCTGGAGGTCATGGGAGTTTATTGAGTAAAGGGATAGGGGAATGAGACTGTCCCCAAAGAAGCTGAGAATGGATAAAATTACTTTTCCAATTTTATGATTCAGTTTGTCTGACTCTGTCAGACATTTCCATGAAGTTCAATTTCAACATCTCATCATACTGTGGTGGTGACCCACCCTCTGACTGTGCCAGAGGAACACAACATTCTAGAAGCTTTGATCAGTTTAAAAATGGAAACAAGCCTGGTCCTTGCAGGTTTGATAGACAACTATAAGGAAGGACACGCACTTCACCACCAAGGCATACCACTTGAAGATGAAATATTTGGCATCACAAAACACTACAAAATGGGTATCTTTTAGATTCTGCAGAGTGAAGGAAGAAGGTGAAGATGCTAAGAAGCACAGGTTTTAGGCAGCTTATAAACATTTACTTAAGCTGCTGGTATTATAAATGTGAGAGATCTTTGGACATCGATCAACAAGTGGAAATACAACTGAAGGAACTAAATTTCTATGCAGAATGGATAAGGTAGACACAATACAGGGATGAAGAAGCCATTGGCATTGAGATGGTCTCAGCCCAAAGCATGTAATAATGTCAAGTTTAAAACTTAACCATCCTGGGACCCAGCCCCATCCTGATATCTTTAAATCACCACCTCCCTAATCCTCTGTTCTCACAGTCTTTCTCCTGCCCAGTGCTAAATTTTCCATATTTCCCTAAGCAGAGCAGTGTCTAAATATTGGTTTAGGACTGAGTAAATACTTTCCTTTTCCATGACAGCAAATACATACTGTTTAACTTACAACTCCCTTGATTGAGACAATCATTTTACAAGGCAAAATGAGTTATAGATTAATTCTGCAAAATGAAAGCACCTGTTAGTCAGTACAGGGTTCACCAAATGCCTGTCATATAAAGCCAGAGCCTTCAAGGTGAAACTCAAACTCATTAGCTATATTGTTGAACAAATGTCAACTTAACAGCTTGGGCTTTTAAAGGTTCAAAAGAAGTGAAAAATAAGTGTTTCCCAAGATATTTTCTGTTTACAGAAATTGAGTTCTAAGCAATTATATTAGAAATGGAAATTGATATCTGAAGGATTATCAAGAGGCCTGAATAAGGAAAAAGAATGGTAAAATGAGTGCCAGATTTGGAAGAGGGGACCTGGGATTGAATCCGAAATGATCCTGTACTTCCAGAGTAACTTTGGACATGTCACTCCTCTCTGAGTTCATTTTCTTGTCTGTCAAATGAAACATACTTAGTAATCTCTAAGGACCCTTCCAACTCTAAATCTGTGATCCCACATGAAACTGTGCTATCAACTTCAAGATTACTCAGGCCAGGGTCAGCAACCTGTTCCTGAATTTTTCCCCTTGGAATTCCAGGCTGTCACAATAAAATACAAGGCAATGTGGTACTGCAAAGGGGAACATGAAAAGGACTCAGATCCACTGCTCTCTGGAGGAGTTTAACAATAAGAGAAAATGCAAGATGGATAAAATGGGATGTGAAAATGAAGCTGCCACCAGACCAGAGTTATTGAATTCCAGACTCTCAGTTCCAAGCCACAGACCAGTGCTAGAGCTGTAACTAGTGTTAAACTAAAATTAGAACCTTAAAACAGAAGTTAAAATAATATCACAGCAACAATAATGAAAAATAGATTAGACGCAAAGTTTATGGTCTCCACTACCTAATGGCATTAGGTAAAATCCCAGAGAAATAAACTTTGTGACTAATCTATTTTCCATTATTGGTGTTGTTGTGATATTATTTTAACTTCAATTTTAAGATTCTAATTTTAGGTTAACATTAATGGTGCCAGTGTGGACTCAGATAGAATTTTGAAGAGTGACAAGGCTCTGTTTGGGCCCAGACATCCTCTGTGGAAGGAAAGAGGTCTATAAAACAGATCCCTGATCTGTAGTCAAAGGTGCTCCTTGGGAGAAAAGAGGTTTGTGACTTTTGAAATTCCAGCTCTATTCTGAACCAGTGTTTTTAAGGAAACAGATAGTGGTCTTGTCTGAAAATAAAGTTTTTCTTTATTTTTCAAACTTAACTCCTCTAGTCTGAGCTATTCTTTTTGGTTCTATTTCTTGAAGTTAAAGTTTCTCTGCGAATTTTACCTTCTGTTTTTGGATTCACATAGGTTGGTAAGAATGGTTCTGGTTTGAAGAGGCCAGGTGGTTGCTCAGGATTTATTTCTAGATATAAGTGAGGCATTCTTTGGGTTTACCTAGTGGTTAGATCTGGCTCTTTTGTTTGATAAAGAGCAAGGATTTTGTCCAGTAACCTTCATGTCTAGTGCCTTGTTTGATTGCTTATTTAATGTCTTCTTTGAGTCTTTTGGTGTTTCAATTTTATGTATTTCTGTTTAATACATTGTTGTTATCTAATCATGGGTCAAAACAAATCTAGGGTCAGAGATACAGTAGAAAGAACTACTGCTTTTGACAAAAAATTATAATTCTAAGTTCCACATATTTTGTCAGCAGTGGTGTAAATTAACCAGTGATGACCTGAAATTATGTTGGTCAAGATGGGGATCTTCTGTGAATTATCTCAAGACAAAATTAATTTTAAAAATTAATAAGATGTCTAAAGAGAAATGGGAAATTTTTCACCACTGGTATAGTGAAATATTGGAAAGAGAGCATAAGGCTCAAATCTCTTCATTTAAAGCTTGAAGAAAGGCATCTTCTCCTTCCTTTGAGAAGTTGGCTCTTTCCCCAAATCTTTCACCTACCTCAGTTTCAGCCCCTCCCTCTGTGAAATCTTTGGTCTCATCAAAATAATCTCTTCTTCCCTTGACAAAAATTTCAGTTTGTAGTCCTTTCTCAGCTACTATTCCTCCTCCTTATTCCTTGCTTCTTTTTTCCCACTAAAGACTCTGATTTTGGAGGATCCATCCTTCCTGCAAACCTGGGTTATAATCAATCTGCTCCCATTTATCCTTCCCTACCTAATTTTACAGAAATCTCTGCCTCTCTGAGTCTTCCCCCTACTGCACCATTCACTTTGCCTCTTCCCTCTCTTTCTCCTTTCCACCTTCCTTCAATTCCTTCTCTTCGTTGTTCATCTGCCTTTCCTTTCTTTTCTCATTTGCCTTCTCCTCTACCTTAACTGAATCCCTCTTTTTCTCCTTCTATTTCCACTCATCCATTCATTCCCTCTTCTCTTTCTTCTTCAGTCTCTTCCCTTTCCTTTACTGTCTATGGCCCCAACGTTAATCCCTCGATTTCCTCTTTTTGTTCTCAGATTTCCTCCCCTTCCTTTTCTGGCTCATCTCCTCATCTCTCTGTAACCTCTTCCCTCTGTTCTCCAATCTCCTCCCCTTCCTCTTCCATTCCAACTCTCCCTCCTATCCCCCTCATCCTAATCCTTCTCCTCCTTTTCCTCCTTCCTTGACTGTTCCATTTCCTCCCAGCCTCCCTTATCCTCCTCCAACCTCTTCTCCCACTGTAACCTCTTCTGATTATCCTCAAGAATTCTTCCCCAAATATTACTTCCACTGTGACCTCTAAGTCCTCCAGTTTCTTCACCTCTTTCTTATGTTCCCTCTTGTCTTTGTCCCACAATTTCTTCTTTCCCTCCTATTCCATTCCCCTCTTACAATTCTGTTTATTCTTCCATTTAATTTCAGCCCACCCACTCTCCTTATCCTCCTCTCTTACCCTCTATCTCCTCTGCCTATTCTCCACAGTACTGCATTGTTCCTTCCTCTTGCTCTTGGACTCCAGCTCTTCCCTTGGTCTCTGCTTACCCCTCTTCTTTCTGTTTCAAATGAAGTTTCCCCTGCTCCCGGAAAAAGCCCAAAGCTTGACCCTATCAGCATCTGTCTCTTCCAGGTAGTAAATAGATCAAGTCCTCCAGTCATTGCATCTACAGATGGAGGACAGGTTGCATCCGATGTTAAACTTTATACTATTCCACAGTATAAATTCAAGCCATGGGAAAGAGATGAGATACAAATCTTTCTTAAAGAAAGATTTCCCTGATCCCGGCCAAGATCCAGTTGGCTTTAATGAGCAATTTAAAGTTACACTGTCTTTCCTACTGCCCAGAGATTCCAGACATTGTCCAGTTAATCATAGCTTTAGTTAGAACGAATGAAGTCGGGGCGGCTAGGTGGCGCAGTGGATAAAGCACCGGCCCTGGAGTCAGGAGTACCTGGGTTCAAATCCGGTCTCATACACTTAATAATTACCTAGCTGTGTGGCCCTGGGCAAAACCTAAAAAAAAAAAAAAAAAAAAAAAAAAAAAGTCAAGAATTGGTACAGAAAGACAAAAATACAGGCCACTTTGAGGAGTTTCAGGTAGCAAAGGCACTTTATAAAGGCAAAAGCTTTGGGACATGCCTTAATAGAGGCTATCCCATTTGCATTTCTGCAACCAGTAGATTTTTCAGAAATCAAAAAATGTTTTTCAAAGACAAGACGAGACAGTATTTCAATGTTTTGAACATTTAGCAGAGGCTTTTGATGCAAATTCTGGTCTAAAGCATGATAGAGAAAGAGGAGGACAGACTCAATTTCTCTCTTATTTTGTTAATAATCTCCAACCTTCTCTATCACAAAAAATTTAATCTATCCGGCCAGACTGGCAAAATAAACATCCACAGTTCATAGCTGAATTGACAGCTCATTGGGCATTTCCACTGGCTGCCTAGGCAGAGGAAAATCTTCCAGAGAAAAGAGAATTGCAAACAAAAAAGGATAAAATAATCACTATGCAACTTAAACAATTAACAGCTCCCATCCAAAATCCACTTGTCACTAGGAGGCAGCCTGAGGATCAAGTAATAAGGGTTTGTTATTAGTGCAAAACAACAATGTAATGCCCTTCTCAAAAAGCTAGAAAGCAATAAAAACCTGGAATTAAAAAGTCCTTCCCCACAGCCTTTCTGGGCATTTAAAACTTCTGCTGTTTCTGCCTCTCTTGGATAGGATCATTTTTAGCTCTAATCCTTCCAGGCTCTTCTATAGTTCCCACACTGCAATCTCTCTCTGGATTTTTACCTCTGGTTTGTTTGAGGACCTTTGGTGGTGATTGTCTTTGTTGCCCATCCAGGTGGATGCTGGAGACATCCCTAGAATGGAGAAGATTTTCTGGCATTCCCTTGTTTGTTGTGTTTTGGGGACTGGCTAGTGTGAGAGCATTGAGATTTTAACTTGGTATTCAAGGGCCTCTCTGGTTTGAGGTGCTCTGACTTGGTTTATGTATTTTTAGAGGTGTTTGTTTTAAATTGTATGTTCTATGACTCAGGCAAGAGTAAAGTTTTCAGCTGTCTCTGCCTGGTCAGGTTTGCTGTCATGTCTCTTGTGGTCTTACTGGCCAATTATCCTCTTAAATCTCCCTTTTCAAATTAGATCTTTTTCCTTTCCCGAAATCCTCTTCTCGAGAAGAACAAATAAACTCCTTTTTTGTTCTCTGGTCTGGGTCTTCTGATTATTCTGTTTAAGGATAATCAACACTGTAACACATGGTTCTGATACCACCTACTAATTACTAAACATTCTATAAAACTTTTTTTTATAAAGCCTATTTCAAAAGGCTTGGGATTGTTAATTTTTTCTTCTTTTTGACCCCAAGTTTATTTATTTATTTATTTATTATTAGCCACAGTCCTTTTGTGCAACAGTAGAATTGAGTTGTGAGATTCTTCTGTAATATTATTGTTGTCACTGAAAGATGATAGTCATCATGTGGCATATTCTGATTTTTAGGCTAAAAGTTTAGAGCTAAATCTTTTGTCTGATTTTTGGAAATTGCTATTAAGGACCTCATGAGAATGAGGTGACAGGGGCGGCTAGTTGGCGCAGTGGATAGAGCACCCACCCTAGAGTCAGGAGTACCTGGGTTCAAATGCCATCTCAGACAACTTAATAATTACCTAGCTGCGTGGCCTTGGGCAAACCACTTAATCCCATTTGCCTTGCAAAAACCTAAAAAAAAAAATCAGAGAATGAGGTGACAGACTCATTGAGAGAGGTTGAGGAAGCAATTGTTCAACAAGGTCTGATATTGGACTTTCCTACCTCATTTCTCAAATATGACATTTGGAAAAATCTCACCTGTCAGATTTAAAAATCTCACTCAAAGCATGTGGTCATCCACCCAATCTTACCTAGAAAATAACATTGAAATAAAAAGGATAGTTGTCCTTGTGTCAAATTCCTGTAATCAGGTAAAGTTATTAGTATATTTTATATTTTTTTAAGTTTTTTGCAAGGCAAATGGGGTTAAGTGGCTTGCCCAAGGCCACGCAGCTAGGTAATTATTAAGTGCCTGAGGTCGGATTTGAACTCAGGTACTCCTGACTCCAGGACCGGTGCTCTATCCGCTGTGCCACCCACTTAGCTACCCCTCAGGTGATCAGTATAAAGGAAAAATATATATATTCTTACAACTATCTAATTCTAATAGTCTGATAGCCTAACATTGGCAACCCATGTCAGTTTCAAGATCCCTTAGTTTTTCAAAATACTAAGAAGATATTTAACAAGTCAGCTACATCCACAAAAGAATGGTTTATGGTCTAGTTTAAAAACATTTTTGTTTTTGTTCATTTTTTCTGATTCTTTTTGATCATTGGACAAGAGATTAAAATTGATTTTAAAATCACCTACTAGTTAAACACTGATTATTATTATGGAAGTAGTTTAGTGGAACAACATATTCCAAATTGGGGGGGGGGAATAAAACAATGCCAAATACTTTAAAATGAGTCTTAAAACTGGATTGTATAAAATTTGGGCTTTTTTAATTTTCTTATAAGTAAACCAAGATCTCTGTATGACAATTGGTCATAGGTTTTGACCTGAAATTTGCATTGAGATTTGTGTGTTTTTTTTTTTAATAGGAAAGGGAGCTAGATACAAGTAACCTGAATGTACTTGGAGAAAGCCTAGTCTTTGGGACTCCTGGAGATACACAAGACATGAGAGGCATCCAGAAGAAAGAAATAAACCAGAAGTTTATGTTTGTATTTTACTTTGTCCCTCTTAATTGTCTGGGTGATTCTGTCAAAGGGGACTGCCCCCTTTTGATCTCTGTAATTTGCTCTTGATTCTGTAAATGCATAGCCCCTCCCCTCATAGATATAAATTATGCTTATTGACTGACCATTCTTCCAGCAACCCTAGGTCTCTTAGGGGTGCAATTTTCCCTTACAAGATTCTTAGTTTATCTTCACATTCTTAGTTATCTATAGCTGATGTAATCAAACTTTGATCAAAATGAGGGAATGTTAAATATAATAATTATGAGTTTTTATAAACTTATTTTCCTGGTAAAAGGATATTTTTTCTGGGCTATTGTGAAGATTGAAATGTGTCCTCTTTAGACTTTGAAAGGAAGACTTGTTTTGCCCTCTTTATTCCCTTTATAATTTGAAAAGGGAAATTTTATCTGACCCTCCTTAAATCTAGTCTTCAAAACAAGTACCCTGTCCTCCCAATACTTAAACTCAAAACTCAAAAACAAGTGACCTCCTTCAAGGAAAATAGCATTGTAGAAAAATGATCCTCAAAGATCAAAAAATAGAATGGTCTCCAGGCAAGTTTAAGGTTTTGTCTACTCTGGTTATGTATATTCTATTCCCCTCCCTTTGTCACTGTATAAATTTTGTGATCTCATTCAGCTCTGGGAGATGGTCTCCATTGCCTAATGGTGATGGGTAAAATTCTAGAGAAATACATTTTGTGTCTAGTCCATTTTTCATTATTTTTGTTGTGATATTATTTTAACTTCTGTTTTAAAGTTCTAATTTTAAGTTAATACTAGGGAGGTATCACAAACTGACCCTGGGTCAAAGAATGAAGCAAAAGCATCAAGTCTCATGAAGATCCGGGAACAGGGCAGGCTATGAGGAGGAACTTCCTCAGACAAGTCACTTCCTATTTTGATTAATTAATCTTGCTAAATAAGTACTTTGCTCTTTTCCTTTTTACAGTGTGGCAAGATTACAAATTTGTATTCTCTAACTTCATCACCCTGAGACACAGCCCTAGTTAAGGCCCTGCCACCATTCTCATTTCATATGAATTCTAGAATTGTAGAGTCAGATGGACCACAAATGTCAACTAAGTCAGTGCCTGTCCAAAGTCTGAGTCCTTCCTATGATCCATTTTTACACATAATCATCCAGCTTCCATTCACTTTAACAATATATGTATTAAGCATTTACTCTATTCAAACCACCAAGGTAACAAAGATGAAAGAAATTTATAGTCTCAAAAAGCCTATGATCTAATAGTATAGATTTGCCATGCCAATCAGTCAGCATACATAATAAAAATATTATTTTTAAGCATAATAAAAAATAAAATGATGAGAGAAGGGAGGAAGAAAAATATGAAACTCAAATTCTTAACAAAAACAAAACCTTGTTGAAAACTATCATTGCATGTAGTTGGAAAAATAAATAATTTTTTGAAATAAGTAAATAAATGTAATGGGGGAGTTATCATAAAAGTTAAAAAAATAGCTCCCAACCAAGTGCTGTGGAATAAGAAAGAACTTAAATTCTTTCTTGTCCCAATTGGTGATTCTTCTAGAAAATCCCAAACCAATCCATAGGCTATTGTAGATTTGTGTAACTTGCAAACTCCTGGGTATATGCCCAGAGGCTCCCTAGGGGAGTCCACCCCTAGAGATAAGATAGATAAGTAATTGTACACAGTGAACATATAAGTTGCTTCTGCTTTATAAATGAAGTACTCCCACAGATGTATTAATTTTTTCAGGCCATTAGGGCCCTCTTCAGTAAATGACTGTCTCAGTATATGCAAGAGCACCTGAGAGGCTTGGAAGAGGCCATTACTGTTCCCATCCCACTCCAGGATGCCTCATTTATTTAAAAAAAGACAATTTATAACTTAGGAGCATCTACCACAGCATTATTTACTAGTGGTAGCAGCAGCTTCTACCACAAAGGAAAAAAACCAACTTAGCCTCTCTTCCCTTAAAGGAAGAGAATAAAAACTGATGGCCAGGCAAAATTTGTCTCCCCTGGGGCTGTAACTGCACAGTAAGTGGTTACAAAAGAAAGCATCAACAATCTTGCTGTTGGCTGTATTTTTCTTATGTCATGAGTACCAAAGGATAGATAGGAAGTAGATTTGCTATTTTCTAAGTGAAGCAGGAAGGACAAAGGCAAGCTGGTCCCAGTTATTCAGTGAATATTTCAATCAATCCCAGGTCTCCCTAGAATTCATAGGTTTTTAATCTGGAGTCATGACCCTTTTTTTTATTTATTTTTATTTTATTTTATTTTATTTTAGGTTTTTGTAAGGCAAACAGGGTTAAGTGGCTTGCCCAAGGCCACACGGCTAGGTAAATATTAAGTGTCTGAGACCGGATCTGAACCCAGGTACTCCTGACTTCAGGGCCGGTGCTTTATCCACTACGCCACCTAGCCACCCCCATGACCATTTAAAAAAAAATTTTTTTTGATTACATTTTATTATAATTGGTTTCCTTTATAATTCTACATATTTTATTTTATTTAGGCTTCTTCCCACATTACTAAGGGAGCCCATGGCACAAAAAACAGAAGACCTGAATTATATGGTCATGATGCCACTGCTGTCCTATCATTCCCCTTCCAACTTGGCTTCCTTGTTTTCTTTGCTTAACCTAGTTCTTTAATAGGGCAAACCAAGATTACTTGCTCTCTATCAATACTTAATAAAGCTCTTGAACAATGTTTTAATGTGTTTTTAAAGTCCTCTGGAATTCTATTTAATTGGGGTAAGGGAAGAAAATTAGAGACAGAGAAACAGAGAAGATCCCCCAAGGTGGCTGAATGCATCATGGACTAAACAATAAACCCAGAGCCCTGGGTCTGATGAAGCCCAGTTAGTACATTAAATGACAAGGCAAAAAATCAGGAGCAGGACAAGGGAACTTGGAAGTTGCTAAGTTACGGGTGTTGTTTCCGGTTGGAAAAAGACTGAGTATTGTAGACTAAGAACACAGTCTACAGCATCAGCAAACTTTACACCGTTTGCTACATATCCTACAACTTCTATGGGATTCAGTTTCTCCATTTCATCAATAAAGGAGTTAAGGAAGGGTAGGACAAAGAGAAAATAAGCACTTAAAAAAAAAACAAAGGAATGGAGCTAGTTCCTTTTACTTTAAATCTTATGATCACTTAATAGTTAAACATAATAATCTTTGTTTCCAGTTAATCATATCTAAAAGAAAGTTGGTCTTTAAGAAATTAGGCTAAGCACTATTGTCCAACTGATTATATTTTGATAGACTGGATATAGCTAAGTACTATATATATATATCTATATATATCTATATATATACATAAACTCTATCTAAACTTGATATTTGTGTATATGAAGGTGTATGTTTATATATATATATATGTATATATGCATGTATATGTATGTTTGTATGGATATTTACATAATAAAAATATCTATCCAGATAGATTGATATGGTGTCATCAAGAGAATCATTATTCCATGGAGTATTGTTTGAGAAAGTATTTAAGTATTGTTTGAGAAAGATATTGGTTCTGGTCATTAAAAGAAATGAATGACCAGAGGTTTCTGATTGGTCTTTACCTGTCTCAGTAGGAGGGGAGTGGTATGGAATGTACCAAAGAAGATTAATGATGAAGACACCTGAGCCTTCCACTCAATGGACCCTAAAGAGTAAGGAAAGATAGCATTCAGGCTTTTTCTAGGTACTCCTGTGCATTTCATCCAAGTGGGAAGGCTGAAAAGGTCTATGTCTCTCAACATTACTGTCATCAATGGAGTGAAGTAGGGATGTGTGCTTGCTCTCATGCTTTTTAGTATGATGTTTTTAGCAACATTATCAGATGCCTTCAACAAGGACAAAAACACCATCAAGGTCAGCCATGGCATAGGAGGTGGATTAACTTGAAAAGGATGCAAGCCAAGATTAAAGTGGAAGGAAAGTTGGTGCGTGGTTTTTGTTGTTGTTAAATGATTGCTCATTCAATGTAGCCCCTGAAGTTGAGATGCAACAAAATATAGATCAGTTCTCTTCTGCTTGATCTAATTTTGGCCTAACAATTCAACCATACATGAAGTATGGTTGCTTACAGCAAACAGTAAAAATTTGAAAACAGTGAATAAGTTCACTTAACTTGACAATATATTTTCAGTGATATACACAGACATGATGAGGTTGATTCATGCACTGCCAGGGCTATCTCAGTGTTTGGGAGACTCCAAAGAAAAGTGTGGGAAATAAGAGGTATTAGGCTGTCTACCAAAAGTTCTGTAGAACAAATAGCTCTGTAAAGCTGTTATACTGACCTCACTGGTGGATATCTGTGAAACCTGGACATTATATAAGCACCATGCTAGGAAACTGAATCACTTCCATTTGAATTGTCTTAAAATGATTCTGAAGATCATCTGGCAAGATAAGGTACTGGATACAAAGGTCCTTCAAGCTAAACAGCAGAGTGCAACTCTGATGGGCTGGCCATATTATTTGAATGCCAAATGTACATTTATCTATAAGTCTATTTTACTAAGAAGGCAGGTATTCACAGGGTGGTCAGAAGAAAAGATACAAGGACACTTTCAAGGTCTCTCTGAAGAACAGAATCAATTATGTGACATGGAAGACACTGGCAAAAGACCACCTAGCATCTCATAACTGCATTAAAAGAGGCACTGTGCAATTGAACAAGGCAGAATATCAGTAGCTCAGATGAAGCATGAGATACACAAATTTAGAGACATCTCCACTCCATATGTTCACATGTCTATTTGTACCCAACCTATGATAGAGCCTTCTGAACTCCCACAGTCTGATCAACCAGTGAGACATACTTTATCTTGACTCCAACATAATGATGCCATTTTGGTCCTTTTCAAGACTCTCCAGTGAACTTCATGTAAGTGTGAAGGTTAAGTCTATCTCTTAACATTACTGTTTGATAACTTCTACTCAAGGAAAGAGATAGAAAACAAAGAGGTATAAAATAAAAAGATTGGAAGCCCCATTTTAGGTTCCCAAGGCAAGTCTATATTCTTGCTATCATGTTCAACTACATTGTAGCTGTAGGGAAAAAGAAACTTTAAGGGGGAGTTGGCAAAGTCCTAAATAACAAAAGAAACCCAAAACTGCATCTTCTTGATTTCCTTGAAGAATGTTCTATGTCCGTCATCAGTCTTCTTTAGACTTTCCACAGTCATGGGGAGTTATGAGGACCAACCAAGAATTGATAGTGCCTAATTTTTAGCAAGAAACCTGAAAATACATCCTTTCTCATTGAGTCAAATCACGCAAGTACAACTCCAAGGGAAGTTATCAGTCTAGAAGATATATGGGGAAGACTCCATGATTACTCCTGGCATATATAAAAATAGAATTTGTAATTGAAGAATTTGAGCAAAAACAACCAAATAATATTTTTATAACCTATTTTAGAGAATAATACATTAAAGAAACAAATCACTATAGACCCATTAGAATCTTTTCCCTGATATCCAACTGTTAAATTAGACAGTGATTGATACTTGTGGATAAGTGCCTAATTTGAGCTTGGTATACTTTTCAGGCTTAAGTTAAAAAAAAAATCTACTTGGGGGGGCGGAGCCAAGATGGCGACAGGAGAGGACCTTCTCTCAGTTGCTCTGGAGCAAAACTTAGAAACTAAGGACTCTGACTACATTTTTGAGAGACAGAACCCACAGAGGGATCCAGTGAGGCAATTCTCCAATCCAAGGTAACCTGGAAAAGAGCGGAAAGGCTCAGCTTCACGGGATCGAAGGGGTGGCCCACCAGTGGGGTAGCTGCCAGAGCAAAAGAACTTCAGCCTCCTGGAGACAGCCCCAGGGCACTGGTAGCCATGGCTTACAGCAGCAGGGAAGTTCCTGATCTACACCCTGGGGAGTATCAGGCTTGGGGAACTGGGTGGGCGGAGGGGGACAACGACTTCTGCCAGAGCAAGCATGTGAAGCCCAGCCTCAGGGCACACAGCCAGCAGCTTGGCCAAAGCAGTCCAGATCCAGGAGCCAGAAGCAGGCGGAGTCGGTAAGCAGGAGACCCCAGGGCATGAACTCAGCCAAGGGAGGGGAGTGAAGAGAGACTGCCCAGCTCTGTCCTCTGCCGCTGAAACAGGACTCTAGGGCTCTGATCACATTCAGATCCTGATCACAGTCTAGGCCCCCCATAGAACAGCAGCCCCCCACTACCTTAGTCCCACGGCAGAGGGTAGCACTTATGGTCATTCACAGACCAGGAGGGAGGACAGAGCCTCACACACTGAGATCCTTGTGGGAGTGTCCCAAAAGCTCAGGAAGCACCCCCAAAACCAGGCTCAGGCTGGGAAAATGAGTAAGCAGAGAAAAAAGAGGAATACCATTGAGAAATACATTATCTATGATCCCAAGAAGGATCAATATACCCAGTCTGAAGATGAGGAAGAAGAAGCTCCTGCATCTAAAGACTCCCAGGAAAAAACAGAAATTGGGATCAGGCCATGATAGAGCTCAAAAAAGACTTTGAAAATCAAGTGAGGGAGATAGAGGAAAAATTGGGAAAAGAAATGAGAGAAATGCAGGAAAAAACATGAAAATGAAGTCAGCAGCTTAGTCAAGGAGATACAAAAAAAAAATGCTGAAGAAAATAACATGTTAAAAACCAGCATAGGTCAAATGGATAAAACAGTTCAAAAAGTTATTGAGGAGAAGAATGCTCTAAGAAGTAGAATTGACCAGATGGAAAAGGAGATAAGAAAACTCTCTGAGGAAAACAAATCCTTCAGACAAAGAATAGAACTCAGGGAGATTATTGATTTTACAAGAAATCAGGACTCAATACTTCAAAACCAAAAGAATGAAAAATTAGAAGAAAACATGAAACATCTCATTGAAAAAACAACTGATATGGAAAACAGATTTAGAAAAGATAATTTAAAAATTATTGGAATGCCTCTAAGTCATGACCAAGAAAAGAGCCTTGACACCATTTTTCAAAAAATTATTACAGGAAAATTGCCCTGATATTCTAGAAGCAGAGGGCAAAATAGAAATGGAGAGAATCCACCGATCCCCCTGAGAAAGAGATCCAAAAAAAAAAAAACCAACCCCCAGGAATATTACAGACAAGTTCCAGAACTCCCAAGTCAAAGAGAAAATATTACAAGCAGCCAGAAGGACACAATTCAAATATCATGGAGCTGCAGTCAGGATCACACAGGACTTAGCAGCAACTACATTAAAAGCTCGTAGGGCTTGGAATATAATATTCCAGAAGGCAAAAGAGCTTAGAATGCAACTGAGAATCAACTACCCAGCAAAACTGAATGTCTCTTCCAGGGAAAAAGATGGACTTTCAATGAACCAGGGGAATTTCAAATGTTTCTGCTGGAATGGCCAGAGCTGAACAGAAGGTTTGATCTTCAAATACAGGACTCAGGCAAGGCACAGAGAGTGGAGGAGAAGGGGAAAAAATGAGGGACTTAATGATGATGAACTACATGTATTCCTGTATAGAAAAATGATACTGATAATACTCATATGAACCTTCTCATTTTATAGAGCAGGTAGAAGGAGCTTTTATAGATGAAGCACAGGAGAAAACTGAATTTGAAGATATATTGTGGTATAAAAATGGAGTCAGTAGATAAAAGGGAAATGTAATGGGAGAAAGAAAAAGGAGAGGGGGAATAGCCCAAGATATTTCATATAAGAAGATTTTTCTTTATTACAATGAATTATTGCAATATGGAAGGGGGGAAGGCAAAGGGGAATGAGGGAATCTTTACCCTCATCAGAGGTAGCTAGGAGAGGAAACAGCATATATACTCAATGCAGTATAGACATCTGTAGTAAGAAGGAGAGAAGGGGGGCAGGGGGAAGGGCGGGGTATGTGAGTGATGGAGGAGAGGATGGACCATGGGGGAAGAATGGTCAGATATAACACATTTTCTTTTTTACTCCTTGCAAGGGGCTGGGATTGGGTGGCCTGTCCAGGACCATAGGGCTGGGTGGATGCTGGGTAAGGGGTGGTATGGGGGCTCGGGGCCTCTTGGCCCCAGGGCCAGGGATCTGTCCGCTGTGCCACTCAACTACCCTACAGCAGAGTCATAGTGAAAGGAGAGAGAAAATATAGTTCATGGTAGTAAAGAAGTATGAATGGAGGGAGTTGCGATCAGCAATGGCAACAGCGGAAAAATATGGAAGTAACTTTTGTGATGGACTTATCCTAAAGAATGTGATTCACCCGTGATAGAGCTGGTGGTGTTGGAACACAGACCGAAGCACATTATTATTATTATTATTATTGTTATTATTATTATCATTATTATTATTTTCTGGGGGGTGTTGCAGGGCATAATGGGACTGGGTGGGCTGCCTGTGGCCCCATAGCAGGGTGATCTTTGGGTGTCTAAGGCCAGATTTGGTCTTGGGTGCTCCTGGCTCCAGGGCCAGTGCTCTGTCCACTGTGCCACCTGGCCATACCTACAATTATTATTATTGTTATTATTATTTTTTTATTTTAATTTTAATGTTTTTCTCTCTCCTTTACTTTATTGCTTATGCGGGTCTATATTTTCTTGGGGGGAGGGGGTATAATGTTTACCATTAAGATTATTTTAGTAATGTATAAAAAAATTATTTGTACAAAATAAGAATAAATAAATAAATAAAATTTTAAAAATCTACTCAATCCTAAACCAAAATGGTACCAATTTTTTCAGACCTACCTCAAATATTTTTCTACTCCATGAGAAAGGTGACTCCCTAAACTAGAAATGATCTCTCCATTTACTAACACTTATATACTTCCTATTTTCTACTTTGTAATGTAGTTATTTTAGTTCTATGTTCTAGCTCCTAAGTGAATTATAAGTAAGCTGTGTGTGGACAAAGACTGTTTTATTCAGTTGCAAACACAAACACACACACAAAACCACATACTATGTAGTAGAGTGCTCTCCACATAGTAGTTGTTCAATAAGTGTTTTTGGAATGAATGATATTTAGGAGGAAATAAAATAACCTCTGGAAAAAGCTCAAACCTAGAGCATGACCTACAGATGTCACCGGCAGTAATCACTGTTTTGTTTTTAGAAGTCAGTGAAAGAAATGGAAGTAATTGTTCAAAAATTCAATGTAATTCAATAGATAATTGCTATGTCCTAGGCACTAGGGGAAATTAAAAGTTCAGATAACACAGGGGTCCCTATCCTAATGGAAATTAGTCTAGTACAGTATACCTTTCAGAGGAGAATCAGTAGAAATTCAGAAATGTGGGAGTATTGGAGGGGGTTAATTGGCTGCCAGATGTTTAACCTTCTCCCAAAAATAATAGTCACTCCCATTTACATAATGCTTTTAGATTTAGTGCTTTCCTCACAGAAAAAAAGGTCTTGGAAGGTGGAGGAGAGTGGTGGTATTATTCTCCCCATTCTGCAGATGAGGCAACATAGTCTCAGAGAAGCAAAGTGACTTGCCCATTGTCCCACAGCTAGTAAATCCAGATCTTCTAGTTTCCTACTACATCTTCTCCTTCAGTTTTGAAATTCTCTAATGTGCTTGGTATGTATTATTATATGTTGTATTTTCTAGGTTGGTGTCTTATCCTCCGCACATCTATAAATTCCTTGAGGTTAAGGACTAAACTTTAAAGTTAACTAAACCTTACATCTCCCACTCTTTTCACCCAAAATTGTTCTCTGTACACAGAAGGCATCTAATAAATGTTTTCACAGTATTTTATTGTACAAGTTTCTTCCTCTCAGACTCCTTCAGCAGACTGATCTACAGAGCTTGCTGCCCCTCCCCACAGAACTCCACCTAGGTGGAGTCTACATGTTTGTCCTTCCTTTCCATGAAGATCATGACATCAGGGAAGTGATGTTATGACTTGGTCTACAGGAGTCCCTGGCAAAGGATGGTACAATAAGAAGAGCACACTGTCCCTTCTAACTGCCACTCCAGGTGAGCACAGTACAACCTCCCTGGACCTCTCACTTTCCTCTTCTATAAAGTGAAAAGGGTGTTCAGATCCTTCCAGATCCAGAACTCAGACAGTCAGATCTGGTGAGTCCCATCAAAAGCAGCTGTTTGGGGAAGGGCAGGAATGAGAAGGAAGCAAAAGGTTACCATTGTTTTGGAAGGGTCATCCCCAATGCATCCAAAAGCTACAAGTCCTTCACCTGACCTTAGCCTCCTAGACCCAGCTTGGTTTCAGCTGCTGCTCCCAAATCTTCCCCCCTAACTCCAATCCCATGGTATTCCCAGAAGCTGCCCCCCAATTCATCAGAAAACTACAGGACCTTTCACCTGACCTTGGCCTCCCAGACACAGCTTGGATTCAGCTGATGCTCCCCAGTATTCCCACCCAGTGCTACTGGATTCCTGGAACTTATTCCCTCCAAAAACGACAAGCCCTTCCACCTGACCTTGGCCTCCTTGACACAGATTGCGTTCAGCGGCTGCTCCCCAATATTCCCCCAACCCCAATCCCATTGGATTCCCGGGAACTGTCCCCCTAATTCATCCCAAAACTACAAGACTTTCACTTGACCTTGACCTCCCAGACACTGCTTGGATTCGGCTGATGCTTCCCAGTAGTCCCCCAACCCCAATTCCGTTGAATTCCTCTGAAAACGACAAGCCCTTCCACCTGACCTTGGCCTCCTTGGGTTCAGCTGCTGCTCCCCAATATTCCCCCAACCCCAATCCCATGGATTCCCGGATGCTGCCTCTCAGCTGAAGGAGAGGGCTGAGCTGTGGGCACGCGGGGGCCCTCGCTGATGTTCTAATGAGGGGATTATTTCCTCTCCCCGTTGCTCTTGGAACCTCCGCACTCCCCGGGTCGCAGCTTTGACAGCGGTACCTCCGCGGTATTTTTCCAGAGCCAGGATCGGCCCTCCCCTTCCCACCCTCGGAGCCCTCCCCTCCCCTCCCCTCTGGGGTTTGGCTCCGCATCCTCTTCCCAGAGACACTAAGTGCACAGCTCCAACCCCGAAATACCTAAGTACCAAATGAGTCACCAAACCTCCCCAGGCCCCGGCTCCGATGAGCCTGGGTGTGCTCAGGGGGAAAATAGCCCGGAGAGGAGAGAGGGGGAAACTAGACAGGAAAAAGAGCGAGTTGGCCGGGGGGCCTGACAGCATCTGAGTGGGCTGGAGGAAGGGCGGGCGCGCAGGGGAGCCAGGAGGCGGGCAGCAGGCAAAGGTGGACGGGGAGCGGGGGGCCGCCCCGCCCCATCTGACTCAGCCGCCGGGGAGGCCCCCTCGGGAACTACAAAAGCCTGGCTGTCTAAGAAGCCTCAGCTGGAGGAGGCACCTGACTGCCATCCTCCTTTGTTTACAAGATCTGACTTTTCGGGCTTGAAGTGCTCTTTCAAAGGGCCTCCGCTAAGGCTGTTACCCAGAGAGCTTGGCAGCCGATCTGTCCCGGGGCCAGCTCGTCCCCCCTTCCAAGGGGCTGACAATGGAACAGGGCGAGCCTGGCCCGTCTACTGGGGCCGGCCCTCCCTGGCCCTCAGAGACGACTGGAAAGAAGAGGTGACAGCTCCTCTACAAGAATTTAAGGTCTCCCCCCACTCCCGCAGCAGGGGCTTACTCCCACGAGGCAACTGGTGCCTCCCCATCAGAAGATGGGTATTTGGGGTACATATATATATATATATGTATATATATATATATGAAGACCCAACAGGTTCGGCCCTTGAAAAAAATCTGCCCAATGGACTGACTACATGGGGATTTTCCTGGTCTACTGACCTTCCCACCCCCCCCCCCAACACCTTGTTTTTGGACTCACCTGTCAATGACAAAAATTTCTACAGAAGTCATAATTCATGTTTTTACAGCCTATGGTTTCTATAGCCTATAATTTCTATGGACTATAGTTTCTTTTAAAAAATTTAAAATGAATTTTTGTATTTTACATAATTTTTCCCACCCCACTCCCCTCAGCAAGTCCAGTGAACATTTGTACATGTGCATTTGTGTTTAACATGTTTACATATTAGTCATGCTCTGTATGAGGAATTAGAATAAGAGAAAAGAAAGAAAGCCATGCGATAGGAAAGAAAACAGAAGAGAACATTTTAAAAAGTGAGCTTAGTGTTCATTCAGATTCTGTAATTTGGGTTTTTTGGTTTTGTTTTTGTGGATAACATTGTCCACTGCAGGTCTCTCAGGGTGATCCTAGCTCTCTGAACTAATGAGAGGAGCTGCATCCAGTGGTGGGATTCAGCTGGTTCACACCTGTCCTGCAGAACCGATGTAATTTTATGCTGAGTTCCACAAATCTGTTGTGAATTTATTGACTGCATCCATCAAAGTTGATCACCTCACATTGTTGTTGATGTGTGCGATGTTCTCTTGGTTCTGCTCCCTTCACTCAGCATCAGTTCCTGCAATTCTTTCCATGCTTCTCTAGATAGACTGTTTCTATAGCCAATTATATTTATTTATCTATTTGTTTATTATTTATTTATTTACTCGGCAAGGCAGTAGGCTTAAGTGGCTTGCTCAAGGCCACACAGCTAGGTCATTATTAAGTGTCTGAGGTCGGATTTGAGCTCAGGTACTCCTGACTCCAGGGCCTCTGTTCTAATCACTTGGCCCCCTAGCTGCCCCTATAGTCAATTTGTAACAAGGCTCTTTTCTCACAACAAACCCATGTGAGCGTATATATAACCTCCATTTTACAGGACACTGTGCTTGGGAGAAATGAGAACTGTCTATGGCACACAACTAGGTCACAGTTTGTATTTATTTGTTTGTTGTCTCTCCCATTAGAGGGTGGTCTCTTTGAGGTCAGGGACTGGCTTTTGAGCTTTTTTTTTTTCCCTATCCTTAATGTTTAAGCAGACTTTGGGGGGATTACTAGTTGTTTAATAAATGTTTATTAATTGGGAATCAATAAGGACCTATAGGACATGGGGCAGCTAGTTGGTGCAGTGGATAGAGCACCTGCCCTGGAGTCAGGAGTACCTGAGTTCAAATCCGACCTCAGACACTTAATAATTGCCTAGCTGTGTGGCCTTGGGCAAGCCACTTAACCCCATTTGCCTTGCAAAAACCTATTTTAAAAAAAAGACCTATAGGACAGAAAGAGGTGGACAGAGCTACCAGGATATGTCCTGTAGATTTTCAAGTTTAATTTATATTTCTCTTCAGCTCATGGCTTTTCACCAACTGGTCAAATAACAATCATTTATTGAGTGTCTACTATATGCCTAACCCAATCCAACTCAACAGACAGTTATTAAATGCCTGTTATGAGTACTGTGTCAGATAGCTAATAGGAATTCAAATATAAAATTTTAAAAAAATGGTCCCTGCCCTCAAGGAACTTACATTCTTGGGGGGGGGGGGGGAATACAATATGGTACCTAGTTAGTATATAAATGATGTTTGTCCTTCATTGTTTAAAAAAAAAGATCATGACATCTGGAAGGTGATGTCATGACATGCATTTGAATTGGATTTGAGAGGAATGCTGTGCAAAGTCACCAGCCTCACTTTTCTCTTCCAGAGCCATCTGAGTCCAGTGGCCAGATATGAATCAGGATGACTAGAGATAACTTTGGATGGGAGGCAGTCCAGGTTAAGTGACTTTCTCTAGGTCACTCAGCTAGTAAGTATCTGAGGTTAGATTTGAACTCAGGTCCTCCTGTCTCCAGGGTTAGTGCTCTACCCACTGCAACACCTAGCTACCCAGCTAGTACATAAATGATTATCAGCAATGCATATCATGGAAACAATGTAAAGACTATCAGATTGCCTTCTGTTGGGGGGAGTGGGGAGGGAATGGAGGGAGGGGAGAAAATTGTAAAACTCAAAACCTTACAAAAAAGTGATTGGTAGAAACTACTAATATATATATATTACATATTGTATATATAATATATTATATATGTTATATAATATATATTATATATATATAATTGGAAAACAAAAATATTTACATAATCATCTGAGAAAGGAGTAAGCATTAACAATTAGGAAAATCCCAAGTCTAAGACTGAAGTCACCTTGGTCATATGTGTTCCATAAATATATGCCTCTCTCTATTAGCGTATATTCTGTGTGTTTACTTTTTCCATTGATGCTGTGTATTTGGCAGGTGAATGTTTTATGTTCTCATAATGCCATCTCAGTAAGTAATTTTTTCTTTGAAAAAAAATCCAGAAAGGTTTCTGATAGGTGCCTGAGAGTTGAGACTTGAAGGAGTGTAGGGATTCTAACAGATGGACATAAGAAAGGAGAGTTTTCTAGGCTTGCTTCATCAGATGCTGGAAACAGTTCAAATCTCACCTTTGCCACTTATTACTCATATAAATTTAGGTAAATCACTTGCTTGGCTTCTGTTTGGGAAATTGGATTCAGTAGTTTCTAAGATTACTTCCAACTCTAAATATTTGAATCTATTATCTAAAAGCCAGCTTGCCTAAAATGTGAAGGTCTTGAAGGGGAGTAATGTGTCATACACCTAGAAAAATAAACAAGAACCAAATAGTAAAGCATTCTAAATGCTCAATACTGTTCCTGGGGTTCTAAAGTGGGCATTTTGGGAGGTAGAGGGAGATGATAATCCTTTAAGACAGGCTACATTGCCAGTGAGCTGACTTTTCTCACACTGCTTTCTGTGGCTCCTTCCGGCCCAAACCAGGAAGTTCAGGGGCCAGTTTTAAAATAGTGATAAACAAAGCAAGTTAATTTGAGTGGTTTACATTGGTAGCTCTAATCCTAGGCTCCAGCTGCCTGCAGTCCATGGATTTGAACTTGACCTTTCGATTTGATCTTCCTCCCTCTGCTCTCCCACCCCCATCATTCACAAGCATAAAACCAGATGCTAGTGATTTGGAAAGTGAAAAACCTGATTTAAGAGGAAGTTGAATATTTTACATACTAAGACCTCAGTAGATAGGAAGAAAACAACCCTGTGATATGTGGAGAAAGAAGCAGGTACAGGACTTGATGAAGTTCATGAGGTTTCTTGGAAAAGGGCGAACTATTTGCTTGATTGTCATAGCACTATGGACTACCTAAAATACTCTTTGAAAATGATGCTGGAGAGGTTTTTTTTTTTTGAGAGTTCACTGAGTTTGTTGTCATATTAATTGCCTAATATGGGCTTGCTGATTCACACATTTTATAGAAAAAATAGAAAATATATTCAAAATGTCTGAAAAGTCAGGTGTGTACAAATTCTTCTATTTACAGTTACAGGGAGACAGAAGCATCAATGGCAGCAGCTACACCTCTTGGTTTGGGGGCTTTGCAGATACAACCTTGGGCACATTTGGCACAACCTGCTGGACAGCAGGAGTAGCAGCTTTTCTTGCAGGAGGTGCATCTGCAGGATTTACATTTACAGGTGTTTGCACAGGTGCCTCCAGTCTCACAGTTGCAGTTGGGGTCCATGGTTGGCAGGTCAATGTCAGACACCCAGTTCTCAGAAGAGAAGGATGAATGGGAGAGGGATGTAGTCAATTCTGGATATTATGGAAAGTCCCTGGTCTTGGCCTCACATGCCCTTAAGTTACAGTAGTGAAAGAACTTGAAAATCTGAGAATTTTCCCATGATTTTGCCATATTGTTGCAAACCCTACTAATGTGTGAATTAATATGAATGTTCCTTATGGATAAATCTGTTCTTGACACTCTTCTCTTCAAAAAATCTTTGGTAAAACTTCATTTCCTCCACAGGAAAATTCTTAATTTCAGGACTTAACAAAGAGTTTTGGGGCAAAAACAGGCCGACAGAAGTACAAAAAAAATGAAGGGTTCACGTGTACCATGAGAAGCCATCTATCTTGGGAGTACCTGCCTTTCAGGCTTATTGGGTTAAAATGAGATAATATTAGAAAGAAAGAAAATATTTAGCCCAATGTCTAGGACATAGTATATCAATTAAAATACTTGTTCTCTTTCCTTCCCCCATAGATTATTCAGCCCTGAGGGATTCCTCAGGTCTCCCCATCAATTCTTCAACAATCATGTAATGAAAGGCCCCACACCTCCACCTCTATAGGAGAGACAGGGATGCATAGGAAAGAGAAGGCTGGCCAAAAGTCAAAAAGATCTGAGTTCAAGTTCTGTCTCTGATCCATATTAGGTATCTGACTATGAGAAAGTGATTTAACCTTTCAGTGCCCCAGGTAACCCTCTAAGAGGATAAATTGTACAGAGGTTTGAGTTTTTATATACTAGGTGTTCCCTAGATCAACAAATTACAGATCTGAATCCCCCTCCTTCCAGCAAAGACACCTACAAATAAAAATTTAGCTAAAATACTGTCAGACTTAGAACTGAAAAAGAGATTTCAAAGCCATCAACTCCAATTTTTTTTTTAATTTTGCAGTTGAGAAACTAAGAGATGGTGATAAAATGCACTGGTAACTGATTAGGTTAGATTGAAAAGCAGCTTGGCACAGGATAAAGGGTTGGCCTCAGAGTCCGGAAAAGCTGCTCTCAAATTCTCCCCTCTAACAAGAGTAAGTGGTCCAGAGCCACTTAACCTTAAATCACTTCATTTCTCTGAACACTCCATTCCTTATTTGTAGGCATTTGGAAATCCAGGCCTGGAGTTCAAAGAACATGTTCATATGACAGAGAGAGAGAGAGACAGAGACAGAGACAGAGACAGAGACAGACAGAGGAAAAAGAGAGAGAGACAAGAGAGTTAAAAAAAACAGATATAGATAGATTTGAAGATTTTGCATAGAAGGGGTAGTTGAAGCTATGGGAATCAATGAAACTGAAGAGAATCAAGTAAAAAAAAATAGCCATTGGTGGAACATCAAGAAAATGAGGAATCAGTAAAGAGATGATTAAAATGGCAAAAGGAAAATTAGATAAGTGTAGCATTTTTGAAATCAAGAAAGGAGAAAATGTTCCAAGGATGAAATAATAGCAACAAAAGCTGCAGGGAGATAAAATAAAATGAGATACATTTAAAAAAATCTTCAGGTTTATTGAATAGGTGATCATCATAAGCAGTGTGGTATGATGGACAGAGTGTTAGCCTTGGAATAAAAAAACAATCTGGGTTCAAATCCTGCCCCTGATAGTCACTAGCTGTGAGACCATATATAAATACACAATCTCTCTGAGCCTCAGTTTTTTCATCTATAAAATGGGGATGATGATATTTTACTAAGATAATAATGCATGTCAAGTGCTTTAAAAAACATTAAAATATGACATAAACATCAATTTCCTAAAAACTGCAAACTAAAGAATAACCTCAAGGGTCCCTTCTATCTCTAAATATATGGTCCTATAGACTTCCTCAGCTTTGTTCTGCTGGAAAAACATTTTTTTCTTGCCACCTGCCTATCCTCTTGGATTTGTTTGCTAAATGAACTCTGGTTTAACCAGGCAGAGCATCCTATTTATTTTCATTCCTCTCACCACACCCTCTTTACCCAGGAGAGCTCTTTTCCTTGGACCTTGTAAATCATTCCTAATCCTCAGCATAGCTATCCCATCCTGCATGGAGGTGGGGATTTGGCAAGTGACCTATAAAGGATGCAATGCTTCACTCATTCAAGGCCGTGGATGGGGCTCGGAGCTTGGATTGGATACTGGGCCAAGACTAGCTCCCAGGAGTTTGGGTGTGCTTCTGGAAGTATAGTCAGGATTGAAAGGGGAGCAGCAAAGATAACCATGAAGGGCTACCAAGTGAATCATTTCAGCTTGTCTTTTTTTTCCCCCTGAAATTCCTTGTAAGTTGGACAACCAATGGCTTCATTTCCTCTCTGAGCTGGAACTTTGGAGAAAAAAGAAATCTTCCTTCCTCTCTTTCCCCAGATTCTACAATTAAACTGAATTTCTGATTAGTTGGGGAAGCAAATCACTCTCATGAAGTGGTTGTCTTTTGCCAGAGGGAAAATTTGGCTGAAAGTATGCATTAAGCCCAGTTTTTAATTAATTAATATTGTACCCAAGAAACACTGAGTGAGAACATCACAAGGAGATTTTTGCCATAATCCTACATCCCTAAAATATGAAAACTCTGGGGAAGTCCAGGCCCCCAGCAGGAGCCCATCTGTTGTGTTTCTAATGTGATACTACTCTGTTTATCTTTGTTGGATTCTCTCACTAAGTGCCAGGAGGGGAAAAAGTGATATTTTAAAAATTCATCTGCTTGTATTTATGCAAACACATTTCTAGCTAAGTGTGTGCTGAGGAAAAGCAGAGAAAAAAGTGTCTTCAAAGGGTCATTGTGGGGCTATGCCAGAAAAATAAAGAGAACTGGAAGCTAAATGTGAAGAGAAAGAGTTGGATTCTAATTCAGCATACTATTTTTTTGTAAATTTCATTTATTTTTTCCAACTACATGCAAAGATAGTTTTCAACAATCATTTTCTTTTGGTAAGGTTTTGAGTTTCACATTTTTCTTCCTTCCTCCCTCCCTTTCTCCTCCCCTTCCCCCTGACACAAAACAATCTGAGTTTATATATACAACTAAACAAGTATCCATATTAATCATATTGTGAAAAAAGAAGCAAATCAAAAAAGGGAAAAAATCATGAGAGGGGAAAAAACCCATAATACAATAAAACAAATTTTAAAAATTGATTTGGTCTGCATTCAGACTCCATAGTTCCTTATTTGGATGTGGATGGCATTTTCCATCACAAGTCCTTTAGAATTGATTTTGATTAATGTACTACTAAGATGAGCAAGTCCATCATAGTTGATCATCACACAATGTTGCTTTTAGTCTATACAATGTTCTTCTGATTCTGCTCACTTCACTCAGCATCAGTTCGTTCAAGTCTTTCCAGGCTTTTCTGAAGTCCCATTCCTCAAGATTTCTTGAAACAATTGTTTTATCACATTCATATACCACAATTGGTTCAGTCATTCTCCAACTGATGAGTATCCCCTCAATTTCCAATTCTTTGCCATTATGAAAAGATCAGTATACTTTTATTAAGCATTTACTGCATGAAAAGTACTATGAGAGGCATAGAAGGTAATGAAAAGGACTGTTAGCAGAATATATGTCTTTAAGCAAATAACTATAATACAGTACTAGAGATGTTAAAATGCATAACCAAGGCACGAAAGCCCAGGTTAGTTTCTGTATTATTTCCAGGGCAATTCAATCACACACTATACTAGGCACAGTGACTTTGTACTGACTGTCCTCATGCCTAGAATTTTCCTCCTCTTCATGACTACCTTTTGACTTTTCTGGCTTCCTTCAAGACCCATCTTGAGTTCCATCCTCTGGAGAAGGTATTTCTAAGTCCCTCCCATCTCCCTCTGCCATGCCTTCCCATCTTATCTTGTCTTCTATCTATTCTATTTCCATAGCTTATCTATACTAGGAATAAAAAACATTTTGTCTTCCCCTTTATAGAACTCTTTTTTGCCCTTCTTTGTTAGCTCAGAACTTAATACAGTGACTAACACATAGCAGCAATATCTTAATAAATGTTTCTATCAATAAGCACTTATTAATCACCTACTATGTGCCAGGCAAAATATAGTTCCTGACCTCAAGGGGGTTACATTCTTGATCGGCTGAAAGTCTAGCTGCCACATACAAAGACAAGCATTTCATAGGTAGGCGTTGCCTTGAAAGAGTTTATATTATATTGTGGAAACACACACACACACACACACACACACACACACAGAGAGAGAGAGAGAGAGAGAGAGAGAGAGAGAGAGAGAGAGAGAGAGAGAGAGAGAATAAATACAAAAGAAAAGGTAGGCTCAGAAAAGTCCTGCTATTGGAAGTGGCATCTGAACTTTTTTTTTCCCATGTCTCAAAATCCTTTCCAGAAACCTGAAAAACTATTTCTAATTTAATTCAGTAAAACATTTAGTAAGCACTAACTGTGTGTTAAACAATCAGAATTTATATAGTATCTACTATGTGTCAGTCACTTTGCTAAGCATTTTATAAATATTTCATTTGATCCTCACAAAAACCCAGGGAGATAAGTGCTGTTATTATCCCCATTTTATAGTTGAAACTGAGGCAAATAAAGTTGAAGTGATTTGCCAAGGGTTACACAGCTAGTAAATGTCTAATGCTGAATTTGAATTCAGGTCTTCCTGACTCCAGGTCTAGCTCTCTACCCATTGTCCTATGCAGAAGACAGAGTACTGGGAAGAAACAATGATTAAATAAAAACTAACCCCTGCCCTCTTGAAAGGATAAGGTAGATGGATAGCAAAATGATTCAGGATAAATATATTAGGGATAGAGGATTACACATTTAATTGATCTATGTAGCTCCAAGACAAAAATATTTCCTCTACTAAGGCTGGTCATGACTTTCTTTATATATTAAAGTCTTAAAAAGTTGCCTGGAAGCATAGGAGTCCAAGGTGGAACTCTCAAGGCCAGCCCTCAATCTACTGTACTTAAGTTACATGGGAGTGGGGGGGGGGGGCGAGAGATCAGAAAATGGTATACAGGGACATTCTAAAAATCCCCCCTAAGAACTTTGGAATTGATTGTGCAACTTGGAAGGCACTGGTACAGGACTGCCCGGCATGGTATGCCCTTATCAGAGAAGGTGCTGTGTTCTATGAGCCAGAGAATGGAAACAACTCAAAGAAAATGTGAGATGTGTAAGTTTAGTCTTCGCATAGGCTATTTGTGCCTAACTTGTGGTAGAACATTTTGAGCTCTTATTGGTCTGATCACTCAGTCAGACACACTGTAACTTGTCTCTAAAATAGTGAAGTCATTTTGGTCTTCTTATTAACAGAGGACAAGAACCAACCAACCAATGCCTTCTAATATTAAACAGGCACAGAATAAAGTTTTATGAAGTATGAGAGGGGAAAGTGCAAGTCACCAGTTGTGAAAATCATGGAAGGCACTCTGGAGGAGACACTATTGGAACTGAACAAATAAGCAGGAAGACTTTATAAGAATAGGAAATTGTGGGAGCATAGCTAGGGAGAAAGGACAGCATGTTCAAGGAAGAGAGCGTAGTCTGGTTTAGCTGGATTATAGTGTAAAAATGAGATAATGCCAAGGTGTGTTGATACAAGATTATGGAGAGCTATGGATGTCAGGAGAAGTAGGCTGAATTCTACTTCTTATTAAATGAGATAACATTTGTATAGGATTTGATACCATAGGAGCTTAATAAATGCTTAAATCCTTCCTTTTCCTTTATTCTCCTTGGGAGGCCATCCATCAAAACTTTCTAGAGCAGGGAAGTGGCACAACCTGATCTTAATCTGACATCGATATGGTCTATGGGTTAGAAGGAGAGAAAAATGAGGCAAGATGACCTTTTGGGAGACTATTTCAATAGACTTGACAGATGGGAACGTGTGTCTGGACTAGTGTGCTATCAGCAGGAATGGAGAAGAAGGCACAGATATGAGAAACTTGGCAAATGTTGAATCATCAGGATTTGGACATTATAGGAATTTGAGATGAAGAAGAAGAAAGAATAATATGGAATACTGAGAAAAAATTATGGCTATCATAAAAACCCGGGAAATCAGATGGTAGGGGAAGTTTGGAGAAAATGAAAAGCTTAATTTTGGGAATTCTTTGCATTTTGAGTAACTGATAAATTATCTAAGAGAGATACCTTATAGATAACTGGAAATACAGATATGCTGTTCTGAAGTGAAATCAGAGCTGGGTGTTAATATTTGGGAATCATTTGTAGAAGTGCTAGTTGAAACAACAGAATGTTATTGTCAAATGAAAGAGAGAAGAGGAACAAGAACAGGACTTCAGGGAACTACCATTTTAAAGGAAACAGAAGGCAAATCTAGACGGTAAAAGATGGGGATGGAACCAGTAGAGTATAGTGCCTCTAAAACTAAAAAGAGACAGCAAACTAGTAAAAAATGATAACTTGTACTTATGTAGCCCCATAGGTAAGGATGTCCAATTATTAAATATTCAGTGTGTGCATTTACCCCTTAAAAAGCAGTAAATACTACAAATCAAGTCTTGATTTATTGTTTTGTAAATTGTCTAGACTTAAGAAAGTCTAGATGGAGAAATGCATTTAATAAGACAGATAAAACATAAAAAGATGTTCAGTGTATTTATTATATATTATTAATTTTTTAGAGATCCTGTCATGAAACATTGACCAGTGCATCTCTGACTGTAGAAGAAGCTTCTTGAGGCCCCAGAGATTTCCTTGCCACAAGTTTTTTTTTTTTTAGATTTTTGGCAAGGCAAATGGGGTTAAGTGGCTTACTCAAGGCCACACAGCTAGGTAATTATTAAGTGTCTGAGACTAGATTTGAACCCAGGTACTCCTGACTCCAGGGACAGTGCTTTATCCACTGCACCACCTAGCCACCCCATTTACCACAAGCTTTTTATCTGCTTTCATCTTCCTGAACTTTAAAAAAAATACCTTGGAAACTGCTTTTATTTAAGTATTGGAATATGATTTTCATAAAAGAATTGTTTGAACTCTTGAGTTCTGAATGATTTATCGTACCAGATGCCAATATAGTCTTGAAGACAAGAATCAGCAAATCACTATGGGAGGGAATTGTTAGAGGTAAGGGGGAAGGCAGTCTGATTTTGGAGAGAGAGAGAGAGAGACAGAGAGACAGAGAGAGAGACAGAGAGAGAGAGACAGAGAGACAGAGAGAGAGAGACAGAGAGCGAGAGTTTCATTAGGGGCAGCTAGGTGGTGCAATGGATAGAGCGCTGGTCCTGGAGTCCTGAGTTCAAATCCAATTTCATATACTTAATAATTGCCTGGCTGTGTGACCTTCAGCAAGTCACTCTTAGCACCATTGCCTTAAATAAAAAAAAATGTAAAAAAAAATTATAAAAAAATTTAATTTGTTTTCATCTATATGCACATGTATATTTTTAAGTTACAAAATTTCCTTCCATTCTCCCTTCCCACCCTTCTCCCCTTACTGGTGAACAGTCAGATTAGCATTCTACAAACATATTTTGATAAACATGTTTACAGGTTAGTAATTTTCAGTATGAGAAATTAAAATTAAGGGAAAGATTCATAAGAGATAATTGTTATAAAGTGTTCATCAGATTCTGAAGGGTTGGGGTTTTTTTGAGGGTGTGTTTTGTTTTGTTTTTCTTCCTCTGGATGAATTTTATTACATTTCATTTTTTGTGTTCAGGGTAAAGACTGAAACTTTTCTGAATAAGAACCACCTCCAACCACTACTATTGAACACTGAATGTCTCTGGAAATTATCCTTTGCTGCAGTCTTGATAATGTTTTGAAATGAATTCAACCTAAAATTATAAGACAGAACAATGGCATTAATATGCAAAACTTATAATGCAATAAAGTCAATTTGATGGCAATTGCAAGTCAGGTCAAGTTGTTCATACCTTTCTTGTGCTATTAAAAATAAGAAGTATAAACTCAATTTGACAATAATCACAAGTTGAGCCAACTTGCTTTATACTCTTCTCATTCTGTTAAAATAAGAAAAAAAAGAACTCCATTCCCATACAGATTTGCAGCAGATATATTTTCTAAGCTCAAACTACAGTTCCAGTAGCATTTTTCAAACCTCAGTGGAAGCAAAAACTAATTTCTATATTTCAAAATTAACAGATGAGCAATCAAGTTTTATGATAGGGAACATTAACTTTGTACTCCAAAAAGAATTTTATTTTTCTCATTAGTTGACCAATATCATAAAAAATTATGCCAAGTTTTTGTGGTTATGTTTTGAATTTCGTCAATAAACATTTGTGGAAATTTATTTTCTCTCTTGTTATATAATTACCTACACAATATCCTCAGTTTTGCTTCTTATCCCAGAAAGGCTGACATACTTTTATCTTGCCCTTGACAGAAAAAGGTTGTCAACCTCTGCTCTAATATCTAGAACACCTAATACTAGGTTGCATAGGGCTTTGATGCCAGCCTAAGGCATCTGTACTTTGTTCCATAGTCAATGAGAAACCATATAAGGATTTTGAGGAAAGGATTGAAATAGTCAGATCAATACATAAGAAACAATAATCTGGTAAGTGTGTGAAGAAGCTAGTTTGGACTGAGGAGACAGAAGAGTCCAGGATATGAATTAGAAAACTCTTGCAGTAGTTCAAGTAAGAGGTAGATAGGTTCCATTATTTAACAATGTTTTAAAAAGGGAGGATAGAGTTCTATGAAACAGAGGTTCACAGTTTCAAAATACAGAATATTCCAAAAGTTTTGGAGCTAGATAAGCTTAGGATATATCAGTTCTATTAAATATAGGGAAATGTCCATTTTCTTTGGGATTTATGTCACTCCTTAACTCTTTATAATCTGACTTCCAACCTCATCATAACATTGAAACCACTCTTTTCAAAGCTACCAGTGATCTCTTAGTTGTTAAATCTTTTTCTCAGTTCCCATTCTTCTTGACCTCTCTGTACATTGATCACTCTTTTCTCCTTAATATTCTCTTCTCTCTAGGTTTTTAAGGACACCTCTGTACCCTGGTTCTCCTCCTACCTATAGGACTGCTCCTTCTCAGTCTCCTTTGCTGGATCCTCTTCCAGATCATACCCTCTAACCATAAGTGTCCCTCAGGGTTTTGTCCTAGGCCCTCTTTTCTTCTCCCTATCTACTACTTCACTTGGAGATCTCAACAGCTCCCATGGATTTAATTGCCTTTTTTTAATGCCGATAATTCTCAAATCTATCTAACCTGTTCTAATGTTTCTGCTGACCCTGAATCTCACATTTCCGATTGCCTTTCAAACCATGATTTTCCTAAAGTACAGATCTAATCATTTTACTTCTCGCCCCATCTTCATTATACTACAATATATTTCTTTTGCCTGCAGAAACAAATGCAAAATCTTTTGTATGTTCAAAGCCCTTCATAACTCAGCCCCCTCCTATCTTTCCATCCTTCTTATACCTCATTCCCTGCCACATAGTCTTCAATTCAGTGATACTGACCTCTTGACTGTTCCTAGCACAAGACATTCAATTTCCTGATTCTGGGCATTTCCCCTGACTATTTTCCATGCCTGAAATGTTCTTCCTCCTCATCTCCCCTCACTGGTTTCTCAGACTTTATTCAAATTCCAACTAGAATCCCATCTTCTAAAGGAAGTCTTTCCCAGCCCCTTTTACTCCTAGTACTGTCCCTCCATTAATTCCTAATTATCCTGTATATAGAATTTGGGGGGATATATGAGTATGTACATAGATATAGATATAGATATAGATATAGATATAGATATATACATCTATATATCATTCATATATGCCTATATTATGCAGCTACATGTTTTAGAAATATGTGATATAAAATATATGTATTGTATATATCTATATACAGGAATAAATGCATATGCATATATCAGCATGTGTGTTTGTATAGATGTATATGTGCACGTGTGAGCATGTAAATGTTTATATGGAGATATGTGTAGTTATGTATATATGTTTATGTGAATGTATAATATGTATATAAGTATATGGATGGATGGATGTAAATATATAGAGATAGGTAGATAGATAATACTTGTCTCCTTATATCGTGAGCTTCTTAAGGACAAGAATTGTCTTTTTTTGTTGTTGTTTTTTTTTAGGTTTTTGCAAGGCAAATGGGGTTAAGTGGCTTGCCCAAGGCCACACAGCTAGGTAATTATTAAGTGTCTGAGACCAGATTTGAACCCAGCTACTCCTGACTCTAGGGCTGGTGTTTTATCCACTGCACCACCTAGCCGCCCCAAGAATTGTCTTTTGCCTCTTTTTATATCCTCAGTGCTTATCACAATGCCAGCATTAGTAGTGCTAAATAAATGTTTATTGACCATCTAACTGTTAAGAATTTAAAATTTTTTTATTAGTAATACTAATAACGCTCTACTTACATCTGTGGTAAATCAAATGTTTGGGGAAGCTCTTTCCATCTTTGGGCTTTGTTGAAGTAGTCCAGGAAAGAAGCATAATCAGCACATATAAGGTGGTATGACAGAGTAGAAAGCTCCCTGGCCTGGGCAGGAAGCCAACCTTGGATTTGAATCTCAGCTCAGACCCAGTCATTACAGCCTAACATTGTTTCACCTGCCTATACTTTTGTTACAAGGACAGTCTTTCTTTTGGTGGGGAGGGGGAAAGTAGTAATAGGAATGTAGAAAGAAAACAAGAAATAGAATCAACAAAACATTTTTAAAAATACACAAAAGAGAACAGAAGGAAATGTGAAGTGGACAAAGACAAGCAGAGCAGTGTTGATATTATCTCATGATTTTCAAAAGATATTTTTAAAACAAGGTGTATGTAATAGATTCATTTCCTCAAACATAACCCCACATTTTCTCCCCTTGTTTGTACATGGAAATATTGATGTTTGGTGGTGATTTTATAGTTCATAATTTTTTAAAGTCAAAAATAAAACTATTGATTGCTTGACCTCCTGGGGATTTGGCTTTTTTTTTTTGATGGGGGGGACAGTGTGGTTCTATGGAAACCAATCAAATCATTGGTAAACATTTATTAACCACCTACCTCCTACCAGACACTGAGCTAAACACTGAGGATACAAAAAAGAGACAAAAGACAGTTCCTGCCCTTAAGGAGTTAGATCTAAGTGATAGGAAGGAAGGAATCAAGTGTTTAACAAAGCACAAACTATGGATCAGGTTATGGGACAACTGCCTTACAAGTCTTATCTCATTTGCTCCTCATAATAACCCTGGGAGGAAGATGATCCTAAGACACCTTGTTTCAATTCCTAACTCTGCTACGTTTTAGCTGCTATGGGATCTTGTAGAAGTCACTTCATATTTGTAGACCTCAGTTTCCTCATTTAAGAAAAAAAAAACAGAAAATAACATAATACCCACTTCACAAGCTTATTGGAAAGTAAAGATTCTCTAAAATGATGATCAAATCCCAACTGATATGAAAGTATTTAAACAGACTAGGATTAATCCCAGCCAATAGATAGTTTAGTAGAGTGACAGGTTCCTGGCTTTGGAGTCAGAACCCTTGGGTTTTAATCCCCTCTCTGATACTATATGGGTGGCTAGGCAAATCCTCCCTGGACCTCAGTTTCTTCAACTGTAAAATGAGGGAGGTGGACTAAATGGTCTATGATCCTCTTATAAAGAGAATTCTTTTCATAATTATTGTCAATAGAAATAAGCAAACCAAAAACCTGTGAAATCTCCCTCCAGCCCTGAGATGGCTTCTTTCCAACAACTAACAGCTGTGTTCAACACCTGAGAGGGCAGATTGAGTTAAATAATTGTGGTTAGGCTGGGCCACTGTGTTGCTGATGATTATCAAGGCCAGGGGCAAAGTAAATCCTACCCAGTTCTTATTATAGTTATAAAGGCAAAACTGCCTCCTGGATCTAATCATCATAGGCTGTCTTATTAACTCAATCCTGTCCTTGTATGTTTTTAGTCATAAATATCTTGTCTACATCAAATCAGGATTCATTTCCATGTCCCTATTCCAAATCCAATCCCCAGATCCTCCTCCCACCAGCTCTCCCTTGAGAGAAAAATGAGCCTGTGTCAAAGGTTGACAATTCAAGGGCCCTGTTGCCAGAGTCATATCTGCTGACATGCAAGAGTGTGGGCAGTGGAAAGTACCCTGGCTGAATCGACTCATATCCGACTTCCTGGAGATCAGAGAAAAATGCTTAGACCCAGGTTACTTGGTTTCCCCACTGACACAGCATAGAACCATAAGCCCAACTCTTTTTTACTTTGAATTCCTCTATGCCTCAGTTTCCCCACTGTCATTAACAACCCCCTAGGCATTTGGCCTCTCTCAGGACTCTGAGAATTAATGAATATTTATACAACATTCTGAGATAATGACTAGAACCAGCACAAGGTAGGGTGAAGACCATCATTAGGAGGCTGGGTAGACTGGTTGGGGTGAAGTCAGGACCCAATATAGCCTCAAGTTTAGATTAGAAGTTGCACTTGAATTTCTCTCAAAGCAAAAAAGTCTTTAGAAGTGATTGTTATTCTATTTTTCCCCTAGTAAAACATTTCCTTCCTCTTCTAGCTCCCACTTTGAAGATTATTACGTGGATAAATCCCTGCCTGAAAATGAAGGGCCTAGGATGTTGTCCCTGGTGAAGTCCAACAGGGGTCAAGTTTTAAACCTTCCTCCAGGCTATGTTGGATGTGGCAATGAGGTGTGGAGGGGAAAGTGCTGAATGTTGAATCAGAAGACTAGTCCTCATCAAATCTCCCCTCTGCTTCTTATTTACTTACCACTGCTTCTTCAGTGGACCTTAGTTTCCTGATCTATAAAAAGTGAAATCAAGTCAACAATCTCTAATGTCCCTTCTAGCTCTAAATCACTGACCTTTTGTATTTTTATGTTTTATCGATATTATAAATATTATTCATCTGATACTCACGAAAATAGAAGTCATTATTCTCTCCATTTAACAGATGAAGAAACTGATGCAGGTAGAGGTTAAGTGACTTGCCCTGAGTCACATAACCAATACATATCTAAGGTTGGATTTAAATTCAGGAATCTGATTCCAGATCTAGTCTAATGAGTGAATTAATGTACAGTGGGAGGAACCATTTTCTATTTAAGACCTGATATAATATGGGCTTTACTTTCAGAAGCATTCAAGGTTCCATTCCATCTGACTGATGCTCTCCTTCTAGAAGTGCACAGTCAGTCAGTCAACACTTTAAGTACCTACTAAGTGCTGGGATAAAAAAAAGGGCAAAAGATAGTCCATGCAAATGAATATGTACTAACAAAATATATTCAGGATAAACTGGAGATGATCAACAGAAGGAAGGCATTAGAATTAAGGCTTCCTTTGGAAGTGAGAATTTTAGCTGGGAATTGAAGGAAGCCAGGAGACAGAGATGAAGAAGCAGAACATTTTTCTTTTGGGGGGAGAACATTTTCAGGTTTGAGAGACAGTCCTAAATAATACCTGTGTTCTGGAAATAGAGACCATTGTTTGAGATACAATAAGGAAACTAGTCTTACAGGATGGTGGGGCTGAGGGCAGAGTAAGGTGTGAGAAGACTACAGAAATAGGAAGGGGCTGGGTTAAGAATGATAGGGTTTGAATGTCAAACAGAAGATTTTATGTTTGAAAATGATAGGGAACCATTAGAGTTTATTGAGTATGGGCATGATAAGGTCAGATGAGCACTTTAGAAAGATCACTTTGGTCACTGAGTGGATGATGGACTGGTGAGGGGAGAGAGTCTCGAGGCAGAGAGACCTACTGGGAGGCTATTTCCACTATGCTTATACTGTAAGAATCCCAAAGTGAAATATAGGCCATGAGTACATCAGATGTAAGAAATGTGAAGTGATAACTTCTGTTTGGCAAGAAGTACATTGTGAACAGGAAGTGGGTAGGAAGAGCAGAAGCCTTGTGGCTGGGGTGACTGCTGCCTTCAGATGCTGTTGCCTTTTACCAGAAAAGTCAGGACCTAGGGAAGAATGAGCAGAGAAAGAACCTAGGCCTCATGTTCCACATGATAACATCATTGTGACTGACAAGCCAAGCCCTTGAATGTGGACAAGATTTCACCAATGGCAAGTATTCACTGGAAATCTTTGGATATACATCTTTTTTTTTTAAATCAGACTTTAGTTTTCAATTATTCAATTTTCTTTTCTCCCTTTCATCTCCTTCTGCGAGAAGAAAAGAAAAGAAAAGAAAAGAAAAGAAAAGAAAAGAAAAGAAAAGAAAAGAAAACCCTTAATAACAAATATATCTGCTTAAGCAATAAAAACTGCTCTATTGGTCACATTCAAAAATATGTATCTCATTTTGCAATTTAGTCCATCACTTCTCTCATTGGGGGAATAGCATGCTGCATCACTGGTACTCTACAACCAAAATTGATCTGTACAAGAATTGAATCTTTCAAATTATTATTATAAATACTTTTCCTGGTTCTGCTCACTTTACTTTGCATCTGTTCATGCAATACATATTGAAATTTATGGAGCAAAGGTGCCTTTTAATCTGCTCCTACCACCACCATCATCACTGTCATCATCATCCTTACCCTTTCCCAAAATATATTTTGCCCTGATGACTTTCTCTAATAGTTTTTCTTAAAACTCATACATATCAACCAGAGCTCTTGACTCTAAGATTATTCTCTTCATTAGTAACATTATAATTTAGCAGAAAGAAAACTTTACTGCTGGGGGTGAGGGAAGGGAATAAGCAATTTTTTCTTTTTTTCTTTTTTGGGTTTTTCAAGTCAATGGGGGGTTAAGTGACTTGCCCAAGGTCACACAGCTAGGTAATTATTAAGTGTCTGAGTCTGGATTTGAACTCAGGACCTCCTGATTTCACCTAGCTGCCCCTGAGCAATTTTCTAAACACCTACTACTGAGTAGGCTAGGCTAAGCACTTTACAAATATTACCTTATTTTTTTTCACCATGCTGTTATTGTCCCCATTTTGCTGTTGAGACAACTGAAGCAAACAGAGCTAAGGTCTCACAGCTAGTATATGTTTGAGGTTGCTTTGAACTCAGGTCTTTCTGATTCCAGGTTCAACACTCTGTTATGAAGCTCCCAAATGAACTCAACTGGGAAAGTCAAATATCTAGATTCTTGTCTTAGCTTTATACCTAATCAATGAAGCAAATCATCTATAAAATTAAGGTTTTTGGATAATATAATAATATGATATCTTATATTTTATGACCACATTATAAAAACATTTTCATATAAATTAATTGTGGTCCCTGAGTTCTTGGGGAAGAGTCATTATTTACACACACATAGGTATGTATATATATGTATATATATATATATATACATATATATGTATGTACATATTTGTATGTATGTATATTTGTATATATTTGTTTTATGCATGTGTTTACATGTGTAAATATGCATATATGTATGTATATATACATATATATGTAATTTTTTTCCTATTTCTACTCAGAGCTTTCCTCTTTTGTTCCCTATGCTCAGTCCACTTCCCTAAATTATTCCAGAGAACTTAAATGAACTCCCTCCGAAAATTACTAGATGGCTACTTCTTCCTTTTACCAATTCATACCTAAAATATGTTTAAGCACAATGAATTTTGTAGATTATCTTGTATAGATGACTTGTGGCAAATTTTAATAAACATTAAATGCCTAGTATGTGCCATACACGTATACATATATATACACATATATATGTATATACAAAAATACATTATTCTCTTCATTAGCAGCATAAGAATTTAGTAGATGCTAGACTACAGTCTATTTATATCCACATCCATCTCTATCTCTATTCTCTCTCATCTCTATCCATCTATCTATCCATCCCTCCCTCTCTCTCCCTCTTCCTTTCTCTCTCTCCCTCTTTCTCTCTCTCTCTCTCTCTCTCTCTCTCTCTTTCTCTCATCTTGCTATCTATTCATCTATCCATCCATCTTCCCCCCGCCCCCCCATTCTCTTTAATTTTTTTCTCTCTCTCTGGTTCATCTCTATTTTAGTGACCTGTAGCCTTTATGCTAGCTGTCTTCTATGCTGACCTTTATAATACTGAGAGAGTCAACTACAGAATGTCCATGGTACTATGCATGAAGCACAAACAATAGTTAAGTCAGAGCTTCTGCCAAAGGTTCAATGGGCTATGGAATTGGACCTTAGATTTAAGATGAATTGAAGAGCTCCTAGCCACTGGATCAGCAGCAATAGGACCTAGTTGATTTCTGAGATTCAGAATTTTTGGAGCAATTCAAGAAAAAGGCAGGCCAAAAATTAATCAACCCAGCTGACTATGTTGCATGGGATTGGATTAGAGCAGAGGTGTCGAACACAAAATTCACAGCACTCAGGAGCAGGACCTGAACCAGATTAAAATATAATTGGGAAATATTTAACAAAATAAATAAAATATAATAAGGTATAAATAATAGTAGTATGTGGTTTTCTAAATCAAGATGCAGAGATGCTTATATAATAATAGCTAATATTTATATAGTGCTTACTATGTGCCAGACCCTATGCTAAGGAATTTACAATTATTATCTCATTAAGCCTCTTAAATACCCTGTGATGTAGGTGTTATGTATGGTTTAATAGCCCCCATTTCTATTTGAGTTTGGCACCCTTTGCAGATGATTGTGATTTCAATGCAGCCTCTGAAGCTGAGATGCAACAAAGTATGGATCTATTCTTTGTTGCTTGTGCTCATTTTGGTCTAACAATGAACACCAGAAAAACCCAGGTGCTCCATCAGCCAGCACCACACCATCCATATGTGGAACCATCGATTATAGCAAATGGAGAGGTTTTGAGGACTGTGGACAAGTTCACTTACCTTGGCAGTGTCCTTTCCAGGGAGGTACATATTGACAATGAGATTTACACTTGGGTTGCCAGAGCTAGTTCAGTATTTGGGAGGCTCTGAAAGAAAGTGTGGAAGAGAAGAGATATTAGACTAACTAGCAAACTGAAGATCTAGAGAGCCGTTGGGCTGACCCCATTGCTTTATGACTGTAAAATCTGGACAGTCCATCAGTGCTGTGTCTGGAAACTGAATTGTTTCCATTTAAATTGTTGGAAGACCTTGAAGATCACCCAGCAGAAGATACCAGACACTGAGATCCTTTTTTGAGTTAAACTAACTAGCATTCCAACATTATTTCAGCAAGTACAACTATGATGGGCTAGCCATGTTGTTCAAAGGCCAAATGTATGCTTGCCAAAAAGACTATTCTATAGAGAACTCACACAGGGCAGGAGCTCACAAAGGGGTCAGAAGAAATGATACTGAGACACCCTGAAGGTCTCTCTTAAGAACTTTGGAATTGATTGTGCAGCATGGAAGAAACTGGCACAGGGCTGCCCAGCATGGTGTGCCCTCATCAGTGAGGGGGCTGTACTCTATGAGGAAGGCAGAATTGAAGCAGCTCAAAGGAAATGTGATTATATGAAACACACATACCCCAGGTGTTCATATGGACTTTTTGTACCAGACCTGTGGTAGAATATACTGAGCTTGTATTGGACACACTGTAATTTGTCTCAAACACAGTGATGTCATTATGGTCTTCTTTGATAAAGAAGGACAAGAACCAACAATATGTATTATATATTTATAAAAATTTTTAAAGAGATGAATATGAGTCAATGAAGAAAATGGTATTTCTTTTACTGACATATCTATGAGAGAGATCATATATAATCATCAGTGTCAGTAATAGAAGAATAGATGCACATTTTAAATATTTACATAGAGTCAAGGATGATGTAGTTGATTTGGAGCTGAGGCCTCTTTCAAATTCCTGTTCCAACACTTACCACTTGTGTTATATATATATATATATTATATATAATTGAACCTTTCTGAACCTCTGTTTCCTTATCTGTAAAATAAGTATAATTCTACTTACATGATCCTCTCCACAGATTTTTTGTAAAAAATATACTTTATAACTTTAAAATACCAAATAGATCTGAGTGTTGTGAAATCCTTCTCACATGAAAAATGAAAAATCAATTAATGCCAGAAGACCTGAGCTCAGATCTTAGCTCTATCACTTAGCAAGTATGGACTTTAACCATTTCTCAGCTTTTATGTTCTCTGTCACCAGGCTGATAAGCTGGTAACCACCTAGAGGAGGGTCATGAGAGACATGACAGGTATGTTCAAGTATTTTAGGGAATGGAATATGGGACACGATGGAGGTCCAGAGGACATCAGCCAGGTGGGAAATTAAAGAGATAGCTGACTTGAGCTACTTCCTCCTGAAATGTCAGTTCTGAAATGTCATCAGAAGGAGGGGAGAGCCCAAGGGGCAGAGGCTACTGTGAGTTCCAGGGCTAATCTGATTTTGCAGGATAGAAAGGATGCTTCTCAAGGATGTAGGACAGAATGCAGAATTATTTTAGTTTTGTCCTTATGCCCCTAACTCTTAGCAAAATGTTCAGAACTCCTACTTATTAATTATTAATTAATAGGTTAAAGAGAAAAGACAATCTATTTGACCCCAGATGACAAAACTGGAAACCATTATAGGTAGGAAAAGTTAAGCTTGAGGTTAGAAAAATACTTCCTAACAATCAGAGATGTCTCAAAGTAACATGGACTATTTCAAAAGAGAGCACACTCTCCCTCATTGGAGGTACTTAATCAAAATCTCTCAGGTATATTTAGGTGGTAATTACTTGAACTAGAAGCTCTAATGACATCCTATTCTAAAGTTCTGATTCAGAAAAATTGTTCTAAAAATAAAACTACTTGCAATATGTACCTTGAAGAGTAGTTGGGATGAAAGTTTTTTTGTAAATTTTCAGTCTTTATATAAGCTCTGTTTTTCTTTTGTGGTCCCTACAAAACAATGCAGTAAAAACTATGTGACCATAGGGCTACTTGAAATTCCTGTACTCTGTAGAAGTGAATGATGGGAAAGAGGGAGGGAGGGAAGGAAAAAAAGGGAAAGAAGAAAAAAATGAAATTTATGCAATAACTTTATTATATATTTTTCAAAGGAATAACAAGTTGTATATAATAGATTTGCAGTTTGATATGCAATTATTTTTTATTATACTGTTTTATTCCATAAATAAATAAATACATTTTTAAAAGAAGTGAATGAGACAGGTAAGAAGAAGGAGCAACAGTGATCTACATGTTTAAAAATGCATTCCTCTAGATCCTGGGAATTTGTATATAATGTCCCATGAAGGTCATCTCACTCTGGTACTTGAGGGGGGGAGTGGAGAGCAGGGTAATATATAGCCATTAAGGAGCCCCAAAGTAACCTGAAACTTCCTAGCATACAAGCTTTTGTGATGGGGGCTTATGGAAGCTGGGCCACCTGAGCTGAGCTGTGCTGTAGTCCTGTGGGGTAGTCTCCAGAGTCACAGTTTTCCTTTGCTCAGAATGCAATTTGTTCTGGCAGCAAAGCCTGGGTCTGCAGAGCTTTTGCCATGAAAGCATTGGCTGGTAGAAGAAAAGCAAAATAAGCCCCATTAAGTTCCCATTATCCTAAAAATGAGAATCCCTGCTGGCCTTAATGAGCAGCTTCCAGGCCAAGCTGAGTGTCAGGAAGGCATGCAGGATGGATGCTGACCTCTGTGTGTATGTCACTGACATTATCAATGGCCAGCTGAAAACCTCTGGTTCCTCAGAGCATCACCCCTGCAATCAGCCAAGCACTTGGAAGCCTTGAAAAACAGCCAAAGGTGTAGCCTGGAAGCCTGGCTGGTATCCTGAAGGAATGATAAATAAGAACCTAGATTTACCTAGCACTCTCCTCAAAATCGTTCTAGGTGAATTTCAAGTATTATCCCAAATCACAAATGAAGCAACCGAGGCCAGAAGTGTCAGGGCCAAGATTCAAAACCATATCTCCACTTTGGCACCACTCTAATTACAGGAATTCCAGCTGTAGGGGTTCTTCCATCTCTTGTTCACTAACTGGGGATACTTCTCTCCTAGAGAGAGAGAGAGAGGCTCCTTACTGTGTCCTCTGTAATTTAGAGGAGAGTCTTATTCAAACCTGGATCAGACTAATTGATCAGTCCTTCTGTGGTTTCATTCTTACACTGCAGTTATATAGCTTGAATAAAGGGCAAATGCTGCAGGTAACCTCCTTCATCCCTGTATTGTGGGGTCCATCCATTAAGTATGCTGCTTGGACAGCTTCACCTTTAACCAGCCCCAGTTCATCCTAGGGGCTCTCCCACTTAAAGACTGAACAGGTCAGTCCACATCTCTGGACATGTTTCCTCATCTATAAAAAGAGGGTTTTTGGATTAGAAAATTTCTGAGGTCCCTTTTGGCTCTGGAACCATGATCCTATGATAAGATGAATGGATGACATGACCCCTAAATTTTTCCATGGCTAGAAGGTTTTTTTTTTTTAAAGGAGGTGGGGAAGGATGATTGAATGTGAGTTTGGGAAGTGTGGAAGTATCATTATATTATGAAAAGAGCACCAAAATTGTAATCAGAGAACCTGGATTTGAGTTCTTATCCCAAACCACTTCCCACCAAAATGACACAATCTGCTTCCTCATTTGCAAAATGAGGGTATTGCACTAAAATGATCTCTAAGGTCCCTTCCTGTTCTAAAGTTCATTGCTTCAAGAATTCACTCCACCAACATAGTCCAATAGTATTATGGAACAAGAGTTCACAGAGACCTAACATTCAGCTTCCAACATTCTCTCCAAACACTGTATCCCTCAATTCTGTAGCACATTCCAGCATTGAGGAATCCCGTAGACCTGCATTGTCTAATGGCACAAGATCAAGACTGCATCCTGTCATTCTTAGCACCATATATACCGAGTCTGCTGAGCATCCCTAAATTCTCCCTGATGTACTGTTACTAGAGCAATATATGAGATTATTAGATAGTATGTTGTATTGTTGTCATTATCACCACCAAGTGTAATGAGCCTGCCTGGTGCCATAAATTAAGGTGAAGCTATGTTCTCACTTCACAGGCTGCCAATAACTTTATTGTAGCAGTTGTCAAATGTGAACTTTCTTTTTTTAGGAAGAGTTGAGGAAGCTGTGAAATCTGAAAAGAAAAGAAGGAGGAAGTGTGATCCTGTGTGTATGTGGGGGGTGGGGATAATCTGCAAGGTAGGTATAGAATTCTTGTACACTCTCTTGTACACTCTCTTAAAAGTGAGAAAGTCTCCGTTTTGTGCCAGTGGATTAAGGATCTGAGATTCTGTACAATGTCTCCCTTACCCCCATCCCAACTCCCATGAATGTATTTGAATTCATTTTCATATTAATGTACCAATAATTTGCTCTCCTGAGTTGACCTTTCTCCTCTAGACCTTCAGGGTTTTCAGGGATGAGCTTGGCTGATTGTAACATCACAAATTGGTTCTGGATCTCATTAAGTCAGCAAATGAGCTTCACTGAGATGCTTGCCTCGGCTGAAATTGTAATAATTTGTCCAACTGGGCAATTACAACTTTGAAAGAGGAAAAAAAAAGCCCAAAACTTCCCAGGGGAAGGGGCGGGTTATGATTCATTTTGGATGTCTGCAGTATCTATAAATGCATAGCCACGTAGGGCTCTATGTTTTCTTCTTTTCAAGTTTATACTCTTATCCTACAGAAGACAGGGCTAGAGTTTGAACACCATCTCTCTATCCTTTGGAAAGTTCAAAACAGAAGTGGGCTCTCTGTAGGTCTGCCCCCAAAGCTCTTTGTTTTTAACAGCTATGTGTTGATTAAGAATCTTTTGGCATCATCCCAACCATTACTCTGTTTAGTTCTTACTTTTTCTCCCAGCATTTGCTGCCTTCAGGATTTCTTAACCAACCAGTCCTAGATTTTTTCTTCTATTTTTTCCCTACCATCCCTTCAGATTACTACAAATCCCTGATCTTTTCTTTGAAACTAGATTGTAAGCTATTGGTAAATTGGCAACAATATTAACTTAGTACCTGTTACACAAGGACATATTAGATACCTGTTGACAAAATCATCGTAATAGCTGACTTTCTTATTGGGCTTTAAATTATGCAAAATGGTTACTTGTGTTATTCTATGTGTGTCTTATACTTATCTATGCCCATAGCATGCATTGATATTTGCTCAATGAATTGTTGATTAAATTTTCAACAGTTAGAGTCAGAGTGGAATTTTGAATAGTGGGTCCACTTTGTAATTAGAATAGTTATACAGTTCCACATGACATCTAGGTGGTCATTACAAGTCACTTGTCCTCTCTCCAAGACTATAAGTTATAAGAAGCTTGATGCTCTGCATTGATTGAGGGAGATCTCAACAAGAGGCACTCTCTACAGCAATGAAATCACTAATTCAAATATAAGCGGTTGTTTTAAAAAAATTTTTATACAAGGCAATGGGGTTGAGTGACTTGCTCAAGGTCACACAGCTAGGTAATTAGTAAGTGTCTGAGGTTGGATTTGAACTCAGATCCTCCTGACTTCAGGGCTGGTGCTCTGCCCACTTTACCACCTAGCTGCCCCGGTCGTTTTTTTTTAAACCATTTATTTGGAAGTCATTTCTCTAGATTATTTCCCACTACCACCATCTCCATTCTCCATCTCCAGAACCATTTGTTGTCCCATGACTCCTGAGATGTCCACTTCCAAAACCATGTCCACACAATCCCTTGATTAGATAATTTCCTACCTTTTCCTAGCCGAAATGTTAAGACAAACTTTGTCCTGAGTATTTCATGACTCAAATACATTGTTTCCAGTTAATCTATAACCAACATTCTAATAGGAAGCTTTGATAAAACTAAGGTCATGTTTTCTGCTGGTTTGGATCTGGGATTGGTTCCCTCAACTCAGTCTTAATATTGTCTATTTACTATATATGTCTTCAGTTCTGGACCTTACACTAATGTTTCTGTATACTGAAAGTTTGGCATCTGACTTTACTAATTATTAAAATACAAAAGGAATTTTCCAATACTTCCTCTTCCAAAGTTACTGGACATGGAGATTATCAGAGATGAAATTTTGCTTCGATTTCTCTTTAGTTTCTATCATTGCTTGGAAGCTATTGGTTCTGGTCCCAGAAATAAACAGGAATGAAGAAAGGATTCTTTGATTTCATCTTACAATATGAAAAAAAATCCAAGCTTAAACTATCTGTGAGGCTTATCAATGGAACCTCACCTTTGAACAGCTAAGTGGAAGAGTAGGAAGAGTCCTGAAAGACTCATTTTCCTGAGTTCAAATATGGCCTTGGATACTTACTAGCTGTGTGACCCTGAGATCACCAAAGAAGAGATTGTAGACTGAAAAAAGAAAAGACAGTCAAGGCTAGAGCCTTGTGCTCTACCCAACCTGAGGGTCAGAAGGAAGAGGATCCAGTTATGAAGCCTAAAAAAAAGGAGCAGTCCAAGAGGTAGCAGGAAATTTGCATGAGAGAGAAGTATCACCAAATCAATGAAAGAGATTATTAAGAAGTAGGGAGTGGTTCCCTTTATCAAATGCTGCAAAGAAGGTCAAAATGGGACTGAGAAAATTTCAGGTGATTTGATAACTTAAAAAATCATTGGTAACCTTGGATAGTATACTTTCAAACTGAGTCTCTTATGGAAAGCAAATAAACTGTATTTATTCCAGAGCTTATTCCATTGTTTGACACAGAGTAAGCACTTAATAAATTATCTGTCTGTCTGTCTATACATATATCTATTGCTGTATCTTTCATCTATCTATCTTATTTATTCATCTCTTTCTGTCTGTCCTTACTTCTCTGATTGTTCCTTCTCATTCTCCTCAAAGTCTAATCCTCCCTACTTTATCTTCTGTGCGTAACATAGGACTGGGCCCCCATTATATGTATAAAGAACAACTTGCATCTATTTTTTTCTATTTTGAGCTTTTTGTTTTTGCAAGGCAATGGAGTTAAGTGACCTGCCAAGGTCACAAAGCTAGGTAATTATTAAGTGTCTGAGGTTCGATTTGAACTCAGGTCCTCCTGACCATAGGGCAGGTGCTCTATCCACCAAGCCACCTAACTGCCCCCCCAACTAGTATTTATATAACATTTTTAAGATTTACAATTAATCAATAAACATTTATTAGGCACCTACTATATGTCTTACAAGGTATTGTCTTCGCACATCAATCCTGGGGACACAGTGACTTTCCCAGCTAGTAAATATCTGAGATTGGATTTGATCTCTGGTCCTCTCTACTTCAGGATCAATGCACTGTGTCACCTAGAGACCCCTGAAGGGTTCTGAGGCAGGATGCTGAAGAAAATCTTTAAGTGGAGCATTTTCCCCAAATTGCCTTCACCTTTTCTAGTTGCATGTTGCCTAAATCTTTTTTGTTTGGTTTGTTTCCTGGTCAATCACTATTGTAGACTGAAACTGGATTCTTAGTATTCAGATGTGGTTAGCTTCTAGTTTTCCCCAAAGCCAGGAAAAGATCTCAAGTTTATCTCTTATTTTATAGAAGGTGTGGTTGGTCTAATGCTGTCCTCCCAGCTAGCGTTTTCCTTCTGATAAGAAAAAACTTCATCTTCTGATGACACATTTGGGGTTCCCAACAACATGTGGACTTCTTTTCACACCACATTGTCTCCTCAACTGTCCTTAGTTTTCGCCTGCTTCCTCACCTTAGGAATCTTTGCTTTTGAAATACAGGCTTGTGAGAGGAAAAGCAAAACTGTATCACTGTCCCTTGGCAAGATGCATTCAGCATATGAATTCTGTCAAATTCTGCCACTAGCTTTCCACTGCTTATAGGAACCTGGGGTTCTGGAATTTATCAACTGAAGCTGTCATCTTTTCAGCCAAGAGACTCCGCTACTGCCTCTCCTCACTACCATCTTTGGGGCAGTGGGTCAGAGTATGCCCAGAGAGAGCTATGCAGAAGAACAGGCTTCACACCCTTGAACTCAATCAAGCAATGAAGCAATTAAGCATTAATTAAACTACGAACTTGCTTGCTCATGGTGCTAAGTACCAGGGATCAAAACATCCAATTGAAATGTCTTGAACTCTCAGGGAATTTAAATTCTATCAGGGGAATCATTTTGAAAACAAAAAAACTCTGACAAAATAAAAAAAAATGCAAGGCAATTTTGGGATGAGATTATAAAATAGGAAGATAAGGAATAGACTCACAAAAGATACTTGAATTAAGTTTTTTTCATTTTTAAGGATCTAGATCTATTTTATTTTTTAGGTTTTTGCAAGGCAAATGGGGTTAAGTGGCTTGCCCAAGGCCACACAGCTAGGTAATTATTAAGTATCTGAGACCGGATTTGAATCCAGGTACTCCTGACTCCAGGGCCAGTGCTTTATCCACTGTGCTACCTAGTCGCCCTTTATTTTATATTATTAAAATAGTTTTGTTATAAGAGTAAACATACCCCCCCCCAAGAAGATGAGAAACCTCAAAAATAGTGAGAGAGAGAAAAAAAATATACTTCAGTCTGTGTTCAGATTCCAATGGCTCTGTCTCTGGGGTGAGTTGCTTTCTTTATCATAAGTCCACCAGAGAAGTTGAACTAAATTTTTTTTTTGCAGGGCAATGGGGTTAAGGGGCTTGCCCAAGGCCACACAGCTAGGTAATTATTAAATATCTGAGGCCGGATTTGAACTCGGGTACTCCTGATTCCAGGGCTGGTACTCTATCCACTGCGCCGCCTAGCCATCCCCTGAACTAAGTTTTGAAGGAAGAGATACTCAGATTTAGAAGTGAAGAGTGAGTATTCTAGCTACAGGTACAATCCATGCAAACTTACAGGGATGGAATAAGGAGTGTGTCATATTAGAATGCTGGACTATAGAACATATGAAGGGATGGAATACTCAAAAAGTCTGGAAATATACATTGTAACCAAATTATAAAAAACATTTTAAAAGATAACCAGAGGAGTTCCAATTTGATCCTAGAGGCAAGATGGAACTACTGGATTTTATTGAACTGGACAGATCTAAGTTTGAAGAAGATGAATTTGACAATTTTATGAGTTCATTGGAGAGTGGAGAGATCTGAGGCAGGAGGTCAATATGGCCAGAAGTGATAAGGGCCTAAACTGGGGTTGTGACCATGGGAATGGAGAATTTTGGAGGGATATAAGAAATATTCTTTTTATAGACATAAAAATCAGTAGGGAGGTAGAGGTAAAAATCACTAAGCTTTGGCAAGTGATTAAACATGTGGGGTGAAGGAGAGTGGTCAATTAAGGATAATTTCAAGGTGAGGTACCCAGTGACTGGAAGTATGGTATATCCTTGACAAAAAAAAAATAGAAAGTGAGATTGGGGGGAGGGTGTTTATTTTAGTTCTTTTTTGGCCATGAAGAGTTTGAGATGCCTATGGGACACCCAGGTGGAGATAGATAATTTGGAATTGATAATTGGAAATGTTGGATTAGAGGTCAGATGAAAGACCAGGGCTAGACACAGATCTAAAAATCATCTGCGTCTGCATGTTAACTTGATACTGAAACAATGGAACCTAAAGAGGGCATTAAATGGGAAGATAAACTGAAAATAGAGAAGAGAACTGGGTCAGACCCTTGAAAGTATACCAATGGTTAGAAGGTAGGACATATACTCAGCATTGATGAGCCCAGCAAAGTATCCTGGGAAGGAACTGTGAGATAGGTGGGTTCTTAGTTCTTATTCTTAAACTTTTTCTCTTTTCCAGGAGTTTAAAGGGATGTTGCTTATGTCTGTAACAGCCCCAACCTACCAGAATTCAATCAATCATTGTAGTTGTTTGTACCTATAAGGACACACAGTTAAAGACTCAAAAGTCTGCAACCTTTATCTTCTATTAAGTTCCTAGAAAAAGTCTTTTATGCTCTTCTCCTTCCTCACCTCCCACTCACTTCTCAATCCCTTTGCAATTTTACATCCCGATCTGGATAGGGCCACACCAGCTGACTGAAAGGATTTTGTTCAAGGTCACCATGTAGATCTCTTTATTGCTAAATCCAGTGAGTCTTTTTTTCCAGTCATCATCTCTCTTAGGCTTCTGAAGCTTTTGACACTGTTGACTACTCTTTTTTCTTTTCTTCTTTTTTATTAAAGATTTTATTTATTTTGAGCTTTACAATTTTTCCCCTAATCTTACTTTCCTTGTCCCCACCCCCTACAGAAGGCAGTTTGTCAGTCTTTACATTGCTTCCATGGTACACATTGATCCAAATTGAGTGTGATGAGAGAGAAATCATGTCCTTAAGGAAGAAACATAAAATATAAGAGATGGCAAGATTACATAATTAAGATATCAGTTTTTCCCCCTAAATTTCAGGTAATAGTCCTTGGTCTTTGTTCAAACTCCACAGTTGTTTCTCTGGATACAGATGGTATTCTCCATAGCAGACAGCCCCAAATTGTCCCTGATTGTTGCACTGATGGAATGAGCAAGTCCACCAAGGTTGATCATTGCCCCCATGTTGCCGTTAGGTTGTGCAGTGTTTTTCTGGTTCTGCTTATCTCACTCGGCATCAGTTCATGCAAATCCCTCCAGGCTTCCCTGAATTACCTCCTGGTTTCTAATAGAACAATAGTGTTCCATGACATACATATACCACAGTTTGCTAAGCCATTGCCCAATTGAAGGACATTTACTTAATTTCCAATTCTTTGCCGCCACAAACAGAGCTGCTATGAATATTTTTGTAAAAGTGGTGTTTTTACCCTTTTTCATCATCTCTTCAGGGCATAAGCCCAGGAATGGTATTGTTAGAGCAAAGGGTATGCACATTTTTGTTGCCCTTTGGGCGTAGTTCCAAATTTCTCTCCAGAAAGGCTGGATGAGTTCCCAGCTCCACCAACAATGTAAGAGCATCCCAGATTTCGCACAACCCTTCCAACAATGATCATTATCTTTTCTGGTCATATTGACCAGTCTGTGACTACTCTTTTTTCCTTGGATTTTCTCTCCTCCCTGTGTTGTTTTCAGGACAATGTTCTCTCCTGGTTATATTCCTACCTGTCTGAATACCCCTTTTCATTCTCTTTTGGTGGATAAATTCCAAACCCTGCCCTCTATATGTGGGTGTACTCCAGAGCTCTGACGTAGGTCCTATTTTTTTTTAGTCTCTGTGATCTCTCAGTGATCTCATTAGTTTAAAGGATTTAATTATCTCCTCTCTGCAAATGACCTCCATATTTACATATCATACCAACATCTCTCCTGAACTTATCCCATGCCATCAACAGCAGACTGGGCATTTTCTGAATGATGTCCCATACTCATCACATCCTCAACATGTCTGGAATAAAACTCATTATTTTCTCCCCAAATTCATCTCTTTTCTTTATATTCCCCTACTTCTATTGAGGACATCATCATCCTAATCACTCAGGTCCACAATCTTGGGATCATCCTCAACTCTTCTCACTTTTTTTTTTACTATTGATATTTGATTATTTACAAATATTGTCAATCGTATTTTATCTCAAAATCTGTCCATTTCTGTCCACCCATAAGACTATCATCCTAGCTTAGACCTTCCACACCATTCAACCTGGACTATTGTGGTAGCCTCCTACTTGATCCCCCCGCCTTCCCAGTTTTTCTTTCCTTTCCAGATCATCGTCTAATCAAGTTCTAATTTTATAGTCCTAGAACATAGAACTGACCATGATATTTCCTAACTCAAGTAGCTTCAGTGGTTTTCTATTGATTCTAGGATAAAATATAATTCCTTTGTGTGGCATTTAAAGCCTGTCACAGTCTATTTCCAACCTCCTTCCTGTCAGGTTTTCCATTATTCTTCTCATTGGGGAAATATAGAAAGAGCTTCAATAATTTACTCTTTGGTGCTTTGCTCAGCCTTTTAAAAATTTGAAAGCTAACAACTTTACTGTCCAAGGGTTGTCTTACATATAAGGTAGAATCACATGAGCCTTATCATGACTTTACATAAGGATTATGGTCCATAAGTGTTATTCATTAGATTCTTCATGGGTATTATGGGTCACAAAGGTTTTTTAGTGTATTTTCCTGAGTTCCTACATAATAAACATTTCATAGGGTCATAGATTTAGGGTTAGAAAAGTCATCTATTACTATTGTGAAAGAAGCTACAGACTGATCTATGGGAAATCTTTAGTATCCTGTACTATCTGGCATTGACCTTCAATAACCCCACACAAGACTTTTCTCCCTACCAATCAAATCAAGGTCAGGTGCAGTTGTGCTGAGAAGAAGGGAAGCCTGTTGCCTCAGAGAGTCTGGACTGGGCTTGTTTAGCCCAGCTAATGACACCCAAATCACCCCCAAACTCTACAACACCCAGGAGGAATTGCAAGATAAGGTTGGTTGGAGAAGGCATAGTGGCTTCCTCTGTGGTCCTGGGAAAGAGTAAAAAATGATGCCACATTCTGAAGCATAGGACTAGGAGAGGACTTTGAGGCAGCCAGAAAACACCAAGGGGAAAAAGTGTGCCCTTCTAAATTTCAGCACCCTGGATAAAACTCAGTTACCCTATCCTGGTTTTGACTCTTCCAGATACAAGCTAATCTCCCAATTAAAATGCTGGTTCTAACTTGGCTCTGAAAAGGAACTTTATTCTTGTTCTACAGGAGGAAATGAAGCCACTAGTTCTGAAAATATTTTCTAAATCTGCATCATGACCTTTGGCAAGTCACTTAACCTTGTTTGCCTCAGTTTTCTCATCCACAAAATGAACCAGAGAAGGAAATGACAAACTTCTCCAGTATTTTTGCCAAGAAAATCCAAAAAGGGGTCACAAAGAGTCAGACATGTGAAAATGTGAAAAAAATTGTGAAAATGACTAAAAAGCAACAATGAAATTGCATGGAGATCTTCTTTTAAAAATTGATTTGTGTTACAACCTTAATGCTTTAAAAATGAGTTTCTCCCTCTTGCCAGTTTCACTCTAGTTGGCTTCATCTAAGATGACAGGTCCCCTAAGGATCTGAGAAACATTTGGTAGAAATTCTCAAAAAGCTGCCGGAAGAAAAATAATAACATTAGCTGTCTACCTTCTTTAGTAGTTCAAGCTTTATGACAAAGGAAAGTTTCTCCAAGACCAGGTAGAGACTTTCTCAGAATCATGGAATTTTTAGAGTTGAAAGGATACTTTGTCCAACTCACATTTGAAAGGAATTATATCATATTCAACAAATGGTGGTCCTGTCTATTTGCAGATTTTCAAGGAGAAAGAACGTACCATTTCTCAAGGTAAATCATTCTACTTTTTTTTGGCCAGTTCTAAGCTTTAGAAATTTTTTCCTTGCCTCTTTGATCTTTCTTCTCTTTGTTTCTCATTGCTATTGGAATCAGTGTTAGGACAGTGGGATATGGGATCTCCTCAGTCCTTTAGTTAGTTGTCACAGATGTGTCAGACACTAAAGTGGGACTAAGGATCAATTTGCTAACATTCAGAGGAACTGAAAGAGGAACTTGGGAGTTGAAATGTGAAAGGACACAAGGGTACAAAGATCTTGGGAGAAGCACGAAGGTTCTCCCCAAACTTTCAAGTGACTTTTGCCAGGCATCTAATATAGTCCCTGGATTTGGATGGACTCCTTCAAGAGGCAATTTTGCCCACTCTAATCCCATTTCTAGAAGACCTAATATCAACAAATCATTTATTCATTTAGTTAAGACTCATAGAGGAAACACACTCTTACCAAATGTTTGAGGGAGCTGTGTTCTGGGTGAAAGAGCATGGAAACAGGAGTCAGATCAGACTTAGAGTGCTTATTACTTTCCAGTTATCATAACCTCATGCAATTTTTGTAAATTCTCTAAACCTTAGTTTCCTAATCTGTAAAATGGGAATAAAAATACTTGCATTACCAACCTGATTAGGATTATTATGACAATTAAATGAGGCTTGTATGTAGAAGGACTATATAAAAGTTGACAGTTACTATTACTACATGCAGAAAGATAAGAGTGATCTTTTTCACAGATTGTCTTTTTATTATTGAAGAGTTTGTATTGTGGAGAGAATACTGGATTTAGTGTCAAATCTTATTTTTAATGGTAGGGAAACCTCCTAAAGCTTGTATATCAAGTCACAGAAAAGTTCCATATCTGCATGGAGATGAGTATGGAACCTCTGGCTTCAACTATCTCTTTCAAAGACCTTCCTTTTTCCAGTATCATGTACCGTTGGAGGGGTCCTTAGACATAATCTAGAATAGACCAACCCTTTTATCTCACAGAAACTAAAACTGAAAGATCTTAGAGCTAGTCCCTTCCCGTTCCTCCCATTCCTTATTTTTTTTTCTTTCATTTTCAGCTTTCTTCAGAACTCTCCCCTCCCTGCCCTCTTCATTTCCTACCCTTTCTCTTTCCTTTAGGGTTCTATTCAACTGTTTTCTATCAAAGAGTTCTAAGGGAGAGTAAGTTAAGTACCAGAGAATCCAACAGTCAATGGCCTAGGAAATTTGGGAAGAGGTCACCTTTCACTTTCTAGACCAACTGCACTTCCTATTCAGACTTTGCCTCTATATTTCAGTTTAATTATCTTCTTAAGCCTCCTCCCAGGGTAGAGTTCCTCTGCATTCTCCAAGGTGGGAACCTCAAGTTCTTTTTAAGTGTTGACCTCCCTGATTAAAATGTAAACTTCCTGAGGGCAAGCCTTTTTTTTTTTTTAACTTGGATTTTTATCTTCCTGATTGTTGGTTAATTTGTTGTATTTTCTCAGAAACGGGGATATTTCTGTGAGAGAGTCAAGGAAGGCTTCAAAGAGTAGGTGGCAACTGATATGAGCTTTGAAAAGAAGAGGATGGGGTGGGGGAAGTAAGATGGGGGGGGGGATTGTAAAACTCAAAATCTTTAAAAAAAAGGAAAAGAAGAGGACTTAGAAGTTGGAGGGGTAAATGGTAAAGGAGTGGTGTTAATCTATTTTGAGTATGATTCAAGGGGAAATTGGACATGAGAAGACAGAAAGTAATCCAGTTTATTGATTTATTTGTTTGTTTACTTATTTATTAAATGATTTTGCAAGGCAATGGCCACACGGCTAGGCGATTATGAAGTGTCCGAGGCTGCAGTGGAACGCAGGTCCGCCCGGCTCCAGGGCCGGTGCTCTCTGTGCCACGGGGTGCAGCACACCTGACACCTGGCCGCTAAGGTGCGGAGGCAAGAGTGATGGAGCCGTCGTTAGGACGCGAGTTCGGGCCCGCCTCCTCTCCTGGGCCGCAGACAGACAACTTGTATTTCTGCCTCAGTTTCTTCATCTTCAAGTGGCCGTGCTGAGCGCGTCCAGGATGGCGGTGAGGAGCGCACTTGCTTGGCATGCGGCGTGCGCGTCCCGCTCTTCCTGAGCTCACGGGCCACTCTGCCCGGGGGTCCCGGGGCGGCACAGCTGGTGAGTGGCATTCGGCCCGGGTCTCCCGGACCTCGCCCCTGCCTCCTTGGCGCCCGGCCCGCGGCTCCCGCGCCTCCTCCCGGAGCCTCCACGCGGCTCTTTTAAAGGCTCCGGGCCCCGGGCCGGGGGCGGGGCCGAGCGCGGGCGCGCGCAGGCGGGGCGGGGCCCGGCCGGGCGGAGGAAGGGGCAGGCGCGCGCGTGCGTGCGTGCGTGCGCGGGCCCGAGGCCGCCGCCGCCGCTCCCGAGGCCGCCGCTGCCGCCGCCGCCGCCGCTCCCGAGGCCGCCCCGCCGCCGCCGCCGCGCAGAGCCGGAGCAGGACCCGCGGCCGAGGGGGAGGAGGAGGCGGAGGAGGAGGAGGAGGAGGCGGCGGAGGAGGAGGAGGAGGAGGCGCCGGACCGGGGGTGAGTAGAGGCTGGGGCGCGGGGCCGGCTGCGCCTGCTGCGGTCCGCCCGCCGCCCCGGGCTCCCCTCCCCCGCCCTCGCCCCGCGGCGGCGGCGGGCCCGGGAGGGGCGGCCCTCGGGAGGCCCCGCAGCCGCCGCCGCCGCCGCCGCCGCCGCCGCCGCGGGCAGCCACGCCCGGACGGGCCGGCCCGGAAAGGGGCGGGCACGGAGCCGCCACCCTGGTGCCGGTCCAGCCCGGCGGGGGGGCTCCCCGGCTCTGCCACCTCGCGCCCCCTCGGAGCCCCCCGGGCAGCCGGGGCGGGAGTGCTGTCAAGCCGGAGCTGCCCCTTGCCAACTCCCCAGCAGATAGTGCGGCCGGAGCAGGAGCTGCGAGGGCAGATGCACCCACTCCGGTGGAGGGCAAAGTTTGGGATGCACCGTTCTTGGAGAAGACCCCCTTCCTTGGGGGCCGGGGTCTGCACACCTGTTAGGGACGGATTGCAGATCGCTTTTTGCCCTCTTATGGGAAGAAGTTGGGGTTGGAGCGGAGCGGAAGGGGGACGTTTGCGGGGCTCGTCCCTGGATGTGAGCAAATAAATGCATTTTCTTGAGGAGGGTACAACTTTACAGGTTAGATAGCGTGTGACGGTGTCATTTTCCCTTTTCTTTATTCTGACCCCCTAAGCATGTCATTCTGGCCCTTTAGCTCTAAATGTAAGGCCTCTACTTTTCAGAGTGCTGAGGAGAGGAGCTGCTGGAAACAGGATTTGGAAACTTTCCTTGGGTTTCCTGTTCAGAAGTCGTGAGGGTGGGTGTTTGTCGTTTTTCTTTTCTCTGTAGAGAATGGCTACCTGACTTATCTTCATAGAATAACTACCAAGTTAGTCCTCAAGCTCCTCTTGGTCAGTATCAGGTTTTCCAGTTTTGAAATGAATACCTTTTGTTTTAACGCGGTTATTCTTTTGGGGGTTTGGTGTGTCTCAACATGTTGAAATGTTTGACCCTACTTTAAAGTAGGGTTGAAATGATAGTACTTTGGAGATGGAAGTGACCTGGACCATGAAACTGAGGCTCGGAGAGTTTGTTGCTTTTCCCAGGGTCACACAGGTCATAAGCATTAGGCTCCAGGCTAGAATCTATCTTTCTGACTCCTCCTACTGCCATGTTCAGATGGAAGTGGCAAGCAGTGATGTCTTTTTTGGTATACAACTTCAACTGATTGGTATAATTTGTTAGCTTTGATATCATGCGTAAGCATACATCTGACCGCACATCGCAGTGCAGGAAGCCTTAGTGGCCCCTTAATAAGGATGAAACTCTTTAACATGCTGACTTCAAACTGTCTGATTTCATATCCCATCCCTACCCTTTCCTTCCAGTCAACTTGGCCTAATTATTATCTCCTAGATAGAAATTCCCTTTCAGTCTTCTTTGCATAGACTGTTCTCCTTTTATAATCTCTACCTCTTCTTTGTGCCTTAGTCTACCTTCTTCATCATTCTCTTTCTGATTTCTCTCCCTCTCCCAAAGTATATTTTCAAAAATTTGCATGGGACTTCTGTGTGCTCACACAGTATCATTATGTGGGATTTGAACCTGGGTTTTTCTGACTTCCAACACCCTGCCTTGCCAAAAGCACTCTGACATATATTGTCATTTGCTCTTTATAATTAGCTTGTGAAATAATGCATTATACTTTGTACTAATACTGAGAGAAGTTGTGTGACTTGCCTTTGGTCACACAGCTACTAAAAAAAAGTCAAGATCAGCACTCTTTTTCTTCCCCCCTTTAAATCCAAGTTCAGAATTCTTTTGCCCTCATAAAAGGGTGAATAAAGAACTCTGAGGACTAAAAAGGGAATGGGCCATTGTGGAACTCTTCCAAAACCTCTTGAAGAGGTAGGAAATGAGTTAGTTAGGCTTTAAAGGACATAAGAATTCTATCAGCAGAAAAGGGTGAGTTGGACACATCAGGCATAAGGAGTAACTGGAGAACATCCTGGTAGATGCATAGAGTAGTTGAAGGGGAAGAATATAACAGGAGGTTTTTCCAGCTTGTGAATGGCCTTGAGTGCTAAGCAGCAATTTAAACTGAATTCTGGAGTTCATAGGGAGCCATTGCAACATTATTACATTCTGTTTTTGGACAAAGACTGATAATACTAATTGGAAATTTAAAATTCTAACAAACATCTACTTTATATGAGAAAATTATATACAAAATTCCACATTTAATTTTTCATGTGTGGTCTTTAAAGAAGGAAAGATTTTATTGTCATTTGCAATTTGTATAATTTCTGAGGTTTTGTATTGTACTTTTAGAATCTTAAGACTGACAGTCCTGTATTTTTCTTTTTAAAGATAAATTATACTATTATTGTGAAAACTCACCTTTGAATTATACATTTTTGCACTTAGAGGCACCATCATAGGACCAACCTTATGGTTGGGAATCCATACTAGCTGTTGTGACTTTGGCCAAGTCACTTAACATCTCACTGCCCTAGGCAGTTCTTAAAAATTAAAGACCCCAATTAGGCAGGAATTGGGAATTCCTGTCTGTATCTTGTGAGAGTCCCCCCCCCCCAGTCATTTTCTCTAAATAAATGATGTCAAACTCAAAATAAAAGGTGGGGAGAGGACACTAAACTATACCACCTAAGGCTCCCTGCAGGTGCCAGGTTGACTTGGTTTTTAAAATAAAATATTACCAATGTTTTATTGTATTTTTATTTTTATTTTTTTGTTTAATCTGTTTGGGCAGAATGTAGCTGTGTGTTTGCTCTACTCCAATGAAGTCTCAAATTGCTTGGGGGGGGGAATCAAACAATTATTGTTAAAATTGTCAGATATTAACTGCCTCTGAAATTTTAGTTTATAGAAGTGATACAGGTTTTATCCTTACCATTGTAAGAACTTTTGTAGTTCTAAAATCTTGAATAAAAATCATAAATTCATAGAATTCAAAAGTTTTAAGATACCTCAGTCATAGTCTAAAGTCATAATAAGCATCTGAAGCACCCTCTATAACATTGTACATATGCACTTGGCCAAATTCTCAACTAGTAAGAGAAGCATACAATCATGATCAGAAATGTATCTAAGTGTTACAGTATTTTTTTTTTTAGGTTTTTTGCAAGGCAAATGGGGTTAAGTGGCTTGCCCAGGGCCACAGGGCTAGGTAATTATTAAGTGTCTGAGGTTGGATTTGAACTCGGGTACTCTTGACTCCAGGGCCGGTGCTCTATCCACTGCACTACCTAGCCACCCCATAAAGTATATTTTAAATTGAGAATTAACATACCTACTTTAATTAACCAATAGGTTTCATATGTGTGTGTGTGTGTTTTTTTTTAAAGTAAATGTGATGGGAGCAGCTAGGTGGTGCAGTGAATAGAGCACCGGCCCTGGAGTCAGGAAGACCTGAGTTCAAATTCAGCCTCAGACATTTCATAATTACCTGTGTGACCTTGGGCAAATCACTTAATCCCATTGCCTTGCCAAAAAAAAAAAGTAAATGTGACATTTCTAAGAATTGAATTATGCCATCATCTTGCTGTTTTGACATAGGGAAGGCCAAATTTCACATCTTATTATTAAAAATGATTCATATTACAGACTATATCTATAGTTAGATATGTCTGTGTGTATTTATATTTAGGGTTGAGGTGCCCTTATTTCCCTCCTCAGCATGTGAGACTTTTGGTTAGCAAACAGGCATTAATTTTGTTTTTAATATTATCTTAATATGCCTTATGTGTTTAACCTTTCTTTCAGTGACACTACTGACCCACTTTTAGTTAGACACGAATTTAAAATTTTTGTAATACTGGTGATGGATTTACACTGAACCATCTTCAGATTCTCATCTTGGCATACATTTCTGAGCTATCAGATCAAGGGTAGGAATTCACTTTGTGTCTGGGGAATATTTTTTCTTTTTTTTTTTTACATAGTTTTAATTGACCCAAATATAGAACTTGACTTCATTTAGTATCATACACTGGTACCAGCCCAAACTTATGGCTATTATCCTGATTCTTTTCACTCAGAAACTGAGAAAATCAAAAGAAAAGTGTGTTGTTGTTAGGGTGGAGTTAAAACAGGAAATATTGAGCTTTTTATAAGCATTCAAAAATAATCCAGTTCATATAATTTTCAGAGGTATGTGGTATGCATTCAGGGAATTTAAGATGTTTTATGAAACTAAGTTTCCCCATCAGTAAATAAGTTAGTTAATGATTTGGAATGTTTTTCTGTTTATCATTTCCTTTATATATTCAGGCAGTAAAGTTACATAGTTAAAATTACTCTGATTTTCCAACATTTGTCACCATTAAAGCCATTTAGTATAAAGTTCATATCAAAGTGTTGGTAATGTGTAATGGTAAAAATAATCTGTAAATTAAATATGCTTTTATATTGTGTTATACTTGCAATATCTTATATGACACAAACAAAATCTCAGGTTTATAATTCAATTTATATAATGAGGATTGTTATAGACTACAGTTTTGTTATTATCAAAGACACTTTGAATACATGAATGTGACTGGTATGTGCCCACACAATTTAGTGGTTTTTAAGGTGGAACTAAAACAGGAAATGTTATGCTGTATGTGTTGGTTGTAAAAATGATCTTTTATGATAGAACTCAACTTTAACTTAAGTAGATAAGTATTTATAAAATAAATAGATCAGAAAAATTGGGCCTACGTTTTTAAGGTTTCAACAAAACCCAAAACACAGTTTGTAAGACTGTAGCTCATTAGTAGCAACCACTACTTTAATGTTTCAGATTGTTATTGCAGATTTGTTGAGAGTATAATCTGGAGAGTAAATCTATCATTCACCGTAATCTCAGTAATATTAAAAATTCATCTGTAAATGTGACTACTCTTTAACAGACAAGTTTCCTGTATGTACAACCTCAAACAATAGCAAAGACTTAACTATTTTTAACACATGAAATTGAAAAATACTGATTTTTCATTCTTCTGACTGAATCTTTGCCATGAATTCTATTTTTAAAGTTCCAAAATGGGCTTATTAGAGACAACCTCAAATATTATGGCTAAGGTGGTAGCAGTAGTTATGATGTTAGTATTAGAACTTAGATTGGCTTTTAGTGAATGATTCATTTTTATTGTTTTAAAATCTTTTTTTCAACTTAAAATAATCAACTCAGTTAACTCTGAATTTCATTATAATTTAACTGTTTACAAAGGGTTTATACATTCACTATCTCAATGATGAGATTTGGTCCCATTGCTCTTAAGTGTGAATAAGGTCTTATGTGAACTTTTTTCTTCCTCTATACCTTCCTTGCACCATCCACTGTGATGTATATTAAATCCTTTTACTTTTCATTCAACAAGTTTTGTGCTTATTAAGTGTGAAGTACTGCTTTAATGCAGGAGATATAAGGAAAGGCTGAAACCGGGTTCCTTCTCTCTAGAGCTCACATTCTATTGGTAAAAACAGAGTACAAACGACTATTTACACAGAGGTTTTAGGAGTAGGGCCTCCCAGCAAAGGACTCTTTTGGAAGGTTGGATTTGAGCTAGAGGAAACCAAAAGGCTGAGGTTTGGAGAGAGAGGTTTTCAGGCATTGGAGACCACAAGTATACAGGCCTGGAATAGAGAAATGGAATGTTGTGGGGGAGAAATAGCAACAAGGCAAGTGTGGCTTCATGGGAGGAGAGGAAGGGTGGGAGGACTGGAAAGGTAGGAAGGCACTGAATTTGAAAAGGAGTAAAAGCTACAGGGTTTCATATTTGATCCTAGAGGTGATAGGGAAACTTTGGAAATTTATTGAGTAGAGGGCTAATATGGTCAGACCTATCCTTCTAGAAAATCATTTTGGCAACTGGAGTGGGGAGAAGCTTGAGTCAGGGAGGAGCATCCGGGGCTGTTGCAGAAGTCTTAGAGTAAGTTGATGAAGACCTGGTTGTATAAATGGAGAGAAGGGCTGATAATATAACTAGATGTTGTGAAGGTAATTATGGCAACAGATTAAATATTTGGGGTACATGTAAATGAGGAATCAAGGGGTGATATGGTTGTGATGCTGGGTGACTGTAAAGACAATGATGACCTTGACAATAATTGGGAAGTTAGGAAAAAAAATGAGACGCTTCGGAGGAAAAATTATGAGTTGTTTTGAACATAGTAAATTTTAGATGCCCATGGGATATCCCATTTGAGATATCCAAGATGCACTTGATGGTAAGTGACTAGAGGTCAGGAAAGAGGTAAGAGCTGGATTGGTCTAAGAATCATCTGCCTAGAAGTAATAATTGAACTCATGGGGGTTCATGAGATCACCAAGTTATATGGCATATAGAATAAAAAGGGACAAGGCCCATGACAGCCTTGGGGCACACCCACACTGTTCTTTAGCAGTAATTACTGTGGACTCATTTTAGAAGATTAGAATTTTAGAAAATTTAAATCTTACAGCAAATTTTTTCTAGTTATTTGAAAAGTGATATTAAAAATTTAATTTTGCTATAATAATATTCTTAATCTGAGCATAAGCTTTTCTGTATATGCCATACTATGGAGAAAGGATTTTTTTCCTCTTGTTTGTCATTTTAATTGTTTAATATGAATAAATTTCTTTGCGGAATTGCTCATACTTAATCATTTTTCCACTCTTATTCAAATTCTTCTTCCCATTGTCACACTGTTCTCTAATAAGAGAAAAAGGTGTATGGCAGCAAAAATGCATTTTGGTAATTTTGCCAAACATTGTTTTCATAATTGTTGGGGGGGGTTTCCCCCTACATCTGAATATAATGCGCCTATAAGGTAGGAGCAGAGAGTTTTACAAAATAGAGTTGACTTCTGTTTTTTTCCTTTCTTTATATGGTTTCAGTTTAGTTTACATGAACTTTTATTGTTCTGTTTGAACATGTATGCAGTGAAATAATTTTCTTGTGTGACACTTTCTGTTAGAGCAGTATTGACTACCTTTTGCTTTCTGACTGTGCAGAGATCCACTTGGAGTTTTATTGAATGCTTTTGATTTTAGAATGCAACTTAAAAAAAAACAATTTAGGGATAAATAAGCCTATCAGACTTTGGAATACAGCATCTGACTTGTTTTTTTTTTTTTTTACTCTTGAAAGGATAGTCTCTCATCTTGTAAGCAGAGCTAACATGATGGAAAGGAAAGAGGACATTGACTTGGAGTCAGAAAACCAAGCCTTAAGCACTTAACTATTTTAGTATCATTTTGTACCAGTCATTTTCTCCTTTGAGATCTGAACATAACGGAACTTGTATTATCTATTCTCAAGGTTGTCAAGTAAATGTATACATATAAACACTCATATGTATTTTGGTTTGTTTGGGTTTTTTGAAAGGGAGTGGGGTTAAGTGACTTACCCAAGTCACACAGCTAGGTAATTAAGTGTCTGAGGTCACATTTGAACTCAGGTCCTCCTGACTCTATCCCCTGTGCCACCTAGCTGCCCCTCATATGTATTTTAAAGTGCTATGTAAACGTGAGTTATCATTAGTGCAGTCAAAATTCAGAAGTAACAGTGACCGAACTTTCAAGTTAACGAGTTATCATTAAATCTGCATTATTAATCTGCAAAAAATATTGTGTCATGAAAACTGTCTTTTTTTAAAAAACAACTTTAGTTGAAATGGATCTTTTTGGAAATTATTTTTAGTAAAAACATATTTATGACTTCATGATCTCATTTGGAGTTTTATTGGCAGATATTGGAGTCATTTGCCTTATCTTTCTTCAGCTCATTTCACAAGTGAGGAACTGAGGCAAACAAGGTGAAGTGACTTGCTCAGAGTCACATAGATGGGAGATGGGAGATCAGATTTGAACTCAGGAAGAGAAGTCTTCCTGACTAGGTCCAGTGCATTATCCACTGTGCCACCTCATTGCCCCAGGGAAAAAAAAAACAATAGAACTGTTTTCTAAAGATTATAATCTGAAGATTTATAGTTAGTGAACTTTTTTGTTATTGTAGATGATGGGAATTTATTGTGTTGACATGCAATGTAATAAAGATAATAAGTTGATAGTTTTATAGTAAAAAGATTATCATTAGTCAATATGTAAAATCATTTAAAAAATATGTGAAAAGTTCCTTTAAGACTCAACTCTGATGCCGTCTCCTATTATAAAACATTGTTGATTCCTTTATTTGTTAAAGCTTGGTGTTTCTTGTAGATACTTAATCTGAAACCATGTTGTATCCCTCTCCTACAATGTAAGTTTTTTGAAGGTAGACATTTGTTAGTTTTGTTGTCTTTCAATCCCCTGTTGCTAACATATGCTGTTGGAGTAAATTGGAACTGCTATCGACATAGCATTTGTGTATTTCTGTAAGACACTTAACAGTTTTTCATAAAACTATGTATAATACTCAAATGGTCCTATGATCTCCTTAGTTTGGATGGTTTGGATGCAGCACAGATTGCAGATTACCCATCCTGTCTGTCCTGTGCAGTTCTTATTCATGTGTTCACATAAGTTCATTACAAGAAGCATCCCTGATGTGCTGTAGGCCTTTACCGCTTTCTCTTGACATTGCAAGGATACCACTTGAACACTTGATTTGTTTGCCTTTTATTCCTTACTAGGTGACTAGTTCATCTTTTTTGATCATATATTCCTTGATGACATCATTTACTTCTATACTTTGAAATTCTGCATTTTCAAATTTTGGTTAAAAATTGCAACACACTTAGGTCTAACATGTACTTCTCTGTGTCTCTGAGAGCAATACTTATTTTCAATTTGTAGAAATTTCATGACCATATCAAAGAACAATACCAATAGAAAACTTGTATTAAAAAGTTATTATGCCTTTGTTCCTGAAATGTTTGTGGTCATTAAAGGAGCTTTACAATATCTTGAAGACAATCCAGCCCATTCTCCTCCTCTTAACTCTGGATCCAGATAATTGTCCATTGTATTAACTGTCAGTTACACACACACACACACACACACACACACACACACACACACACACGACCTGTGGTTTCAAGAGGTGGAGGAGTTCCCAGTGAGAAACTTCTTCCACCAGTATAGGTAAGCATCTTCTCTGCAAAAGTTGTACACACAATATACATACTCTAATGGGCAACCTCTCTAAGGTGTTCATACGCCTCCCTGTTATTATCTGGACAATAGATACACTTCATCAGTTTTTCCTGTATGGAAAGTTAAACCAGATCTCTTGAATGTATACAGATCTATTCCAGGAAGCAGTATTTCAAGACTTGCTGCAACTAGTGTGATATGAAAAGCAAGTAGGAACATCTAGAGGATCTCACTACCCACAGAGTAGCCTCCTTTATCTAGTAATCTGTCTCGGGTCCCCCCATCATGATGGAGAATACCTTTGGCAAGCATAAGTTTCTCTGTCTTGTGCTCCTGATATTTTTGATCAGCTGCTTTTTTTTTAGGTTTTTGCAAGGCAATGGGGTTAAGTGACTTGCCCAAGGCCACACAGCTAGGTAATTATTAAGTATCTGAGGCCGAATTTGAACTCAGGTCCTTCTGACTCCAGGGCCAGTGCTCTATCCAGTGTACTACCTAGCTGCCCCGATCAGCTGCTTTTTGAATGAGTTTGATGTATAAATGGAAGAGACAGTCTTAAAGACAATATAATTTTCTTCTAAATAATAGACTGTTTTTATAATCAACCAACAAGTCCAGTAGAAGCTTACGTTCTTAACATTTTTTAGTAGCTTGTGTGATGGTATAGATTTTCTTCTATCAAGGATGTTCTTGATGTATGTGTAAATGAGATAAAAAAGTTTTATATTGATGTGAAAGTAAGCATATATGTCTGCAGTTGATGTTTCCACAGACTTGTTTTTCTCTGTCTCTTTTATATGAATAAAATCCAAAAATTCTTCTGTTTTTGGTATCCTTTCTTTCAGATGCCTTCTGAATTGATCTCTTAGTACCCTCACAATTACATTGCTTGCTTTTCCTTTCTTTATTCTCTTTAGTGCTATTTCTACCTACCTACAGGGCTATGATGTTAAAGTTTTGTTGTGGTGGCTCCACTGATCTTTGTTATAAAAGTCTTTGCAAATCTTTCCACTTTTTTTCTGTTTGTTATCCTTTCAATTCCATTCTTAAATAAACTTGAGATAACTTTGCTTAGATTTGGATTTCTTGCAGTGTTTTCTTTAAGCAGATTTTTACTTGTTGCTCTGCTTTGATGCAGTTGTACCCACAACCTTCTCCACTCAATGGGTTATATGTTACCTGGGGGTCAAGCAGTGTTTGATTTTTGTTTTTTTTAATCCTGATTTTATCTATGTCCATATTGTAGATATTTTACAGTAGATATTTTAGTGGAAAGAGAACTTTAGAGACTTTTGAATCCAACCTTCATTTTATAGATGAGGAAATTGGTAGGAATATAGAAGTTAAGTGATTTACCAGAGTTATATAGCTAATAAATATCAGAAGCAGGATTTGAATTTAGGTTCTCCTGACACCAAGTGCAGTGTTTTCATCCCTTCATCATTCTGGCTCTCAAGCATTTATCACAGAGGATGGTTAAAGTGGGGGGGTGGCGGCAATGTGATGTAATGGGAAGAATTTTTTCAAGTGCAAAGTGAGGTGTCTGTGGTCTCTTCTAATTTTAAATCTGTCATATTGATTTCTTATAGACAGCCAATAGCATCCTTGGGACTTGACTAGATAGATATACATGACAAAGAGATACTGGTCTTTTGACTCTGGATCCAATAGTGTTTTTCAGTACTATACAATGTTGTTTTATTTAACAAATTTATTCATTGACTTAGACATCTATGGAATGCTTAGAAATCTATGATTAACTTGAGTTTAGAGATAAAACTTATACTTTGTTGACAAGATTTATAAATATGTTAAGTTCAAATGAAGGGCCAAATATAAAAGATTGGAAACCTGATAGTAATAAATGTAAAGTCTTGCATTTAGTATTAAAAGTCAGCTATATAACTTCAGTTTGGGAGAGATATAGATTGACAGATGGTCATATAAAGAAGACTTGACTCAGGATTTGTTGAATTGACCTTGAGCTCAATAAGAGTCAACAGTGTGTTCTGGGTTTTGTTTTTTGTTTGTTTTTGTTTTTTGTAAATTGTGTTCTCAAGCTGCATTAACTGAAGCACACTATTGAGAAGAAGGGAGATAATAGTGTCACTCTCAGTCTAGTCAGATCACATCTGTGAGTATTGTTTTAAGTTATGAGTCACACATTTTAGGAGTCTATTGTTAATGGACTAGAGCTGGTCCTGTAGGCAAAAAGATGAGGAGACTTGAAATAGGAACATTAAGGGAGATGTTTAACTTAGAGAAGGCATAGAAGTGAGTTAACTGTTTTCAACCATTTGAATGTCTTGTCATATGGAAAGATTAGAATTATTGTTTGGGGTCTAGGTAAAGTGAGGATCAATATGTAGAAATTATATCAGTTATTCTTGATATCTTCTCTCCTTTTTAACAAAAGTAGCAAAAATCCAGGCAAAACCAACTGACATAGTGATAACAAGTCTTATAGAGCAATGGTCTTATACTCAAATAGAACAAGGGCCATTAGCCATACATAAGGTTCCTGTAGGACATTTATTGACTTAGTTTTAAAGTCAATTGTCTATGTCTGTTGTCTTTGTCTTGCTGTTTTTTTTTATTTATTCACTTTCTCAAATGTATTTTAACTTGCTTCTGTTGCACCTGGGAGTGCATGGGCCACATGCAGGTGGCTTTGTGTTTGATCCTTCTATTAGTGGTATATATAGCATTCTGCCTCTTTTATCTTGCACTCCTCTATTGAGAGGAGTGAAGTGTTTTTTTCATCATCTGTCCTATTTGACTTCTGGAGTACAGTAGAGACTGGAGGGAGGAGGGGGAGATGATCAAAGTCTTGAAGTACTTGAAAGGTTATTTGATGGAAGTGGGATTAGGCTTGTTTTGATGGACCCTGGAAATCCAAGCTAGGAGCAGTGTATGGAAATTACAAAGAGGTGGTGAAGTTTAATGTCTGCAAAAACTTAAAAGTGAAAAGTATGCCCCCAGTTTTAATAGATCCTCCTTCATGATGATCATAATGATGATGACCACATGCACATGAATTGGATTTAAGTGAGGGGGGGGCTGTGCTGTCATCAGTTTCACTTTCTTCTCTGGAGTTATCTGAGTTCATTGACCAAATATGAATCGGGACATCTGGAAAAGACCCTGAATGTGAGGCAATCAGGGTTAAGTGACTTTTCCAAGGTCACACAGCTAGTGTCAAGTGTCTAAGGTTGGATTTGAACTCAGGTCCTCCTGGTTCCAGGACTGGTTCTCTATCCACTGCACCACTCAAATCTAGCAGGGACTGCATGACCTTGTGGATGTTTTGAAAAGGATTCTTTTGGGAATCTAAATTGGGACTGGCTGGGTGCTGAAACCATCTAGGACCATGATTGGTCATTACAATTTATCCCAAGGTAAGATACCTTTTTGTGTTGATTTCAATTACAGAATTATTGTTGTTGTGTATATTGTTCTTTTGATTGTACTTCACTCTGCATAAATTCATAAAACTCTTCCCTTGCTTCTGTGAAGCCTCAAGTTTACTTTTTTTTTAAGGTTCTTGCAAGGCAGTGGGGTTAAGTGGCTTGTCCATGGCCACACAGCTAGGTAATTATTAAGTGTCTGAGGTCGGATTTGAACTCAGGTACTCCTGACTTCAGGACTGGTGCTCTATCCACTGTGCTACCTAGCTGCCCCCTCAAGTTTACTTTTAATTATGATGCAGTAGCATTCTATTCATACTTCACAAATTTGTTTAGCCTTTCTTTAGTTCACAGGCATTTACTTTGTTTTTAGTTTTTTGCTCCCACAAAGAATTGCTATAAATATTTTCATATGTAATGACCTTTCTGGAACTACTTGCCCAGAGGATATGAACAGTTGATTGACTTCTAGCATGATGTTAATATGGAGAGATCAATATGAGGAAGACTTTTCTAACAGCTATTTCTAAATATTACATTGAGAAGGAATATGGAATTTAGATTGGAGGACCTGGGTTTACATCTGTTTCTTAACTACTATGCGACCCTTGGTTAAATTGCATCTTCCCTTGAGAATAAGTTTCTCATCTGTAAAATATGGAGTCTTGACTAGATAGATAACCCCTAACAATCCTAAATTCTAAATCTTATACCCTATCAATGGAATGAACTGCTGTCTGAACCAGGGAGTCCTTTGTCATTAGAAGTTTTAAAATGGTTTATTGCTGTTAGAGATGAAGGAAATTTATACATTTGGTATAGGGTTGACACTGGAAAGAAATCCTCTGAAGTCCCTATTTCCTTGAGAATCTGTGATTCATTTTTCCTTGGCTCTCAGACTCCTCCTACTTTAAGAATACTGTAGTCAGTGAAGTTGATACCTTTACATTTGTTTTCTTAAAGTTAATGATTTCAACTTGAATGAAATCAACAGTCTTTCATTTTATCAATTTTTTTCAGAGTATCAATCTGGCAGTTGGTATACATCTACTTTGTATCTAACATAGAATACTAGGGAATCATTCCCAGGGTGCTTTCAAGAAGTTTCTGTTCATTCATTCATCAGTCAATCAACAAGCATTCACCAAGAGCCTGCTCTTACATTCCCTTCTCTCCAAACACAGCTGCCCCCTGATTGTACCTGTAGTTCACTACCTCCAGCCTGGACTATTGCAGGAGTATTCCAATTACATTCCCTGCCTCAAGTCTCTCTGGAAGTACCCTTTCTTCCTTAGGCTTGGATTAGAAAGATCATTTTCTCTGTACAGAAATAAAAGCCTGTCTTTGAGTCAATTTCTGCAGCACGATAGCTAATCCCTTGTAGATTCCTTAAATATGCCCCCATTCAATGTGTCTGTATCTCTTAAAAAAATAAAAATCAAATAAAGCATGTCTCCTGGTTCACAAATATGGCATGTTAACTGTTCATCTTTTACTTGTTCTTAGTGGTATGTGTTTCCAGCACAAAATATTTGAAGTCAAGACCAGGTTAATTGAATGCTGTAGGTTTTTTTCTCTATCTATGAAATGATCTCAGGTGTTCAAAAATATGTTAAGATTTAATGTCAGAAATTGTGAGACCACAAGCAAATTCTTTCCATTTCTTTATTAGAATATCTTTAGAGACCCAAACAGAATTCAGTTCAGATATTTTAAGTATTCAGTAGGACTGTGAACATTTGACATAAAAAGCAGTCTTCTCATGGCATTTAGCAAATAAACTAGGTGCTGGGGATGTGAAGATCAAAAGAATATATCCCTGCTCTCAAGGAATCTACTTCCTATTTTGCATAAGTAGTTGCATAAAGCATGTAAAAATGAGCAGACTTTCAAGCCCTTTGCACCCTTTAAAACTAAAGTAAAAGAAAACTGAAACCCATTTGATTGAACACAATTTTCATTATTTAAGATGAAATGACTTTAAGTTGTCTTTTTCCTTTCACTAAGTGGTTATGTCAGTGTTAGGTTTTTTTGTTGTTGTTGTTTTGTTTTTAGGTTTTTGCAAGGCAAATGGGGTTAAGTGGCTTGCCCAAGGCCACACAGCTAGGTAATTATTAAGTGTCATGAGACCAGATTTGAACCCAGGTACTCCTGACTCCAGGGCCGGTGCTTTATCCACTGCGCCACCTAGCCACCCCCAGTGTGAGTTTTTTATAAAGTTACAGTTTTGTAAGAGTAGGATGGGATCTTAGAAGTCCAACCCAATTAGTCTCCAGTTGTAAAAGTTTCATTTGTAAAATATGGAACTTTGATTAGATAGATGGCCTCTAATGATCTTTCTAAATTCTAAATCTAATATCCTATTAATGGAATCCAGGTCACAGCCTTTAGAACACCGATCACCCAGTCTCTGAAACCTCTAGTACAGGGGAAACAGTTTTCTTTTTTTCTTCTTTTTTTTAAATTTATTTTTTATTCTCATTTTGTACAAATGTTTTTTTACATTAATTTACAAGCAAACAAATTAAAAAATTAAATAAAAAAATTAAAATAAAAAAAATAGTAATAATTGTAGGTATGGCCAGGTGGTGCAATGGACGAAGCACCAGCCCTGGAGCCACGAGCACCCAAGTCCATATCCAGCCTTGTAAACCCAACAATCACCCAGCCATGTGACATGCAAGCCACCTGATCCCCACTGCCCTGCAAAAACCAAAAAGAAGGGAAAAAAAGACCCAAAATAAAATAAAATAGTAATAATAGTAGGGGTGGCTGGGTGGCAGACAGAGCATTGGCCCTTGAGCCAGGAGCACCTCGGTCCAAATCCGGCCCCAGACACCCAAAGATAACCCTGCTATGTGGCCCCAGGCAGGCCACCCAGCCCCACTTGCCCTGCACCCTCTCCCAAATAATAATAACAAAAATGTGCTTCAGTCTTTGTTCCAACACCAACAACTCTGTCGCTGGTGGATCTCATTCTTTATGATAAGTCCATCACAAAAGTTACTTCCATATTTTTCCAACATTGCCATTGCTGATCGCAACTCCCTCCTTTCTTATTTCTCCACTACCATGTACTCTATTTTCTCTCTCCTTTCACTCTGACTCTGCTGTAGGGTAGCTGAGTGGCGCAGCAGGCAGATCCCTGGTCCTGGGGCCAAGAAGCCCTGAGCCCCCATACCGCCCCTTAGGCCCAGAATCCACCTGGCCCTATGGTCCTGGGCAGGCCATCCAATCCCAGCCCCTTGCAAGAAGTAAGAAAGAAAATGTGTTATATCTGACCACTCTCCCCCCATGGTCCATCCTCTCCTCCTTTATTCACATCCCCACCCCTTCCCCCTGCTCCCCCCCTCCTTCTTACTCCAGATGTCTATACCCCATTGAGTATATTTGCTGTTTCCTCTCCTAGCCATCTCTGATGAGAGCAAAGGTTCCCTCATTCCCCCTTGCCTCCCCCCTTCCATATCATTGCAATAGCTCATTGTAATAAAAAAAATCTTATTATGTGAAATATCTTGGACTATTCCCCCTCTCCTTTCTTTCTCCCATTCCATTTCCCTTTTTTTTCCTATTGACTCCATTTTTACACCATATTTTATCTTCGAATTCAGCTTTCTCCTGTTCTTCAACTATAAAAGCTCCCTCTACCTGCTCTATTAACTAAGAAGGTTCATATGAATATTATCAGTATCATTTTTCTATACATGCAGTTCATCTTCATTAAGTCCCTCATGTTTTCCCCTTCTCCTCCAACCTCCATGCTTCACCTGAGTCCTGTATCTGAAGATCAAACCTTCTGTTCAGCTCTGGCCATTCCAAAAGGAACATTTGAAATTCCCCTGGTTCATTGAAAGTCCTTCTTTTTCCCTGGAAGAGGACATTCAGCCTTGCTGGGTAGTTCATTCTTGGCTGCATTCTAAGCTCTTTTGCCTTCTGGTATATTGTATTCCAAGCCTTACAAGCTTCCAATGTAGTTGCTGCTAAGTCCTGTGTGATCCTGACTGCAGCTCCATGATATTTGAACTGTGTCATTCTGGCTGCTTGTAATATTTTCTCTTTGACTTGGGAGTTCTGGAACTTGGCTATAATATTCCTAGGGGTTGGTATTTTGGGATCTCTTTCTCTGGGGGATTGGTGGATTTTCTCCATTTCTATTTTGCCCTCTGCTTCTAGAATATCAGGGCAATTTTCCTGTAGCAATTCTTTGAAAATGATGTCAAGGCTCTTTTCCTGATCATGACTTTCAGGTATTCCAATAATTTTTAAATTATCTTTCCTAAGTCTGTTTTCCATATCAATTGTTTTTTTCAATGAGATATTTCATATTTTCTTCTAATTTTTCATTTTTGGGGTTTTGAAGTATTGATTCCTGATTTCTGGTAAATTCATCAATCTCCCTGAAATCTATTCTTTGTCTGAAGTATTTCTTCTCAGAGAGTTTTCTTATCTCTTTTTCCATCTGGCCCATTTTGCTTTTTAAAGCATTCTTCTCCTCAATAACTTTTTTGAATTGTTTTATCCATTTGACCTAAGGTGGTTTTTAGCATGCTATTTTCTTCAGCATTTTTTTGGATTTCCTTGACTAAGCTGCTGACTTCATTTTCATGTTTTTCCTGCATCTCTCCTTTCTTTTCCCAGTTTTTCTTCCAACTCCCTCATTTGATTTTCAAAAGTCTTTTTTGAGCTCTGTCATAGCCTGAGCCCAATTTCTGTTTTTCTTGGAGTCTTTAGATGCAGGAGCTTGTGCTTCCTCATCTTCAGACTGAGTATTTTGATCCTTCTTGGGCTCATTTGCAAAATATTTCTCAATAGTCTTCCTCTTATTTCTCTGCTTGCTCATTTTCCCAGCCTGGGCCTGGTTTTGGGGTGCTTCCTGAGCTTTTTGGACATTCCCACGAGGGTCTCAGTGTGTGAGGCTCTGTCCTCCCTCCTGGTCTGTGAATGACCATAAGCGCCACCCCCCCGCCACGGGGCCGAGGTGGGGGGGGGGGGTCCTGTTGTTCTATGGGGGGGCCTAGACTGCGATCAGGATCTGAATGTGGTCAGAGCCCCAGAGTCCTGTTCCAGGGGCAGAGGACAGAGCTCTGCAGTTTCTCTTCCCTCCCTCAGCTCAATGGACTCATGACCTGGGGGCTCTTGCTTACCGGCTGTGCCTGCTTCTGTTTCCAGGTCTGGGCTTCAGAAAGACCAAGCTGCTCCCTGTGTGCCCCGAGGGCTGGGCTCCATGTGCTCGCTCTGGCAGAGGTCCCCCACTGTTCCCCCACTTTGTGCCCGGTGCTCCCCGGGGTATAGCTCAGGAGACTCCCCCGCTGCTGTGGGCTGGGGCTCCCAGCGCCCTGGGGCTGCCTCCGGGAAGCTGAGGTTCTTTGGCTCTGGCGGGCCACCCCTCTGGCGGGCCGCCCCTCCGACCCCAGGGAGCAGAGCCTTTCTGCTCTTTTCCAGGTTACCTTGAGTAGGAGAACTGCCCCACTGGGACCCTTTGTGGGTTCTGTCTCTGGAAAGTTTAGTTAGAGTCCTTAGTTTATGAGTTTTTATCAGAGAGCTCCTAAGACTCAATCCCTCTTGTCGCCATCTTGGCTCCGCCCCCGGAAACAGTTTTCTAAAGCAACTCATTCCACTGTTAGCATTTAATAAGTTTTCTTCAAACTAAGCTGAAATCTACCTCTGAAACTTCTGCCTTTTTTTTTCCAGCTTTCTGGTGCAGTAGATATACACTGCGTCTGGAGTCAGGAAGACCTGAGTTCAAATTCAGTTTCAGTTACTGTCTCTGATCTTGGGCAAGTCTCAGGTGTAAAGTGGAGATAATCATTAGCACCCGATTCTTGGGATTGCTGTGATGATTCAGTGAAATTCTTTCCATAAAACCCTTAGCACAGTGTCAGACTGGGAATAGATGATTACTCTTGTTTCCTCCCATTTCCCTCTCCCCTCTTTTGGGCCTAAGATCCTAAGATCCAGTCTCATTAGTCTTTGTATGTCAGTGTTAATGCTGGTTGCCACCTCCCTGCCCCCCCCCCCCCATGGATAAGTTGATTCTTCTTCATGCTAAACAGGTCTGTAGTCTTTGTTTTATCCTTGTTTTCATGGTTTTACAGCCCATATACAAGACATTCCATATCTTGTATCAGTACTTTATGCACAATTTGTTCTGTGTATTCTCCTGACCACCACCCCATAGAACTCAAGTTTCCTTCAGAATCTATCAAAGCATTACTACCACCTACTCAAGATTCTAGCCTTTCTCCCCTCTGTGTTTCATTTCTCAGTGCCTTTCCCTCAGAAAATTACTTTGTATATATTTTGTATTTATAATTTGTTGTTTCTCCCTCAATGGAATGTAAACTTCTGGCAACCTGCATTTATTTTGTTTCTTATCTTTAGTGCCTTAGCACAGTGGCTGCCATGTAGGTGTTTTATAAAATATCTGGTCAGGGCAAAGTATAATGGGACTATCACCTCTTCTGAATTTGACATTATAGCTTTCTTAATACATCCTAAGATTTCATTAGTTTTTAAAATTGTCTTTCGCTTCTGTTTCCTACTAAAAATCATAGATCTTTTTGAGACAAACTTATGTTGCTTTGTATCCTTGTGCAGGTGATTTTTTTTACCCATAAGTAGATAAGCATGCTCTCTATCTCTTTATACATTATATTGATAAGAATGTTGAATAGCACAATGCCAAGAAAAAAAATAACTAGGGCATTCCACTAAAAATTTCCATTTAGGTTGACATCAAACTATTAATGACAATTCTTTGGTTCCAGTTAATCAACCAGTTCCAAATCCCTTGTATGACCTAACCAGTAAATCTTCACCTTATCTACAAAAACAGTATTGTCAGATTTCACTGAAATCTAAATGTACTTTGGTGGCATTCCTCTAATCATAGGCTCATGGGTTTGGGGCAGGAATGCTGTCCCTTAATTAATAGATAATGAAACTGAGACCCAGAGAAATTAATTAATAGGTTATAGAAATGGTAATAAGAGATAGAGGCAGAGTTTGAACCCAGGTTCTCTGTCTAGAGAATTAGCTCCTTCTATACCATTTTAAGTCATCCTGTCAAAAGAAGAAATGACATTACTGAGCCATCACCTTTTTAAAAAGTTGTAAGAATGAATACTTTTCATTTTTATATCAGATTATTCCTTCCTTCTCCCATAAAACCACCTCTCCTATCAAAATAGTTGAGCAAAACCAGAAAACACAGCAATGTGGTCTGACAGCATATGCAGCATTTTGTATCTGTAGTGATCTCCTGCCCTCTAAATGAGAGGATGGAAATATTTTGCCATCTCCAGGACTGAGCTGTTGTTACTGTTACTCAGTTCAGCTGTTTTTAAGTGTTTTCATGCCATAATTATATATATTATTTACCTTGTTCTACTTGATTCATTTTACATCAGTTTATACAAGCTCTAATGTTTCTCTTAGTTCTTCCTCATCACGCTGTAAGAAATAACAATAACATTCTATTAAATACCCACAGTAGTTTGTTTAGCCATGCCTCAGTTGATGGCTACCCATTTTTTTCCCATATTTTTGCTACTAGAAAGTGATTGTTGTATGTCCGTTTTTTTTTCTTTAGGTTTTTGCAAAGCAAAGGGGGTTAAAGTGGCTTGCCCAAGGTCACACAGCTAGGTAATTATTAAGTGTCTGAGGCTGGCTTTGAACTCAGGTCCTCCTGACTCCAGGGCTGGTGCTCTACTCACTGTGCCACCTAGCTGCCCCATGACATCTGGGAGGTGATGGAAGTGTATTAGATTTAAGTGAGGAAAGACTATGCAAAGTTGTCTACCTCTCTCTCTCTCTCCTCCAGTGCCTTCTGGGTCCCATGACAAGATATAGATCTGAGCAACTGAAGATGACCCTCGATGAGGTGGCTAGCCTTGACCTTTTTAAACTAAGTCTTTTAACAAGTCTCAGTTTGACTGAGGCAGCACCCCATTCCATGATTAAAGGCTAGGTTAGAAATAAGACTGAGAATGACCTCTTTTACCAAAAAAAAAAATCAATCTGGGAGGGGAAGACCCTCACACTTTCTGGCCAAAACATTCAATCTTGAGTCAATCGGTATCTAAACAGTGACCTAATGTGCTTTGCTTGAGATCCATTATTGGCCAAACTGGGAGAGCCAGAGTGATTGACTCAGAGTGAATGTACATAACAATTGTGTTTGATCCTCTTCAAGATTGAGTAACAAACAACAATTACAAATTGGTGCTGTTAATATTTTGGTATGAATGAGGTAGTCCAAGTTTAAAAAAATCATCAAAATATTAATACATTTAAATATCTAAAATGATAAATGCAAATAGATTCAAACTACATAAACCAAAGGTATTTGAGGTCCTCAATTTTTAAGAGAGCAAAGGAGTTCTGAAAACTCAAATTCTTCGAACCTACCACCTTAATTCGTTTAAGACTTGAGCATTTCTGACTTTATTCATATAGGACTGTGCTGTTCTTTTGTATTCTCTGTTATCTGCTTTTTCTACCATATCTCATATTCTTTCCCCAAAATATTGAATGTTCCTGTATGTCTTTGTAATTCAGTACATATTCTCTGTTTTTAAAGATTATGTTGCTAATGTTATTATTACCCATGATTTTAATACTAGCTGAAAAAAAAAACTGGGTAATCAACAATTTCTCTAAGAGGTGGTAAAATGTTAGAGTCTGGTTTGTGCTATCATCCCCCTAACATATCCTTTGAATTTGAAAAGTTGATATGATAAAGGTGGCCTAAGACTGAGGGTGGGTTGTTGTTTCATTGGTTATTAATGATTTTGATTTGATTAATTATAAATAGTAATTCCTGAGGCAGACCAGTAGCTAATTGTTGTCTGTCATTTAAGTTAACATATATGATAGAAGAATCTGGTTAGTTCAGCTGGCATCAAACACAGCAACAAAGTGACAGTTATACGATGCTGGCATGGGTAGCTTCAGTGGATTGTTACTTCTTATTACATATTTCTTAAGTTTGGGATTCTGTTAAATGAATTTCTTTTAAGAAAAGGATACTTATTATATGAGATATCTTGGCCTATTCCCCCCCTCTCCTTTTTCTTTCTCCCATTACATTTCCCTTTTTTCCCTATTGACTCCATTTTTACACCATATTTTATCTTCAAATTCCGTTTTCTCCTGTGCTTCATCTATAAAAGCTCCTTCTACCTCCTCTATTAACTGAGAAGGTTCATATGAGTATTATCAGTGTCATTTTTCTATGCAGGAATACATGCAGTTTATCATCAAGTCCCTCTTATTTTCCTCCTCTCCTTCAATCTCCATGCTTCACCTGAGTCCTGTATCTGAAGATCAAACCTTCTGTTTAGCTCTGGCCATTCCAACAGGAACATTTGAAATTCCCCTGGTTCATTGAAAGTCCATCTTTTTCCCTGGAAGAGGACATTCAGCCTTGCTGGGTAGTTGATTCTCAGTTGCATTCTAAGCTCTTTTGCCTTCCAGTATATTATATTCCAAGCCCTACAAGCTTCCAATGTAGTTGCTGCTAAGTCCTGTGTGATCCTGACTGCAGCTCCATGATATTTGAACTGTGTCATTCTGGCTGCTTGTAATATTTTCTCTTTGACTTGGGAGTTCTGGAACTTAGCTATAATATTCCTAGGGGTTGATTTTTTGGGATCTCTTTCTCGGGGGGGATCAGTGGATTCTCTCCATTTCTGTTTTGCCCTCTGCTTAGAATATCAGGGCAATTTTCCTGTAGTAATTCTTTGAAAATAATGTCAAGGCTCTTTTCCTGATCATGACTTTCAGGTATTCCAATAATTTTTAAATTATCTTTCCTAAGTCTGTTTTCCATATCAGTTGTTTTTTCAATGAGATGTCACATGGCTGGGTGATTGTTGGGTGTATGGGGCCGGATATGGGCTCAGGTGCTCCTTGTTCCAGGGCTGGGGCTCCATCCATTGTGCCACCTGGCCATACCTACAATTATTACTATTACTTTTTTTTATTTTAATCTTTTTCTCTCCCCTTTACTTTATCGCTCAAGCGAGTCTATATTTTGTGGGGGGGAGGGGGTATTCTGTTTACTCTTAAACAAGAATATTTTATTAATGTATAAAAAACATTGTACAAAAAGGGAATAAATAAATATTAAAAAAAGAAAAGGATACTTACTTCAATAGATGTTATTTCAGCATGACTAGTTTTCCCATAAATCATGTAGATCACAATCCCTTTCCTCTATTCCCTTTTTTATCATGTATGAATTTTGTCTGGCTTAAATCCTCCAAAAGAGATCCTTTCAGCATTCTTAGGACTTTCCTTGGGCTCACTTGGTTGGATATAAGTGCATCATATAGGCTTTTATTTTCTCTTACCTCTTTTTCCTTTGATATATATCTCTCTGATGATATTCTTTGTGGGACTCTCTCTTTATGGGACTTATGTAGTTCTTCACTGATAATATACCACAGCTTATTCATGTCCACTGTCACCCAGGGGACTTGCATATTAATTTGAAAATGGTAGTTTACTGTGACCTGTAGTCATAAGGCATTAGCAGAAGAACATTAATGTTTCAAAAAATGCAACTGTTTTAAGCTGATCTTGGGGTTATTAAAAGCACTGAGTGATTATAATCCCTGTCCATTTTTCTTTACATTTCTGAGGCTATGTGTTTGCAGTTCCTGCCCAGAATATGTACTGATGAGCCAGGTCTTTGGGTTGTGTATCTAATTGTATGTTGTGGTCTGAAAAATAGAAATTTTTTTTTATCCATTGCTCTTTCCTTTATGGATAATTAGGCCAAGTAATTTTGAGACAAAATATGTAAACAGAGAAGTATATTCAAATGGAGTATATCACTTGAAATCATTGATAGAAATAGTCTTTCCAGTGCTGAAGATCCTAACCTAATATGCTTGCCCTCCATGAGTTATACCTGTGAGAATGGTTTTTGAGGTTCCTTATGTTTTTTTAAATATATTTTTATTTATTTTGTTAAACATTCCCCAGTTATACTTGAAAATATTTTTAGTTTTTTTTTTTAGTTTTTAGGTTTTTTTGGCGAGGCAGTGGGGTTAAGTAGCTTGCCCAAGGCCACACAGCTAGGTAATTAAGTGTCTGAGCAGGATTTGAACTCAGGTATTTCTGATTCCAGGGTGGGTGCTCTATCCATTATGCCACCTAGCCGCTCCAAATTTTTTTTTAACTTTCATTTTTTTCAACACAAACTTTTATTTTAATTTTTCAATTATATGCAAAGATGGTTTTCGATATTCATCTTTTCTCAAGCTTTTGAGTTCCACATTTTTTCTACCATCTTTCCTCCTCCCTGTGGCAGTAAACAATCTGCTATAGATGTATAGATTGTATATGTACAATTGTGTTTAATATATCTCCATATTAGACATGTTTAACATTTATTTTAAAAATTTCAAGTTCCAAATTCATTTCCCACTATCCCTTCCATATTTCCATATTAGCAGTGGTGCAAAAGAAAGCACACTAAAAAAAAAGAAAAAGTTTTAAAAAGTGCTTCAATATGCCTTCAGAGTTCATCATTTCTTTCTGGAGGTAGAGAACACTCTTCATCATGGATTTTTTGGAATTGTCTTGTATCATTGTCTTGATCAAAATAGTCTTTTGCAGTTGATCATTATTATTTCAATATTACTGTTACTATATACAGTGTACTCCTGGAAATTCCTTACTTTCTCTTGGAATTATGAAAATGCCAGTGGAAACATGTAATGTTATCTCTTGCTCACTTGCTGACCAACCCAGTTTCTTTTTCAATCATATATTGCTTTGACTTTACAATTTTGAAATGTATCATGTTCTGTTCACACTCACCATATCCTTCTCAGTATTTGTTAGAAGCAGGACTCAATTCCGTGGATGGCTATCTTTACTTTGCCAGACTGCTTCTCTGCCAGCAGAATATTTGTATTTTAAATGGACCTTTACTTGAGAACAAAACTTTGAAGTCATTAAAAGAAATTTTCAATTTCCCAAAGGCAATCTAACTCACTTTCCTCTTCCTGTTCATTGTCTATTCTCAGACTTGAATGGCTTGGGACACTTCCTACTGGGGTTCAAACCTGATCCTAACTTGCCTAGATCCCACTTGAACCTCCCATTAGGACCCCATCTGTTGGGACACATCTGGCTACTCGCATCCCTTTGACCAGGGAAACACCAGCTGTAATTCTGCTAAATGGAAAACTGACCTTCCTTGCTATTGAGCTTTAGTACTCTTCAACATTATTATCCACCCTATTCATACTGCCCTCAAAGACCCCAGATCTTTCATTCTGAGCTGCAGCCAAACTGTTCCTATTGTTTCATTTTCCTCTGTTGGAATGTGGGTTCTTTGTGGACCTGGACTCTTGCTTTTTTATTTGGATTTCCAGTGATTGACTTACATTAACTCTTAAGAAATGCTTTTTTGATTCCATTTGCAGTCTCTATCCTAGGCATATTTGTACCAGTTGACAAGTTTTATAGGTCTGTATTGTTGCTCTCTGGAAAATAAGCATTCTTCATGCCCTTGTTTTTTCCTGTGTGGATGGTCATACAGACCCTTGGGCCCTCACCAAGGTTGCTCTGCAGAATTGTAGGGCCATCCACCAAGAGCATCTAGAGGATTTCATTCTTATACTAAAGCTTCTCCCTGACAGTGGCAAAGAACTTGGTAGTGTAATGTATAGTTAATTGTTTTATGCTTCTAATATTAATAATAAAAGTTATATGAGGCTATTTCTTTGATATATTTCCAGGAAACATAATTTTGATATTTGCAGAGGAGACACCTGTGGAGAAAAGTCTTTAAGGTACTTTGCACTATCGAATTAAATGCTTTTCTCAACTCAGGTGCATTTCTTTTTTGAGATCTTCCACCTCTTTCTCCCTCTTCCTCTTTAAAAATATATCAATGTGCCAGCATAATCTAGTAACTCAAGAATAGGCCTTGATGTTTGGAAAATATGTCACTTGAAAAGCTTGACTCTGACAATATTAGGGTTGTGTGACCCTGGGCAAATCACTTAACCATTCAATACTGCAGTCAACTCTCTGAAATGTTGAGTATAGAATGGATGCATTGATAGGGTTTCCTTGCTAGAAACTCTGTGCTGGTTATAAGTCATGGGTCCTACTTTTGTACTTAATATATTACTGCCTCATTTCTGAATACCTTCTGTCTTGTCCATCTTTTCTTATAATCAAACCAACAAGCTAAAAGGAAAAAAAAGGATCATTACAGCAATCCCATACTAACATTCTAGGTGGTGCAGTAGATAAGAGTACCAGTTCTGGAGTCAAGAGGATAGCAATCCAGTGCAACCTCAGACAATGTTGAAGATTACTAAACCTCAGTAGCAAGGCAGGTCAGTTTTCCATTTAGCAGAAGAATTGGTATTTCCCTGGTCAAAGGGATGAGAGTAGCCAAATGTGTCCCAACTGTTTGATCTTGGACAAGTCACTTAATCCTGATTACTTGGCATCTAAGGTCATTTCTAGTCATCCTGATTCATTTCTTACCACTTAATCCAGATGGAGGAGAAAGTGAGGCTAGTGACTTAGTATGGTATCACTCACTCAAATCCAGTTCTTATGCCTATCATGGCATCACCTCCCTGATGTCACTGTCTTTTTCAAGAATGAAAGACAACAATAAATTAGAGAGGGAAATGTTTTCACTAAAGGTCCTCTAAACCAAGAGGGTTATCATATTTAATATGAATTCTGATATTGTTTAATATTCTTGGTATTTATATAATTATGATCATATGTATAATTATCTTGGTTCTGCATTTTTCTGCAGTTCATTAGAAAGCCTTTCCTTTTTTATTTTATTATATCTTTTGATTTTATATCACATTCACTTATGAATCTATCCTTCTTTCTTATACCATCCTTGTAACAAAGGTTAAAAAAGTGGAAAAAACAGTTCAGTAAAATTAATTAAATACATCACAATGTCAAGCATTATTTGCAGTGTTTAATTCTCTAGTGCCTGTTCTACAATCTTCCTTCCAATGTTATTATATATAATATATAATATAATAATATATATTATAATTAACATAGTGATCCATTTCTTTTTGTTGCTATTTCTGTTTCCATTGTACTTATTGTGCATGTTGTTTTGCTTGTTCTGTTTGCTTCATCCTAAAATAGTGCATTTGTCTTCCCATATTTCTCTGAATTCTTAATTTTCAATATTTCTTATGGCCCAGAAGTATTTATGTACCATTGTATTAACAATTCTTCATCTGTGAATACAACTTTATTTCCAATTCTTTATTTCCATAAATAAGTGCTATTATAAATATTTTTATATGAATGTAACCTTGATGGTTTTGCCGTCCAAGAGGATAGAGGTGGGAGAGGAAATCCCTAGCAATGAAATTTCTAGGTCAAAGAGTATGAACTATTTTTTCACCTCATTTGACCTCCATTGAGGAATAGATCATTTTGGCCTTATAGATTTGTTTAAGTTTCTTGTCCATTTTGGATGTTGTGCTCTTAGCAGAGATTTTTTTCCTCAGTCAACACTTTCTTGTCTTAGTTGATATTGCAAGTATGTTGCAATAAAATAAAAAATATCAGTCTCATTTGCATTTTTCCCCTATCCCTTTTTTGGTTAAGAAATCTCCCCTTATAGATCAAATGCTCTTTTATATTTAACAATTACAATGGGATCTTTTTGTATTCTCTATACCTTTCAGTCAATTGTGTGATGGCAAAGGTGTGATCTTTTATGGAATATTGTTTATAATAGCCTTCCTCTTCCCTGTTGATATAATGTTGAGTCCACTGTCCTTGGTGTTGTGCCTGTCTTTTCAGTCTTTTCCAGTTTCTATGAGATAATGTATGTAAATCACTTTACACACCTTAAAGTGCTATTTAAATTTAGCTATTATACTTAATGCCTTTGGGATGCTTTTGCTTAGGTCTCTCATCAGGGTTTCTAGAAACATGCTTTACCCTTTACTTATTGTCTCAGCTCTATGTTCTGCTCATAATATTCTACCATTCCCCCTTTTTGTAAGATATTATAATTATTTTTTATTCTAAACTAGAATTGTCAATTTGTCATCTTGCTGTTTGACAAGTTGGTCGAGAGCATCTTAAGGTGCTCCCTAAGTTCTTTTCTTGTGATTTGTTGACTAAACTTTGTAGAATTGAATGTAATCAATATCTATGTCTTTTGTATTCCACTTGTTGATATTATTAAAATAAAAGTTAATACATGGTATAGATTTGGTTGTCATCTACATAGAGATAATTGCACTCATGAAAGCTGAAAAAGAGGAATTATATAGAGAAAGTAAGGTCCTTGGATAGAGCCTGGGGAACTTCCCCTGTTGGTGTCATGTCACGTCTAACATCCAGTCTCTGAAGATTTTGAATGATTGCTACCCCTCAGGGAAGTGTGGCTAACCATCATGTTAGGGCTTCTCTCAGCTGTACCCATTGCTCTTAGTCTTGCCCATTGGGGTAAATTGAATCCCTTTCCCATGATGCAAGTTCTTGACTGCAACTAGTCTAAACATTTGTCCTTTGTTACTTATATGGCTTGATGATGAGTACCCTGTTTTCTGTATCTGTGTATCAGACTGATCTCCCAATGTAAGATGCCCAGAATTCACTATTATTATTGTAATTACGTAGCACTTAAATACCATGTCATGTTTACAAATAATTATTTCATTTAATTCTCACAACAGGTAGGTACTGTTATTTTGCAGAAGGAAAAAGCCTGACTGAGGTTAAGTGACTTCCCCAGCCTAGTTACACAGCTAGTAAATATCTGAATATGCATTTCAATTCAGGGAGGCAGGTTGTTTATAGTCGAGTACATTTTCAAATTTGTTGTTTTTCTGATAACTTATCAAATATATGATCTCTATAAAATTATTTGTCAAATTTATGATCACTATATAAAATTAAAGCTTAGAGTTTTTTTTTTGATGGGTTTTGTTTTGTTTTAAATATTTTGATTCTATATAACCTTCAAATTTCTCTTCTACCAGGTTTGTATTGGAAACCACTTTCAATGTGCTCTATCATTGTTATGTCCCGATAGCGACATTCTGATCTTGTGATCAGAATGATTGTGGAGTTTTTATGCTTCAAGACCATTGTACAGGTATCATTTTACCCAATAGATGTGTACCAAATAGTTAAGAACTTTTGTCAATTGAATCATCTAAATCTTTTGGGAGAACTGATTCTTTAGAGACTTTTTCCTAATGTAGATAATCAGTCCCTAATTAGTTGATTTTTTTTTTTGGCCATTTGTTGTGTGTGCATCTTTTGCCAGATATAATTATAATTGCTACTTCCCACTCCACTCCTTCATGACTATGCCTTTAAATTCTAGTCACATGCTTTATGAATTTTGTAGTTATTGGGTTGACAATTGTGAATAAACTGTGGTTATAAAACATAAATTTACTTGAATAGTAGTTTCTTCTTTGTGCAGTTTTCTTTATGCTCAGTTTTAATCTTCTGAGCTCTATAAAGCCTGAAGTTGAAATTGTGGGAGGGAGGAGTTTTAGATAAATAATATAATCATCATGCCTTGCTATTATTTTCCTTGTCCTGTATTTGTGGACTGTTGCCTTCAGTAGAACAAGTTCAAACTGTATCGCCACTCTGTGCTAGTTGATTGAATGTATAAGCCACACTCATCACTTGATACTAGGTATGGAGAAATATTAGTTTTTAATGTTCTCAGCTGTCTGCTTACATTCAATTATTTGTTCCTAGGATCATTGTGTATTAGATTTGTCACAGTTTTGTCTTTTTAGAACTAGAGGGCTGCCATCACCATGTTTTCAAAATCTTCTGATTTGATTTATTAAAGGGAGACTTTTAGGTCCTTGACATTTGGAGATTTTAGTAGTGAAAAATGATGAAATTTATCCTTCTAAATTTCATTTAAGTTCTTACAAATTCTTACCCCACCCTTTTGTTTATTCCCATAAATGAAAGCAAGCTATAAACTATACATAGACATTCAAAAAAGAAAATAAAAGGTGTTAGAAATTTTACTTTTCTCTTTAGGTCTACAATTTCATTGCTTTTTAAAAATAAATGATAGGATTTAGTATACATAGTATCAAGAGTGCATTTTGTTTTGAATTGTAATTGTTTCTGGCTTTGTAAATTTTAATATTTTCATTAACTCCGTGATATCGTACCTTGAGGCTTTTTTTTTTGAGTTTTCAACAAGTATTTATTAAGTGCTTACTATTTGCCAGGTACTGTTGTAAGAACTAGAGATATAGTGAGAGAGAAAACAATAGTCCCTTGCCCTAAAGTTTACCTTCTAAAGGAGAGACAATAATATGCTCTCCACCAGGTGGATACAGAATATTTAGAGAGATGGCAGTTATTCTGAGAGGCAAAGGCATTAGTAAGTAGCTGAGGGTGCTGGAAAGGAGTCCTGGAGAGGGTAGCATGCTAATTGTCTTGAAGGGCATCAGGGAAACTGAGAGCATACGTGAGGGGAAGGAGCATTCTAAGAACAGCTGGTGCAAAGGCATGGAGACTGGAGATGGATGGAGCTTTATGTTCAAAGATTGCAAAGAGGCCAGTGTGGTTGGAATGATCAGTGTGTGTTAAGGCAGGAGGTGTGAGGACCCAGGACTGTGTGACTGGAGAGAAAAGGACATAGGAGAGATCTGGTGAAGATGGATATGACAAGAACTGGCCATAGCTTGTAACCTGAAGGAGAGTAAGAGTTGGGTGATTTTGAGCCTGTCAGCTTGGGTAGCCAAGGAGATAGTAACAAGAAGTTTGAGATAACAGTCCTAGTCCTCATGGAACTTAAGATGTAACTACTTATATTGCCCTTGATACCACGGTTTTAAAGACAAAATAAACATCAGGACTCTTGGTTTAATAAAGAATACATTGTTGCTTATTCAGAGCTTCATTAAATGTGCTGTACCAGACTTCAGCAAGACCTTCTTGTCCTGCATTTGAGGCCTGCTAGATGTGTGACTTGTAGACAACATTCTTTACCCCTTGGAGTCTAATGGTCTTGATTTATGTAATGGAATAATAGCCAAACTATCTACCAAGTAAGATTTCTATGAAACTCAAATGAGGTAATGTATTAAGATCATTATTTTTTTTTTTAGATTTTTGCAAGGCAAATGGGGTTAAGTGGCTTGCCCATGGCCACACAGCTAGGTAATTATTAAGTGTCTGAGACCGGATTTGAAACCAGGTACTCCTGAATCCAAGGCTGGTGCTTTATCCAGAGGTAATGTATTAGAAGGCACTTGGCAAACATCAAAATGTTATATTAATAAATGTTAGTTATTATGAACATGAATAAATCCTTTCAGGATTTCAGGAATTCTCCCCAAATCCTTTTTGAGTTCCAGGGTCTTCTCCCTGGTAATTATCTCCTCTCTATTCTGTATATAGCTTGCTTTTTGTTGGTTTGCATTTTGTCTCCTAGGTTAGATTACAAACTCCTTGAGAGCCAGGGATGTTATGTTGTCTTTTTTGTATCCCCTAATTTAGTACAATGCTTGGCACTCAGTAGATGTTTGATAAATGTTGACTAACCAATTGAAATAGCTAAATTAGACTGGGATATGAGGAATGCCTTTTTTTTTAATTTTAAAGATTTTATTTATTTTGAGTTTTACAGTTTTTTTCCTCAATCTTACTCCCCCCCCAGAAGGCAATTTGCCAGTCTTTCCATTGTTTCCATGGTATACATTGATCCAAATTGAATGTTATGAGAGAGAAATCATATCCTTAAGGAAGAAACATAAAGTATAAGAGATAGCAAGCTCAGATAATAAGATATCAGTTTTTTTTTCTAAATTAAAGTTAATAGTCCTTGTTCAAACTCCACAGTTCTTTCTCTGGATACAGATGGTATTCTCCATTGCAGAGAGCCCCAAACTGTCTCTGATTGTTGCACTGATGGAATAAGCAAGTCCATCAAAGTTGATCATTGCCTCCATGTTGCTGTTAGGGTGTACAGTGTTTTTCTAGTTCTGCTTATCTCGCTCAGCATCAGTGATATAAGGAATACCTAATGGAAGTGTAAAGTGCACTGAAGGTTCTAAGGAGTAGGTTGTTATTTCCAAGTTCCAGGTTCAGTTATGAATGAAGAGTCACTTGAGCTGGATCTTGAAGAATTAGTAGAATATCAAGGTGGGGAAGGACTTTCCATTGGAAGCCTGAACAAAGGCTAAGTAGAAAAGGGAAACAGGACCTGCCCAAGTACAATATCAAAGAAATCTGAAAAAGTTACAGCATACAGATAAGTAGGACCCAGATTATGGAAACCCTTAAATGTGGTGCCGGGAGCCATTGACAACTTTCAAACGGGAAAAGTAGGAGTTTGGAGCTATGCTTTGAGAATGGTGGTCTTAACTAAATATAGACTTAATAAGTATATAGCAATAAACCTACATAGACATGTAGAATAGAATAGAATAGAATAGAATAGAATAGAATAGAATAGAATAGAAGCTTTACTTTTAAGGATATTTTGTTTGATAATGTTCTGGGGCATTTTAACAATACTTTTTTTATTATAATTAGACTGGGAGTTTTCACTATCTTTTTTTTTTTTGCAAGGCAGTGGGATTAAGTGATTTACCCAAGGTCACACAGCTAGGTAATCATTAAATATCTAAGGTCAAATTTGAACTCAGGTCCTCCTGAATCCAGAGCCAGTGTTCTATACACTATCCCACCTAGCTGCCCCCTTTACTATCTTTGTTGAAACTTTCTCCTGGCTTTGGAAGGGAATAATACACTTTCCCTAGAGTATACCTTTTGTCTCCCTAGCATCATACTCATATCTTTTTATTGTCCCAGATGCTTTCCTAATTCTTTACCTATGTATATATCATACCTCAAGTCCTACACCCTCCATGACTCCTTATCTAGGCAGTTCAGCATATAGGGAACTTCTCTTCCTTTGGGAAAATAACATCTGTATTATTCATTTTGGAAATTGATTATATACTGTTTTATGACTTCTAAAATTTGTCTTATAACTTTTGGATAAATTTTTCAGTTTGTCTCTACAACTTGATTGTAGTTCTTGGTTTTTGTTTTTTTGGGTTTTTTTGCAAGGTATTAGGGTTAAATAACTTGCCCAAGGTCACACAGCTAGGTAATTATTAAGTGTCTGAGACCAGATCTGAACTCAGGTCCTCCTAACTTCAGGGCCGGTGCTCTATCCACTGTGCCACCTAACTGTTCCCCTACAACCAGATTGTAAACTTCCTAAAAGGAACTTTGTATCCTCCTTTTTTGTCTATTCTTTTCTTTGTATTCCTCCCTGCTTTTAATAGCTATTCAGTAAATGTAATATATTTATATTTGAGAGTTTGGAATATACAAGTTTCAGGAAATCTTCTAAGGATCATTTGTTGTAAAAAGTATCAATACCCAGTACATTTGAACACAATTATCAGGATTCTATTGTTAAGAGACCCTCAAAACATCAAGTAAATGAGAGTTGGCACTTTATACCCTCATCAGTTCTCTTTGTTAATATTGTCTGTCATCTTTTAATTCAAAGATAAAAATGAATTGAATGGATTTTATTAAATTTCACAAATAAACATAATGTTTGTAGAACACAATAGAGGCAGCTAGGTGGTTCAGTGAATAGAGCACCAGTCCTGGAGTCAGGAGTACCTGAGTTCAAATCCAGCTTCAGACACTTCATAATTATCTAGTCGTGTGACCTTGAGCAAGTTACTTAACTCCATTGCCTTGCAAAAAAAGAGATCACAATATAGTATTTCATTTGTGTTTTTTTAGTAATAAGCAAATTGTATTTATTGAGAATTTACTGAATTCTTCACTATGAAGAATATAAAAAAAATGAAACATGCTGTCTTTTTAGTGATTCAAATGTACATGATTTACAATGATCAATGTTCCAAATCATGTGGTACCTTCCTTCATATTTATACAGTAAGCTAGGTGAATCATTTAACATAAGAGCATCAGTGAGGTCGTTTTCAGTATTACACAGGGAATGGACAGCAAGGTTGCATAGTGGGTAGAGCACTGGGTTTGGAGTCAGGAAGACTTGAGTTCAAATTTGACCTCAGACAGTAACTGTGTGACCCTGGGCAAATTACTTAATCCCTAAACTCTCAAACTCATTTTCCTCATCTTTAAAATGAGCTGGAAAAGGAAATAGCAAACCACTCTAGTATTTTTGCCAAGAAAACCCCAAATGAGATCATGAAGAGTTATATATTTCTTTCTTTTTTTTTTAGTTTTTTTTTTTTTGCAAGGCAATGGGGTTAAGTGGCTTGCCCAAGGCCACACAGCTAGATAATTATTAAGTGTCTGAGGTCCAATTTGAACTCAGGTGCTCCTGACTCCAAGGCCAGTGCTCTATCCACTGCGCCACCTAGCTGCCCCCGAGTTATATATTTCTTAAAGGGTTACATTTGGTATAGACTATTTACAGTAATAATTCTATCAAATTATTAACTATTAAATTATTAGCTATTGGAATATCTCATTTTTTTCTAAAAATTCTTTTTAGTTCAAAATTTACAATATTCCATCTTTTTCAAGATGATGAGTTTTCCTTTAAAGATTTCCAATGTTAAAGCCTGTGTACTGTCAGGAAATAGTTGTAATGGAAATGCCGTTGATGACCTCTGGAATAATTAATACAGAAAAATGGAGAGACAGGCTTCAATAACTGTTTGAGATTTGGCAAAAGCAATGTTAAAACTATTGTTTTTGAAATGTATGGGAATGAAAAAGTAAAAATTAGATACTTAAAGTAAAAAAAATAGATATTAAAGAGAATCATTGTGATATTTAGGAGTTTAGAAACTCCCCTTTTCCTTCTGTTTCCCTGCCACCACCCCCATTTCTATTTTGTTCCTCTTCAGCAAAAATATTGCAGCTTCATTTGATGAGCTTTACTTTTCATGTATTTTTCAAACCATCTAGTCATTGGTACAGAGTTGTCATCTTTTGTCCCATGTAACTTATTTACAATGTAAATTTTAGCATACAAAAAATAAAACAATTATTAGATCAAGTGTTTATGAAAAGCTTGACCTTTTTTCTGTATATGTATGTTTGTATGTGTTTGATTTTTCTAGTAAAATTTTTAATACTGTAGTACTCCAATTTTATTATTCTTCAAGTAGGGATGTAGGCTGTTCATTTTTCATGATTACTATTATCTCTATTTTTTTGTATCTTTTGCTATTACACATTTGCAATACCTTTTGCTTCTTTTTCTTTAGTTCTAGATATTCTTATAAAAGCCACTTTTATTCTCCTGCTTTTCCCCTTTTACTAGAATACTATAGTAGTAATGATAATATTAATAATAATATATATAGCAATGACAATTATTTATTAACATTTACATTGTACTTCGTATGTGCCAGGTACTGTTAAGTGTTTAAAATTATCTCATTTGATCCTTACAACCCTATCATCCTTATTTTACAGATGAGGAAACTGAGGAAAACAGCTAGCCAAGTGACTTGCCCAGGGTCACACAGCTAGTAAGTCTGAGGCTAGATAGGAATTCAAATATTTCTAAGTCTAGGCTCAACACTCTCCACTACTTCACCCTCGCCTTCCTCTCAGAAGCATTGGTAGACTGTTCGTTTTTAATTTTTTTCCAGCATCTATTGTTATTTATGTCTGGTTTGGGAACTCTGCCAGTCACAGCAATATATTTCAAATTGATACAGTATCATTGTGTGTTTTTGTCTTCCTTTTTTTTTTTCCTTTTCTTTAGTAGCCAGTTTGTGAACAACTACTGAAGCAAGTGCAAACTAAGGGAATAAAAAATGTAAATCTCCATTGGAGTAAAGCAGCCTTGTTATTTGTTGATTAACTAAAACGTGATAAAGAATAGTTCCAAAGTTTTCTGCAGAATTATATTAGTACCTGTGTATTTTAGGATATATTTTCTACTTTCCAATGGAAAATTTTGTTGCCCCAGTGCCATTAAAGAGGAACTCATTAATTCATAAATTGAACATTCAGCAATAAAAAGGATTACAGCATTTTTCCTTGCTAAAAATTTGAGTAAATTTATGACTTGTTTTCTCTCATCTCTAAGCACTTTCTTTCCACAATAGATAATAAGTATTTCATGGTATTACAATAATCTTTCTTTTGCCACATGAGTATTTCATCTAGGTTTCCTAATCTTGGTTTTGAAATGCTTATTACTCTATTTTTTGTTTGCAGTATGAATGGATATGCCATTAATTTTTTCAGTTATTTGCTGCTTACCAGTAATAGCCTTTCTACAAAGTGGGAGTATAGTTCTAAAATGTGTCAAGATTGCATGTCTTCTATAAAACTTCAGTCAGGAATGTTTAATTACAGTATCTTCTTGTAACCCTGTACTTGATGATGAATATTTTCACTGTTCCTCCAATTTGGGAGTTGTTTTGACTGTGTTAAGTACTTTTTTAAAATTTACATTTTCATTTATTTACACATTACTAAAATAGTCCTGTTGTAGGAGTGAACATAATCCCCTGTACCCCCACAAAATAAAAAAACCTCATGAGAGAAAGAGAAAAAATGTATCAGTCTATGTTCTGATACCATCAGCTCTGTCTCTGGGGTGGATCGTATTTTTTATCATAAGTCCATCAGAGAAGTTACTTCCATATTTTTCCATAGTTGCTGTTGCTGATTGTAATTTCCTCTTTCCATTCCTCCTCACTACCATTTATTATATTTTCTCTCTCCTTTCACTCTGTCCTTCAAAAATGTGCTATAGGGCATGTAAATACTTTTTAGGAGCTAAACTATGTTTCTGTACAGCTTTTGGTACTTTTTTGAAGGGTAGTTGAAGTAAGTTCAATTGGAAAATGCTTTTATGTAGTGAAAGAATGTAGATAGTCTTATAAATTAATTTTTAGTAAGATGGGGATTCAATTCATGATTTTAAAGTATTACATTAGAATTTGGTTTGACAAATCTCTTCGGTCTTCTGGTTATCATAGTGCCTAGCAAGTCAGTCAATAAAAAATTATTAAATGAAGTCCTACACTGGGCCTGGGTACCAAGAAAGGCACAAATCCTGGTCCTGGTCCTGGTCCTTAAGGAGCTCATGTTCTGAGTTTTGTTAGGTCATTTAATGTTCTCCAAGCAGTCATAAATGAAACTATAGAAGTCTCAGCTGAGAAGGGAGGAGGAATGTGGGAGCTCATAGACCAGCTCCTTTGTCAAATGGAAGATTTCTGTCTGTTTCCTCTGGGTCTCAAGGAGTGAAATCTCCACATGTGTCCAACTCCCTCTTGGAGTCTTTACCAAGTATCCTTCATATCTTCCTTCTTAGACACTAATTTAGACCTTGTGTTGAAGTTGAGAACCAAATGAGAATAGGAAAAATAATAGTAAGTTATTTATATAGTGCTTTCTAGTCTAATTCCAATAGATGTTATAGAGAGACACTACTTCTGATAGGAGTTGTAATATATATAACTGCTAAATTTTCTTTCTAGTCCAAGATTATTATTAGCATAATATCTCATTTGATAATGATAGCTTACATATATTTAGCACTTTTAATGTGTCTTTAGAACAATAAATGTAAATTTTTTGAGGACAGAGACTCTCACTTTTGTTGATTTTGTCCTTCGTTCTCAAAGAAGACCTTGACATCAGGGAGGTGATATCATGACAGGTACATGAATTGGATCTGAGTGAGAGGGCTCTGTGCTAAGTCACCAGCTTCACTGTCTCCTCCAAAGCCATCTGGGTCCAGTGGCCAGATATGAAGCAGGACACCTGGAGATGGCCCTGGATGCGAGGCAGTTGGGGTTAAGTGACCTGTCCAAAGGCACACAGCTAGTAAGTATCAGGTGTCTGAGGTTGAATAAACTTGGATCCTCCTGATTTCAAAGCTGGTGCTCTATCCACTGTGCCATCTAGTTGCCCTCTCACTTTAATTTCCTATTTTATTATCTGTCCTATAATAGTCACTTTTTTTTTTTTGTTACATTGAACTGAGCAAGCCTAGGAAGTAGGTGTTGCCCTTATTTTTTTTTCCTTTCCTTGAAAGTTGCTAATTTGGACAGACTCCTAGATTCAAAGCCAATGTATCTAGTCATGGCCTAGAACATTCTTTGAAGAGCTAATAGGTTTGTCACCTGATTAGAGCATTACCAGGTTCTTTCACCTTACTACATTCCAGGAGGTGATTCTGAACCTTTAGGACATTATTTATTATAAAGGATTAAGATACCTTTTAAGGGGTATATGTTTAACACATACGTGTTTAAACAGTTTTTTTGGGGGGGCAGTAGCTTCTGTACGGTAATGTTGTTCTTATAAAGCATTAATCCATTGTTATGAAAGTCTTCTGAACAGGGAAAAGCATACTCTGTTCCATCCAAAGTTCTCAGAAATTTTGTAATCGTTGACCTGAACCCATGATCCAGAGAAATTTCAATGCAACCAATGTCCCTTTGACATCCATTGTAAATAGATAGATAGATAAAGCATTTGTTAAGGGTTTACTGTGTTCCAAGAATATCCTTAGTGCTCAGGATATATAAATACAAACAAGACAGTACCTACACTCAAGTAGCTAACATCTTATTGATAGAAAATAGCACATATAGGAAAGTTAAATGCAGAGAGGAGTAGTCACTTAATGGCAGGGAGACCTGGTTCAGGGCAAGATCAGACAAAAGTTTACTTATTACAGCTCAGTCTCCCTAGGTTGTAGAGTGCCCAAGGTTCTGGTAGTGAGAGGGTAGGTGAATGGCCTGGAGATGTCTGGGAAATGATTTTTCCATAGGGTCATAGATCTAGAGCAGTGATTTGTGTGTTACAGACCCATTTGGATGGGGTCTGATGAAATCAATGGACCACCTCTTTGCAGAATCTTGTTTTTATATGCATAAAATAAAATATAATATTCAAAAGAAGCTAATTATGTTGAAATACAGTTATCAAAATATGTTTTAAAATTCACATATTTCCCTGAAACCTATTCATAGACAGATCTCTGGATTCCATATTTCAAACCCTAGATTTTGAGCTATTAGGGGACTTAAACCATCAAATGCTTTTTTTCCTTACAAGTGGAGAAACTGAGACTTGGGATTTGAGTCTGGGATGGTTACCTGACTCTATATCTTAGTGTTCTTTTCCTTTATCTCTGTCTGTCTGTCTTTCTCTCTCTCTCTCTCTCTCTCTCTCTCTCTCTCTCCCCTCCCCCCCTTCATTAAAAAAATTTTGCTTACATTAGCACATGCTATCTCTTATTGTTTACTTAATATTCCTAAGTGATTTTACCATAAAATTATCAGATTAAATTTGTGTCTTTTTGGTAAGTCTCCCAAAAATAAATGTGTCGCATGTGAAGTTATTTTCCTTCAGTATGTTCTTGTGTGGGTAAGAAACATCTTACTTAAATGTAAATAGCTTTTAAAAATAGAAATTGAGGAATTTTATTAAGCAAATTATCTGAGTAAATGTTCTTTCTAGTCAAATATTTTCCCAGCAGAAAGTAATTTGCATAGTTAATAGTACTTTTTAAAACTCTAATTAAAATTTTTCTTCTAAGAATATTTAGATGCTTTTTTTTTCTTGTAAGCAGACCATGTAAGAGGATATATATATATGGAGGGAGGGAAGAAGAATACATAAAGAACAGGAAAATTGTAGGCGTCTCATAAGAAAAGCAGCATTAATGAAAAATCAACTAGCAAGTATTACTGTGTATCTAGACACTCAAACTCTTACTAGCACAATTTTAGCCACAATGTATATGTTGTTTTCATTTAGTCATTATGAACCCAGATATTTTTCTTAGAAGAACCCTTACTATTGTAAACAGAGAGAGTAGAGAGAAATTGTATTCATATGTAATGTTATTCTAATTCTTCATCATTAGCTTTGCTGTAATCTTTTGGCCATTTACTACTTTAATGATTCACCAGGAGGGGAATATAAAAGAAAAAAGGGAGAGGGGGAAAAAAATCTGGGTGTTGTAATTGTTTAGCACCTTAAATAGCTCATTAGTGTGGAAAATTAAAACTATTTTTAAAAACTCACAATCCACAAAACATTTTCGTCACTGTGAATTACTCTTTTAACTTCATTATTTTTCTTCCTTTAGCAATGGTGGGAAAAGTTTGTTAGAGTTAATTTACATTCATGTTTAAAATAATTTTACAGGAAGATTTTTTAAAAAATAAGAATAAACTAAAGGTGAATATTATCTGAGACATGGAAAACCAGTTGTGTGTAATTAATCTCCTTTTTGTCATTTACCAAGTACAACCAATTTTGTACAAATTTCCATCTAACATTAAGAAAGATTTAAGAAAGAATTACCATATTAGTCACTGACTTATTAAACCACTGAAGAAATCATAACCATTAAGAATTAGAATCTGGGGGGTGGCTAGGTGGTGCAGTGAATAGAACACTGGCCCTGGAATCAGGAGGACCTGAGTTCAAATGTGGCCTCAGACACTTAATAATTACCTAGCTGTGTGGCCTTGGGCAAGCCACTTAACCCCATTGCCTTGGGGGAAAAAAAGAATTAGAATCTAACATGGTACACACCTAATCAGATAAATACATTATAATCCATCTGGAAACAGTAAGTAGTATGTTAGAGCTGTTTTATCTAGAAATAGTTCTTTTGAATTATAACACAATTAATGTTCAGTTTAATAAGGTTCAGTTTTACATAATTGTTTTAGCATTTGTCTCAACTATCTTCAGTTGCTAAGATAAATGATTTTACCAAAAGTCTCAGTTTCCACACTTGTCTTAACTTCCTTTTTTTTTAAAAACGATACAAGAAATCTACTTTTTCCTCTTTTTTGGGGGGGGTTGCAGTGCAATGGCATTAAGTGACTTGTCTAAGGTCAAACAGCTAGGTAATTATTAAATGACTGAGATCAAATTTGAACTCAGGTCCTCTGGACCCCAAGGCCCTTATTTACTATGCCACCTAGCTGCCCCTTGTCTTAACTTCTTAACAAGAACCTCATCCTTATTTTCCACATTTCTTTTTGTCATATATTTATAAGATAGCTTATCAATATACATGTCTTATAATTTCAGTGGGCAGCTAGGTGGCTTGGTGAATAAAGTACTGGACCTGCAGTTAGGAATACTTATTTCCATGAGTTCAAATCTGACCTCAGATATTTCTTAGCTGTGTGACCCTGGGCAAATTCCTTAACTTTGTTTGCCTCAGTTTCCTCATTTATAGAATGCTCTGGAGAATGGCAAAACCAGCCTAGTATCTTTCCCAAGAAAACCCCAAATGGAATCAAACAGGATTGGTTATGACTAAAAAACAACTGAACAGCAAACACTATAAATATCATTACTTGGTGCCTCAGTGGATTAACTCCAGCTGGTTCTGGAGTTGAGAAGACCTGAAATGAAATGCAACTTCAAATACTTATTCTGTGATTAATTGGGACAAGTGATTCAACTTCACTTTGCCTCCATTTCCTCTGAAAAATGGGAATAATAATAGCAATAGTGTTGTGCAGTGTTGTTGTGAGATTCAAATGAAATAATATTTATAAGAGCTTTAGCACAGTGCTAGCACATAATTGACACTAATTATATTCTATTATTATTATTATTATTATTAACATTATTATCATCCTACATTCTTCTACATAACAAACCTTTATATTTTTGATGGCATATTATGATTGTTTTAAAAATAAGTGTTGCACTCAATTTGGATCAGTGCACAACATGGAAACAAAGTAAAGACTGACAGATTGCTTTCTGTGGGGGGTGGGGGGAGGGAAGTAAGATGGGGGGGAAATTGTAAAACTCAAATAATATCTTTAATAAAAATAAATTTAAAAAATAAAAATAAGTGTTGGACTAGTTAATCTTTTCTAGTTCTGTTGTATCATGAATTACAGAAATGGGTAAATTTTATGGAATCACTTAGTCATCATGTACAGAAGCATGTTTTTATACATATCACAACAAACATTTGAGTGCCTTTTGTGAAATGTTCAATTTAACAAGGATTTATTGAGGATCCAACATTCATTAATTCATTCATCAATAATCTAGTAAGCCCCTTGGTGTGCACTTTATTGTCTCTTACCTCTTGGAGTTTGTAGTTGATAAGGAAGAATTGAATTCAATTAAAAACATTTATGAAGCACTTTGTATAATATGATATTCTAGTGAATATGACCCCCAAATAGAAAGAAATGACAATTATAGTTCATAGAGATTATAAGTGCTTGAAAAGGTTTGAGGAAAGAAAGATTTCTAGGTGGGGCAATCCTGGGAGGCTTCCTGGAAGAAGGAACATTTGAATAGGACCTTGAAAGGTAGGAAAATTTTGAAAGGCAAAGTTAGGGAATGCAAGGAGAATTCCAGGCATACTTGAAATCAAGACCTGAATTTGAATCCTTCCTTAGACACTTAGCTGTGTAATCTTGGACAAATCACTTAACCTCTCCTGACTCCATTACTTCAGATGCAAAATGGAGGTAATGATAGCACTTCGTTGGCAGGGTTGTTATGAGGGCTAAATGAGAAAATATATAATTATTATATATTATATACCATTCCATTATTGTTATTATATATGAAGTAATTTGTAAAACTTTAAAATGTTATGTAATTTAGTTAAAAATATTATCACTGTTATCATCATCATCATCATCATCATCTCATCACCAGCAGAGAAGAAATGGTTTCAGAGGTGAGAACTTTAGGGAGCAGTACAAGCCAGTTTGTTCTAGAATTTGTGATAGAAAAGAAGTTGAAGCCAGGTATAGTCTGAATTGAATAACAGATTTGGAGAAATAAGATATCAGAGGTTTCCTAGGAAGGAGAGACAGGATTCATAAGACTAAAATTCTCCAGAGTAATTTGGGCCAGGAAAGATGTGGAAACTCCGGAATGAAATTTTCAAAGACACAAGGGGATTCCATTAATGAAGAAAAATTAAGAGTTGTCTGAAGAAAGCAGTGATACACAGAAAATTCAATGGTCTGCTTAGATTTTTAAATTTTTAAATTTTTTGTTTTCATATCAACTTTAGATTTTTTTAAAAGATATGTACAGATGACAAGAATAAATAATAAATATAGAAATATGGTATATATATATATATATATATATATGTAACTATTATTTCTAGACTTATGCACAGAACAAGCTAGTACTGGCAAGGAAAGCAAAGGACAAGAAGGGTTTTGGTTGGTTTTTTTAAAACTGTTGGGAGAAGGAGGATCTAAGAAAGGTCAGAAGCCCAGCTGAATAGGTTGATGATTTAGCAAGCAAAAGGAAGAGCTGCTCAATTCTTAATTTTAGGCAGTTGTCTGGGAAGAATGATTTTGGATCAGAAAGGAAAGAAAAATATCTAATTAAGGAGTTGATATCCAGTCAATGTAAATGAAGAAATTCTAAGGTTCATGTAGCTATCCATAGTGATTTCAGATCGCCTAACCCAGAAGAACTCCATCCTTTTGAAATGACAGAACTAATACATAAGATATTTGTGATTTTGGAAAGTACAAGGTTAGATGTTGCCGAGTTTTCAGAAAAGGGAAAAGAATAGAATCTGTGTAAGCCAGCATGAACTTTCCTTTAATTTAATAATGTATTACTAAAGATATGATTAGTGACCCACCAATAAAAGAAGCAGTGGTCATAAAAGAGTCATCCAGCAAACTTCATCAAAAACTGGTCATGCTAGACTAATAGCCTTGTTCTTTTTTTTAATTGATAAATTATTAAATTAGTAGATGAAGATATTTCTATAATTTTGCCCAGTTTTTAGCTAAATATTTTATAAAACTAATTCTTTTGTGCAAAAAATGACAAAAATATGAGATTGTACAGTTATATGGATTCAGAATTTGTTTAATTTGTTGGATTCTTTAAGGATCAAATGTTAACTAGACTGGTATTCTCCAGTGGCAGGGTTCAGGAATCTGTGCTTAATACTGTGCTCATATTTATCAGTGACTTAAAGACATAGATGATATCTTGATTTATTTGTTTGTGGGTGACACAAAGAGAAGATAACTAATACACTGGAGTACTGAATTAATATCCAAAAGTAACTCCACAAACTAGTATGTTGGCCCAACTCTATTAAGATTTAATAGAAGAATGTAAATTCTTTTACTTGCAGAATCTATTTTTAACTTAAGATAAAGTTGGGGGACACTTGATTAGACAAAAGTTTGAAAAGGGACTGCATGTAGAATTTGAGTCCTAAGTGTGATATGATTTCCAGAAAATTCACTGTTATCTTTCCTGGTCAGGTGATAATATGGAATATTGTGTTACATTCTGGGCAACAGAATTTAAGGGCATTAATCAACTTAAGAGCATCTTACACAGAGCAGCCATAATTTTGAAGGGCTTCAAGTCCATACCATTTGAGAATTGCTTGAAGCAACTACTGATGTTTAGCTAGGAGAAAAGAAAAGTCAGGGTGCATTTTAGCTCTATCTGAAGGGTTGTCATTTGAAGATGGATGGATTATTTCTCTTAAGCCTAAGTGCAGAACCAGGCAATATGTGAATGAAGATTACAGAGACAAGTATAGGTTTGAGGTCAAGAAAAAAGGTCCTAACATTTAGAGCTTTCCAAAAGTAGATGGCCTAATTTAGGAAGTAGTTGGTTCCCTTTCACTTGAAGCTGTCAAGCAGAGGCTAGACTACCATTTCTCGTTTGTTGTAGTGTGACAATTCTTATTCAGGTATTCATAAGTTTCACTAAATGGCCACTGAGGTACTTTGCAAATGTGAAATGTCATTCTTTGATTTCTCACTATTAAAAAGGCCTATGGAAATTGATTGTAATTTAGAGTTGTGTGCTGCCTTATGATATCTCTGATACTGTTATTGTTTAGGGCTTAACTTTTTACATTATCTTTGTTAATGAAATCTTAAATTATACAACTGAAATGGCTCTCTCAAGTTAACAAGGATCAAATTACCAATTGTCAAATTCAATGGTCTTTTCTCATTTCTCATCCTTCACTCCTCTGTATCCTTTGACATTATCAGTCATCCTCTTTTCCCCATATACTTTTTTCTCTCTGGTTTTTCCTGCTTTCTCCTGTGTGATTGCTGCTTTTCAGTAACTTTTATCTTTGAGTCATACCTTGAACTTTGGCCTACATCTTCTTTTCTTATTTCCTCAAAACTATTTCACTTGGTGTCTTATCAGCTTCTATGAGTACAGTTATTATCTCTATTTAGATGATTCCCAGATCTATATATAAATGCAACCTGAATTTATTATCTGGACATCCCTGAGGGTCATGTAGGCCGCTCAGACTTAACTTGTCCAAATCAGAACTCATTATCTTTTTTTCGTTTGTGTTGCAAGGCAGTGGGGTTAAGTGACTTGCCCAAGGTCACACAACTAGGTAATTATTAAGTGTCTGAGGCCAGATTTAAACTCAGGTCCTCTTGACTCCAGGGCTGGTGCTCTGTCTGCTGTACCACCTAGCTGCCCCCAAGAACTCATTATCTTTACCCTAAAAATCTCTTTTTTGCCCCTTTAATTTCACCAGTACGTTCAAAGGCATCACTTCCTCTCAAGACACCTAGGTTCAAAATTTAAATTTCGTTCTTAGACCTCACTGTCACTTGCCTCAAATAGCCACTCAGCTGTCAAGTCTTGTGATACCTGTCTTGACCGTGTGTGTGTGTGTGTGTGTGTGTGTGTGTGTGTGTGTATGTGTATGTTCCTCTGACACCTTGGTCTAGAACTTCATCTCACACTTGGAGTACTTGTTGATAGGTACTTCTGCTTCAAGTACTTCCCCATTTCAGTCCATCCTCAACTATGCCTTCTAAAGTGCCAGTCTGACTAATACATTGTTGGTGAAGCCGTGAACTCATCCAACTTTTCTGGAGAGCAATCTGGAATTATGCCCAAAGGGCAATAAAAATGTGTAGGCCCTTTGATCCAGCAATACCACTACTGGGTTTGTACCCTGAAGAGATCATGAAAAAGGGTAAAAACATCACTTGTACAAAAATATTCATAGCAGCCCTGTTTGTGGTAGCAAAGAACTGGAAATCAAGTGAATGTCCATCAATTAGGGAATGGCTGAACAAATTATAATATACGCATGGTTATGGAACACTATTGTTATCTTATAATCCAAGAGAGATGGGATTTCAGAGAAACCTAGAAAGACTTGCATGAACTGATGTTGGGTGAGAGGAGCAGAGCCAGAAGAACATTGTGCACCTTAACAGCAACATGGGGTTGATGATCAACCTTAATGGATTTGCTCATTTCATCAATGAAATAATCAGGGACAATTTTAGAGTACCTGCAATGGAGAATACTCTCTGTATCCAAAGAAAGAACTGTGGATTTTTAGCAAAGACCAAAGTCTTTTACCTTCAGTTTAAAAAAGTGTCTTATACTGCATGATTTTGCTGTCTTCAGTACTTTATTTCCTCCTCGAGGATATGATTCTCTCTCAACACATTTAATTTTTTTTTTTAGGTTTTTGCAAGGCAAACGGGGTTAAGTGGCTTGCCCAAGGCCACATAGCTAGGTAATTATTAAGTGTCTGAGATCAGATTTGAATCCAGGTACTGCTGACTCCAGGGCCAGTGCTTTATCCACTACGCCACCTAGCCGCCCCTACACATTCAATTTCAATCAATGTATAGCATGAAAACGATGTAAAGATTATCTGACTGCCTTCTGCATGCGTGTGTGTGTGTGGGGGGGGGGATTGTAAAATTCAAAACCTTACCAAAAATGATAGGTAGAAACTACCACTGTATATAATTGGAAAACAAATAAAATATTAAAAAAAAAATAAAGTGCTTATTCACTTGTAGTGACTCCTCATTACCCTCCAGGAGCAAATAAAAATTCTCTGACTTTTATAGTCTTTTACAACCTGCCCCCTTCAGCCCTTTCTAGCCTTTTCTCTGCTTCACATACTCTACTATCCAGCAGCAGTTTGGTCCTCCTTATTGTTCCTTATATAATTTATTCCATCTCTTGACTCCTTTTCACTGTCCATCCCCCATGCACACAATACTCTTTGCTCCATGTCCCCATATCCTGGTGTTCTTCAGGACTACCCAAATCCCACCTTATGGAAGAGTCCTTTCTCTGTCCAGCCCTTCCCTTCTTATCTCACCCCAAACCACTTTTAATACTAAAGCCTTTTCTCTGAGTTTACTTTCATACTATATATACTTTATAAGTACAGCACTTTCTTTGCATGTTACCTTCTATTGTAATTGAATTTTATACAAAACTTTTTTTTTGTTTCTTCAAACTCAGAAACATTTGATACTACCTATAGTTTCCTGCTTGGATTTAATAATATTATATTTGATTAATAGCAAAAGTAAAAGAAAATTCATTTTAGTTAGTATAGTGTCTGATTTCCCTTTTCCAATTTTTGCTTTTTTGCTTCTGTCTTCTTTTTTGATGACTTAATAAAAAGTTTGAGAAAACAAAACATGGCACACAATCACTCATTTACCAGCTGAGCAGGAGAACACTGATTATATGCACAAGTAGTTGTGAAATATTTTCAGATTTCTATCTCCCAGCTCCCAGAAGAAAAAATGTTATCACAAATAGTTGTTAAAATGCTTTATTATCTTAATTATAAGATGAGATTATTTTCTAACTTTAATAAATATTGTATTGTTGATGGGGAGTACTTTTTATTTTAAGGTAGCTTTACTGAAATCAAATGACTAAGCTTGAAGAGTTGTTCTTCAATAATTATCTGCTCTTCCCACACACACACACATTTGAGTATTGAATGAATTGAGCAAAGAACACTTTTGTGAGAAAGAATTATGTGATTATGGAGAGATAGAATACTTAATTAAAGGTATTTTTTCAGTCTAGAATTTGATGAAGCATATACTTCTAAAATTAATATCCTAAAATTTTGTCACTCTATTCTTTTTCCCTTCTTGCTATCTCAAAACCTCTTGAAATAAAGCTTTTCCCTTTTCCTCAGAAAATAATGGCCCTGGGGCAGCTAGGTGGTGCAATAGATAGAGCACCAGCCTTGGAGTCAGGAGTACCTGAGTTCAAATTTGGCCTTAGACACTTAATAAGTACCTAGCTGTGTGGCCTTGGGCAAGCCACTTAACCCCATTGCCTTGCTAAAAAAAAAAGAAAATGATGGCCCTTCCTGCTGCCAAGAACAGGCTTTCTATATTTGCCCTTAATCCCATTCCCTCATATTTTCTTTAGGAGATGCTCCTTCAGTCATCTCCTTTAATTTTCAACTTCTTCTATGTTTCTTTTCCTTTGCCTTCAGACATATCCAAGTCTCTCTAACAATTAAAAAAAAAACCCACAGCATTTTTTAGACAAAGAACCCTCCTTTCTATCTCTTCATTCCTAGATAAGGTTGTCTACACTTACTGCCTTCATTTCCCCTCTTGTCACTCATTCAAAAATTCTTTGAAGTCTGACATCTGACTCAGTTGAAACTCTTTCTCCAAACCACCAATGAACTTTTAATGACCAAATCTATAAACTTTTCTGTCCTCCACCTACCTGATCTCTCTGCCATATTTAATTCTTTTCTGGGGACTTTCTCTTTTTTGGTTATGACACTACTTTCTTTGTTCTTCTACCTCTTATCCATTCCTTTGAATCATTATCCATACCATACTTCCTACCTGTGGCAATTATCATCTCTATGCTGATGACCTACAGATCCATATAGCTGTCCCCTTGGATTTTTTTTTTTTTGCAAGGCAAATGGAGTTAAGTGGCTTGCCCAAGGCCACACAGCTAGGTAATTATTAAGTGTCTGAGACCAGATTTGAATCCAGGTTCTCCTGACTCCAGGGCCGGTGCTTTATCCACTGCGCCACCTAGCTGCCCCCCCCCCACCCCGGATCTTCTAAGACATCTTTTCCTCAACCTTTTCCAAATTTCTCTAACAGCCTTGGCATTGTCCTCTATTCCTCACTGTCCTTCACCTGGCATAGCTAATCATTTGCCAGATCTTGCTGTTCTACTTCCATATCTCTCACATCTGATTCTTCTTTCTAACTCATACAGCTACTTCCTTATTTTATGTTCTCATCACCTTTTGTTTCTAGCTATTTCCAGCAACCTCCTAATTGGTATCTTTGCCTTAGGTCTTTCCATGCCAGTCTCTCTTACATATAGCTTGTTTTTTTAGCAAGTATATAACAACTCAACATGATATTTTCCTTTTTTTCCACCTACATGCAAAGATAGTTTTCAGCATTCATGTTTTTGCAAGCTTTTGAGTTAAACTTTTTTCTTCCTCAATCCCTTCTCTCTCCCCTCTCCATTGTAGCTAGCAGTCTGATATAGATTGTACTTATACAGTTGTTTTTAATATATTTCCATATTAGTCATGTTGTAAGAGGAATTAGAACTAAGGGGAGAAAAAACCATAGAAAGAAAGAAAGAACATAAAAGAAATAAAGAAAAAATATAAAATTAGAAAAAAATTTTGTTCTGCATTCAAACTCCATGGTTTTTTTCCTCTGGATGTGAATGACATTTTCCATTAAAGGTCTCTCAGAGTTGTTCTTGATTACTGAACTGCTGAGAGGAGCTGAATCTATCAGTTGATCAGGCATCCCCTCAATTTCCAATTCTTTTGACACTGCAAAGGGTAGGCACATTTTATTGCCCTTTAGGCATAGTTCCAAATTACTCTCCAGAATGCTTGGATTAGTTCACAGCTTCACCAACAGTTTTCCCCCATCCTCTTCAACATTGATCATTTTCCTTTTTTTTATCATTTTAACCAATCTGATAGGTGTGAAGTGGTACCTCAGTATTGTTTTAATCTACATTTCTCTAATCAATAATGATTTGGAACATTTTTATATGACTTATTTATGTACTTTAGTTTCTTCATCTAAAAATTGCCCATTCATGACCTTTGACCATTTTATCAGTTGGAGAATGAGTTGTATTATAAATTTGACTCAGTTCTCCACATAATTCAGAAATGGGTCCTTTATCAGAAACACTAGCTGTGAAAATTGCTTCACAGCTTTCTACGTTCCTTCTAATCTTTGTTGCATTGGTTTTGTTTACGTAAAACCTTTATAATATGATGAGGTTGAAATTATCCATTTTGCAGTTTATAATGTTCTCTATCTCTTGTGGTCCTAAACTCCTCCATGTTTCATAGATCTGAGAGATAGATTATTTATTCCTTGTTGTCCTTATTGAGTTACGATATCACTGTTTTTTTTATTTAAGGAAATGGGGTTAAGTGACTTGCTCAAGGTCACACAGCTAGACAAATGGTATCACCTTTTAAGTCTAAATCCTTTACCCATTTTTACTTTATTAGGGAGCAAGTCCTTGGACTTGTGTATTTCATTCTTTTAGTAATAATTTTAGAACAGTATATAGTCATTGATGGTGTCAGCCAATTTGCCCAATAAGAGATAAGGATTAGATCTGTAATTTCATTGATATAGAAAGCTCACGAGTAAGAAAACTTCTTCCATAAATACAGATCAGCACCTCTTCTGCAACTTAAAATCTTAGAAAGATTTCTAAGGTACCAAGACGTTAGGTGATTTGTCCATGCTCACACAGCCAATATATTTCATTTGCAGTATATAAATCTATTGTAACTATCTCTGTTGAGGTAAAAATGTCTTGTAAGAGGATTATCGACTTTTGGAAATTACATCATGTTGAAATTTTTAGAATGGTATCTATGGTCTATCTTATTCAAGGTTCTTTATGTAAATGAATTTTTTGAGTTCTAGGAATTGTATCTTGAAGTGTTAACATGGCTAGATGTTCTTTTTCCCCATTCTAATTAATTTTATTTTTAATTGTTATTTTTTCTCAATTACAAGGAAAATAATTTTTCACATTCATTTTTTAAAATTTCCAAATTCTTTCCTGCCCCTCCTCTCATATATATATGTGTGTGTGTGTGTGTGTGTGTGTATGTTTATACACACACATACACATCCACATGCAGTAATGCAAGACATATTTAGCTATGTTATACAAGAAAACACAAACCCAAAAAAGAAAGCAACTCTTGGGGCGGCTAGATGGTCCAGTGCATAGAGCACTGGCCCTGGAGTCAGGAGTACCTGAGTTCAAATCCGACCTTGAACACTTAATAATTACCTAGCTGTGTGGCCTTGGGCAAGCCACTTAACCCCTTTGCCTTGCAAAAACCTTAAAAAAAAAAGAAAGAAAATCTTTTAAAAAGTTGCTTTCATCTTACATTCAGACACCATTAGTTCTTTCTCTGGAGGTAGATAGATTTTTCATCATGAGTCCTTTGGAATTGTGTTGGATTATTATATCACTGAGAATAGCTAAGTCTTTCATCTAAGTTAATTATCATACAATATTGCTATTACTGTGTACAAGGTTCTGGTTTTGCTCACTTCACTTTGCACCAATTCATATAAGTCTTTCCAGGTTTTTCTGAAATTATCCTGCTCATCATTTCTTATAGCACAACAATATTCCAACATAATCATATATCACAACTTTTTTAGCCATTCCCCAATGGATAGTCATACCCTCAGTTTCCAGTTCTTTGCTTCACTAAAAGAATTGATAAAATGTTTTTATACATATAGGTCCTTTTCCTTTTTCTTTGATCTCTTTGGGTCAAAGGATAATATATGCACAGTTTTCATAGTCTTTTGGACATAGTTCCAAATTGCTTTACAGAATGGTTGGATCAATTCACAATTCCACTCACAGTGATTGGTGTCTTAATTCTCACACATCCTCTCTAACATTTGTCATTTTTTTATTCTGTCATATTGGCCAGTCTAATAGGTATGAGGTAGTACCTCAGAGTTATTTTAATTTGCATTTCTCTAATCAATAGTGATTTAGAACATTTTTTTTCATATGATTATGATAGATTTTTTTTCTTCTTTTGAAAACTGCCTGTTCTTTTCTTTGGACCATTTGTTGATTCTGGAATGATTTATAGTCTCATAAATTTGATTCAATTCTCTATATATTTGAGAAATGAGCCCTAATCAGAGAAACTTGCTATTAATTTTTTTCCTAGTGCCCTACTATTCCTCCATTGTTGTCTGCATTAGTTTTGTTTGTGCAGAAACTTTTTAACTTAATATAATCAAAATTATCCTGTCATGCTCTCTTATCTCCTATTTGGTCATAAATTTTCCCTTATCCATAGATCTGACAGGCAAAATATTCCATGCTCCTCTAATTTGCTTATATCATCTTTTCTAGAAGTTCTTAAGTAAAATAGACCATACTTTCCTTCTGTGTAGTATTCCCATCATTCCTATTCCATTCAGGTTATTTAGAGAGTTGGGCGTGCCTACAACCAGCATATACATGTGTGGGCTACAATGCATACATGTAACACCCCCAGAGTTAAAGAATCTGTACTTTGAGCATAGCTTGCCCCAAAGGAGATCTTATTAAACACTCCCATCTTCTCTTAATTGAACTTTCCAGATACTCTGTGTAGTTCTTCTATGTACCTATTAACATGTTGTCTACCCCATTAGAATATGAACTCCTTGAGAACAAGGACTATCTGGCACATAGTGAACCCTTAATAATGGTTAGTCATTTAAATAGTTCCAAAATAGCTTTATCAGTGTCTATTTGAATTGGTTCCAAACAAAAATTTCTTTTCCAAACTGCAATTTTCCTATTAATTTTCAAGAGGTTATAGTTTATTTTGTTATAATAGGTATCTCACTGCAGATTCACTAGTCTAAAAGAAAATATTGTTTCTTACTTTCCCACTAAAAAGCATACTGAAGTAAAGCCAAAATTGGGGGTGATTTTCTTTAAAAGAATCATCTTATGTTTTCTAAAGGTAAATATCTCAACACATGGTGTCATTGAATATAGTTTTTTTATAAAAAGAAAAAAATGATAAAACTTATTTGCTTGTTCTTCATTAGTAGTAGGGGGAAACAAATGTGACTCAAAATGTAAAATTGTAAAATGTTTATTGCTGAATTCATAGTTCTCCTTATTTGTAGGGAAATTTTGAATAGAAAGAGAAATTTTCTAGTCCTGTATTGTGAGTACAGAGATCAAGAAAGATTTCCATAAAAAGGCATAGGATTTACTTGGAAGAACACAGTGGTTTCTAACTTGGCAGTCATGAGTTAGTAGTAACCCCTTTAGAAAGAAAATATGATAGAATTATAGACTTTAGCCCTTGAAGCAACCCTGGAAATTTAGTCTTTCCCTCAAGTTTTATAGAAGAAATTTAAGACCTAGAAAGGACTAGTCATTCAATGACAGAGTCAAGATTTATAAGATAGATTTAGAGATGAAAGAAATTTTAGTGGCTATCTAGTCTGCCTCCTATGCCCTTTTTGTCTGCCTCATAGGCAACAAGCTCGCTTTCATATTAAATCTTTTCCTTTCCTTTTCTATTCCTTCCATCTTCTAACTGGTTTTCTGGCTCCCTTTTGGTGTTGTAACCCCCAAGGCTGCCATTTCTATCCTAGCTGAACTTTATTCCCAGTCCCCTCCACCTCTAGCCACTCCCACTTAAAGGTGGGAAGAGTTGGAAATACTCTTTATTGCCATTGCCACTTCTAGGTCTCTCTACCACTATTACTCAGTAACCTTTCCATCTCTGAGGTTTACTCAGTCCATATCTACCACCAATCCAGATTCTGGAAGTGGTTGTATACTGACCTCCAGGACATTTTCCTTCTTTGATGAGGTCTGCTTACAATCTTTTTTTCCAAATCCTGCCCTCAGGATATGTATTGATACTTCTCAAACATCTCACCTTTCACTGTTCCTCAACTCACTCATTTCCCATGATTCCTTTATCCCACTTAGTTATACTCTTGATCTTACCATCATTCATACATGTTCACGAATTTGGAAACTCTGCTTTGTGCCCTCTGCACCCGTTCAATTCTACATTCTCTGTCATCTTAAGTCCCTTGCTTCTTTATCATATTAAGCTGACTTCACTATGCCAATCCTTAGCCTTGAATTACTCCCACCAACCTTTGTTCCTTCACAAGTGCTACTGAACAGAGATGGAGAAAATCATGAAACTGTACTGCCTGTGTCCAGTACAAATTTATGTAATGTGAGGGCAGTTAATACAGGGCAAGCCTTTTAAATCTCTAATTAATTCACTATCTCACTAACCATAGCAGTTTTTCCAAACTTTTTTATCCTTCACATCTTTCATAGCTCCCCTTCCCCACATCCTCTGAGCTGAAAATTTTGCCTCATATTTTATTGGGGGATATAAAAAGAAACTTTTGCTGAGAGTTTCCATTTCTGTCTTCCTCATCATCCTACATTACTCAGATGCCTTCTTCCGCTATCTCCTTCACTCCTGTTTCACATGAAGAAGTGGCTCTTTTCCTTGTCAGGGAAATCCTCTGTATATACCCAAGTCATCCTATTTATCTGAACTTCTCTAGTATATTGTCCTCTATCATCCCCACTCTCTCACTTGTCTTCAGTCTCTCACTGTCTGCTGGATGCTTCCCTGCTACCTACAAACACTTGTCTCCCTCATCCTCAGAAAACCCTTGTGTGTTCCAACCTATCCACAAAAGAATTGCCAGATATAATAGCCTTGATTATATTGATCACTCTCCAACTTCAGTCTCCAAAAACAATCTTCAGTTGTTTCAAGGAATTTTAAAGAAAGCTAGTAGATTATATTTTGAGCAAATCCTAGCTTATGTGAAAGGTTCTTAACAAGCATTTGTATTATCTAGTAAATGTATTACTATCTTAGAATTGAATCTATGATTAAAGATGAGGTCTTGTTGGTTTAATCTTGCTTGACAGAACATTTTTGCAGGTTAAATTGATTAGTGCTCTTCAGTTAGATGGTTAATCTTTAGAGCAGTAAATCATAGGCCTCTTTGGAATTTGTTACATGCAGTGTTGTAATAATAATCATAATTGGGACAGCTAGGTGGCACAGTGGATAGAGCACCAGCAGTTGGAGTCAGGAGGACCTGAGTTCAAATTTGGCCTCAGACATTAATTGCCTGTGTGACCTTAGGCAAGTCACTTAATCTCATTGCTTTGCAAAAACAACAACAAAATAAAATAAACCAATTTATTACAAAAAACAATACTCTAAATTGTTAATGTTCATATTTATGTAGTACCTACTGTGTGCCAGACACTATGCTTAGCACCTTATAAGTAGTATTTCATTTAATTCTTACCACAGCCCTGGGAGGTAATACTCTTATTGTAATGCCCATTTGACAGTTGAGGAAACCCAGGCAGATGGACACATGGCTAGGAAGGAAGGTCACAATTTGAACTCAGGACTTCTTGTGTCCAGTCATAGCACTCTAGCCACTGTGCCACACATGTCTGGCTAGGTGTAGTTTTCCACATGTGCTGTCTCCTCTTAGTCTGCTAACAGAAAGTGCAATTACTTAATGTGATAGTAATTTATTTTTAATTTGTTTATTTTTCATCCTTAGGTATTCCTCTTCTTTTTCAGATTATCAGCATTTGAACAGACCACATCATGCGTGAGTACAAGCTAGTGGTCCTTGGTTCAGGAGGCGTGGGGAAGTCTGCTTTGGTGAGTTAATTGTTTAACCAGTAAGCATAATCCTGGTAGTAAATGAGTTTCATAAATACACACTCATATGGGATAATGTTGTCATTTTAGTCACTATAAAGCAAGAAGGAAAGGTTTTTTGCTTTTGTTTCAACCAAGAGATCTTAATTCCCAATGGAATAAATCATTTATTCCCAATGGAATAAATGATTTAAGCACTATAGTAGTTTTAAAAAAACAAATATAAATTAAGAACTAGAAACACAAATCTCTATTGAATGAATGAATGAATGAATGAATGAATGAAAAAGCATTTTAACCATTATGTGCCAAATTCTATGCTAAGTATAAAGGCAAAAACAGTCTCTGTTCTCAAGTAGCTTACAGTCAAATAAGTATCTAATGGGATGGCAGTTAATATGGGACTTGGAGCCTAGAAGACTTGAATTTGAATCCTGCCTCAGACACAGCTGTGTGATTAGGGGACAAGTCTTTGAGTCTCAGTTTCCTCGACTGTAAAATGGGGATAGTAATAGGATCTACCTTACAGGGTTGTTGTGAGGATCAAATGAAATAACACAAAGTGCTTTACAAACCTTCAAGTGCTGTATAAATGCTAACTGTTAATACTAGATAGAGACCACAAGTAAAGAGAAGTGTTTGCTAGGGATGTGCATATTGGTTTGGAAAGTTACAGGAACTGATGAAGGGAACCATAGAGAGTAAATCTATATAATGGGAATATTGATTTGAGTATTGTTGTAGAACTAGAAGAGGTTTAACAGAGTTAGACAGAGAGGCCATGACATTGTAGCAGTGCAACTTGCAAGAGGAGGGGAAAGGGTTAGAGTGAAGTTTGCCTGTAGAGCCTCAGTGTACTGGACCATGTGAGGCCCTTTTCTTTAGGATGGCAGGGTTCATGGGGAGGGCTCTGGAGCTGCTGAAAGGACAAAGTCTTCCAGCTCAACATGTGTTCTGCAAAGCAGTATGGTGAGCTGTAGTCAATAAGACCCTCAAGGTAACAAATATACTCATTTTATTCAGTAATGCTGCATTTCTCTTGTTTTATTAGAGAATCAGGTATGCCCAAATGCAGGTTGTGGTGCTTAATATTTTAAGTACTGAAATTGTTCAAAAAAAAATTTAACCATTTAAATAGTTTTTTCCTGTCTCTTCCTTGTTGTCAGCTATCATATCTTATTGCTGTTAGTGCCTCTTTCTCCATCTTCTTGCTACTTTGCTCTTCCTGACTGACACTCAATTCATTTTAATTTTTTGTAGACTGGGAAATTAGATAGCTAAGCTCAATCAAAATGTGTTTGAATAAATAGACCCTGGAGTTGAGGGACCTTTCATGTGGGTAAACTACATTCTGTTTAATTAATAGATTTTGTAACAACAACAGGGATTGACCTTTATATACTGTTTTAAGGCTATAAAATACTTTTTCATAGAAAACTGAGAAAAGTATAATTTGTTCATCTCACATAAGAAAGACCACAGAGATGTGGTCTGACTCACCAGATCATACAGATGGTTTGTGTTTGGGCCTAGGTTTGAATTCTGGGCTTCTTTACCCTAAATCCACCCTTTCCACTCTACCTTATTGCCTCTCAGTCTATTTTGGCTTTCTACAGGCCTTTTTAAAACATATTTCTTAGTTCTTGGTTATATTCTAGGTAGTGATGTTGCTAGGAAAGACATGTTTCTATATACTAGTGGGAGTGGGAGAGGAGCAAAGGGACATAGAGACAAACAGGGAAAGATAAAATAAAGAGGCTAAAGGTGGAGATTTTTGGGGGGGAGCAGCATCCTCATTTTATTCCATTTTAGTAATTTTCATAAGGGTATTGAAAGCTATTTTGCATTTTCAAACTGCAGGCATCAATAAGTATATTTTCCTCTTGGTACTTGCCAAGGAGACCTAGATAAATTAAGCTGAATGATGGATCAAGTTTTTGAGTGGGAGGTTCCCTATACCTAGCATTCATTCATAAAACAGGAGAAACTGCATAAATTTGAAATGAGATAGTAGTGGCATCTATATAAACTATATTAGTTTTGTGTAGCCATTTCTGATGTTACAGTAAGTGACAGAAATAAACTGAGGTCACATTTTTTGTGCAGATGAGAATGGGAGTTCCTGTATTATGCAGGGAAATAGGATTGGGCCTTCCCATCACAATGCAGAGTAGGAACCTAAACTGAAAGAAGTGAGAATTGAGGGTCTTGGAAACCACCTACTTTTGTTTTGCACTGCTTTCTTCTTAAGTGTAATTAAGTTCTGGTAGATGATCTTTGTGGCATTTTATGAAGAAGATATTGTATATTCGTGCTGCTTTTATATCCTTATTCTTCATAGGTTAAAATCTGGTATGTGTATAACAGATTTCATTTTTTAAAAAAACATAAGTTATCTTTGGGGAACAGGACAGGATGAAAGGAATACTTGGATATTGAAATATTTTCATTGATTTGAAATATAGTAGAGAAAACTTCTTTTGCAGCAAAAAACCCCAACAAATTAGCACCATAGAAGAAACCAGTGACCTGAGGGGGATGCCTTGATGCATTGTGATCTGTTTATCACTTGGAAATAAGAAAGCTTCCAATTGTCTGGTACAGCTACAATCCATCCTTAAACTGAAGTCTGCAAATGTGAAAGAAGCAGCAGGAAACTGAAGAGAAGCCTAGAGAAAAGGGAGGCTGGTGGATTGTCCACAAAGAATAGATTAACACAGGGAAGAAGAAAGACTGAAGAATGTAAGGATGAGGACAGGAGTTAGTCATTTTTTGTCTTTGTCTAGCCAGCACCAGCCTGATGTCTTACATACTGCAGACTCTCAATAAATGATTGACCAGAAGATGAAAAAGCTTAGCAGTTGGGAATGATAAGGAGCTACTTTGACCTCAGTTCTTGCATCCTTGAAGGCATAGGACACTTCTACCATGTACTGTGGGAGGTACAACTTCCTGTGCTACATCACAGCGCCATTTGAGAGACATTTCCCTGGGAGAGTGTTGCCTTGATTTATAGTCCTCAACCTAAAATGGGCAGTGTTTTACATATTTGTCTGAAGTTTATTGCTTGGAATTCACAAACATTTCCCTGTAGAAATAAGTTATAGCTAGTAATTAGGTTCTTAAGCTAACTCACAATTATCCTATTTAATTCATAAAGTACTTCTGGAACATGGCTCCAACAGACTCATTTATAGAGTCTGAGGACCTGAGTTTAAATTCCACTTCTGATGCTTATTATTTGTGAGACCTCAGAAGAGTCACTTGACCTCCCTGGGTCTCAGTTTCCTCCTCTGAGGTCCCTTTGAGCTCTAGATTTGTGAACCTATGTTCTTGATTTAAAAGATAACAAGGATAAGTTTTTCAGCAGTTGATGAAGTAAACCCAAAAGAGGCTACTAAAAGTATGTTTGCCTGTAGTCCTGAAAAATATAATTATAAAGTTTTAGACTGAAAGCTGAAAGTGATCTTAGTGGTCATCAAATCCAACCTTTTCATTTTTCAGATGTGGAATGTAAGGCACAGAGAGGTGAAATAACTTTCTTGGAATCATACCTTCTAAGTGTGAGATGTAATCCAGGACTTCTGATTGCAAGTCCAAAAATCTATCTATACTGGTTATCAGGTAGTTTTTAAAATAGAAAAGGAAGAGAACAAAGAAAATAGTATTTATGTCCCCCCCCAAAAAAAAGATCTTGTATGTAGTAAATAGAATGTAGTGTGTAGAATAGGACTGGTCCTAGGAATTTACAGTAAATAATGTCCAAGAAAGGAGCCAACAGATATCTGTACATAATGCACAGTATAGGTAATAAGTAAGAACTGTAAGCCTTAACAGAGGAAAACAAATTTGATGCCATAGGTACCATTGCACACTTATGGGAAAACACACATGACTAGACTTTAGTTCTCGAATAGTAAATTTGATTTCAGAAGAAGCAGGATAGGTAAAAAAGGAAACAGAGTAGCATTGTTTTTTTTTTTTTTTAAGAAGAGTCACCCCCTCCATCCTCTTCTCTACACAGACAAGCATTATATCCTAATGCAGGCTTGTCACCCCTTACCTCTGCTATTACAATGATCACTTTGTGAGGATAGAGAAGGCTTTGATAAATTGTGGAAGTAGATTTGAGGTGAGTATGAGGCATAAGAAAGAGTTAAGGATGACCCCCAGGTTATGAATCTAGTTAATTAGGAGGATGGTAATGTCCTGAAGAAATAAGGACATTTGGAGGGCTAGTAAGATTAGAATGGAAGATTATGACTTTTATTTTGTTGGACATTTGGGAGAAAGACTGCCAACTGCCAGTTGATGATGTGGAACTGTGTTTAGTGGAGGAATTGAGACTGGAGACATAAATGTGGGTGTCATTTGCATTGAACTAGAAACTGATTATATACCTTCCCTGAAGGGTCAGGAGAAGCTCAATGATAATCCAGACACTGAAAAGAAAAGGTCAGGCAGGTAGGTGAGATAGGAAAGAACATTGGCATTAAACCCAAGGGAAGAGAAAGTGTCAGAAGGAAAACTTGTTTAGCAGTATCTAAAACTACAACTATATCAAGGAGAATGAGGACTAAAGAGAAAAACTGATAAGATTTAATATTTAAGAGAATATTGATAACCACATCCACTGATGGGTTCAGTAACTAAATCTTAAGGGATTGAGAATTAGGTGTAAGAAGTGTAGAGAATCCTTTCTAGGAGCTTGGCAATGAAAAAAGGAGAGAGGGATGCTAATACCTTGAAGTGGGAGGGCAGGGTCAAGTGCAGGTTAGGTTTTGTTTGTTTTTTAAAAGGATAGATCTGGGGGCGGCTAGGTGGCACAGTGGATAAAGCATGGGCCTTGGAGTCAGGAGTACATGGGTTCAAATCCGGTCTTAGACACTTAACTAATTACCTACCTGTGTGGCCTTGGGCAAGCCACTTAACTCCATTTGCCTTTCAAAAAAAAAAAGGATAGATCTGGGCTCAAATTCAAGGTCCATTACCTCTTTGGGCAAGTCATTTTCCTCTGCTTGGTTTCTTCATCTGTAAAATGAGTAAAGGACTGTAGGAAAAGTCAGTAGTAAAAAATGGATGATTAGAGGGGGTGACATGATGGACAGGAGAGAAGAGTTGCTGAAATGTACAAGAAAGATGAAAATTGAGGGAGAGAAATTGATCTTAGCAAGAAGGACTGGTTAATCAGTTAGCAGGAAAAGAAAGGTAAAAATTAGTGTAGTTTTGAGTTAAGGAATGGGGGGCAGGGAAGGGACCCAATTAATCAATAAACTTTCATTAAGGACCTAGTATGTATCAACTATTTTGCTAAGTGCTGGGAAAGAAAAAAGAGGTGAAGAAACAGTCCTGCCTTCAAGGAGCACCAGTCTAATGGGGGGAGGGGGGACAAAATACAAAAAAATATAAAGCAATTTTTGTACAGGAAATAAAGGCAATAATGAACAGAGGAAAGACCCTAGAATTAAAAAGGACAAGGGAATGCTGGGGGATTTAGAGGGAAAGATAGTGGGCTCAGTTTTGAACATACTAAGTTTAAGATGTCTACTGGATGCCCTGTTTGAGATGCCTGAAAGGCAGTTTGGAGATGTGAGATTGACAGTCAGCTGAGAGTTTAGGACAGAATGAGTAAATTTGAGAATAGAGGTGATAATTAAATCAATGGGAGCTTATGGAATCACCAAGTGAAGTTATAGAGTCTAGGACTGAACATGAGAGATAGCTCATGTTAGAAGACATAACCTGGAAGAGGATTCAGAGGCAGAGAAAGGGTGATAGATCTGAAATGTCTAAAGGATAGCCAGTTCAAGATATAAAAATGAAATTCATTAGATATATTAGTATTGGATATCTAAACTTGAGGAATCATCAGTGTAGGGTTGATCCTTTATATAGGAATAGATAAGACCATCAATCAGCAAACATTTAAGTGCCTCTCTACATAGGACTGGGCTAAGCATCTGGCATCAAAAACTAAAAGTGAAACCATCTTTGCTATCAAGGAGCTTATGTTAGAGAGACAACCCACATATGAATCAGTTAATACAAGGTCAGTTGAAGGGCACATTAACAAACAGTGATCAGGAATCATTTCATGTAGAAAGTGAAGCAGAGACCTGAAAGAAATAGATTCCACGAGGCAGAGATTTGAAGGCCAGAGATGAATGTTATGTGAGGAACAGTAAGTATATCAGTATGACTGATATACTTACTGTGTAGAAAGCAAGCAGATGAATAGATGTTGAACTTGGAGCCAGTTTAGGAAGTACCTTAAAACCCCAAAAGAGGAGTTTATCCTCTTGGGGAGGGGGGAGTTTATTGAGGAGGAGAATGCAATGTCCAGACCTGCATCCGGTCTGGAAGAGTCTGAGTGAAATATTCTGTGGGTCCAGACCTGGGTTGGCCATTCCAATGAAGTAAAACAGGTAATTAGCAGTAGAATGACAGGATTGTGAATCTGGGTAACTTGAAGGCTGCTACTGATTGATAGGGAGATTTTGAATAGAATTGGATTTAAGGAAGAAGAGAATTAGTTCAGTTTTGAATATGTTAAGTTGAAAATGCCTTTCAGGAAGCCAATTTGATGGTAATTGTAGATGTGTGACCGTAATTTGCCAGAGATAACTAAACCAATGAGAGTTGATCACTGCATAGAAGGAAGGAGTAAAGAAGTCTGGAGCAGCCTTGAGGAACACTCACAGCATGAGATGGATGAAAATCAACCCAGGGAAACTGAGAAAGCTGTGACCTGATAAAAATAAAGCAAGGAGAGAATTCTTTTTCTCAAATCTCCTGAAGTCAGATGCTGCAGAGAGGTCAAGAGGCTGAGGATTGAAGATTAGATAGGCTATCAGACTGGGCAGTTAAATCATCAGTAACATGGAAAAAGAAATAGTTGAGAGATGGAAGCTGAAAGCAAATGGCAAAGGGTTGAGTCAGTAGGAGGCAAGGAAGTAGAACCATTGAATATAGATTATTTTCTCCAGGAGTTTAGTAGAGAAGAAAAGGAGAGCTATAAGACAATAGTAGGATCTACTGAAGGCTTTTTTAAGGATGGAGGAGATTAGAACATGTAGGGAAGAAACCAGTTGATAGGGAAAAAGTAAAATTTCAGGGAAGGGAGAATTGATGCATGTAGAGAAATTGGCACTCATGAGAAACAACAACTCTTTACCAGGGACAAAAGTAAAAATGTGATAATGGGAACTTTTGTCAAGCAATTTTCATGAGAAGAGAGATTTCACGGAAAAGGTCTCTTCTCAGTAATGGTTGAGACTAGATCTTCAACTCAGAACATTGGGAACAGGAGGCCTGAGGAGGGGAGAAGAGGTTTGAAATGACCCCTTGGATGGGATAAACTTAAATAAGGAGGAGTTAAGGTTGTCTTGCTATAGTGAGGTCCCTGTTGAGATTATATATCATATTTGTTGTGTTCTCATTTGTCTTGGGTTCGATTTCTTCTAGTTCCATTCAGCACTACATGAATAGAAGTGAAGGTGGAAAGTGAGAGTAATCCATGGTTTTAGTGGCAGGATTCTTAGTCAATAAGCCAAGGCTCTGTGTTAAGCACTAGGGGTACAAAGCAAGGCAGAAATATTCTAGTGGAGGAATTTATAGGCTAACAAACTAGTTACAATGTAAATTAAAGTGATCTAACCAGAAAAGTTGCAGTAGCCCAGGAGGGGTCAGGGATGGGATGACAATTCATCTCACTGAACAGTGGGGCAAGGGATTCACTAGTAGAAGATCCTCCAGAATTGAAAGGAGGCAAGGAAACTGAGAACATGGTTTATGGCCTAGATGGGAATAGGGAGGAGAACAAGAGAACAAGGCAGCAAAACTTTATTTGCTGAGAGAGAGGTCCCAGAATTGAGTCTTGAAGGATATCCATATCAAGAGGGTAGGAGATGGATAATAATTCATCCAAGTGCATGAAAAAATGATCAAATACCTACAAAGTAAAGGTAGAAGAAGATTGCTTTGAAAAGTAATGACTACTCAAGAGAAAGTTTATATTCTTCTTTGTGAGATGGGATATGAGGATATTTAACCTATTAGAAAAAGGAGAATTTCTTAAAGCTATCAGAGGAAAGTTTTATAATCTATATATTTTTTTCATTTGCTTAAAATAGGAAATACTTTGTTTCCAACCTAGTATTCAATAAGAATTATCGAGATTATTATTTATTATTTATTAATAATTATTAATTATCGAGAAAAGGTTCATTTAAAAACAGTGCAGTTAACTTTTAAACAATATTTTAAGGCTTTAAACAAGGCTAATTGGTTTATTTGTCCTGGTTTTTACTCATTCAAAAATAGTTTTGAAATTAGCAGATATGAGAGCACTGTAGGTGTATTAAGATTAAAATGTAAAGAAGGGAATTCATAGAAGTGAGTTTTTGTTTTTCTTGTATGTAATATGTACTCATTCATGTAATATTAATTTTTCTTACTATATTATTAGATTTTTCACATATAGAGGTGGCAGTATTGTTGATCATTTAAATGTTTTCGCTGCTGTTGAATAGTGAAGTGATATTCAGTTTTTATGGTCAGAGTTAAACCAAGTGAAATTTACTATGGGATGTGACTTAAAAGTAATTATCATTATTGTGTCTTCTAATTTTCAGAGTTGTCCTTTGGTCATACAGAGTAGTACTATAGAGGCATGAGTTTAAGGATGATATAGAGATCCTGTTTGTTACATAATTAATTATCCTCCTTGCCCAGAATTATCTTTCTGATGAAACAGATCATCAATTCCTTGATTAAATATGTTGACTCAAATGATTTCATTGAATATTTATATATTATCCTCTTTTTGAAATATGCTATATTTTGAAGTTTTCCCTAAATTTATCTTACTCTAATACTATAAGTAATTGATGTCATAGTATATAAGCTTAAGAAATGAAAGAACTGTAAAAACTTTTTAAATTGTGATTTTATTGAACTGTGATTCTCTTTAGCTGTTTACTTTTGTTGAGATATTTGATTCTCAAATGCTAAACTTTTTTCCACTTGTGTTTTCTTAGACAGTACAGTTTGTCCAAGGAATCTTTGTTGAAAAATATGACCCTACAATAGAAGACTCCTATAGAAAGGTAAGCTATGAAACTTGTCTAAACAATGTCACTAATTTCCTTATAATTTGAAATTGTTGCTTAAAAACAAGTTACTGTTAAACTACATATAAATTCTCTGCATGAGTCATAAGTATATTTTTAAATATGTAAAACTTTCTTAAGTTCATAGATCTATTCCCTCTTACAACTTTCTAAGAGGTTCATTACTGTATTAAAGCTATATTATAAATATTCAGTAGAAAGACAAACCTTAAAATTATGGTAATATTAACATTTTTCTGAAGAAATTTCTATGTGGAAGGGAAAGTACTTCAGCATTTTTACAGTAGATCTGCTTTTTATTTTTACCTTTTTCTTCCTGGTTTAAAATTAAAAAAAAATTTTTTTCATCATTTAAATTTACTTGTCATGCTTGAAATGAAAATTATTATAAAACCACTTTAATTTATTTTGTTATATGTATGACTACAAAAATTTTACCTTGTCTCCTTTAAACATAAAGAGCTATGAGTTTGGCCATGACAAAGGCTATATTGTGTATCCATAAAGGCCTATGACAATCTTACCTATTTTTCTCCCATTTTCATGTTAATATGAGGGAGGGAAAAGGAGAATGGGTTAAAAGAGAGGAGTGTTCAAACCAGAGGTCACTTTTCTACAAACAGGAAAGAGAAGTTCTTTAGGAAGTTGTCATTATGTGGTTGTAGAATGCCAAATTTTTCCTGAAGTAAATCTACAATGAGTGGAAATGATAATAGAATATTGACATCTCTTATCAAAATAAAATATGTGAAGTTTTGCAGTAACTAAATTTAGAAAATTACGGAATAATTCTACTCTTATAAATTAATTATATATTACTTGAATCTTTCTTAGGTCACTTTGGTGCTACCTTTCCTCATAAGAAGTAGGGATTTGTGTAACTGTTAGTGTTGTTAGATTTCCTTCTGTGTGTGTGTGTGTGTGTGTGTGTGTGTGTGTGTGTGTGTGTGTGATAGAGAGAGAGAGAGAGACAGAGAGAAAGGAGTCTGTGAATGTTAGAGTTTTGTGATTCCAGATCCATCTTTCTGTTTTACATTAGGAGAGAACACTTTCTGTACAACTAAATGCAACTCAATAGAATAATTGCATGGGGTGTGCATAATGTCATTTTACACACACAGTTTTAATTGAAACCTGTCAAATGAATATGAACAAAAGGTTCATCTTAAGGGACTCTTAAGCCATTAATAAATTATAATTAAACAAAATACTTTGTAAGGGTGGGAGGGAAATGGAGTAAAAAGTTGACTGTTGCTGCTTTGTTCTCATCCTATCCTTTTTTTTTCTCTCTAGCAAGTTGAAGTTGATTGCCAACAATGTATGCTTGAAATCCTCGATACAGCAGGAACAGTAAGGCTGTTTTTATCTTTCTATGAAACTTTGAGTTAATAACTTGGATGCTGAATTAAAGTTGTTATTAGATTAATCTTACATGAAAAAAATCATTGTTATAATTAAATGAATCTTCCTAAATTTAGAACTGATTTAATTTTCTTAAACATATTAAGTCCTCTGTGGTGTATTTAAGTCTTACATAGCACCATATTATTTTATGTTGTGCTTATATTTATGTCTTGTTTTCTTTCTTTTAATTGAAGTGTTTAAGTATGAGATTATTCCAAGAGCTTCTCTTTAGGTAGAAAACATTTTCTAAGAGGTTTAAGAGAAATCTAACTTGAAATCACAGTCATCCATCTTTATTAAGAAACAGCAATTTTTTTTTTGTATCAGCAACTTCATTTCTGAAAAAAGTTCTAATGAAATATTTACAAGTAAAGGAAAAAAAACACTTTAGGATTTGAGTGAAATTTTATTTTATTTCAGTATCAACCAGAGAGTTCTAGTTGTATTGACTGCATCAGTACCACACATACAGTAGTAGTTCATTTTTTTTCAGATACATATACTTTTTCAACTTTTGTTTGTGTTGCTACGCTTTGTGAATTAATTGCTTAGAATTAAGAATGCATTTTTCCATAGAAATAATGTTATGGGTAGTAATGAAATTTCTATTAGTTGTATAGTTAAATAAATAATGCCTTGCATCTAGATTGCAGGGAAGATCCAGACATAGTAATGTATTTAACATAGTATAAATTGTAATAATTGTAGTGAAATAAAATGATTATTTCCACCAAATTATTTTATGTAACCAGCTGATAAATAAGTTAGAAGGTGACTGACTTTAATATTAGAGTTGTTTATAAAATATAATTTTAAAAAATCTATACCCAGAAAATCTGAGTATATGTACCTTCCAGAAATGAACTAGGGTAGCAGCCAAAGAAGTAGTGAAGTTTGAGAATGAGCAGAGATGGAAGTCTGATTTAGGGTAGCAGAGACTTTGGTCAGGGGAGGTGGTGGTGGCAATAACAGAAAGAGAAAGAATAAGTATAACCAACTGGAATCAAGTACATAAGAACCAAGGTAGGATGGTGACCCAGGAAATCTTGAGAATGTAGAAACTAAGGGGCAAAGCAACTGAGAAATAGCTTCTGCTCAGACCAAGGTATATGGTCTATACCCCCAAAGTTATATTTCCACATGACTTGTTCTCAGAGCAGGTCAATTTTCAAATAGTCTGCAATACATAACTTTTTATTCTTTACAGTTTTGTTCTTTTTTTAAATAATAATTTTCAAGCTCATTTTTTCATATCCTATGTAATTTCTGTGATTATTGCATTACTTTCTGTTTGTGAACAAAATTAAATAGGTATTGAGTAAAACAGAAGATATTTTAGTTGAATATAAGAACCTCTTGACTGTCAGGGTGATAAACACTGGTATGGTCCACCAAAGGAGGTTGTCAGTTCTCTTCTATTCATGGAATTTTACAGAAAAAAAGAAAATATATAGAGTTTTCTCTATCATAAAATGATAACTCTGGAGCTGGAAGAGATCTCAGAAGGTGACCAAGTACAGGATATATTGTGGTTTTCACAAACATTTTAAATTCATTTTTTAAAAGGTAGATCATGGTCTTGGGGTGGTAGGTATAGAAGGGGAGATGCACTATTCTTTTTTTTTTTTGGAAAGATTTATTTATTTTTGAATTTTACATTTTTCCTCTAATCTTGCTTCCTTCTCCCCACCCCCCACAGAAGGCAGTCTGTTAGTCTTTACATTGTTTCCATGGTATGCACTGATGTAAGTTGAATGTGATGAGAGAGAAATCATATCCTTGAGGAAGAAACAAAGTACGAGATACAGCAAAATTATATAATAAGATAATATTTTTCTAAAATTAAAGGTAATAATCTTTGATCTTTGTTCAAAGTCCACAATTCTTTCTCTGGATACAGATGACATTCTCCATCGCAGATACCCCAAAATTGAGAGATGCACTATTTAAAAAAAATAAGAGATCATTGGTTTGATACTTCTTGTCTGAAAGCAAGGACATTTCTATCTCTAGAGTTCTCCATGAATGAGAAACAAAAATATTTATTTCATATGGGTAAAGATTTGTTTATAAAATCTATATGTTAAGTCTTATTTTCTTTGCCATGAAATACTTGAATGATTCTTAAACTCTTTTCATTAAAGAAAAGATTCCAGTTAATCAGCAAAAAAATCAAATTTTGTAATTGTCTTCATATTCATTTTTTTATTATAGGAGCAATTTACGGCAATGAGAGATCTGTATATGAAGAACGGCCAAGGGTTTGCACTAGTATATTCTATTACAGCTCAGTCCACGTTTAATGACTTACAGGACTTGAGGGAACAGATTTTACGAGTTAAAGATACAGAAGATGTAAGTAATAACTTTTTGATCCCCTCTGAGCACTAAAATCCTTCCATAATAAGAAAAGCAAGTTTCTGTTTGTCAGTCAGTTGTACAAAGTATTCTGTGCTCTGAAGAGTATAAAGTATAAGACTCACTCCCTGACAACCAGGAAGGATGAGATCAATCAAGTATTATAAGGTGTTTAATTGTTCTGTGCAGATATTTGCCCCAGGGTAATTGTTAGATCTACTAAAGGACACAAAAAGGAGTTGAAGAAAAGAGATCTTGCTATAGGTGAGAATTGTTAAGGTTTCATGAGGAGAGTCAGTGATTAACTCTCCAAACTAGATGTACAATTAATGCTTATCAAAATAATATTGGTGGAACAATTCTTATTTTTTCTTTCAGTTATTTAGGGTTTTAATTAACTAGCTTTTAACATTTTAAACATGTTGTTTTTTCTCTTATATCTGAATAATTATTTTAGTTCTGTCTGGCAATTAAACATTTAGGCAATTGGTTAAACACATTGTTCTTTAAGTTAGTTAAATCTTAGCAAAAGTGAAATTTACATCAGGTTCATTTTGTTTTGAGTTACAAAGAATTTTTCTTTGGTATAAATTAGAAACTAAAAATCTGTACCTTTGCCTTTTATATCCATGGTTTTTATGTTCTGTGTAATTATTAATAGGATCCCCATGTGTCTCCTCAGATCTTTAACCTTGGCTAATGTTGCATGAGGAAAAAATTTATGTGACTCATAAGCAACCATGACCTAATGAATAAGTTATCTTTTTTCTGGTGGCTAATTCACAGGAGAGGTTTAAAGCCTTGTTTTATATGAAATAAAGTGGAGGTAGAAAGATACTACCATTAGCATTGCTAAAGTCTGTGTCTGGAAGCCTTGTTTTCTCTTCCACAACAAAGAAGTAAAAATCTTGTCTTCTTTAATGAGGTTCCTAAAGTATGTTTATTTTTTTTTTTTGATGAAATGTTTTTCCTAGAATTTTTTCAAGTGAGCTTCCATCCCCTCATACTATTCTTGTATCTTTTACTACTAATAATTACTATTATCTTTATAGCACTTACTGTGTACAAGGCGCTGTGCTGTTATTGTCCCCATTTTACAAATGAGTCTGAGGCAAATTGTGGTTCAGTGACTTGTCTGGGATCACACAATTAAGAAATAGTATCTGAGACAGGATTTGAACTCATGTCATCTTGACTACAGCCCAGTGCTCTATGTGCTGTACCACAAACTACCCTCAGTCTGTGTAGGACAAAAATATATTAGGGAGAAAGGGAGGAAGGAAATATGCGTTTATAAAGTGATTACCCTGTGCTGGGCACTGAACTAAGCCCTTAACAAAAAGTGTCGCCTTTGATTCTCACCCTAACCCTGGTCCGTGAGGCCAAAAGTTTTGAGTCATTTAAAGTGTAAAGATCTAAAGAATCACACTGCAAACGAGCAGGTTTTCTTTCTGTTTTCATTATTCTCTATCACATTGATTTTTAAATTTGGGCTGCAAGCAGTTCTAGAAAAGCATGATTGAATTGTTCCTAGTCCCATATTGAACAAATAATGAGCCTGTAGTGCCATGCCATATAGAGCTGGGGTTCTTAACCGGGGGTCCCTGAAACTGAATGGGGAAAAAAATGACATCTTTATTTTCACCACCTTCTAACAGAAATTTAGCATTTGCTTCAATTTTGAATTTTAAAAGGTCCAGCAGAAGCCAGGACACAGAAGAACTTCTGGCCTTTGTCTCATAGGGTCAGAATGAGCAGGTGCCCCAACAGAAATCTCATCTGATCCCGTTTTACAGATTAGAAAACTGGACCCCAGAACAAACAATGCAGTGAACCCATGATGACACCAATACTGAGACAACTAGAAATGGATCCCAGGTCCTCTGGCTCCAAATTCAGTGTTTCCTCCAGCTTCATCCTTTAACTAGGGACATTCCATGGAGAAGAGAAGGCTAACAGAAGGACAGCCATGACTGTCATCATGGGAGAAGGCAGTTGAGTTTGGTCCGCTTGTTACCAGAGAGCAGGAGACAGGGCAGGGGAGACCTTGCACAGTCACCTGACAAATGATCTTGCCCCTTAATCTTAAGTCAGGCTCATTTCTGATAGGAGATTTTGAATTTTCCCGCTGGGGTGAGCCTATCTTTGTTAATAGTGTTTTCCCTCTCGGTCAGCAAGAGGTGGGTGTTTGCTAAAGTATCTTGGGAGCCACTTTCGTCTCGCTCTCTGGCATTTACCCTCTGTCTGCTCATCTTGCAGTTTTTCCATTTTAGTGCAGGATTTGATTATGCCACAGAAGAGTTGATGAGTAAATTCAGGAGTAGTCAGACATTTCCTATACACTTGGTTTTTCTTTACCTCTTCCCTGTCTATTGCTTCTGCGAGAAAACTATATCCTTAGAATTTTTCTATTATCAATTCAAGATTTTAAATTAACAGCTTTTGAGAGTATCATTCATATATATATATAATTTTTAACCATCTTTGATCTTCTTTTAGTGGATTGTGGTTCATCTAACCTGAGTGTTAGATTTTTAAAAATTAACATTTGAGCCAAAATACTAAGCTATTCCAAGACCTACACTATGTGCAGAATAATCTTGAAAAGCTTGTCTTTGAGCTATAATTGTATTTCTGAATTTTAAAATGGGGGGAGATATGGTGGTGAGATTTGGATCTCAAGAAATTAAATTCTTTTTTTTTTCCCCCAAGGCAGTGGGGTTAAGTGACCTGCCCATGGTCACACAGCTAGGTAATTATTAAGTGTCTGAGGCTGGATTTGAACTCAAGTATTCCTGACTCCAGGGCTGGTGCTCTATCCACTGTACCACCTAGTTGCCCCTAGAAATTGGATTCTTAAAAGATTTTATCCCCTTGATTTTCTGTTTAGAGTCTAATTATCATGATTCATAAATTTCTGTGCCTAAGAGTTGGGCTTTCAATCCAAAGTATCCAGAGTATCAGGCCTGGAGTCTGGGGACCTGAGTTCAAATCCAGCCTCAGACACTACCTATGTGACCCAAAGCAAATCTCTTCACTTATAAAATGTGTTGGAGAAGGGAATGGCAAAACACTCTAGTATCTTTGCCAAGAAAACCCCAAATGGGGTCACAAATAGTTGGACACAACTGAAATGACTAAACATCAGCATTTCAGGATTCACTTCAGTATTACCTTATGTAGAACTAGTGTGTGTATATCTCTCTTCCACTTTTCTTATTGACTTGTATTAGAAGGCAAACACACAGACTTAACTGAATTTTATCTAAATATCTCGCATCATGATTAATAACAATATATTGATACTTATTTCAGTGTTTTCTTCCTTCAGGTTCCAATGATTTTGGTTGGCAATAAATGTGACCTGGAAGATGAACGAGTAGTTGGCAAAGAACAGGGTCAGAATTTAGCAAGACAGTGGTGTAACTGTGCCTTTTTAGAATCTTCTGCAAAGTCAAAGATCAACGTTAATGAGGTAACCTCTAACTTCTAAAATATGCAGACATTTGTTTCTCATTTTCTTTTGTCTTAAAAAGCAATGCTTTTCAAATTATCCTTTTTTCTAAGTAATATGAATTTGAACATTTTTTATTTATAGAAACTATATATTTATAGAGTGTTATCTAAAACTTACTTAAATGAACAAATAAATTCATGCTCAATTTATGTTGAAAAGAACATAGAAGCTTTCACTAACCTTTGACCTAAATGTCTTCTAAATGGCATTTCACTAAATGCTCTGTCAAAAGTATTCCATCAAGATTTATATTGAAATAAGTTCCTTTCCAAATATCATCTATAAATTCTTTGCCTATGAAGTCAGGGAGAGAGTAAAGAGAAAGTAGTCCTTTAAACCAGATCATTACAATTTGTCCATTCATATTTTCTTCTGGGAGACCACATGGTCTTATTTGGAGAGCTCCTGGCCTATGACACCATAATTCCAGAAAAAACTGTATAATATGTGTATACACTTAATCATTCTGTAGGCATTCGCTCAAATCATTCAGCAGGTGCACCAGCACTTTTCTAGTCCCTGACCTCTCTACTAGTGTTAGAATTTAGCTCTTGTTAAGATCGCTGTACTGGGGTCAAATTCTGCCAAGTCCGTAATCTGCTGTTTGAGTTGACTTGGGCATTTCTAGAATAGGTGCCTTAGACACAGCTTAATGCTTTAGGAGAGAAGTGACTGTGCTCCTAAAAAAAAAATGGATATGGATTCAAATATGTCTCCATGATGCTATGAATGTAGATTTGGACCACCAAAGCAAAAACCCGAGAGATAATCTCCCTGTCTTTGTTGATTTTGAAGTAAACAGATCTATAAAAGAGAAGGCCTTTTTACCAGCCACATAGGGCTTGGTTTGAGTGGTGCTCATGTGTGTCTCAGTCCTGCTAAATGAGCCTGACATGTTATCTGAGATGTCTGGCTCTGTTTATGACATTGCCCTTTAAAGGAATGGGGTGCTTAGGTGGATAGGCTCCAGGGTTAAGGTTACTGTTGCTTTCTGGCCTGCCTTAGATGCTGCTTATAATTTGCCTTTACTCTCCAGGATATCCTTAATCTAAAACTACTACTTTGACTTTCTTGCCAGAATTTCTTGGATCTTTTACCAAATGTCTATTCCCTCCCTCCTCAGTCAAGAATATCAAAACTTACCTTTTGCAGAAAACTAGCATTAACAAATCATTTAAATAAAAAACAGGAAATTTATAAATGCCATGCTTTTCTTTAGCTGTACCTAATATGCTATTTACTACGGAGTATTTATTAATTGACTCTGAAATTTCCTATTGTGTAATCATAATTTGGGGGGCCCTTAAGGGTTATTTATAATCTTCAGAAAAAAATTATAGTCCTGATTTTACCACTCACTGACACTGGGTAAATCACTGACCCTCTCTCTGGGTTAGAGTTCTCTTATATTTAACATAGTAGAGATGAACTGCAAGAAGTGTCTTCCATTTAAGACTCATGTTTCTTCAATATAATGGCTATTGAAAAGTTCTTGAGAAAAAAAAAAGAAAAGTTCTTGAGGACAAATAGCCAATAGGCAAACACACAGACTTAACAGAATTTTATCTAAATATCTGGCATCATGATTAATAACAGTACTCACTTTTATTTTTTCTTCCCTCAGGTTCTAATAATTTTAGTTATCTATAAATGTGACCTGAAGCAAACTATATTAAACACACTAATATAAATTTTAATTTGATTGAAAACACAAATTTCATGCTGTTTTCAGAATTTAATCATCTGGATCATTTATGATTCTTTCATTACAGCTTAAGAATCCTTTGTAGAGGGGCAGCTAGGTGGCTCAGTGGATAGAGCACCGGCCCTGGAGTCAGGAATACCTGAGTTCGAATCCAGCCTCAGACACATAATTACCTAGCTGTGTGGCCTTGGGCAAGCCACTTAACCCCATTGCCTTGCAAAAAGTTAAAAAAAAAAAAGAATCCTATGTAGAGATCATTGATTTGACTATTTTACTTTGATGCTCATAATAAATACGTAGCAAATTTGTGTGGCTTCCCAGCTCCCTAAAGACTGGAAAAGGACAGTGCAAATATTCAAATAATGGACCGTTTCATCTGTTATCTGAACAGATGTATTGGTGACAGATTAAAGTTACCTCAAGAACATTCTTAAACTGTTTTTCAGTCAGCATCACTAATACTATACCTATCAGTTTACACAAGTAGGAGCACTCTAACTTTTTTGGAGAGCTTACTATTTCATCCCAAAGCTTACCTCCTAAATGGAATCCAGATATCCCAATTTAGGAATATAGGGAAAAAATGCAGTACTTAAATTCTATCTTCCTTTTATCCTTTCAATTAGCAATAAGAAGGAACTTCAAATCATTGCAAGTTATGTCATATTTTCAAAAGCACTAATTTTAAACTTTACCTTTTACCTCCTCCTCCCTACCAGTAAAGCGTCATGGATTTTCTGAACCATCTGTTGCACTGAGGTAGAAAGAGGTTTTTCAAAGAAAAAAATTCAAAACTTGTTACTTACCTCTCTAAATATGACCCACCCACTTCACAGAGTTGTTGGAAGACTCAAATGGCTAATACCTCTCCAGTACATTCTCCACACAGATAGCAAAATAATCTTTCTCATCCTGTCATTTTCAAGAGTCCCTACTTGGGGCAAATAGTGTTTATAAGGGGGAGTGTAACTAAAAGTCTCACACTACACAAACACATACAAATTTAGGGTTGTTTGGATTTGGTGTTTATTTGTTTTTTTAAAGGAGGAATTGATAAATAGGACTTCTGTATTGAAGTGATCTAAGACTTTATCTCTATGAATACATCCTTCTGATGCCCACCTCTCTCTGTTAGTATATGATATCCTTGAATTGCTGTGGCTGAAAATCTTCCTCCCCTAGTAATAACCATGTCTGAAGTTCTCTCTGTTGCCCTTGAGATGTAGGCATACAGACTGTTCTCATGCACAGACTTGAAGCTTATGTTGCTTCAGGAACTTAGTAGAACCTCTGCTCTGTTGAAATATCTTCTCTGTGTCATACTGAGACTTTTTTCTTTTATTAGACCTATGATTTCATTGACTTAGGAAACTTTTAATGAGAAAATACCCTCATCTAATACAACTCTGCACCTGCTTTGCAAGTCATCTTAAATAGTTGCCTCAGGCCCTGAAAAGTTAAATGATTTGTTTGGGGTCACACAGATTATATGTGTCAGAGATAGAATTTGAACTAGTAGTCTTCTTGATTCCAAGGCTGTTCCCTCCACACTACACTACTGCCTGATGAGGCATGGGGCCTATTAAAATTAAATTCTCTGCTTTTGTGAAATTAAGAAGGGCATGCTGTTATAATTTTGTCCTGACGTTTAAAATTGTGTGTATGGAAAAAAATCAGGTTATCTGAATTCATTTAACTCAGTCCAATTTGTTTAATTTGATAGTTTCCTAGTTTCCCATCACCCATTTGTTTGTGATAATTAAAACCAAACAATATAATTCTATGTTCCGAATCAGAAATACCTGAAAACTAGGCTAAAAATATTTTTTGGACAGTATTTCAAATTCGAAATGGTGTTTAACCATACCATTTCAACAATAATAGTCCTTCTTTGCCTCCTCCCTGCCCCTCATTAGAAGTTTTAAAAATGAACAGAGTCCATATTGCGTAAAGTTTCTTGTTAGATTTCTAGTAATTTCATTTAGTTAAGTCTAATGGTTTCCTAGTTTCCAGACACCTCCTTCCTTTAATTCATTTATTGGTTGGGAACAAAGGATTATATTCCATGCTGTAACATTTCTGAGACAACCCCCTTTATTATAATGATTTAAAAGAGAAGGCATGCTAGAAGGATATCTTTTTGTGGAATGAATTTTTAAATATTAATTAACTTAGCTACTCATTTTCTTTTTTTTCTTTAGATATTTTATGACCTGGTCAGACAAATAAATAGAAAAACACCAGTGGAAAAGAAGAAACCTAAAAAGAAATCCTGCCTGCTGCTTTAGACCCCGCCATGCAGCAGCTCTGAGCCAGGTAAGACCTCTGTGTTCTCAGGGGGATGGGTGGACTTCAGATTTGTCTTTGCCCTGCCTGCATGCCCCCACTCTTTTGCTAAGTGAAGAGCTGCCAGTCTTTTTTGATTTCCATAACATTGGTTCTGACCATCTCTCCTGGGCTCAGGAAGGTTCTTGTTGTTCTAGAAGGGGACTTAACAGGGGAGAATTAGGCAACTTTTGAGTGAGACAGAAACAGCTTCCCAGGAAAAACCAAGGCTGAAACAAGCTTCCAGGAATCATGCAACATAGCCTTTTTTGATTGAAATATTAAGTGGACAAGTTCTTTTCTCCAAAATTGACACATTTGCCAATGCATTGGACTATTAGTAAAAGAACCCCTGTTGAGACCCAAAGTATCCCCAACAATGACCATGTTATCACTGGGCATTGAAAGTCCTGTCCATTCACAATGTCAACCATCAAACACTTTTTATACAGATCATCTCTTATTAGGCCTATTTTGTCTACCTTTGAAATAAATTTTTCTGAGAACATTTGAACAACTTCTAACTTTAAGCATCACGTGTACTGATTTAAGGCAACCCACTGGGGAGAAGCAACATTTAGGCTGTCTCTCCAGCCAGAATTTGGGTTTTGTGAGCCCACTTGTTTCCTTTAATTCAATTACTTGTGTCATTTTTCTGAATAATTCTACTTGTCACAATCAATACTATAAACAGATTTACTACTTAGAAAGAAATTTTCATGATCATGTTTTGGTGAGAGTTCAAACCTAAGCTTCATCTTTTTTAGGTGAAAAGCAGCTAAACTGATCCCTCTGGACAGTTGTAATAACTCTTTGCAATCACTTGGGTTCATTAAGTGAATTACCTGTTTTATTAGATTAGATTTAACTAACACATGATTCCTGAGAAGCCTGAATCAAATCAATAAACATTTATTAAGTGCTTACTATGTGTTGATCACTATGCTAAGTTCTGAGCAACCTCCTAAAAATAGGTTCTCATCCTGAGATCCATGAACTTGGTGGTTGGGTGGAGAGTATATCTTTATTTTGGTATAGTTTCCATTGTAATTATGTGTATTTTGTTTTATTAATTTAGAACCATTCTTCTCTGTAGAGATCCTAGGCTTCACCAAACTGTCAAAAGGGGTGCAATGGCACATAAAACATTAAGAATCCTTGTCTAAAAATGGACAACTAGCTCCTTTAGCAAAAGTAGTTCTGTTTTTTAAAAGAGGTAGGTAAGAGAAGGGAGCCATCCCAGTTTAAAGGGTGTTATCCCTAAGTTATTCAGGGATTAATGAATATTTTGGCTATCATAAATCTCAAAAAAATATCTTCTAAGTTGTTGAGAGTCTTCAACTGATGTCAGTGGAATATCTACTCTAGAAATAAAAATTCTTATAGAAGGGAGAAAAGGCCAATAAACATAATCTTCTGGATGGCAACTGCTTCTCTTTAGCCATGTTTATTAGAAAAGTTAGCACTTAGCCAAAGCCTTAATTATGTGACTTTTAGGGAATTCCTGCTTCAGGCTCCAAGTAGCAGCTCTCTGAATTCATGTTAATATTACCTGAATTTTTTTGGACTGCTCTGCGATTACACTGGTTTTGGAAACTTGCTCTGCCATTCAAAATTGGATACTGATAATCTTTTTTTTTTGTTAAAGATTTTATTTATTTTTGAGTTTTACAATTTTTCCCCCAATCTTACTTCCCTCCCCCCACAGAAGGTAATTTGTCAGTCTTTACATTGTTTCCATGGTATACATTGATCCAAATTGAATATGATGAGAGAGAAATCATATCCTTAAGGAAGAAACATAATGTAAGAGGTAGCAAGATCAGACAGTAAGATATCAGTTTTCTTTACTCTAAATTAAAGGTAATAGTCCTTGGTCTTTGTTCAAACTCCACAGTTCTTTCTTTGGATACAGATGGTATTCTCCATCACAGATATCCCCAAATTGTGCCTGGTTGTTGCAATGATGGAATGAGCAAGTCCATCAAGGTTGATCATCACTCCCATGTTGCTGTTAGGGTATACAATAATTTTCTGTTTCTGCTCATCTCGCTTAGCATCAGTTCATGCAAATCCCTCCAGGCTTCCCTGAATTCCCATCCCTCCTGGTTTCTAATAGAACAGTAGTGTCCCATAACATACATATACCACAGTTTGCTAAGCCATTCCCCAGTTGAAGGATATTTACTTGATTTCCAATTCTTTGCCAAACAGGGCTGCTATGAATATTTTTGTACAAGTGATGTTTTTTACCCTTTTCCATCGTCTCTTCAGGGTATAGGCCCAATAGTGGTATTGCTGGATCAAAGAGTATGCACATTTTTGTTGCCCTTTGGGGCATAGTTTCAGACTGCTCTTCAGAAAAGTTGGGTGAGTTCACAGCTCCACCAACAATGTATTAGTGTCCCAGATTTCCCACAACCCTTCCAACAATGATCATGGTCCTTTCTGGCCATATTGACCAGATACTGATAATCTTAAAGAGCCTCCATGTTACTGAGAAGCCAAAGGACTTGTCCAGCATCAGCCAATCAACATGTGACCCTGGGGAATTAGAGACAAAGTTTTCTGTCCACCCTGCAGTCTTCTCTCTTCTATTTTCTCAAGGGGTTAACAATCTACTCAGAGTGTGTGTGTGTGTGTGTGTCCGTCCGTCCCCATCGGTCTGTCCGTCCCTGATCTTTCCAACTTGACATCTAGCCTGTTCATAAGTACACTAGATGATAGTGGTTCACATTTTTGTAACCAATACCAAGCACTGTGTACTACAAGGACGATGGGGCTGCCAGAGGGCACAGGGCACCAACTGGATGACCCCCAGGCTGCCTACTTCAGTTTCTTTAGTTGTTACCTCTTAGTAACCTCTTAGTAGTTACCTCTTAAGGATGCTACATGTTAACTATTATTAGATGAACAAAAGACAAGTGGGCAAACTTGTAGGGAAGAAAGCCTGTGAAGGGCTGGAATATAAGTGTGTTTTGAGTAAAGAGTGTTTCATTTTTTGCACCTATAATGTCCTTACTGTCTGGAACTATGCCTGGAATGTTTAATAGGTAGTTGTTGACTGATTAAATGTTGTTGGATATTTGTAGGGAATCACTGACACTCCTTGAACGGCAGGAGAGAAAGGAAGGGGCTTACCTGGGTAGCCAAGACTGGCAGCCATGTAGAAGCTGGCTGAAGGAGAGATTAGAAGCCAAGGGACTGACTGGTAGCAAGGTGTCCAGGCAAGAAGTGAAGGATCTTGGAAAGGGTGGTATTTATGTGAGTGAAGAGATGCATGGAAGCAGACAGTAGTGAATGATAACCACAGCCAGCGGGTGTTTTCTTCCTTAATCAGATATCTTAAGTATTGCTGTAGCTAAGTTACATTAAATATAGATCATTTAAAACTGGGCATCTTGGGATTTTGTTTTGGAGATTGGTGGTGGGTCCTCAATTCTTATACATATGTACACATACAAACATACATTCATGCATGCATACATGCCCCCCTCATCCCTTTGGTTGTGAATTTAAAGTTGATTAGCCAATTCTGTTTAAGACTCTTTTCAAGCTGATATAATATTTCCTCTTAAGTTTAGTGGAAGAGGAGCCATCTACTGGCCTTTCATGATTCCACAGATTGGTGCTGGTTGTTTTTTTAATAAAAGAAAGATTTTCTTCTGAGCACAAAGCTTTTTGAGGACAGGGATCATTTTTGTTCTTTCTCTAGCACTCCCCTGCCTAGTTTGTTGGGTAATGAATATCTTGGGTCTTCAAAGGCACAGTTCTTTATTTGTTGTATGCTTTGCTGTAACTGATTATTCATATGAACAGAAAATCAGGCTGTCATCCACAGACACAGAGCACCGTGAATGAAGAGTTTCATGGTTTGTTTTCTGGTTGTGGGAACCCTAGGTTAGAGAAGACCTCAGGAGGGGAGCTACACCATCCTTCTGCCATTTTGCACAGGTTCTCTGCTGTAGTAACCCTTCTTTCTAACCTGTTCCTTTGTTATGGGTTCATGGGAATAGAATTCTCATTCCTATCTTGAATATGGTGCATCTCATTATGCAAAGCAGGACTTTTCAAAAACTTACTTTTTTTCATGGAAAGTTTGGCAGTTGGGTAGGATTCCTTAATGGGGAAAGACCTCTCTTTTCTGTTAGATGAAAATGATAAAATTGAAATTTGTGTAAAGCCACATAGCCTTCTTTTCTTTTCCCAAATGATGCCATCTAAAAAAAAAAAGGTGAAATAGTAAACATGACAAAAACATGGTCCAGGGACCACAGCCAGCCTCAGATCCAGAAAGCCCCTTCTCACCTGGACTAATCTTGTGACCCTGCTCAGGTCCCTTAACTCATTGGTGTTCTAGGTAATTCCCTGGCCTGAAATCACAAGCTACATGTAGGTTGCTTTGAGGAGATCTGAACCTGGGTTTTTGAGTAACATAGAAAAGATTCATAGAGAAATTAAAATCACCTTATTGCCTTGTGCCATCATCAGCAAGCATACATATTGTATGTTCCAAATACTTTTAGCCCTCTAGTGGCAGTCAGCCCAAATGATGTTTTCTTTTTTCATTGTTAGGTGTCCTTGTGTTCTCTGTATCAAGAAATTAACCTTTTCTTTTGTTCTCTTCAAGATTACAGGAATGAAGAACTGTTGCCTAATTGGAAAGTGCCAGCATTCCAGACTTCAAAAAAATACATTAATTAATTAACAACATACCTGAAGAGGCTTCTCCTGTTTTATATATTATGTGAAGAATCTAGATCTTATAATGGTTTGCACAAGTTCCCCTGGAGAAAAAAAATTGCTCTGTGTATATCTCTTGGAAAAATAAGACAATAGTATTTCTCCTTTGCAATAGCAATTATAACAGATGTGAAAATAAATATACTTGACTCTAATATGATTATACAAAAGAGCATGGATGCATTTCAAATGTTAGGTATTGCTACTCTAATTAAACAATTTCATATTGACCTTTTTATCATAATTCCTCCCCATCAAGCACTAAAAAGTTGAACCATTGTACTTTATATCTATAATGATATAGATATAGAATATGAAATTTCCCCACAACCTCACTGCAACAAATAACTTTTTTGAGTCATTGACTTCATTTTATATTTAAAAATTATGGAATATCATTCTGCCATTATATTCTAATTAAAATTGTTTGTGCATAATGCTTTGGAAAAAAATGGGTCTTTTATAGGAAAAAACTGGGATAACTGATTTCTATGGCTTTCAAAGCTAAAATATATAATATACTAAACCAACTCTAATATTGCTTCTTGTGTTTTACTGTCACAGATTAAATTACAGCTTTTATGAATGATTAAATTTTAGTACATTTTCATTTGGTTTGTGTGTTTTTGTTACTGTTCCACAGATTGAGGGTTTTGGTTTTTTAATATGGACTGATAATTTTTTTAAATGTAGCAATAGCCCCTCCTTGACCATTCCCATATAATAATTAGTTTTATACCCTAATAGTATTGGTTTCTCAAGGAATAGACTCAGACTCAATGTTCTTATTTAAACCATTTTGTATATATTCTATTGGATCTTGAAGATTGTATTCTACTGAATAATCCTTGTGTATATTATTTTTATATGTTAAAAAAAATTAATACTATATCAGGGTATGACTTTTACTATGATCTTTAATTTTATGTGGCTTGTAATTTCATTGAGGGAATCTTTGCTTTTACTATTGTTAATATGTGGGTCATGAGCTCAGGAATGAAGTGTTATGGGAACTCTCTCAGAGTTGCTTTGTAATCAGATTGAGTTTATTCAGAGGAAAAGAAGAGAGAATGAGCCAGGATCAGAAAATGGATCCTGCCAAGTGCTCTTATTTTTTAGAGTGAAAAGACAGTCTTTTGGAAAGTTGTTAATTTTAAATTTTGATGTGAGTGAGATATATATATATATATATGTGCAACAAGAATTTTTATCAATATTACCCACATGTTCTCCATGAAACAACTCCAGGCTCAGATTGTATTAAAGTTGGAATTGTGCTTGGTCTCCTGTGGGAGCAAGGGGGGCGTAGGGTTAGGACACCCTGTGCCTTACCCCTCAAACGTTAAATAGAAGACCAGCCTTAGTGAATCTAAAACATTGCTCAGGGATCTAGTTATAGTTTTATTGAAAGTTGTTATTTGGGGGTGGCTAGCTGGCATAGTGGATAAAGCACCAGCCCTGGAGTCAGGAGTACCTGGGTTCAAATCTGGTCTCATACACTTAATAATTACCTAGCTGTGTGGCCTTGGGCAAGCCACTTCACCCCGTTTGCCTTGCAAAAAAAAAAAAAACCTTAAAAAAAAGAAATTTGTTATTGGAAAATAAATGAGTAATTGAGGGGTAATCAGCTCACTGGTCATTGAATTGATGTAAAAATCATGTTTGAAATATAAGTCTTACCAGTCTGAGAAAAGGTGACATAGGGAAAGCATTTGGAAATGTTGGTGTATTCCCAGATGTTTCTAAGAAATTAGTTTCCTAGCACCTTTCTTCCACTGACTCAGTTATACATTTGTCTTTGAGGGGCAGAAGAAGGAAGTGAGAAAAGCAAGAGTAGTTAATACTTCCAAATTAGGATGGAATATATTTTTTTATGAGGGACTCTGAAAACAGTGTCTAAACTAATTGTCTAAAACTAATCTGCTAGTCATTTCGTTCTTAAGTATACAAATATAAACACCTTCTTGTAAATGAGTAAAACTTTTAAGAGATGACTTTGTTCTATGCCTTTTTTTAATTGGTATGGGCTTCCAAATTAGATGAAGGTAACTAAGTAAAAAGAGTGTAATATGAAGTTCTAGCCTGGCTGACTCTTGATGCCACCACAGACCTCTTTGAGGAGCACAGGGTGTCATGAGTAGAAAGAACCCTTCCCTCAAAGACAGGAGGCTCCATCAGTGATGCAGAAAACAGTCCAACTATCCTGGCCTCTTTGATTTAGAAACCAGGGAATGATAATAGTTATGCTACCCACCTTCCCAGAGGATGAACTGATGGATTTATAGCAGGTTGTGCAGATTTGTATTGTTTTGTGTTTGTATCATTAGTTGGCCCCAGGACATATCTTTTGTGATGCTTTTTTTTGGGGGGGGTTGAAAGGCAGTGGGGTTAGGGGACCTGCCCAAGGTCACACAGGTAATTAAGTATCTGAGGTCGGATTTGAACTCAGGTCCTCCTGACTCCAGGGCCAGTGTTCTATCTACTATGCCGCCTAGCTGCCACCCTGTGATGTTATAGTTACAGCTTGTAACTTTGTGGGGCCAAGAGCACATATTCTGAGAACTCAACACAAGCAATTCATGTAAGAGATCTTATATAGAGTTATTTTATCACTGTTGTGAACTTCTAGGCTTGGCCCCACCAGAATCTGTGTATGTGTGTGTGTCTGTGTCTGTGTGTACGTATGTATGTATGAAAAGCTGACCTCATTGTCTGATTCTACAAGAGTGTGACATGGTATGAGAGGATCTAAGAAGGACAAGCCAGATGGTGCATCCAAGATAATGTTATGGGAAGGTAAGTCCAAGAAAGTTGGAAGAATTTAGGCTGGAGAAGTAAAGATTCAGGAGAAACAAGATGATTCTTTCAAATGTTTGAAGGCAATCATAGGGAAAACTGATCCCAAAGGGCAGAGTGGGGAATAATGCTTCAGAGTTTAAAAGGGGCAGATTTAAACTTGTTAAAAGGGGAAATGTCCAAACAAATTTAAAATGGATAACCGTGTTCAGTAGGTTCTCTGCAGAAGACTTGAAGCAACAGCTGTAGAAGGCATTCTTGTTCCAGGATGGAATAAACTTAAGGCCTTTTTGACTCCCAACTCTTATTTGGAGATTACAGGAACTAGGGTGCAAAGTGGGACCTTACCGTTTGTCTGTGGTACAGGTAGTCTTTTGAGCACACAAAATATAATAGTTTCCACTGAAGAAACAGTGTTCTAGATATGAGGAGACTGCTCTTCACATTTTGTCTCTGATACTTGCAAGCTTGTGACTTAGTCACTTAACCTCAACCCTGCTTTCTTATTGCTAAAGTTAGGAGTTTGGACCACATGGTCTCTGAGGTTCTTTCTAGCTCCAGAGAACTTGACTAGACCTGGATGGTCCCTTTCAACTTTCTGGTTCTTACTAGGTAAGCATAGGATGCTCCACTAGAGGGGGCTTCGGCATTGGTTAATACATCAATAGGAATTCAAATAAAAGGACTTCCAAGAAACTAAACTAGGGATGTTAGAGAATACTAAGAAATACACATTCTTTGTCTGTAGTGCTTTACAATATAATTACACACAAAAAGTTAGCACTGTAAGCTAAGCACAACTGTTCAGTGAACTAGAACTGTAATAAAGAAAAGTATATAAACACCAGACTGACTCAACATAGGCCTTATTAGAGTTTGTGAGAAAGCATCTACAGATCAGAGCTTAAGACCCCAGAATCCCCCTATCTACCACTATAGAAACCACTTAGGATCCCAGAATTCCAGAGTTAAAAAGAGCCTCATTAACTCCACCCAATGACCTACACCCAAAAAGTGTTTGAAGTCATCCAAAAAAGGGAACCGACTGCTTCCTATGGCTATCTGTTCTACTTTGACTTAGTTCAAATTGTTAGGAACTTTTTCATGATTAGATCTGCCTCTCTGGAACTTCTGCCCACAGAGCCAACCACATGATAGCCTTTCCAATACTTGAAACCCTAGGTCCTTTAAGTCTTCTCTAAGCTAAAATCCCCATTCACTCCAATCAGTCCTTAGATGACAGGAACTCATGGGTCTGCCCCATTCTGGTTGTTCTCTAGCTATTGAACTTATCGAGATCTTCCTAAACAGTGGTGCCTAGAAGAGAAGACAGCTTTAGTGGTAGTCTGACCAGGGCAGGCTACAATAGGACTCATAACTCCTTTCTAGATACTCTACCTCTCCCAAGATGTCATTAACTTTTTTGACTGGCATATTGCACTGTTGACTTGCTGAGCTTGTAGTACATAAAACTGCCCATCTTTTTTTAAGATAAATGGCTGGTTGTCTCTCTGACTTTGTAATGGAGAAATTGATTTTTTGAACCCAATGTAAGACAACATTTATCCCTATTGAATTTCATCTTAATAGATTTGTCCAAATGTTTTCATGTAATTGTAATAGTAATAATAACAATTTGTTGTGGCTGAGTTGTTTTTCAGTTGTGTCTGACTCTTTGTGACCCTTTTTGGGGTTTTCTTGGCATAGGTCCTAGAATGATTTGCCATTTCTTTTTCCAGCTCATTTTACCAATGAGGAAACTGAAGTAGAGTGAAGTGACTTGTCCAGGGTCATATAGCTAGTGTCTGAGGCCAGATTTGGCCTCAGTGAGATGAACCTTCCTAACTCTGGACCCATTTCTCTATGTAGTGTACCACCTAGTTGCCATAACAATAATAGTAACAACAACAACCTACATAGAGTGCTAAGTGTCAGCCACTTTGTAATCCATTTCATCGTCACAGCAACTCTGGAGAGGACAGTGCTATTATTTGCCTTTTACAGATGGTCAAATTGAAGCAGACACAGGTGGATTGGCTTGTCCAGGGTCACCCAACTTGTAGGTGCCTGAAACCAGATTTGAATTCAGAATCGTTTGGGATCCTGACTCATCCAAATGCCTTAGCAAACATTATCATGTTTGTGTCATTCACAAACTTGATAAGCATCTCAACCTAAATCGTTGATAAAATTATTAAATAGCAGCAAACCAACCAAACAGATCCCTAAAGCACTCCACTGATGATGACTTTTTGAGCTGGTGCCAAATTATTAATGATTATTCTTTGATTATGACTTTTTCAAAAAATTTAATTGATATATTTTGGTTTTATATTGTCCAAATTTCCCTTGTATTTTTATTCCTTGCTCCTGGAAAGACATCTCACATAACAGAATTTTTTTTTAAGAAAAAGGGAGGGGTGGCTAGGTGGTGCAGTGGATAGAGCACTGGCCCTGGAGTCAGGAGGATCTGAGTTCAAATTCGGCCTCGGGCACTTAATAATTACCTAGCTGTGTGGCCTTGGGCAAGAAACTTAACCCCATTGCCTTGCAAAAACTAAAAAAAGGAAAAAAGGGAAAGGGGACAGCTAAATGACACAGTGGATAGAGCAGTGACCTTGGAGTCAGGAGGACCTGAGTTCAAATTTGGCCTCAGACACTGGATAATTCCCTAGCTGTGTGACCTTGAGCTAGTCACTTAATTCCCCATTGCCTGGCCAAAAAAAAAAAAAAGTCTAAACAAAAAAGTAAAGTTAACCTAGGATGACTTGCCTTTGATGAAGGATTCATCCTGGTTCTTTTTGAGTGCCCCTCTTGCTTTTATATTTTCATTATCGATTTAACTACTGTATATCTTAGAATTTGCAAAGAATTAAAGTCAAGTCCACTGGTCTATAATAATTCGTGGACTAATCTCTTTTTTTTTTTTGAAATTACATTTGCCCTTCAATACTTCAGCACCCTCTGATTTCTCTGTGATCACTGATAGACCCTCAGCATCTGAAGATAGAGTTCTGATTCAGGTGACTTGAATTCATCTAAATACTCTTAGAGTGATTTTGTTTTGTACAACTTATTTACTTGTTTGTTACCCTTTAAATCAATCATTAAGTGTTTGTGGAATGCCTGTTATTTGCCAAGCCCAGGACTAAGCTTTTTGTGGGGGGGGGGGGGGCTACAAAAAGAGCCACAGTATAGTCCCTTTGAGTCTAACGAACTTTGGAAAATTGGGTCTTTAGTGAGAAATTGATTCCTTCAAAGTCTGCAGTTATATTTTTGTCATTTTTTTCCTTCCTTTTTCTGACTCATGACTAGACAGTGATTCCTGCTATGAGCTTATATCTGGGAGGAAAACATGGCAAAGCCATGATATTTTTCTTTGTAACCTATTGCAGAGTCAAGAATCATAGAATCATGCACTTTTAGAACTGGGATGGACTTTACAATGTTATCTGTCTACCCCCACAACCCCTCCCCCCAATAAGATATGGAAACAAGATGACCAAAGAGATTGTGACTTGCCCAAGGTTGCACAGTTAGCCCAAGGCAGAGGCAAGATCTCCCGACTCCTATTCCTGGGTGCTCTTTCACTGCTCCATGATGCCTCCTCCTCTGTACTCGGTGGAACACGAGAAAGCAGGTCAGATCAAATGCTCTTCTAAGATGTATCTATGACAAAATTAGACTTACAGGGGGGAGAAAATTGACAATCTCTTAAAGGAGTAGAATTTGCATTAAGGTATTTCTCCTATCTCCCTGACAGTCCCAGTCTTAAAAGGTCAGGGTGGCTAGTGGTTGGCCAGAGTTTGGTTAGGCCCCATCTTGCAGGGAGGGAAATGAAAGTAACCTTTGTGAGGTGGCTTAAACATCCAAGCTTTTTAAGATGTGTCCTCCCTAAATGCAAAGAAGGTAAGTTTTTCTTGGAAACTGAATACAGAACTACATTGTTGATGAAGCCTTCCTCCAGTTCACCCATCTTGGTCATAAATATTGTCTAGTCCAAAAAGCTTGGTTATTTTCCTTTCTGCCTTAAATATTCTCATTAAGAACACTGGCGGCTTCTCTAACTGGGAGTGTGTCTGTTCTGTTTTCTAGGAAGGCAACATGGGTTCTGCCTTGCAGACACTGACAGTCTCCTCTAAAAGAGAATGGAAGATGTTCAGTCTCTGGGCTTGTCAAGAAGATGCCTCCTGTGCAGGCGGGGGCTCAAGGTGTGACATGCATCTTCTGCTAATTGCTTTTCCTAAGAGGCGGGAGCTTGGCTGCTGCTCTTCTGGGGAGTGCCCTTAATAAACCTTCCCATTATAAGCAGTACTATGACTGTCTTGTTTTGACCAGTTTTTAATTTTTTTTTTAAGCCTAGGGAATTTTCTATACCAGAAAAAAAAAAGTCATTGCCTACTCAATGGCTTTCAAAATGACCAGGACTGAAGTCACTGGGAAAGTGGAAGTGACTTCCTGACTCTCCATATGTTTGCTTTCCTTTAAATGTCTCTTCCTTGTTTCCCCCTTCCTTTCAAACTGATGGTCATTAAAGAGATCTCAACAAGAAGCCCAGTTTGGAGAAAGGGAAGAGGAAAGAAGTGCATAAAACGCTTCATTTGCCACCAAAAGGAGCTGCTGTGGCTAGATTAGAAAAATCTTTGCCCTTAATGCCCAACAGTCTTTCTCTGTATTGGTTTGACAGGGCTTTCTCTACTCCCACCCTCCCTTGAACAGCTCCCTGGCAGGCATGTGTCACTTCTTATAATATGGCAGCAGCCCCTCTGTGAGTGGGGTCTTTAGCTGCCTCATTGTGTTTAAGGAAGCTGATGAAAAACTCCCTTTCCTCCACCCCCTTTGGGTAAGTGCCAACTCTCCCACCAAAACCCCATCATTCAAACTGCTGTTGGCCTGGTTTGGGGGCAAAGGGAAGTCACCCCACCCCCGTTTTCTGTCAACCCTGCTGTTATCATGCTAATGATAGTCTTCCAGCTATATGCAGTATAAGGCTTTAGGAAAAAGGCAGCTAGGTGGTACAGTGGATAGAGCACCGACCCTGGAGTCAGGAGGACCTGAGTTCAAATTCAATCCCAGACATTAAATAATTGCCTGACTGTATGACCTTGGGCAAGTCACTCAACCCCATTGCCTTAAATTAAAAAAAAAATAAAAGGTTTTAGGAGAGGTTAGTTTTGAAGGAGCTCAGTTCAAGTCTCAGAGATGGAAAGAATTATAGAGAATGCAATGGTCATCCAGTGGAACCAATACCTGCAAGAGAACCTCAACAGCCTCCAAGTATGGAAACAGCTGCCTCCTGTTGGCAGCCCACTTCCCTCTTTTTGGGATAGCTTTGTTAGCAAGTTTTTCATGTCATCAGGCCCCATTGAGCCTAAAACTCTTAATAATTCCCACCCTTTGCTCCTAGTTCAATGATTAAAATTCAAGAAATATTTATTAAGTCCTCATTGCCCATTGGGGCCAAGCAGCAGTAATCTAATTCATCTTCCATGTATTACTTCCTCAAACACATGAGAGGCACCTTGGGACAGGGAACAGAGGGTAGATTTGCTTAAGGAAGAACTGGATTCCAACTCTTGTCTGATCCTTCCTAACCTGTGCTCATGATTAAGTCATTTAATTTCTCTGAGCCTTAGTTCCCTCATGGCATAGTGGGTAAAGTCGGGAGGAACTGAATTTAAATCTGTCCTCAGACACTAGCTGTGTTATCTTGAGCAAGTCACTTAACCCTAATTGCCATCTCCAGTAGTCCTGATCCCCATCTGATCACTGGACCCAGATGGCTCCAGAGGAGAAAGTGAGGCTGGGGACTTAGTACAATCCCCCCACCCTCCCCACTCAAATCCAATTGCCCCCCACACACACCCCACTCAAATTCAATTCCCATACATGTGGTGGCATCCCCTCCCTGATGTCATCATCTTCTTTGAGAATGAAGGACAAACATCATCACAAGGAAGATAATCCCATTTGAACTGCCTACCTCATAGAGGTTTTGTGAAATTACAGGGCTATCTGAATGCAACTTTTAGTTCTTAACATCTAAAACTACACAAAGGCTTTGCATCCCCCTCTATAGGTGGTCCACACCTATAGAGGTGAAGTGCTTTCCAAACTTAAAAGTGCTGGGAGTCTTTGTGGTAGAAGGGACAGAGGGTGGGCAACTTTAAAGTCAAGAAGACCTGAGTTCCAGTTCCTCATGTGAAACATACTGACCATGTGTTCCTAGACATCCTCTCAGGGTTCTGGGCAGCTTTCCACTACTGAAAAGTACAGATCAAATACAGAACTATACTGACAGCCAAAGTTTCTCCACCTGGAAGTTCCCTATATCAATGCAATCATGAGTCCGGGCCTTATTCCTTGACAGAGGATAATTTTACCAGAATGGGGAGAAACAAGCAATTTCGTCATCTGCAGCGTACTACAGATCCCCTAGACAGAGGATCTAGCTGGGTTTGGGGAACATCACATATCTAGCAGAGAGACATGATACAGAAGTGAAGGGGACTTCAGATATTTAGACATCTAAAATTCTCTATCAAAAGCAGAGCAGCTAACAACTTCTTAACTTGCCTTAATGATGTCATCCTTCAAAGGGTGAAGGAACCAACAAGAGGAAATTCTGTATCTGATTCTCACTGAAACTGGCTGCAAAGTGGAAATGATTAGGACAGGCAACAGGAGACAATGTAATGTGGCACAACCCTGTAAAAAGAGACAAGCATGCAAAAATTCAGATCGAGTTGAGCTTGATAAAGGAAGGATAATGTTACAAGCTTTTAAAAAGTATTAGGAGAAAGAGGAGGCTCAAGTAAGATTGGGACCATTATTTTGAATGAATGATGATAATAGGAAAAAAAACCAGTGCTCTGCATTTATTTTGTAACGGCTTGCCCTGCAAAGAAGATTGATATTTAAAATTGATTGACAAGGGGCACATGGGTAGTACAGTGGATAGAACACTGACCCTGGAGTCGGGAGGATCTGAATTCAAATGTGACCTCAGACCCTTCACAACTACTAGTGACCCTGGACAAGTCACTAAAGCACAATTGTGATCCAAAAAACTATGACAGTCCAAAAATACTATCATGGAGTTGCTACTCCAAGAGAGCAATGTATGTACAATGGATAGAGTGCTGGCCCTGGAGTCAGGAGGCACTGAGTTCAAATTGGCCTCAGACACTCAATTACCTGGCTGGCCTTGGGCAGCACTTAACCCCGTTACCTTGTAGACCCCTCCCCAAAAAAAAGATAGCCATATAAATGAGGCAGAAAGAGTACCTATCTGCTCCTGATGAACTCAAGTCACTTGGCCCAGATGAACTACATCCTTGGGTCTTGAGAGAACTGGCAATTATTATTCCTGAATCATCTTCTGAAATATTTGAATTATCTCAAATTACTATTGTAAAGAATATGGAGAAATGTGAACTAGACCATAAGACAATTAGGTAAGATTCAGAACTGATCAACTGAGTGATTGGCTTGGTGATTGTTAGTGGTTCAGTGGGGAAGGAGCTCTTCATTGGAAGACTGTTTAAAGACTAATAGGCTGATTAAGATATAGATGAAATTATCAAATTTTCAAATGTGAAGAAAAAGGGAAGAATAGCTGAGAGTAGATTATAAAATCTGGATCTAAAAGAATTAGCTCTTATCTAATAAGATAAAATTCAGCAAAGATGAATGAATTCATCCTTAAATATAAATATAGTCATAGATATAACATGGAGGCATGGATAAGTAACAATTTTTCTGCAAAAGATCAAAGGACTTTAAGGTACTGCATGTTCCATATGAATCTGTAGCATAATATAGCAGTCAAAAAACGAATGCAATTAAGTTTGCATTTTTGTTATTCATTTGTTTCAGTTGTGTCTGAGTCTCCATGACCCCAGTGGTGGTGGTGGGGGGGTTCTGGCAATCTTACTGAAGTGGCTTCCCATTTCCTTTTCTAACTCATTGTATAGATGAGAAAACTAAGACAGAGTTTTGACTTGTCCAGGGACACCCAGTTAATAAGTATCTGAGGTCAGAATTGCACTCAAGAATATGAGTCTTCCTCACTCCAAGGCCCTCAGTCTATCTACTGTGCCACTTAGTTGTCCTTAGATGATGTCTATTATATTGATTAAAAGAAAGAATTGTGAAAGACAATAATAATAATAATAATAGACATTTATATAGTGCTCTATGGTTTGAAAAGTTCTTTGCATGAATTGGTCTTATTGATCCCTAAAGTAACTCATGATATGACTTGTGCCTGTTGCCAATGAGTAGACTGAGTATGAGAGTCCCCAAGTCTTATGAATAAAAGCAAAAACCATCCCTGCCCTCAATAAGCTTGCATTCTAATGGGAGAGACAGTATGTATACATCTAGGTAGATATGGGGCAGCTAGGTGGTGCAGTAGATAGAGCACTGGCCCTAAAGTCAGGTGCACCTGAGTTCAAATCTGGCCTCAGACACAGAGTAATTGCCTGTCTGTGTGACCTTGGGCAAGTCACTTAACTCCACTGCCTTAAATAACTAAAAAATTTTAAAAAACCAACTAGGTAGATATAAGATATAAAAGGAGTAGATAGGGAAGGCACTAGGATCTCCTGAAATAGATGGGATTTGAGGTGAGTTGTGAAGAAGTCTAGGAACCTGGGAGGTAAAGGTGAGGGGCAAAGATAGAGCTTGTGTTGTAAGAAGCCTGGAAAGAGTAGAAGGGACCAAGCCATGAAGAGTTCTAAATACCAAACAAAGGAGATCCTATTTGATCCTGGAGGTAATGGGAAACCACTGAACCTCATTGCTCCTAAGAATAGGGAGGTGATGGTTCCATTACCTTTGTCAGAGCCTATTGATAGTACTGTGTCCAGTTCTGGACAACTCTATTTAAGAAAGGCCTTAGTCAACAAGGGCCGTTCCAGGAAGGCAACCAAGATGAACCCAATAGAGAGTACCATGTTAAAAATGAAGGAATAGGGCCCATTTGGCCTGGAGAAAAGGAGATGAAGAGATGATTCAATGGCTGCCCTACCATATTTGAAAGACTGTCTGACACATGCAGAAGAGATCACAGATTTGCAGTTAACTGAGGCAGTGTATAGAGCACCAGGCCTGAATTGGGGGAATCTGAGTTCAAATCCAACCTGAGACACTTACATAAACAGGGTGACCTTGGGCAAGTCACAATTTCTATTTGTCTCTGTTTACTATACTGTACAATGGGGATCACATCTCCCAAGGTTGTTGTGAAGATCAAATGAGATGATAATTATGAAAGTATTTTATAGCAGGGTCTTAATAAATGGTCATTTCTTTTCTTATTTTATATTTGATTCCAAAAGGAAGAATGGGGAGCACTAGATGGAAGCTGCAGAGAGACCTGATTTGGGGAAAAGCTTCCTAAATCATTAGAGGTATCCCAAAATGAAATGACCTGCTTGAAGAGTTGGCATCATCTCCTTCCTGCAAAGCCCAGGGGCTCACTTGTTACAGTGTGAATTCCTTTCTGATATATCCTACCAACTTTCAGATTCTGTGACACTTAGACACATTAGTATGTGCCAGGTATGATGTTGCTCACCAGTAATCCCTGCCACTGGGAGATTGGAAGAGGGTAGACTGATTGCTGGAGCTCAAAAGTTCTGCGCCACAGTGGTCTCTGAAGTCAGATGTCCACCCCAGCATTATTATGATGATGGGGTGAGACTCCCCAGGTTCCTTAGAGAGGAGTGTTAGAAACAGAGCAAGTCAAAACTCACCGGCCAACCAGTAGTTATAATGGGCATGTGAGTAGCCCAGGGGATGGAGATAGAGACTCAATCTCTAAAAAATAAGAAGAAATGAGAAACGTCAGGTATTATTCAAATCTTCTTTCAAGTCCTTCCTGACTCTTCTCTTCTCTAGGATAAGAACCACTGACTCACAGGATTCTAGACGAGGAAGCTGCATCAGAGGAGTGCTCCCCATTCTTTTGATCTTGTCTGCATGTGTCAGACAGTCTTTCAGTGGGTCTGATCCTAGATCAGAGCTAGAAGGAGGCTCAGGAGTGCTCTTGTTCCCCTTTCCTTTTGCAGGTGAGGAAATGTGGCTAGAGAAGTTGTGATTGTTGGAAAGTCACATCAGAAGGAAGTGGAAGAGACAGGATAGATCTAAAGAACCCCAAATCTATGCTGTTCCTACTGAGTCTTTCTGCTCTTATAGCATGACCTCCAGTCCCCTCCTTGGGACATGCCTCAGCTCATCAATGTCCTAAAAATGTGATGTCCGGAACTGAATATTATCCCTCAGTTGGAGTCTGACCAAGAGCCAGGGAACTGGACTATCTCCCTCCCTTATTCCTGACTGTACAGACTTGGTTCTAAATTACTTTGGGATCTGGTTGCTTTGTTTCAGCTCAGTTATTTGAATTGAATGTTGAGAATACAAATGCGTCCTGGAAGGGAGACTTCAGTATGTGGTGCAAACAATTGAACTGGGTCCATCCTTAGGGAAAGGGAGAAAGATCTGGGTGTTTTCCTCCAAGAATTCAAGTTTGAGGATTCTTTGGGCCCTTGAAACCATAAATTCAGATCATAGCACTTTACTTTCCCAGGGAAGAAAATTGACTTTTCTCCACAGATGCGAAGTGTTTCATGCCAGTGAACCTAGCACCTGTTAAAATCAGTCTTGCCCACTGTGTGGCTTGGATGCGCCTTCTCCAGTGGGCTCTCTCTCCCAGCACTGTTCTTTCAAAGAGGAAGTTGGAGTTTGTTGACTGAAGGAAGGATGGAAGACTTTGTAATTCTTCAGAGGAAGCTGCATCTTTCTGGTAATTTCAACAACCTAAAATTACCCATTTGAAGAAATCTTGGTGTCTGCTTCCCTCATCATACGTCCCCCACAAAACACACACACACACACACACACACACACACACACACACACACACACGTTCCCTGGCCCACACTGTCCAAGATGGGGAAACAATGCCTGGAGTCTGGCCAGTGGTGGAGTTGTTGGAGGTGGAAGGGAGCTGAACACCCAGATTTCTGAACTTCCTTCCCGCCCTCCTACCCTAGTCCACCCACTAGTATCACAATGGAGTTAGGAATCTCAGACAGAGGTCCTAGGACCATGTGTCCCCTGTGGGAGTTGGGGGGGGATGGGTGGAGTTCTCTAGGAGGTCTCAGTTTCCATGAGGGTCCTTAAAACTAGAATATGCTTCCAGAGAAGACAGTGAGAAACCTGAAGTAAGGTAGATGGGGGGGGGGGGGGCTTGGTGGGAAGATGCCAGGGAATTATATTTGGTAGCTGAACGTTGTGTTTCTCAACTTTTGGGCAATAGGTTCTTTAATTCTCTTCTCCTCTGTACTCTCCGATGTATATACTATCCAAGAAGATGAGGCGAGTGGGGCAGTCATCCATCAGCCTCCGGCTATGCCTACCCCAACCCTACTCAGAACAGTGGGCAGCTCTCTTGTTGAACTTAGGGATAAGGAAAAGAATTTTCAAGGAAGTCAATAATAAAGAGGAAGAAGAGGGTGGAGGAAAAAGAAAAAGAGAAGGAAGAAGAGGAGGAAGCAGAAAGGGGGGAGGAAGAGAAGGAAGATGAGGTACGTAGCAAGATATATTCTGATACAAGATTTGAAGTCAGGAAGTCTTAGATTCAATTCTTACCTCTGATAATTCTTTACCATGTAACACTGGGCCTCTGAACTGGAATCTCAGGCAACTCTAGTATTTTTCCAAGTCATAGGGTGATTGTGTAGCTGCATCTGCCCTATTCTGGGGGAGAGAACTCCCCACAATGCAGATATCACAGGTAATAAAAACAAAAGCAACTCAGATTGTATTTTAAGGTCTTCACCAAAATCCGGAGAGATTAATACAAGCAGCATTATCCCCATTTTATTTATTTAGTTAGTTAGTTAGTTAGTTTTTAGTTTTTGCAAGGCATTGGGGGTTAAGTGACTTGCCCAAGGCCACAGGGCCAGGTAATTATTAGGTGTCTGAGGTCGAATTTGAACTCAGGTACTCCTGACTCCAGGGCCAGTGCTCTATCCACTGGGTCACCTAGCCACCCCTTCTTATTTATTTATTTGTTTGTTTGTTTGTTTGTTTATTTAATTACCCCCATTTTACAGATGTAGAAGAAGCAGGAAAACACTCTTCAAAAAGAGATGAGGACCTGAGTCATCTTTAGAGACAGCTAGGTGGTGCAGTAGATAAAGTACTTCTAACCTTGGAAAATACATAGACCTGAGTGCAAATTCTGCCTCAGACACTGACCAACTGTGTGAACCTGGCCAAGTCATCACTTCACTGTTCTGATCTGCATCTTCCTCATCTGTACAATGGGCATTAACCTGGGATGCTTGTATGAGGATCAAATGAGATAATCTATGTAAAGTGTGTTATTAACCTTAAAGCACTTTATTGCTGTTCGTTCGTGTCCAGTTCTTTGTGATCCCCATTTGGGGTTTTCTTAGCAGAAATTCTGGAATGGTTTTCCATTTCCTTCTCCAGTTCATTTTACAGTTGAAACTGAAAGCAAACATGGTTAAAGGACTTGCCCAGGGTCTGAGACAACTCAGGAAGATGAGTCTTCCTGACTCCAGGTCTGGCACTCCATCCATTGTGCAATCAAACTTCCCTAAAGCATCCTTACAAATGGTAGTTATTATTAGCATCAGTGTGGGTTTGAGCTAGTTCTATGGTGAGGTTGGGACTATTTTCAGAAGGTTCTGGGTGGGGATGGTAGAGCATCACAGGAATGGAGCTCAGGGCGACTCTGGGGGCAGGGGAATGAGCCAAGTGAAAGAGAGACCCAACCCAGGTAAGACCAGTGCAGTTGGCTCATCACAGGTCCAAGGCCAACCTGCCTTTTCAGTTCATGTGGGATGGAGGTAGGTCCCTTAAGTCAGTGCTTTCCCCCCCTCAGACCAGGATGCCTCAGCTCATCCCACACTGGGGAGGAGTCGAAATCAGAGAAAGTGAGAAAGGTAGGAGGAAAGGCTTCATTCACAATCTGTCTGCACAGAATGGAATTTTACTGAACAGGAGGCTATAGAACAGGGCCTTGGCAAAGCAGACGCAGAAGAGGAGGATGGGGGTGCAGATGCTTCTGCTCTGTAGAAGGAGGATGGTCTTGGCTCCAGCCAGCCAGACGTCATGACCCACTCACAGAGAAATAAGGGGGCATCTCATAGAAAGGAATGTGGCTTTGGGGGCTGAAATAAGAGATTAAGGACTCCAGAAACAGCCTTCTTCCTGGAGCTTTCTGCTTTTCCAGAAACAAGAAACTAGTAGTAATAATGAGACATCCCATTTACTTACTGTTTACTAAGTCCTTTCCTCATGGCCTTATAATGTTGGCAGTGAAAGCACACATGCATAAACACATACATAGTCAATAAAATCGGAAATGTAAATGGTCATATATACACACATTTTATTGATGAAGAAACTGAGACCAGCTATGGTCCCATAGCTATTAATAGCTTACATATAAGGGATGCAAAATGTTCTCTGTACATTTGTAGCTTACTTGATTTGACCTTTACAAGCAATGCTGTAAGGTGCAGAGGCTCACGGGAGCCAGAGGCTGAAGATTGTCAAACGTTCAGTGTGAGCATTTACGGCTCAGAAATCTGCAGTTACTGTTTTGTGGGTTGCTTAGATTGGAGAAAGTGATGGGGATGGTGTTAATAATGTACATTAAAAGTAAAAGTGGGTATTAAAATTAAAAGTGTGTTCCCCCCCGAGACCTGATGGCAAAAACATAGATGTGTTTTATTAACCCATTTTACAGACGAGGACACTGTGGTGCATGAGAAAAGTGATTTTCCCATGGCCACTCAGCTGGGGACAGTGCCCCTTATAGATGCAGACCCAGACTCAGATGTCTGTCCTCATTCTTTTGATCTTGCTACCAAACTTTGTGGACTCTGTGGGTAAAGGAGATAGGGATGAGATAGGACCTAGGTGGAAGATAGCAGGACTTCCCTTGCGAGCTGAAGGTGAGCGGATTTGTTTTTCTTCTGGATAATTGAAGGAAGCACAGTAAGTGATGAGATTGAAGTCGGAATGACTTTCACACCCCCTCCTGCTCCACTCCATTCTCTTCTTATCCAAACCCACAGGTGACTTTTGTGGGCAGACTGGGGCTCCCAGGGCAGAGGAGGCAGCTGGAGCAACATGTGCAGAGTGAGCCTGGAGACTTCATCCCTTCCCCTTTCTAAAATATATCCTATTCAGGGAAGTGGACATCCCCCTGGACTCATGTAGTATCAGTTCTGCATTCTAGTATCTCCCAGGGGAAGGTTGAGTACACCTGAGAGGCCAGGTGAAAGGGGCCAGTACAGCTCCCAGGGCATGGGTGTGTGGTGGAGGAACAGGGGAAAGATAGGGGAGAGTATCAGAAGCCATCAGTAGACTCTGGGCCAGGAGGCAGGCCTTTCTCTTCATATCTTAACACAGATGAGTCACAACCTACAGATACTGGGATAGGAACAGTCCATGGAAGAGACAGTGAGATACAGGTGGGAGCAGGACCACAAATGTTCTAAGGGGCTTGAAGGAAGGGGGAGGTGCATGCCAGAACAAGAGAATAAGGAAAGGTCTTCTTCCCAGATAATTTTCACCCGAGCCTGGTTGCTGGACCACTCTAGGGTGGGGGTAGTTGATTGTTGTCCTTCGTTTTCAACTGAGGCCAAAATGATATGACTATGTTGGAGTCATGGTACATTGTGTCTGACTGTGGCTGCTCAGACTAATACAAACCTGGAGTGCTCTACCACAGGTCAGGCACAAATAGACAATGTGAACACCTGGGGTGCAGCTTGAAGCTTTTTTTCAGAATGGGAGTGGGAGAAGGATCCAAATGCTCCTTGGGAGAATGGAGAGGAAGGCAGAGAAGGGGAAGTCATTCCCCAAGGCTATGAGGGATGTGGACCTGGGAAGAGAAGCAATGGCATTCTGGAAAGGCTTCCTGCCCCTGGCCCTGTCTTTTTCTAGATGAGCCCAAATGTGGCAGCTAACCCAAGGTCATATTTGAAGGGTACAGAGAAGTATAATTTTACTCTCTCTTATCAGCTTAGCCCACCACACTATATGTCCTGGGGTGATGCAAAAAATGTTCCCCACCCTCCCATCGTCTTCAACTGCTTCCTCTGAACAGAGAGATGCTTTCACTAGATGACTCCAGAAGGTGGGAGGGTGGACTCTAGCCTCAAACAAGAACAAGGACTTTGTTATAGGGTCATAGGCATCCTGGGCAGGGCTGAGTTTGGGGTAAGGGCGGGAGCACCCAAGATCTTTAGACGCGTATATAAAGCTGTGTGGAAAGAGAGGGGAGGGGACAAGGGAGACAGGAAGGAGCTGTCTTTTCTTTCCTTGTCACTGTGAAAAACACTATCAAATTTAGTGTGTATCTGAGCTCTGGTACCTCCCAAGAGAGAGATTTTATCACTTTATTTGTTGGGAAATAAAAGGGGGAAGCCTAATGGGATTGAGTTAGATGAGTAAAGGTAGAGGGTGAATTTACAGTAGGAGGTGTTTGTAACCAAATCACTGATCCCTGCCTTCAGTGTTTAATCAGCCTTCCAGGGGTCATCTCCACAAGCCCTCTGCCTCTGACAATCAATACCAGGCCAGACAGATGGGGGGCCCCTCACTCCTCCTCCTAACCCATCAATTGTTTGTAGTATTTGATTAGCCCCGCTGCTACATACAGTTTTCAGTGCTGTCGAGCCAACGGCCCAAGTTGGTGGCTGAATTGGAGAAAGGAGAGACCAGAGCTTGGAGAGAATCCAAGCAGCAACGACATTAAAAGAGAATGATAGAGAGTTATCGGTAAATAGAGCCGGGAGCTCACCCAACCCATCTCCATTAGGAGCTGGGTCATTAGGTCCCCTCTACTCGTCCTGCCCCCCCCCCCACCAATCTCAAGCCCTGGGGTCTGGGACAAGGGCAAGGGACTGGATTGTCTAGTAGGCAATCCACTGTCCGAAGCAGCTTCCTTGGTTGGTTGGTTGGTTCTTGTCCTTTGTTACGGAAGAAGATGAAAATGACATCACTACAGAGAAATTACAGCACGTCCTGCAATGACTGATCAGACCAATGTGAACTTGGAATGCCCTACCACAGGCTGGGCACAACTAGTCCATGGCAACACCTGGGGTGGGTTCTCTGAACTTAGGGATGATACATTTCCTTTGAGCTGCTTCCATTCCACAGAGTGCAGCCCCCTCACTGATGAGGGCACGCCACGCTGGGTGGTCCTGTGCCAGTGTCTCCTAAGCTGTACAGTCAAGCCTAAAGTTCTTCAATGAGACCTTCAGGGTGTCCCGGTTTGGCTTCCTCTGACCCCCTTGTGAGCACTTGTTCTGTGTTAGTTCTCCATGAAATAGTTTTTTGGGCAAGTGTACGTCTGGCATCCTAACAATGTGCCCATCATAGTTGCCCTCTTTGTAGTAACCTTTGAAGGCTTGGCAGTTTAGCTCGAGACAGGATCTCAGTGTCTGGTGTCTTCTCCTGCCAGGTCATCTTCAGAATCTTCCTAAGACAATTTAAATGGAAGCGATTCCGTTTCCTGACATGGCACTGGTAGACTGTCCAGGTTTCACAGGTATATAGCCATGAGGCCAGTACACTGGCTCTGTAGCCCTTCAGTCCGGTGTCAGTCTAATACCTCTCCTCTCACTTTCTTTCAGAGCCTCTCAAATACTGAGCTAGCTCTGGTGATGCAGATGTCCACCCCAAAAGGACATTGGACCTGGAAGACCTAAGACCCCGGTCTGTGCCTCTCTTCTCCTTCCTCATTGAAAAAGTATGTTATTACAGACACCAGCCAGGCAGAGAGACACCTCGGTAACAAAGAGAATTTAAGACAGAGTTCAGCTCTCTAGTATTGATCCCTTTGCCTCCCCCAACCCCAAGGCTGAGGGAAGTAGGTCTGCTTCTCTGATTCACAGAACCAGGCAAGCTCAGTTTACTTTTCCTCCTAAAACTCAGTCCTGTCTGAGGAAGGACTCCAAGGGCTCCCCTAAAACTGTTTTGAGAGAGGAATTAGGAGAGAAAGGTCAGAGACAATCTTTAAAAAGCTTAGGCAAGTGTAGGCTTGGAGAGCAGCCCCTTAAAATGAGGAAGGAGGGCCATAATGCCCTGGCTGGCCTGAGGGGTCCATAGAGTGACCTCCTGGAGCCAGAGGCAAAAGTGAGGAGGAAAGTGGAGCTGGCAGTGAGGAGGCCAGTGGGGGATTCACAAGCCAGCGCCTGGCTTGTGGCCCAGACTAGGAGGGTGTGGAATACAGCCTGGCTCCAAGGTCAAGGATTACCAGGCAGGGACCTGGACAGAGGCCCAGCCTCCAATGGCCAGGAGAAGTGGTCTGGATGGGGGGCAGGGCCAAGTGCCAGAGTGGGCATTAACTGAGCAATTGACTCATTTGCATGTTCTAATTAACCGTAAAATTAGCCCCCCTAAGGCAGAATTGAGTTGTGGATCTCTCTCCCTCCCCCATCTCACTTTTGCTCATTCCTGGGTTGGGGGGAAGAGGAGAAGGCTGCAAGTACCAATCTCTGGGGAGGGGAGGGGGTGAGAGGGGGGACAGGGTAGGTGGGGGGGGGAGGAGGGAATAAGTCTAACCTCTGATGTAGCCTGATCTGGGGGCCCAGGAGAAGGGAGGGTGGTTGGGACAGACATTAATTATGGAGGAAAATTAATTGGCTATCACTTTTCATTAGTGATAGTGTAAAGTGAAGAAGGAAGAAGGCAGCCAAAGTCTTCTGACTCTTAGACACAAAAAGAATTCATGTCCTCATTTTACAGTCAGTTTTCCATTAGCTGAGCTGCAAAAGGGAAGAAGCATAAATAACAATCCCAACGGGGGAAATGACAACAAAACAACTCTGTGACTGGGTTTGGGAATGGGTAATGGTTGTATATGTGTGTGTGCCTCTCTCCAGCAATGAAGATGCAACTAAAGACATATAGAAATAGATATAAATGGTATTCAAACATATATGATATACATATGTTATAGATATGTATACATGTTTTCATGTAATTTTGGAAGTACATTATTTTCCCTGGTTATGCTCAGGCTCATGTTTGTGTCGCTCACTGATAAACCCTTTGAAAGAAATTATTAGGTGGCAGAAAGAGAGGAAGTCAGCTAGTGGTTAAATAATAGCCCTGGTTAATCCAAAAAGGATGGACCATCCACAATAGATAACCAAAAGTTGTCTATAAATTCACCTCCTTCAGAGTCAGCCAGAAATGATGCTCTGCAAAGAAGGCCAGGAATGGGAGAGGGGTGAAATGGTAATAGGGACTAAGGGCTAGATTTACTAAGAGGTACAAGGGGGCAGGTTTTTTTCCTTCCATTTAGTTTTAGCATCTTGGCATAGTGGTGACAGAGTTTTGATGAGAGCCATGAAGTCCTGAGTCAAATCTTCCTTTAGACACATATGGTCGTGTGATCCTGAACTAATTGCTTAATCAATTGAAGCTCTAGGCACCTCTTTAAGACTAGAAATTCAGAGAAGATGAATCACAGGATAAATTGCTATTTCTCTTTACTGTTAAAGAAAAGTAATATTCTGCTTAGAATAATTCAAAAACAGGGACAACTAGGTGGTGCAATGGATGGAGCACTAGCCCCAGAGTCAGCAGACCCTGAGCTCAAATCCAGCCTCAGACACTAACTAGCTGTGTGACTCTGGACAAGTCCCTTAATCCTGATTCAACCTCAGAAAGAGAGAATAATTCAGAGCCTATTTGGAGACCAGGGGATGATTGAGCCAGCTTTTGGGGACCAACTTCTTACTCTGAAATGTTCTCCCACTTAGTATTTCCTCTGTTACCTAGGATACTGCTCCCCAGATTCTACTTGGGGGGGAGGCAGGGATGGAACAGGAGAGGAATAGAGTCAACCCAATGCATCAAACTTGAGCAAGTTAAGAGCTCAGAGAACAGTTGGAAGATGGGAGGAGGAAGGAAGGAATTTATAAGATAGGAAGGAGAAAAAGCAAAATGGAGCCCTTGGCTGATAACTGGAAACCGAGGGCTTAAGGGTGCAGAAGGAAGAGAAATCCCTTTTAGGTGGGGGTGGCAAAGCCATTCCCTAAAAGGTCATTGTGGTATATGTACTCACTCATCCCTAGGAAGATAAGGCCCTTCTGGGAAGGCATGTGTGGTAAAGCTGAGAGGAAAGGAGTGTTCTTTTAGGGAGGCCTGGCTAAGTGGACAAACTTAGGGTGACTTCTCTTTGCCCTCCTCCAAAATCAAACTAGAGGAATTTGGTTGTTTGGGAATCAAGGTGATATCCTAAGTCCCCACCCCCACCCCAAGACCCCAGCCTCAATCCTTAGGATACCATCAGACCAAAAGATGGAGGGTGGCTTCAGACAACCTGGGCTGCTCCCTACAGCACACCCCAGAATAGGAAGAAAGGGAGAGGGGAGGGGTTGGAGGCAGCCTTCCTGGAGGGTTTCTCTCCTCTTGTTTGCTATTAATGTTGGGAACCAGGATGGCTATGCAGGCAGGCATCTTGCTTCTAATTACAGCTGTCACATCCCATCAGACTGAGAAGGAAGGGGAGGGGAGGCCTCCATGGGCTTCTCAACCCAAACAGGGTTGCACATTGTATTTTCTCTGTCAGTGGGTGTTACCTACTCCAAGTGGGGAGAGGGTGTCAACCTCCACAGGGTAAAGGGGTGGGGGTTGTCCCTTGTTCTTGCCATATAGACATTTAAGCCCTGCCCTAGGCTGCCTGCCCAGATAGAATTCATAAATATCACTTGTCTTCCAGCCTTCTCCCTGTCTCTATCTCTTTCCTTTTCCTGGTTGATCCATGGTGAGGACCAGAACAGAATGGGTAAGAGAAAGGGGGAGAGGGAGTAGGGATGCTTTGAAAGATCTCTGGGTCTCCCAGGATGGCACCCAATGAAGAACATGGGTGGGTGAAGGGTTATTGGAACTGGGAATGATCACATCAGCTGAGTGGGAGTAATTAACTGATCATCTGAATGTTTTAAACAGATTCCCTTATCCTGAGGTGGGAGCTAAGTACTAAAGAAAGGGGTTGGATTGGAGTGTGTAAATTTATGTGTATGTATGTATGTACATATCTATATTTATATATAATCTGTACCACCTGAGGGGTGCTTAGAACTATCCAAGTCTGGCCTCTCTCAGCCCTCACTCCTCTCATACTTCTGCCCCCAGGACCCAGGTATCCTAGGCTGTTGGGAGAGAAGTATTTGGAATAGCAGTTATGGTCCGTACCACCACCATGTTCTTCACACATCCCCTCCCATCCCCCAGTTCTCAGGGACATTTTAGGAGGGTGTCAAGTATCACTAAAATCATAAGAAAGGAGAAATTTAAGTCACTGCTCTCCAGGATATGTCTTTAGTCTTTAATAGCCTTTCTTTTGGATCCACATTAGAGCCAACCCATAGATTCTGGGGTTCCCAGCTGGCTAGAGGAGAGATGAAAGGGAAAGAAATTGTATTAAGTCTGGTTTGGGGATGAGGTTTGTGCTTCTCCTGGTTGGGGATAAAGTTTTCTTGGAGCAAAGGGATACAGTTATAGAAATGGGGGGGTAGGGTGGTCCAGAGGATAAAATGTCTTTATTGGGAGGGTCTCAGCAGTGCTCACTTTACTGTTCTGTATGTAGCATTAGATACACGTTCACCTTCTACAACTCAACTCCTCAGAAACCCAATGCAGGGCACTGATATTGCCCCAATGGTACCCCTGGGGCATCTCCCCAACCTGGACACACCCCCTCACACATAGAGACACACATAGATTCATACAGGCTCTCTCTCTCTCTCTCTCTCTCTCTCTCACACACACACACACACACACACACACACACACACACACACAATGTTCCCAAGCCTGTCCCAACAGGGCTGTAGCTTTCCTTAGAGTGCACACACTGGCTGCTTCAGCTCCCTGGGCTGGGAGGGCCTGGCTCTGCCCTTTTCTTACTTTTTCTGGGAGCCTTGAAGGAGTAGTTCAGAGCTGAGGCCGAGGGGATCTGCCACGGAGACTTGCTCCCGCCCAGCTGGCCTCCAACACGGGAGCCTTCGAGGACTCAAACCCACACAGCTGTGTTGATGTCAAAGCCAGCGGGTGGGGACTCCAGGGCCTTGGGGCAGCTTGAAGAAGGCCTCTCTCCCTGTCCCTTGCCCCCACTGCTGGGGAAGGGGAAGTATCCAGCTCCCTTGAAATGGCTCCTTTTCTTGACTTTCTTGGAGCATCCAGCTTGGGGCTCAGTGACTGTTGGGGTCATCCAGCCCGGTTTCTCCTTGAGTAGTCGATCTCTATCTGGCCGTACACTACGCAGGAATTTCCTAAAGATGTTGGCGGTCAATGTGAACCTTCGGCCCAGATCACGATGCCTGCTGCCAGGCCCTGGCACCCCACCTACACCACTAACTTCACTTTTCTCCCCACCCTTCTTCTCTAGTTCTGGTAAGTCCAACCAATTGCCCACCAGATCTGCGAAGACGTTGTCACCCAAGACCAGTGGCTGCCGGTTGCGGCCCCGTGACATCAGGGTTGAGGTCCAGTCGTCCGGCTCGGCCTGCTCTGTCCTTTGCTGAATGAAGCCTTGGCCCTCTGCCTCCCAGGTCCCAGGAGGAGGGACTAAGTTTGCCCCAAGGACGCTCCTGTAGGAGGAAAGCCTGGTGCTGCTGCTGCTGAGGGCCGGGGAGCTGGACGGGGAGTTGGCCCTGGGCCTGGCAGAGCCCCTGCTGCCTCCCCACTTGAAGGACTCGGGTTGAGTTCTGGGGCTCTGCAGGAAGCTAGGGGCAGGATCCAGATCAGGCCCATCCCCCGAGATGTCCAACTGCTCCAGAGCCGTCTGTACCTGGAGAAGCTTCAGTTCTTGCAGGGCTCCCATCATACAGTTCATCTGATCATGGAGCCCATCCCCTACCTCTTTCATAGATACCTACGAAGGAAGGAGACAGAGAAGATCAAAGTGAGACAAGAATGGGAGGGCCACCATCAAGGTGCAGCTGTCACGTTTCCTATGACGCTGGATCTCGGCCAGCAGGCCGCTGCTGGTGTCATCCTCTTTATCCCCGATGTTGCTTGGAAGAGGGAGAGTTTGCATGTTGAAAATGACTGGCTGGAGAGAGAGATGAGAGCCTTGGTGTCTCTGGCCTGTCCTTTCCCTCCTTCCTTCCATACAGCTTCTCCCTTGTGTCCCTGAGCCAAGAAGGCGGCAGGGCACAATGGAAAGAAGAGCAAGTTTGTTCGCTGGTGTCTCTGGGAGCAAATTCAGTAAAATGGACTGTAGTTTAAAAAATAAAAAAAGAGATTGGATTCAAAACTTGCCTCTGATATTACCCGCCTAAAAAGTTGGTAAAAGGAGGGACCTGGGCTAGAAGGCTTCTAGGATCCCTTTCAGCAATAAACCTTACTTCATGAATTTCTTCCATCTTCCAGGGCCCCCAAACCCTCTCTTTTCTTAACAGTAGTAGCTGTGTATTGGGGGGCGGGGGGGGATTCATATTCTCAAAGAATCTTCATCAAAGGAAAGGGAGGCCTGTTCTTTCCCCAAACAGCTGTCTACATCTGGTTAGAGGCAGTTGTTGGGATAATTGGGGTGGTAAGGAAGAGGCCTTGGGGGGAGGGCTGGGACCCTGAAAGAGTCCATCTAGCTTTTTGCATCCTGCCCCCACCCTTTGCAAACACCTGTGCTCTCCCCAACTGTTCTCTGCTTTAGGTTGGAGGGTCCGCCTCATTCCCAGACCCAAGCAGTCCATGTCAGAAGGTAGTGAGGGCCAAGCGGGTAGAGAGGGATTAAGCTGAGGGTTAGTGATTTCTAACTCTAGCCCTCTACTATAGTAAACTGAATCCAAGGGCTGCCAGCTGGATTTGGGTGACAGCCTAGATTGGGGGCCTGAAGGAGGAGCATCCCTGATAACATTCATTGAAAATCTGTACCCCCTCCCCATTCTTAGACCCAAGCTGCCTCGGTCTACCAGATCCCCTCCCAAGCCCTTGCTCAGGTTACTGACACCAAACCCTGCAGAGACCATCTGTTCTCTAAGCCCCCCAGAGACCCACCCTATCATCTTACCTCCCCAGGCCTGCCTAATGCTTCTTGTCCCAAGCCCAGAGGGAGGAGGGAGCAGAAGTGTGGCTATCGGAGGCTCTGCAAAGCTGGATTGTGAGGTCAACCTTCACCGGCTAGTCTATGTCAAATCCTACCCTGGCAACCCCCCCCCCCCCCAACCTTTACTCCTCCCCCACCAAGGGTCAGGTTATGGGATGAGCCAGCTCTGTGTGAAGCCCAATGAGTTTCTCCTGTAGGTATACCTAAGCTTCTGCATTCCTCTACGTTGTGTGTGTCTGTGTGTGTCTGTGTGTGTCTGTGTGTTCCACCCAAGTGACAGCAAGTGACACCCTGGGAGCAAGCAGCAAGGAGCAACTACTAAGTCTATATATTCAATGGTCAGGGTCACCAACGTCCCATCAGGCTGATGATTGATGTCTCCTTCTCCCTCATCCTCACCTCTGACAGCCCCCCTTCCCTTCTGACTTTGTCTCTTCAACTTTCATCTCCTCTTTTCTGTCTCTGACCCTCATTCTCTCCCAGTAGAGGGTGGGAAGGAGGCGCTTATTCTCTGCCATCCTCAACTAGTCCCTACCTCCTCCTCCCTGACTGCTTTCTATAGCCACAATATTCCTCTTGCTTGGAATCAGGCTCAAAACCTTGCTGTCCCTGTTGAGGCCTTCTTCTCCCCCACCTCGCATAATCAATCAGACTTCAGCAGGATATTATCTATAGGTCATTGCCTCCAGCTAAATTCCGGGTGTCCTGAACTCTCCCATGTTCTGTTGCAGTAGCCTCCATTTCCCATACTGTATTATTTTTTGGAGCTCTATAATTCCACCTGGCTTGAAATTGGTGTGATAAAATGGTTGATTTGTCCTAAAACAAATGTGCAATTTTTACATGAATCAAAAATGTTTAGCATATAGGACAGATTTTTGGTAGGAATATAGGTTTAATGTCTATTTTTCTCCCCAGAATGTCCCTAATCCCCTTGTCTAAGGGTACTTCATATCTGCAACCTTCCTCAGACACTAGCATTTATGAATTCTATGGGTCTATTTCAAGACCAGAAGGGACGAGGATCAAATTACAGAATGTTTTATCACTTGCTGGGGCCTCAGGGATTTATCTGATCAAACCCTCCACACTTGTTTTGCAGATGAAATCAACTGAGGTTTGGTGGTGTGTTCAAAGTCATTCAACTGGGACCCCTAGGTGGTGCAGTGGATAGAGCATGGGCCCTGGAGTCAGGAGCACCTGAGTTCAAATCCAGCTTCAGACACTTAATGATTACCTAACTGTGTGGCCTTGGGCAAGCCACTTAACCCCATTGCCTTGAAAAAAAAAAACTACCAAAAAAAAAAACCCAAAGAAAAAACAAAGTCATTCAACTAAGAGATAGAGGACTTGAATTCAGATCTCCCAACTCCCAGCTTCTTTCATTGGGTTCTAAAACCCAAGCATGATTGACAATTCCCCAAGAGTCTCTGAATTCATCTTCCAATTACATACCACCAATATGCCCATTTTCCTATAGTAGAAACCTAATCCTATCACTGCCTTGTTCTAATATCTCCAACCATTAGATAAACTCCAGATTTCTTACTGTCATTCAAGGTCCTTGACAGCCTGGTCCTAATCTTTCTCTCTAGTCCTATCTCAGTAATGCCCTTCCTATAGATACACTACCCAATAGTCAAACTGACCTATTTATCTTTATAAAAAAAATCTCTTTCCTCACACCTATCCCCTGACCTAAAATATCTTCCCCTCAACACTATCCATAAAAATCCTATTCAGTCATTTTTGATTCTATGTGACCCCATTTGGGGTTTTCTTGGCAAAAATACTGGAGTAGTCAATTTCTTCTGCATCTCATTTTACAGATGAGAAAACTGAGGCAAACAGGGTGAAGTGAATTGCCTGGGGTCACAGAATTAATAAGACTAGTAAGTATCTGAGGTCATATTGAACTCTGGTCTTTCTAACTCCAGAATCAGCCCTTTACTGTACTACCTAGTTGCCCACTAAAAATCATACCTATCCTTCAAGAGCTGAGCCAAATACTACCCTCTTCTTAGAATGACAGGAATCTGAGACCACCAAATCTACCCCGACAAATGAAGTTGAGGCTGAGACAAGACTAGAACTCAAATCTTTGGGGTTTTTTCCCTCATTCTACCCAATTTCTACTGGAGCCTTCCCTGTTTTATCCAGTTAGAATCCTCCATAGTACTGTTTGCAGGATCAAAAGATCATAGGGAATTAGAGCAGGGAAAAAAGAAGTCACTTTAAAAGTCACTGATTCTAACTTTTCATTTTACAAATTCAGAAACTGAGGCACAGTGGTTAAAAGACCAATCTAGGGTAAAACAAATATTAAGTGAAGAAGGCAGACTTGGAACTCATATCCTTGGACTTTCAAGGCAATGCTCAATCTGTCTTGCCATGTTGATAAAAAAGAAAATCTGACTTGCCCTCAGAGCCCTAGGTTTAAGTCCTGGCTCTGCTATTAGCTGCATGTCTTCTTCCACCAGGAAAGGTCTCAGGTAGGAAGTGGCACCTGACCTGAGGCTTTTGAAAAGATGTGGAGGGAATGCATTCAATCATTGAGGACTATGCTAATACCCTCATCACATCATATCTGGCATTATAGTCATTGGTAATGGTAGTGGTAGTAGCAGTGGTAGTGGTGACAGTGTACGTGTTTTTTCATTCATTTCAGAGGATTTTTGAGGGCAGAAACTGAGTCTCACTCCTCTTTCTATTTCTCAGGGCACCTATCAGAATGCTTTGCATATCCCAGGCGTTCATTATATATCTGTGGACTATATTCAATGCATTTCTTGTGGCTTGGCTGGCTGGCTGGCTTTGTAGTTGTAGTCAGGGCAAGGTACTGACAAGAGACAACCTTAACACCGATGTGCCTGGGCAGTTGGCTTTCTAACCCCAGGTGCATAACATCTTAGGCTGGCTGTTGCTTCACAGGGTACGGAGCTGACCTGGAGTGCCTGACTACAGTAGGTTTTACCAAGCTGGAAAGGCTTCAAATAATAGCTATTGATGTCTGAGACTAGAGGCGGTGGTTCAGAAAGGCTTTTCCCAGGGGAGCTGGCCAGCAAGTGATGAATTTCCTAACCGTGACAACTCTTGCAGTTTATCATAGGATGTCGAGAGGGGAGCTGCGATCATTATTGAACAAGGATGAAATTATCCCTCTTTTGAAATACTGAAGTATTGAAATGACCAGGAATAGGGCAAGCCACTGAACAGAGGCCCCATTTAAGTATTTTTGTTTATTCGTTTTTTGCAGCTAAGCCCGACTCTTTGTGACTCCTTTTGGGGTTTTCTTGTCAAAGATACTGGAGGGGTCTGCCCTTTCCTTCTCCAGCTCACTTTTCAGATGAGGAAATGGAAGCAAACAAGGTCAAGTGACTTGCCCTGGAAGACACAGCAAATGTGAGAGACTGAATTTGAACTCAGGTCCTCCTGATTCCAAGACTGGCACTCTATCCATCTCCACTAAATGGATCTTCACTAAATGGACCACTAAGAGAATGAGTCTCTCTCTATCCAGAACTAAGCTAGAAGTAGGAGTTAGTTAAGCAATGGCTTGGGGCAGAGTGGGAAGTATACTTTTATATATATTTTGGAACTGTGGCTCTAGAGACTAACTCAAGATAAAAGAATGCTGGAACTTTGTCTGAATTTATAGTTTTAGAGAGATACCTGAGATATTAAAGTAAAATGACTTGTCTAGGATTAAATGGTCTTCTAAAAAATAATACTTTTTGTAAACAATATAATTAAATGTCAAAAAATTCGATTTTCCATGACCCCAAAATATATATTTGCATATAGGTGTATATCTCAAGTTATTATTTCAATGAATTTTCAAAGCCTTGAGAGGAAGGGGCAGGGTAAGTAAGGTAGTATTTTTCAAACCTTCAAACCTTTACCTAGGTTACATAAATGCTTTGTCCTGGCCCTCATCCTTTTTCTGTGAAGCCTAAAGTCCCTTTGTGCATGGGGATAAGAATTTACCAGTTCTGAAACCCTTTTTGGAGTCATGGATCAATCCCCTTTGGGAGTCTGATGAAACCTATGAACTCTTCTCAGAATAGCATTTTTAAATAATTGAAGGAAATACTAAATTTCAGTTAGAAGTTAGTGAATCTAAAAAGGCAACTTTTTCCTCATCCACACCCCCTGAAATCAACATGTGGATGCCTAGGTCCTTCAGTATAATTGAAAGAATGCAGGGCAGGGCTTAAAGTCTGGTGAGACTGGGGTTCAAATTCCTCTTCTGTTCTTTATTAGTTATGTGACCATGGACTTTTTTGAGACCCAGATTCCTTATCTATAAAATAAGAATTAGAAAACTTGTGGGAGCTAAAATAATGAGATAATGTTTGCAAATTCTATTTGGGCTCAGGGATGAGAGAAGGGAAAAGGAAGCAGCTTGATTAAGGGGCCCCCAGGACACAGGAACCCTAGCCCCCAGGTTAGTATCCTGTGTTGCCAAACTCCAGGCCTGCCACTCATTGAATATTTGCAGTGAGGAAGGAGAAAGCAGCTGTTTTCGAATGGGGTGAGTTTGGCAGGAGGAAGCTTGAGTGATGGGAAACAGGAAAGTCCTGGGGAGGGGGAGGAGGAGGAGAACAAGGAGGAGGGAGAGGGGGAGGAAGAGAGAGTATCAGCTGCTGGGTCTGGAGCCCAACAGAGAAAGAAGCTAATAGGGCCACCCTTCCCAAGCCCAAAGGGGATGATGTCACCCAAACAAGGATGGAGCCAGCAGTCAAACTGTGCCCCTCCTCCTGTGCTGGACTCTGGAGCAGGAAGAGAGAAGGGGCAGCTTCATCAAATGGAGAGAACCCTGGGGTAGAAGAGAGGGCAAGTGAATCTTGGGGTCCTATCTGCCCATTTATTCAGGGTCTCAATTTCTCTCTTTTTGAAATAGAGTCATTCCTTTGGTTGTGGAAAGTTGCGGAAAGCTGGTGGTGACAGAGCTCCAGTCCATTCCCTCCTTCGAACCATTCCTTTGTTTTCACACTGTCCCTCACACCCCTTCCCACCCCCACCCCCATTTCCCACCTTCCTACTCAGTCATCATAATGATTTTTGTAAATAAAAGCAGTTGGACAGTGGTGTTTGTGCTGAGCTGAGCCAGATACCTGGGTTCAAATCCTTCCTTTGGTGCCTCCTAACTACTTGACCCTAGGCAAATCCCTTGACCTTGATTTTCTCAGCAGTAATAACAGTAAGTAATAAGCAAGTGAAGTCTGGGATGTGCATCCAGATCCTCTGTCTCCCATCCTAGCATTGGCTTAGTGGATGGAGTGAGGATGATCTAGATTCAAATCTGACACTTATGGCCTCGGTGACAACCCCTGTCTGACTCAGTGTCCACATCTGTAAAATGGAGATAATGATAGCACCCACCTTCCAGGGGCCTTGTGAGAATCAAATGAGATTATCTTTAAATGCTTTGCAAATACACAAATGCTCACAAAAAGAATAGCTAGCTATTCTCATTCTTTCTACTACTCACCACTGACTCCCTATATGAAGTATATTCAACATATAAAATGCTAGTGTTAATACTCTGGCTTTGTGTAAAGAAGAACCTTTGATTTGGAGTCTACATTTCTTATCTGTATATAATAACATGTCATCTACAGACAACTTACTAATTTTGTGACCTGGGGCAAGTCACAACTCTCAGTTTCCTCATCTGAAAATGAATCAGAGAAGGAAATGGCAAACCACTCCAGTGTCTTTGTCAAGAAAACCCCAAAATGGGATGACAGGCAATCAGACATGACTGAAAACAACAAAGCCTATGGGATTGTTTTCAAAAGAAAACTTCTGAGATTCCTTCCAAGTCTATGAAATGAGGTAATCAGAAGGAAAGGGCAACCCACCTAAGTGAAAGGGGTTGTTATCACCCTGTGAGGTAAGAGGCAAGGTAAGAGGCAGGTCTCTTTAGAGACCTGAGCTCCATTTTAGTCCACCCCCAAAGCTGTCTCTTCTAAGTTAATTCATCAAGGAATGGAGAAGATTGGCCTGCCAGGATCCTGTTGGGAAGATGGTCCTACAAAGGGTATCTTTGTTGGGTTGGATTTCTTCTCCTGACCATGGGGAGCAGGATGAGGTTGACTGGTTATAGAGAGAGATCTGTACAGTGGATTTGAATCTAGAGAGCCTGGGTCTAAACTCTGCAAATGTGCAACATATTACCTGGGTCACCTTGGGCAAATCCCATTTTTCAGAGTTAAAGGATGGGATCAGATGAGATGATCTCAGGTTCTTTCTAAGTTGAACACTTTGATCCAGTTCCTGTTCATTTCATGTCTGGGGATGGGATATGAGTGTGAACTAGGTACCTTCTGTTCCCTCGCTAGCTCCTTTCTCCCTTGGCCCCTCTGACTGATTCTCACAGCTGTGCCCCTCGTCCCTCTGTCTCACGCCCTCTGCTTAAACAGCCAGATTCCCTCCACATAGGCCCCAGCTCTGCCTATGGGCTTGGCAGGCTTCCCTGCCTTACTCCCCACCCCCACCCCTCTCTGCCAGGGGGCTTACAAGGTCCTCACACAATTCCTTTACCACCTCTTTCCATGCCCCCTTTCCCTCCAGCCCCTCCCAAGAGGCATCGACTCAGGGCAGGAAATGGGAATGCTCCCCCAGTGCCAAGCATCTTATTCCCGGCCCTGTGAATAGCAACTTTCATGGTCCCCCTGCTCTTGGCTGGAGCTGCTGGATCTCCCCCACAGATCTAGTGGCCAGGAGGGAGGCAGACTGAGCCAAGAGCCTTGGGAGGGAAGGAGGTGGGAGGATGAGGAGGAGGTGGAAGGGGGGGGGGATGAGAAGGAAATAAGAGGAGAGGGGGCTCATAAAAAGGAAGAGACTAATTCTCCCATAGAAGCATCCCTTTATGGGGTAATGCTTTGGCAAAAGACAAATGGACAGACCTAACTCACTCCACCCCACCCACCCCCACCTCCACTGCAGCTTCCTCCTCTAAAATACTCTCGGCTTTATTTTCCCTCTTTTCACTCTCTTTCCATAGATAAAGTCATCAAACTCATAGCAATAGTCAATGAATGTTTATTTAGCCTTATTACTGGACCAGTGAAGGAGGCAAAGAAGCCCAAGACTCAATCCCTGACCTCTGAACACCTCCACTCTTTTTGGAGAGAGACAGCAGACCCTTGTGAAAAGATAACTAAGCATCCAGAGGGGCCTGTCACTATGCCTTCAACATCTTTGGAGAGGGAGGTGCTTCCCTGGAGGGAACTGTCCTCTGCTAATTAATCCCCTTGACAGGATTTCCTCTTGTCTAGTTTAACTCAGTTCTATAGTTCAAGGCATCTCCCACCATATATCCTCCAGCCCTTACTGTGCCCCTCTCCTTGCTTCTTCCAAGATCTGGGCTCCACAACTTGTGGCTTGAGAACCACATAGGGCTCTTTAGAATACACAGAGAGCTTTCATCAAAATAAATAAGTAGGTTTATGGCTGAAAAGGCTGTAGGGTATAATGACCATGGAGCTGGATTAGGGGTGGGAGGAGGTGTGCTTTGGACCCTGGCTCTTCTGGATTCTATAATTCTAAATACGATTCTATAATCCTCAAGTTCCTCTTAGAGGTGAAAAATAAGGATTAAAAATATACACACAAAAATAGTGATGAAATATATACACATATATGCTTATTTACTGGATTTGTGATTTCATGGGTATAGAAAATTTCTTATGGGCAAGGAACTTCTACCAGTACAGACTGGAAGTTTCTTTGAAAGTTAGAGTTAAAAAGATACTTGAGGGAACTGATAATTTGCATGACTCACCCAAGCAAGATCCATCGATCTCTCTCTCTCTCTCTCTCTCTCTCTCTCTCTCTCTCACCTGTGTGTGTGTGTGTATGTGTGTGTGTGTGTGTGTGTGACTTTAGCCCAGGACTTCCTTCAAAAACCTGTATCCTAAGGACAGCTAGGTAACAGTGGATAGAACATGAGCACTGGAGTTAGGAGGATCAGAATTCAAATCTGGCCTCAGACATTTACTAGCTGTGTGACCCTAGGCAAGTCACTTAATTCCACTATCTCTGTTTCTGCTTCCCTCTCCCCCCCCAAAAAAAATCTAAAAAAAATGTTTTTTACTAATGATATTTTTAATAAACTGTTCTTCCCTACAAGATGACTGATCTCTTCCCTAGGCCCTATGTCTAGGACAGAAACAATGGGGATACAGTAAAAAGAATACTGGTTCTGGAGATACTGGTCCTGGGTTTGCATTCATTTTCTCTGTGCGTCTTTTGTCAAGTCAAGAAAGAAATTTGAAAGTTTCCCCAGGGGACTTAGTTTCCTTATCTATAAAGAGATGAAGTTGTGAATTGATACAGTCATTTTGGAGAACAATCTGGAATTATGCCCTAAGAGTTATAAAACTGTGCATACCCTTTGGTTTAGCAATACCACTACTAGGTCTGTTTGCCAAGGTGATCAGGGAAAAAAGAAAAGAAGCTATATGTTCTAAAATGCTTATTGAAGCTCTCTTATGATGGTAAAGAACTGGAAACTAAGGAGATGCCTGTCAATTGGGAAGCAACCAAACAAGTTGTGGCATATGAGTGGGATAGAATACTATTGTGCTGTAAGAAATGCTGAGTAAGATGGTTGCAGAAAAAGCTAGGAAGAGTTATATAAACTGATGCAGAGTGAAGTGTGTAGAACCAAGGGATATTGAATACAATAAGAGCAATATTATTTGAAGAATAATTGTGAATGACCAAGTAATTCTGGGTATTAGAACTACTTAGTTCAACTACAAAGGGCCTTTGAAGGTCTCTATGAAGGAAGATGCTATCCATCTCTGGAGGAAGAATTGATAAATAGATACAGTGTATGGTTATTATATATATATATTATATATATATATATATATTTCCAAATCTATGTCAAGTGATGGCCTTCTTTAGTGCAGGGTAGGGAGGGAGGGAGGTGGGAACTTAAAATGCAATTAAATTTTTTCTTTAAAAGATGAAGTTAGTGGGGAGTTGATCATCTAGGATCCCTCCAGTTCTAAATCTATGATCTTTTCCCACTTGTCAGAAACTTCTGAGCCTGTGGAAATTTGAGTCTGAAGAATTCCATTAAGGAAATTTTACTAGAGAAGAAGGATGTCCTATACCACGAATGATGGCTCTCTCTTTCCCTCTGGCTACTCACTTCCCATGCCTCTATTTACCTCTCATGGAACTAAAGTCATCCTATCTCTCCAAAATCACTTCTTTTGGTGGGAAATTTTTGTGTCCTTTGAAACTAACTCAAAATCTCCTACCCCATCTGCTCTCCAACTCTTCAAGGCAGCCATGTTCAAGAGGCACTCTGGTGATGTTCCCTTAGGTGATTTTGCTTAGCTGGCTTTCAGTTTTCTTTAACTTTTTTTCTCTATTATTTCTTCTTCTTATTCTTCCTTCTCCTCTCTGTTTCTTCCTCTCTCTCTCTCTCTCTCTCTCTCTCTCTCTCTCTCTCTCTCTCTCTCTCTCTCGTGTTCTGCCATTAGCTAGGAAGTTCCCCTTGAGACTCATGTTCAGGGAGCAGCTGGGTTTGGGACTTGAAGTCCACTCATAAACTCTTTGTGGAGGTCAGGGAGTGGGCCACATGTCCCCTAGGGTATCATTATAGCCCAATCCCTCCAATGTCCTACTGAAGACATGTTTCAGCTGCTGCTTCTACCCATTCTTGAAACTTAATCCCATATCTGTACCTACTTCATGGGCAAAGAACTACAGACACAGTACTGAAGAAAGCCTTACTCTTAGGACTCTAGCAGGCTCTGCCAGGTCACCTTTTATGGCTAAGTCAAGACACTTCTCTATCCTGCCTTGGGCCACTATACAGTCATGTCCCAGGCTCTCCAGCTGACCTCACTTGTGAGGAAATGCATTCCTCCATGACAGTATATATTTCTACTTTTGATGGATGACTGGAGTAGAGGGGTGGGAAATTCTACAACTTTAACCCTCAGGAGTAAATGTTTCTTGATAGCTCAGTTAATTCTAAATTATCTCTGGGAAAATATACTGGAGCTGGGATTAGGAAACGGGTTCAAATCTCAACTCTGATTACTATACTAGTTGTAACCATAAAAAACTTAATTACTCTCTCTGAAATTCAACTTCCTTAAATGTAAAATGGGAATAAATTATACCTATTATAGGATGGCTTGAAATCGACACCACTGGAGTGAGAAGAATGTATCCATATTGATGAATAATTAGATTAGTGTTATCCAACTCAAATAGAAACAGGGATATTAAATAGAACATGAGGCAGCTAGGTGGCACAGTGAATAGAGTGCCAGGTCTGGAGTCAGGAAGACCTGAGTTTAAGTCTGGCTTCCCACAAATACTAGCTGTGTGACCCTGAGCATATCATTTAACCCTGTTTGCCCAGTTTCTTCATCTGTAAAATACACTGAAGAAGGAAATGGGCAAACCACTCTAGTATCTTTGACAAGAAAATGCCAAATGAGGTCTGGAAGAGTCAAACATGTCTGAAATGATGGAAAAGGATTTCTGTGGGTTGCATATTATCTATTTATTAACATTGTTTAGTATATTTATAAATATAAATTAATATATTTGTTATATGTCTATTTGTTTTATTGAATATTTTCTTATTACATTTTAGTCAAGTTCAGGCCATACTCCAGAGAGGTGTTGGCCCCCAGGAATAACTGACAACACTAAGTTAGTTACCAAAATAGAATAAATGCACTACCTTCCTCCCTGGGTTGTTGTAGGGAAAAGCAAGATCCACAGAAGCATAAGCTCATTGGGATAAAGTTTTAGAACAGGAAAAGATCTTACAGACCATACAATCCAACTCCCTCATTTTCCAGATTGGGGAAACAGTTCTGGAGACAAGTGAAACTTGTCCAAGCTATAGGGCTGCAGAGGCTGGATTCAAATCCAAGTCTTTTGACTAATCTATGATTACTACATCATAGGCTGTTTCTCCTGGGACCCAGGACTGTGCTATGCTCATTTGTACTGATTTATTACATGTTCTCGCTGTCTGTTCTCTTACTGGACTGTAAGCTTGAAGGGGGAAGGACCTGTATGTATCTTATTCAACTTTGAGCTGAATATCTTGGCATTCTGTAATAGGTTAGTTACTAATGAATGAATGAAAAGTTGGGGGGGGTGGGTATGGGGAAAGTGGAAATAGTGGAACAGATAACAAAAAACAACAGATAATCACCAGATGCAATTCTGGTTGCCTCTAGAAGGCACAAGATATTTCCCTTTGTACTGGAGATTTTTCCATCCTGAGAATGAATTTTCTTCCCTATACACACATCAACTGAGGATGGACCAAAGTGGCTCTGGGTGGAAAGAGGGGCAAGGGAGGAGGAAACATTTGCCATGCAGTCTCTATAGAGTAGATAAATGAGAGTTGACTGTATTCACTTCCTCTGGCTGCTTCTCAGTTTGGTGTAGGACCAAACAAAACACCTGCCCAGACCAGTCACTGGTAGCCAAGAGCTGCATTTGGCTCTGGTCCCAGCTGCCTTAGTCTGAGAAAGATGAAGCCAGAGGAATGACCTCCTCTGCAGCCCCCACCTGCCATGTGGGGGAGCGGTCACTCAGACCCAGGGCTACCCTGGGGTAGGCTTGGGAGAGAGCAGGAAACTCCTGGGAAGTCTGGAAAGAAGCTGCCTATTCTGAGCCTGAAAACAGACAGACTGGCCTGGAGAAGGGGATGGGGGCAGGGGTGGGGAGGGAGGTGGGAAGGTGAGGCAGGGATAGCTTCTCTCCTGTCGGAGCTTCAGTCTGGGCCCGGGGCCAGGCGATGGCTTCCTCTCCAAGAGAGTCAAAGACTGAAACAGTGCAGACAAAGGGCCAAATAAAAGCTAATGAGGGAGCTGGGTGACTTTGGCTTCATTGCTTCCTTCTCCCTGCCTTCCTCTGCCCCTCCTCCCTCTTTGGCCTCGTGTCCCTGATGGGGGTGTCGATTGAGGGAATGTATTCAGATTTGGGAGCCGGGGTGCTAGTTCCTGTGTGCTTTCTTTATTCCTCTGGTATCTCCCCCCCACACACCCCAACCTCCGCTCCCCCACCCCCAGTTGTTGTGCAAAATGCAAATCAAAGGGTTATTAAAATTCCAGCCTGTGCCAGAAACACCCACCCCTCCATTAAATCGGAACGTGGGGTGCCACGGAGGGGGCCCTGTCCCCCCCACTGGAAGCACAAAGGAAGTTGGACTGGATTTGATGCTATGAGTCTGACTTTTCTTAGGGTGAGTGGCGTTGCCCCACAGTCTTCAAAAGTGACCCTGACTTTCTTGGACACAATGAATGAAGCACCTAGCTAGAAATCAGAGTCCTGTGTATTGACAGTGAATAAACCCACCAATCTGACAATGACCCTCCCCTCGGATAGGGACCAGTCATTTCCTGGTTATCTATTGAATCTGCAAAGAAAGTTTGTTGGAGGGGGAGAGTTAGGGGGATGTGGAATTAGGCAAGGTGGAAACCTGCCCCTTCAAAATGAAGAAGTATATGTTATGCTCGCTGTCTGTCCAGAGTGCGATGATGAGTGTCACCACAAAGGGGCTGGGGCACACGGTCATGTGCCGGCCCCTCTCACTTCAATTCCTAGCCATCACCCCAGAGGCCAGCCGATCTGGAGAGACGAGCTGACCCTGGGACCCAGTGACCTAAAAATGGGTTCTTTCAAGAGATAAAAAATGGTCTTTCTACTATTATTACTAGGCTGTGTCTTCCACCTCCAGTCCCAGCCGCTGCTCTCTTAAGTAGGATTGTCAAGTCCCTTCTTTCCACCTCAACTCATGCAGCACAAAGAAGAATTTGGGGGCTGATTTTTATGAAGACATTGCTTAATATCATTGACAACTGTGTGTGTGGGGGGGTGGGGGGTGGGGCAGTCATACCATCACCGAGGAGTCACTGGACACTCTTGGGCTTTCTTCCTGACTTCTGGGTTGCCTTTCTCTGGACATTAGTTTGCTTTTCTTATCTAAAGGGTGAGGCAGGCCCTCGGGGTAGCTCTATTTTTTATTTTTTCCCTGTACACGTGTCTATAACCGTATCTCTCTGCTGTTCCCCCTCGTGAATGTAAGCTCCGTGAGGGCTGGGAGGGTTTCAGTTCTGTCCCTCCAGGGCCTGTGTAGACATTCAGTGAAGTCTGGAAGGCAGGTTAACCAGGAGGAGGAGAGGAGGAGGAGGAGGAGAAGGAGAGGAGGAGGAGGAGGAGGAGGAGGAGGAGGAGGAGGAGGAGGAGGAGGAGGAGGAGGAGGAGGAGGAGGAGGAGGAGGGGAGGAGGAGGAGGAGGAGGAGGAGGAGGAGGAGGAGGAGGAGGAGGAGGAGGAGGAGGAGGAGGAGGAGGAGGAGGGGGAGGAGGAGGAGGAGGAGGACTCCCTGCCAGCCCTAACCGCCCCCAGAGCGGCCCACCAAGGCCGTGGGAGCCCAGGCGGCGCTGCATCTGGAGGGGCTTCGTTCCCATCTCGTCTAAGTGAGGCGGTCCTGTCACGGAGGGGCCAGGGAAGCCGTTCAGCACAAGGGCCTTGTTTTAACACGGTAGAAACTGAGTCCCGGGGTGGGGGGGGCGGCTTGGCTGCACCGGCAGGAGCGGCGCGGCTGGACTGGAACCCAGGATCTGGGCTGGACTCCGCGGCCCCCTCCCCGCCGCGGCCGGGCGGACAGGTCCGGGCAGACAGCCGGGGGCCCGCCCCGCCCGCCGCGCTCCAGAGGCGCCCCCGGCCCCGCCGCCTCGCGCCCGCCCCGACCCCCGCGCTGCCGAGCCCCGGCGGTGTGTCCGGCCGGCTGTCCGGCCGTCGGGGCGGCCCCGCGGCCCTCGCCAAAACTCCGCGCGAAGTTGCCGCGCGCCCCGGCTCCCGCCCCTTCGTGTCCCGCTCCACGCTCGGCCCGCCGGGCCCGGCCCAGGGGCCCCGGCGTCTCCCCGCCGCGCCGCGCCCCGGGCTTACCAGCTCCTGCTTGAGGCGCCGCAGATAGCCGTCCATGCCCCGGCTCTCCATCCTCCGGCGGCGGCGGGGCGGCTCCGGCCCTCCCCGGGACGCTGCGCTGCGGGGCCGAGGCGCCCCTCCGCTCCGCGGCCGCCCCTAGGACTCGGCGGCCCGGCTCTGCCGCCCGCTCCCCGGCCCCGAGCCTCCGGGCGGCCGCGCGGGGCGGAGAGAGGCGGCGGCCAGCAGCCAACGGGAGGCGAGGGGGGGGCGGCCGCGGCCAATGAGAAGAGCCGCCCGGGGCGGGGCGGGGCGGGGCGGGGCGGGGCGGGGCGAGGCGAGCCGGGGCCGGGACCGCGAGCCGGGGCCGGGCCCGGCGCGAGAGCAGAGGCGCGGGCTGCTGCCCCGCTCCGGAGGTGGCCGCCCACCGTCTGCACGCTCGTGAAGTGGCGCCCAGCTTCCACTGGGGTGAAAGTGCCCCACGTCCGTCCACGCGCAGATTTCTGGACTTCCACGCCCCCTCCCCCCGCGGCGGGCAGCTTAGACACCTCTGATGCCTTGTGCATCCGGTCTTCTAGCCGAGGGGGGAGTCCTGCCAGGCACTGGACAGTGGACGACTGCACAGGCCGCCTTTTAGATTAGGGTGGTGAGGCACTGGGGGCAGGGAGACCAGTTAGGGATGATGAGGGGGCAGCTGGGTGGATAGAGCCCCGGCCCTAGAGTCAGGAGTACCTGGGTGCAAATCCGGTCTCAGAGCCTTAATAATCACCTAGCTGTGCGGCCTTGGGCAAGCCACTTAACCTCACTGCCTTGTAAAAAAAAAAAGTGAGAATGAGAGACTGAACTTCAGCAGTGATGGAGAGAAGAGGATGTTTATGGGATGTGGAGAAGCAATGAGGCTCAGCTCTTTCTTGGTAAAGACTGCGGAGTGGTTTACTATTTGCTTCCCCAGGTCATTTTACAGATGGGGAAACTGAGGCCAACAGGTTGAAGTGGCTTGCCCAGGGTCACACACCTAGTAAGGGTTTGCTCATAGAAAAACGAGTCTTCCTGATTCTGAGTTACTCTATTCACTGGCTTGCCCAAGGCCGCACAGCTAGGTCATTATTAAGGGTCTGAGGTCGGATTTGCACCCAGGTGCTCCTGACTCCAGGACCGGTGCTCACTGCGCCACCTAGCCTCCCGGATCTTACATTCTAATGGATGAAGGTGGCATGTAAAGGAGAGGTAGAAAAGGAAGTGGGGGGGGGGGGGGGGGTAGGAACCTGGGTGTATGGATAGTTGTCTAAATAGTAATAGGGAAGTTTGGGGAAAAGTGAGTTTGGAGGGAAAGATAATTGTTATTCATGCATACTGAATTTAAGGTGCATAGTAGACATCCATTTGGAAATGTCCAACAATACAGAATTCAGGCCTGGATCTCAGGAGATTCTAGGGCTGGATGACTAAAGCCATGAAAACCAATGAGATCAACAAATGAATGAGTTGTAGACATTCAAGAGAAGACCCTTGGAGTAACATCCACAGCTAATGAATATGTAGATATTAATCAAAAGAGGCAGAAGACTAGATGAGAAAAGTGTTGTTTTTTATTTTTAATTTCTTTAAAAGAACCTAGTCTCTGTTCTCCCACCTGATCTCCCTTCCCACAGTGATCCTACAATAAGCTGGGCTGATGCATCTCTCTTCCTCCTATTGCAAAGGGGACTCTGAAGGAATTCTAGTCTTAAGGATCTTTCTAATCCTTCTATGGAGGAATGTAAAGGCTGTTCACTTCTTATTCTGTATCCAGACAGAGTGGAGAAATTCACTTCTCTTTCCTAATCCAGTGCTACATTTACTGTTCTCACTGGTCACTCACTGTGCTCAGCTGGCCAAGGACTTTGGGAATGGAGTTGGTGGTTCAGAGAATAAAATTCGAGACCTGGAGACAGGAAAACATGAGTTCAAATCCAGACCCAGACACTTAATAGCTATGTAATTCTTTGTCTCGGTTTTCTTAACTGTAAAATGAGTACTAAAAAGAGCACCTACCTATAGCGGTAGTTGTGAGGATTAAATGAGACAAATATTTGTAAAACATATAAATAAAAATGCATGGTAGGTGATGAATAAATTCTAATTTCTTTCCTCCTCTTTCCCCACCCTGTGCAACTGAGCCACCCAGTAGCAAGTCTTTGACTAAACCATATCCCCACCATCTTGGCCACTGAATTTTTCCAATCCTCCATTTCCCATCTCCACTAAAATTCCTGGGACATAGCAAGAGTTTGAGATTTTGTTCCACCTGGCAAGGGTGTAAGGGTGGTAAGTTTTGAACCACCTGGGTATAATTAGGACAATTAGCAAAGTACACTTTAATTAATAGGGAAAAGTTTGCTCCAGGCAAGCCAGCTTCTCCCAGATTTTCCCTATAGGGACAGAATTGTGAAAGTGTGAAATGGTCACCTCGGGACATGGAAACGTCCTCTGGATGGTTATTCAGGTGTTTTAGGAACCTATTCATTCCTGCGTGTTTCCAAACACCCATTAAGTTTCTACTTACTAAGTGCAAGGAAGGGACTGTACTGCCTACGACCCCCCCGCCCCCATTAGAGCCTTCTCTACTAAGATCACCTTCCTTCTATTCCATATAAATATTGTATTTACCTAATTGTTTATATATAGTCAATGGAATGTGAGCTCCCGGAAGGTAAAGACTGTTTTTCTTTGTACGCATATTGTTAGCACCTCGCCAGACATAAGTGAGCCTTATTGAATATTTGTTGATTTTGAGCCCAGAATGTGTGTGTGTGTGTGTGTGTGTGTGTGTGTGAGAGAGAGAGAGAGAGAGAGAGAGAGAGAGAGAGAGAGAGAGAGAGAGAGAGAGAGAGAGAGAGAGAGAGAGAGAGAGAGAGAGAGAGAGAGAGAGAGAGAGAGAATCACCTTCTCTTAAGGTGGTTTTCAATGAATGTTGCATTCTTGTAGCCTTTGTTCCTCCGTTTTTTCCCTCCCCTCTGATTCTGGGTCCCTATCTCCCTTGTGATCTTGTTGGTGGAAGAGAGGTTTATTATGATAGCAAGTGTGGGACAGAGAAGAAAAGAGGAGAAAAAAATGCGGTAAGGGAGCAAGGAGAAATACTTAAATTTAGAAAATACTACAGATTAGGTCCCCTTATTCTAGAATGTTCAGCGATATTGACCCTACACACAGGTGGCTCTTCCTGTGTTCCCACAGGGCTGTCTTTGGCTTTTACGAAAACTTCCTGGGATGGGGGTTGGGGGATTAGGGACCAGGATATGTATATATGTGAAAGGGAGAGTGATTGACTTGACCTTTGATAGAAAATTCACCATAACTTTCTGAGACTGAGAGTTAATACACTCTAGGGGAAAGCTAAAATCATCTATTTCTGAGGCTGGCTCCCTACAGAAATGATTGTTCTTTCATTCTTCTCCCCTGAAAACTGATCCATGATTGACTACTGGAGTGCCATCCTAGTTTTTCATTTTCAAGTTCATTGATTCTGTTCCCAATAAATGGACTTCTCCACTTCGTTTCCACCCTCGTTTTAGTGACTTCTAACAAATCCAGGGCAGACATATCATAGGTGGGAGCAGAAAGATATATATGGCTTTATAGTTGAAAGGTACCTCACAAGTTGTACTATTCCCACCTCCCCCCATTCCCATTTTTATGAAGCTCAAGGACTTTAAGTGTTTTGCCTAAATAATAAATAAAGGAAGAGTTGAATTCCGGGATCATTTCATAAAGGTACCATGTTGCCTCTGTGATTCTTCCAAGCTGTGGTCCATCTCCCCCTGCCCCAGAATAGATGGAAAAATAATCTTTTACATTTTTATTTGTTTATTGTTAATTTATGGAATAAAACTAACTCTTTTGAATCAAGAATAAAGACTGATCCTCTCTGGGATTTCACGGGAATGGCCACCTCCATAGTCATTAAAGAGTGGCCTATACATAAAGCTTCCAGAGAAGCCACTCAGCCTTGCTTCGAAAACTCTCAATTGAGCAATCAGGATTTTGGAGTCTTATTCTTTTGGGGGGGGGTGTTGTTTTTCTTATTGATATTTTATTTTATTTTGCCAATTACATGTTAACAAAGTTTTTCAACATTTACCCACATGCATATTTATGTTACATAATTTTCTTCTCTCTTCCCCTCCCACTCCTTTCCTCTTGGTAGCGCAGTCTAGAGAACATTGTACATGCACATTTGTGTTTAACATGTTTACATATTATTCATTTTCTGTATGAGGAATTAGGACTAAGGGAAAAGAAAGAAAACTATAGGATAGGAAGGAAAAAAACAAAAGAGAAATCTTTAAAAAATGAACGTGGTGTTCGTGTCGACTCTGTAGTTTTGGTTTGTTTTCTTCATCTGGATGACCATCTTGTTTTTGACCATAACAAGTTTCCCCGGGTTCTCCTAGCTCTGAACTGCTAAGAGGAGCTGCATCCATCACAGCTGATCATCTCACAACATTGTTGTTAATGTGGGCAATGTTCTCTTGATTCTGCTCCCTTCACTCACCATCAGTTCCTGCAATTCTTTTCATGTTTCTCTAGACTGTTCATGTTTTCCTATAGAACAATAGTACTCCAAAGCATTCATCTTCCATAACTTGTTCAGCCATGCCCCAATTGATGGGTATCCCCTCAATTTCCAATTCTTTACCTTTGCAAAAAGAGCTGCCATTCTGGAACATGTAGGACTTTTCCCAATTTTTATGAGTTTTTTTTTTTTTTTAGATAGGCCTAATATTAGTTTTGTTGAGTCAAAGGGTATGGTCAGTTTTATTGCTCTTTGGGCATAGTTCCATATTGCTCTCCAGAAAGGTTGGATGAGTTCACAATTAAGTCCTTCTTAACTTGCCTTTTAATGAGAGTGAGTATAAATGAATGAAAGGGTCTTAAAGAGCTTCCCCTAAGTAGCTTGAGCTGCCTCCCAAGTCAGAAAGATCAGGTTCCTGCTTCTGATGGCCACAGATTATTGACCCTGAGCAAGTCACCAACTTCTCAGCATTCTTGGAAGATCTATCAGGAAATAATGAGCAGAGTAGATGCAGACTGTAATTGGGAAAAGGCATTTCCTAGTTGAGTAGGGTCCCATGTGCAGTGGTGGGGCAGATGGCCTGGTGCAAAGAGACACATGGTTAGAACATGCTAAATAATAGAGCTTTGGGTTAATTGTTTAACTTGGTTATCTCACTGTCTACCTACTATAGTATTCATATTTTTTTCAACACTCTGTGTTTCTCTCGTAACCACCTAGTGAGTACAGAAGGGTTGTTTTCTTCTGCTCATTTTGCAGATGAAGAATGTACTGGTTGTGAGACTCTGGACAAGTCACTTCACTTCTCAAGCCTCAGTTTCCTCATCTGTAAAATGGGATATTGATAACTACCTTAACTGGTTTGTGAGGATCAAATGAAATAACTATATCAAAGTTCCTGTAAAAGTACAAAACATTTTATAAATGCCAGTTGCTTAAATGATTGTGGTTGTGATTGTGAACTGGATTCAAGTCCTGTCTGTGACGTCGTAGCCAGTACATGACCTCAGGCTAGTCATTTTTCAGTGCTCACAGGCAACTAACACTATAAGTTATGGACAAATTGGCTTGTGAGTATTTACTGGGGCAGCTAGGTGGCACAGTGGATAGAGCACCAGCCCTGGAATCAGGAGTACCTGAGTTCAAATGTGATCTAAGACACTTAATAATTACCTAGCTGTGTGGCCTTGGGCAAGCCACTTAACCTCATTGCCTTGCAAAAACCTAAGAGAGAGAGAGAGAGAGAGAGAGAGAGAGAGAGAGAGTATTTACCAATCAGAAAAGTCAAGGTTTGATGGTGATGTTTCCTCATTTGCAAAAGGTGTGTAACAGTAGCATCTACCTCATTATTGTAAGGCTCAAATGAGATTACAAATATAGTACTTTGCAAGTCTTAGAAAAGGTATGGGGGCAGTAGTTAGAGTGCAGTCAGAAGAACCTGAATTGATACCTGCTAGCTGTGTGATTTCTCCTTCTCCTCATAGAAACATTATACAAATTTTAGTTAATATTGTGCTGGTGGTGGCTGTTATCTGGTTCCCACTTCAGGAATTGCTAACAAAATAGAGAATGATTTCAGTGAAAGCTCTCCATTGAATCATAGAGAGATGCTATCAAACAGGAGACTGGAAATCTTTGGAATCCAAAGACCTCCTTCAAGCCTGAGTCAGTCAGTCAGTCAATCAACATTTATTAAGTGCCCATTATTTTTTTTTGGGTACTATGTTATGCAAGGGATGGGCAGGAGGAGGGGGGGATTCAAAGAATGGTAAGAGACAGTCTCTTCTGTATGGAGGTTTCCAGTCTATAACATTCAAGCAACTATATACAAACAACATATATCCAGGATAAACTGAAAATAATCAACTCAGGGAAGGTAATAGAATGAAGAGGAATCAAGAAAGGCTTCTTTTAAAAGGTAAGATTTTAGCTGGTATTTGAAGGAAAACTGGGAAGCCAGGAAGTGGAATGAGGAGGGAGAGCAAGTGGAATGAGGAGGGAGAGCATTCCAGGCTTGGAGGAAACAAGTGAAAATTCTTGGAATGGAGAGATGGAAGGTTTTGTTTGAGGAACAACAAGGGAGCTAGTGTTACTAAACCCAGATTATGTAAGGGTGGAGTGTAAGAAGACTAGAAAGGTGGGGAGGGCACTGCCAGTTATGGTGGACTTTGAACATCTGAGGAGTTTATATTTGATCCTGCAGGGGTTCAGGAGCCAGTGGAAACATGATCATATCTGTGCTGTAGGAAGATTGTTTTGGTAGCTGATTGGACAATGGAATGGAATGGGGGGATATTTGTGAAAGGCAGATCAACCAGAAGGTTAATGCAATATTTTAGTCATAGGATATAGGAGGGAGGGATGGGGAGAGTGAGGTATCAAGAAGGACAACCAGGTTGTGAGCCTGTGGACCTAGAAGGATGGTAATGCCTTCAATAGTATTAGGGAAATTAGAAAAAGGGAAAGGATTGGGAGAAAGAGACAAAGTGAGGCTGTGGACATGTTGAGTTTAAGATGTCAACAGGCCATCCAGTTTGAGATATCCAATAAGCAATTGGAGATGGAAGACTGGAAATCAACAGAGAGGATAGGCCAAGATGTAAAGATTTGAGAAGCAACAGCAGAAAAATGATGCCATATTTCCCCATGCATAAGATGCTCCCATGTGTAAGATGCACCTTAATTTTGGGGCCCACAATTTGAAAAAAAAATGTATCACATAAAATTATTGAACACTCATAAAATTCATAGAACTCCTCATCACTGTCAAATTCTCATCCATTAACTTCTCATCTGCATTTGATGACGAATCCCTGTCTTAGGAGAGTCTCTGACCGCTCTCCTGCTTGTGCTCTGGTCTGTGGTTGACCACAAGCTCTCCCTGGGCAAGTCTGGTGTGTGGATGCATACTTAGTCCATTTTGTTTCATGAACCTGAAGCACCAATTGTGTCCTTTGAAATCAGTCACTTTTTTTTCATCAGCAATCCTTCTTGCCTCATGCTGAACCATCTTTGTGGACACAGGAATTCCAAAGGCTCTTTGCTCTTCAATTCATCTCAATTCCCTCCCTAACTCAGGCCATTTGACTGTTTTGATTGTTCTACCAGGGCATTTTCAGTCAGATTTCTTCCTCTTGTAGGTAGTCTCGGATTGTTTTCTCAGTTGGAGGAGGACCAAACTGACATTGAACAGCACAATTTCCATTCACTTTTTTTTCAAAGTTATTTATTTATTTATTTTCATCCATATGCACATGTGTATTTTTAAGTTACAAAATTTCCTTCTACTCTCCCTTCCCACCCCCTCTCACCTCAGTGGCAAACAGTCAGGTTAGCATTGTACATACATAATTTTGATAAACATGTTTACAGATTAGTTATTTTCAGGATGAGGAATTAGGATTAAGGGAAAAATACATAAGAGATAATCTTTATAAAGTTTATCAGATTCTGAAGGGTTGGTGGTTGTGTGTGTGTGTGTGTGTGTGTGTGTGTGTGTGTGTGTGTGTGTGTGCTGTGTTTTTTGTTTTTCTTCCTCTGGATGGGAATAACATTGTCCATAGCTGGTCTAATACAGTTGTCCTAGCTCTCTAAACTGCTGAGAGGAGCTGCTTCCATCAAGGTTGTTCATCTCACAATGTTGATGTTATTGTATACAATGTTCTTTTGGTTCTACTCCCTTGGCTCAGCATCAGATCCTGTAAGTCATTCCATGCTTCTTTAGAGCCCAGTCATTTATGGTTTCTTATAGAATAATAATATTCCATAATATTCATGTACCATAACTTGCTTAACCATTCCTCAATTGATGGGCATCCCTTCAATTTCCATTTCTTTGCCACTACAAAAAAAGAGCTGCAATGAATATTTTGGAAGATGTAGGACTTTTCCCATTTTTTACATTTTCTCCTGGATTCAGAATTAGAATTGTAATTACTGGGTCAAATAATATGAACAGTTTTATTGCTCTTTGAGCATAGTTCCATATTGCTCTCCAGAAAGGTTGGATCTGTTCACAACTCCACCAGTAATACATCAGTGTCCCATTCCTCCCATAACCTCTCCAACATTGATCATTTTCTCTTTTTCTCATCTTGATCAATCTGATAGGTGTGAGATGATACCTCATTGTTATTTTAGTTTGCCTTTCTCTAATCAATAATGATTTGGAGAATTTTTCCCCATATCATTACATATAGCTTTAATTTCTTCATTTGAAAACTGTTCATATCCTTTGACCATTTATCACTTGGGGAATGACTTGTAACTTTATAAATCTGATGTAATTCTCTATACATTTTAGAAGTGAGACCTTTATCAGAACTCCTGGTTGTGAATATTGTTTCCCAGCTTTCTGCTTTCCTTCTAATTTTGGAAGCATTGATTTTATTAGTGTAAAAACTTTTTAATTTAATATAGTCAAAATCATTCATTTTGCAGTTGATAATATACTCTAATTCTTATTTGGTCATAAATTTTCCCATTTCCTTAGATCTGATAAATAGAATATTTCTTGGAATATTAATTTATCTATGGTTTTTCTCTTTATGTCTAATTTCTGAACCCATTTTGACCTTATTTTGGTATAGGTTGTGAGATATGGATCTATGCCTAGTTTTTGTCATTATATTTTCCCAACAATTTTTGTCAAATAGTCAGTTCTTATCCCAGAAGCTGATGTCTTTGAGTTTGTCAAATAGTGATTGCTTGTAGTCATTTACTGCAGTTTCTTTTGAACCTATCCTAATTCACTGATTTATTACTTTTATTTCTTAACCAGTACCAGGCAGTTTCTATGACTGCTACTTTATAGTATAGTTTTAGATCTGGTAGAGTTAGGCCACCTTCCTCTACATTTTTTTTCATCAGTTCCCTTGCTATCTTGATTTTTTGTTGCCCCAGATGAATTTTGTTACTATTTTTTTCTAGCTTGGTAAAGTAGTTATTTGGTAACTTGATTGGTATGGCTCTGAATAAGTAATTTAATTTGGGCAGAATTATCATTTTTATTATATTAGCTCAACTAACCATGGGCATTTGACATTTTTTTTAGGTTTTTGCAAGGTAAATGGGATTAAGTGGCTTGCCTAAGGCCACACAGCCAGGTAATTATTAAGTGTCTGAGACCGGATTTGAACCCAGGTACTCCTGACTCCAAGGTTGGTGCTTTATCCACTACGCCACCTAGCCACCCCCACATTTTTTCCAATTATTATATCTGACTTTATTTGGGTGAGAATTCTTTATAATTGTGTTCATACAGTTTCTGGGTTTGTCTTGGGAGGTAGATTCCCAAGTAATAACTTGCTGTAGTCTCATTATTAAAATTTTATTTAAGATTTTTGTATCAATATTCATTAGGTAGATTGGTCCATAATTTTCTTTGTTTTGATTCTTCCTGGTTTAGGTATCAACACCATATTGGTGTCATAAAAGGAGTTTGGCAGAACTCCTATTTTTTAAAAATAGTTTATGTAGAATAGGATTTAATTGTTCCTTAAATGTTTGATAGAATTCACTTGTAAATCCATCTGGACCTGGAGACTTTATTTTAGGGAGTTTATTGATGGTTTCCTTCATTTTCTTTTTTCTGAAGTGGGGTTATTTAAGTAATTTATTTCCTCTTCTGTTAATCTGAGCAGTTTGTATTTTTTGTAAATATTCATCTATTTCACTCAGATTATCCAATTTATTGGCATACAGTTTGGCAAAGTAGCTCCGAATTATCTCTTTAATTTCCTTCTCATTCGTGGTTAGTTTACTCTTTTCATTTTTGATACTGGTAATTTGGTTATCTTCTTTGTTTTTTTAAATTAGATTAAGCAAAGATTTGTTTATTTTATTGGCTTTATTATAAAACCAACTCTTAGTTTTATTTATGAGATCAATGGGTTTTCTTGCTGTCAATTTTATTAATCTCTCCCTTGATTTTCAGCATTTCTAATTCAGTATTTAATTGGGGATCTTTAATTTGTTCTTTTTCTAGCTTTTCTAGTTGCATAACCAATCCTATAGGCATTTAGAGATATAATGTTTACCTTCAAAATTGCCTTGGCTGCATCCCATAAATTTTGGTATGTTTCATTAATTATCATTTTCTTGGATATAATTGTTGATTATTTCTATTATTTGATGTTTGATCCACCGATCATTTAAGATAAAGTTATTTAATTTACAATTAGTTCTTGGTTTATCTTTCCATGACTCTTTATTACATGACTCTTTATTGCATAGTGTTCTGAGAAGTGTGTATTTATTATTTCTGCCATTTTTCTAAGGATTTTGTGTCCTAATATATGGTCAATTTTGGTACAAGTGCCATGTACTGCCAAGAAAAAGGTATATTCTTTTCTATCCCCATTAAGTTTTCTCCAGAAGTTTACCCTAAATTTCTAAGATTTCATTCAACTTCTTACTTCTTATTCATTTTGTTGTTAGATTTATCTAGTTCTGAGAGAGGGAGATTGAGATCTCCCATTATTAAAGTTGTGCTGTCTATGTTTCCTTGTAATTCACTCAGCTTTTCCTCTAGGAATTTGGATGCTATACTACTAGGTGCATACTTGTTTAGTAATGATATAGCTTTATTACCAATGGTGCTTTTCAAGAAGATGTAGTTTTGGAGCAGCTAGGTGGTACAGTGGATAGAGCACTGGCCCTGGAGTCAGGAGGACCTGAGTTCAAATCCGGCCTCAGACATTTAATAATTATATAGCTATGTGACCTTTGGCAAGTCACTTAGCCCCTTTTCCTTGCAAAAACTAAAAAAAAAAAAAAAAAAAAGTAAAAAGAAAAGAAGATGCAGTTTCCTTCCTTATCCCCTTTAAAGAGTTGATTTTTGCTTTTACTTTATCTGAGATTAGGATGGCTACCCCAGATTTTTTTACTTCAACTGAGACATAATATATTTTGCTCCAACCTTTTACTTTTACCCTGTGTGTATCTCTCTGCTTCAATGTGTTTCTTGTAAACAACATATTGTAGGATTCTGGTTTTTAATCCATTCTGTTCTCCACTTCTGTTTTATGGAACAGTTCATCCCCTTCACATTTACAGTTAATATTACTAATTCTGTATTTCCCTCTGTGCTATCTTTCTCTATTTATATTTTTCTTTCCTTTTCTCCTATTCCTCCTCACCAAAATTTTACTACCTTTCCCTTTTGATTTTTCTTTTAAAAATGTAACTTTCTGTTTATTTTCACTTATAACTTTGCCTTCCCTTTTTTTTCAGTCCCTTCTTCTCTTATCTTTCCCTTTCCCAATCCCCCCCCCCCTTCTCTGTAGGTTAGGGTAGATTTTTAAAAGTGGGAATGTATCTTATTCCCTCTCTGGACCAAATCTATTGTTACTCAGAATTCACATTCTCCCTTCATTCCCTCTAAAATTATAAATCTTTGTGCCTCTTCTCTTGCTGTTATTTATCACTTTAGTGCTATTAATCAGGTATCATCAATCACACTTTGATTATTTGATAAGCTCATATTGTTATCAAGTTATCATCATAGATGGCTTCATTGCTTGATAAGCAGCATTGTCTCAAATTACATCAATTTATAATTATAATCATTTTTACCTTACTCCCTTTTTGAGTATCTTTCAAATTATACCCAATCCTCCTCAAGAACCGAAGTATCATCCAAAGCCATATCATTTCTTAAACTATTTGTGCTTCTCCCTCCAGGCTTTACCCCCCTCCCCCCATCTAGGGTAGTTAACCCCTTTTTAAGTGAAGTCAAACCCTGATCTAATTAACTGCAAGAATCTTGAAGATCTCTAAGTACTGGGAGGCTCTGGAGGTCTCACCTGAGAACTTTACAAATGATTGCAAGTTACAGAGACACTGACTCCGGTCCTCACAGTTTAAAGTCAAGGTGCTAAGCACAGTAGAGTTAAAGTGGGTCAAAGGATAATGAGACACTTAAATTTAAGGTTAAGAGCCCTGGGCTTTTTGTCTTAAACATAGTGATGTCATCTTGGATCTCTTCAATGGAGAGATAAGACCCAACTGTACCCATATCCTTTAAATCCATTCTCTTCAATTATATTTGACCCTTTAATTATCCTAAGAGAAGTAAAGTTCAAGAATAAGAAGTATTTTATCTTCCCTTTTAAGGTTGTATACAATTTGATGGTCTTGACTAACATTTTGTTTTGTTTTTTCCTTCCCTTTTTCATTTATCTTTTTATGCAGTCGTGTATTTGATGATTGACTTCTCTGTTCAGTTCTGGTCTTTGTGTCAGGAAATTCTGGAATTTTCATTCACTTTTGCAAACTGGATCACTTTTAACTTGAATTCAGCACTGTACGAAAATCTTTTCTGAGCCATTTCTGGGCAGAACTGGGCAAAACATAACCTAATATACTGGTAATAATTGCAAAACAATGAGTGCAAAAACAACAAGCTTGAAAAAGCAGGAAATGCAAGTTAAAAAAATCTACAACTGGGGCAGCTAGGTGGTGTAGTGGATAAAGCACCGGCCTTGGAGTCAGGATTGCCTGGGTTCAAATCCAATCTCAGACACTTAATAATTACCTAGCTGTGTGGCCTTGGGCAAGCCACTTAACCCCATTTGCCTTGCAAAAACCTAAAAAAAATCTACAACCATCGTATAAGATGCTCCCAGTTTTTAGACCCCAAATTTTTTGAGAAAGGGTACATTTTATACATAGAGAAGTACAGTAATCGAACCTGTTGAGATGGCCAAGGGAAATAGTGTAGATGGAGAAAAGAAGGGGACCCAGGTCAGAGCCTTGTGGGACACCTATGTTTGAAGGGCATGAACCTGGAAGAGCATCTGGACAAGGACAACAGGAGTGGTCAGAAGAAGTAGGAGACAGTGGTATCCTGTAAACCTAGAGAGAAGAAAAGAATAAGAGGGTGATTAATGTCAAAGGCTGCAGAGAGAAGAGAGGTCAAGAAGGTGGGAATTGAGAAAAGGTTATTAGATTTGGCAATTAAGAAATCTGGAAACTTTGGAGAGAGAAATGTCTATTGTATGGTGAGATTGAAAACTAAACTGAAGAATAAAAATTAAAGGAAGATGAAAAGATGTGAAGGTACCTATTATAGATGGTCTTCTCAAGGAGTTGAGCCACAAAAGAGAGGGGAAGGGGGGGATGATTTTACAGGATGATTTGATGGATCAAATGAAGTTTTTGAGAATAGGGAAAACATGGTCATTCAGTAGGGAAGCGTCCAGTAGTCAGAGAGAGATCAAAAATAGGTAAAACAGGGGCAATTTAATAGAGAAGACCAGATGGAGTAAGATCATTTGTATATGCAGAGGGGTTTCTTTGCCTTGGCAAAGAGAAGAGGTCACCTCATTATGTGAGGTAGAAGTGAAGGCAGAGATTGTGGCAGAAGGTATGAAATAAGGAGCAAGGGAAAAGAGGGAACTCTTCTGATGGGTAGTGAATAGCCTCAGGTTTTTTTTTTTTTACGGTGGGATTAAGTGATTTGCCCAAGGTCACACAGCTAGATAATTATTAAGTGTTTGAACTCAGGTCCCTCCTGACTCAAGGTCTGGTGCTCTATCTACTGCACCACCTAGCTGCCTGAATGGCCTCAATTTTAAAAAGAAAATATGATGCAAGGTTCTTAGCTGAGAGAGTGGAGGAATGAAATCATGGGAGATATGAGAAAGAATAAAAAAGTCTGGAAAAGAAGCTGTGGAGAGTGGAAGAATGAGTTAATGAGGGAGGTGTAAAAGGATTATTTTACAGTAATGAGTATCCAATTGCGTTTATATAACATAAATTTGTAGTGGATCCAATCAGCACCATTAACCCATCACAAAGATTAGTTTAAAAAGAGCTTTCTGGGTCCACCCAGCCAAATGACCAATTCCCATTTGATCATTGAGAAGTCCCACTTTCAGGTTCTGAAGAATCCATTACTGTGGGGGGAGGCAAATATGGAATTATTAAGAGCCCCAGGGTTTCAAGCCATGACATCTACTGAAAAAACTTAGAATATCTACAATGGCTGTCCTAAAATATCTGAAGGGCTTTGTAGAAGAGGGATTAATTTGTTTATTCTGACCCTAGAACAGTACCTGAAAAAATGTGTGAAAGTTAAAAAGAGGGAAATTCAGGTTTGATATCAGGAACATTTTTTTAAGGCAACCAAGGTTAAATGACTTGCCCAGAGTCATTTAGCTAATAAGTAAACACTAGATTTGAACTCAGGTTCCCCTGACTCAAGGGCCAGCATTTTATGCACTTCACCATTTATAAACTTCACAATTAGAGATAATTCAAAGGTGACCTTGGTAGATAGTGGGCTTTTCCTCCCCAAAGGTCTCATACTAAAGTTGGATGACCAATTTCCAGGTACCCTGTAAAGAGGACCTGTGTTCAGACCCTTCTAATTCTGAAGTTCTGTGATCCTTTGATTCCGAGACAGAACCAGAGATGCGTGTGGTAACTGGAAGGGCTGTCATGATTTTTAAGGGTGCAGGTTAAGAGAGAACCAAACTTGTCACCATGGAGATGTAAACATGAGTAAATATTCCTGACACATGGGGGTGGGGGTGATTTATACAGGCTTAGGAGGAATGAGATGGCTCAGCATCTCCCCCTCTTCCTCTCTCCAACCTCCCCCCCCCACACACGTGATCTCCTGGGAGGATTTATCTTACTTAAAAATAAATTATGGAAATAAATCAAAGGCATCAAGATCGGTTGTAAACACACTTTCTCAAAGTACAAGGATTCCTTCCCAAAAGGGAGATGAGCATCTCCCCAAGGGCCAGTGGGTAAATAACTGGCACTTTTTTGCACATTTTCCTGGGTGGGAAGGGCAAATGTAGTAGTTTTAGGAGCTCCTAGAAATCCTGCCCTGTGGCTCATCATCTTGGCAACTTGCCCTACCTATTCTTGGGAGGCCATCCCACTTGGCATCCATGCCCGAACTGGTTGGCTCAGGAGTTGACAATGATTGACAGGAACTGAGAGAGAGGCAGGTCTCAGTTTTGTCCCAACAAGGTCTGGATCCTAAATTAAAATGAACACAGCTCCCCAGTTCCAATCCCTCTAGCCCTTCTCCTCTTGCTGAGGACTGAACCCCATCCCAGTTCTTGGATATGGAACATAAAGACGCACCCCAGTGATGTAATGTCAAAAATCTTGTCTCCATCGACAGACTAGAAGCTAGGGAGCTTATTCTGATTTCAGGAAAGAGATCTAGGGGCCACACACAGTCTATGGAAACCACATTCTAATATTTAGGCCCAGGGCTGATTCCATGTCTCCATTCTCTCCCACCCCACCCCACAATCCTCCCAGGGTTTCGAACAATAAGCATCCCAATTCCCCCACCCCTGAAACACTCCTGAGCAACAACAGGAAAGACTGTCCCTGGAGATAAACACGCTCTGTTGGAGCGTGTTCAGATCTCACAGAGGGAAGAGGCTCTCTTGGGAGTGGGCTGGGGCTTGACAAGCAAGTCCCTCCTAAAATTATGCTGGGCTTCAGAGGGAAGAGGAGCAATGCCTAGGGTGAGGATAGGGAATTGACTCTGGAGGGAGCCCAGCTGAGGCTGGAGACTGTAGAGAGAGAAGATCAGTGAAGGAATTTAAGTGCCAACTGGAACAAGGCAAGGGCTTAGGGGTCTTTGGAGAAATGGAGGAGAGACTGGGCAGGTTTCTGTGAATTGGGTCCTTTGACTGGTGCTTAGACACTTTACCTGACTTTTTGTTCTTTCTTAAGTCAGTTTAAGGCCCCTTTTCAGAGTGAGGACAGTGTCAGAGGGAGGATTTGAGCCCAAATTTTCAAGTTTCAGGTTTCTATCTATTGCACAATGTGAATTGTTTTCTGCTTAAGTAATTTAGAGGAAATGTTTTGGGACTTGTTCCTCAAAGACTTCAACTTCATTTAATTTCCAAGTCTGCAACTCTCTATTTAGCTGTGATGTAGATCAGGACAATGAATTTCAGTCCAGGAAAGCAGATGGGATAAAGGGAAAGAAAGTGTTGGACTATGGGAGAAAACTTAAACTTAAAAAAAGAAGATTTAATTTCACAATTTAATTCGACAAATATTTATCAGCACTTTGTTCAACACTGAGGATACCAAAATTAAGAAAGAACATAGTCCCTGTCCCCAAGGAGTTTATTTCTACAGTCACATAGTCCTTTTGCTCAAGAAACTTAAATTCTACAGTCACTTTTTTAAATTGTCCTGGGTTTTTTCTTTATTTTTTTTCCCATTTACATTTAAAGATAGTTTTCAACATTCATCTTTTGTTTTTTTTTTTTGCAAGGCATATGGGGTTAAGTGTCAACATTGATTTTTTTGTAAGATTTTGAGTTCTGATTTTTCTCCCTCTTTCTCTTCCCTCTCCCCCTTGACAGAGAATAATCTGATATTGCTTATATATGTACAACTATGATAAACATATTTCCACATTGGTCATAATGTGAAATAAACATCAGAACCAAAGGAGAAAAACATGAGAGAAAAAACATTCACCAACTTTTTAAACTTGAAAATAGTATGCTTTGGTCTGACTACATAATTTTTTCTCTAGATATGGATGGCAATTTCCATCACAAGGCATTTAGAATTTTCTTTGCTCATTGTACTGCTGAGGAGACCTAAGTCTATCAAAGTCAATCATCACACATTATGTACAATGATTTCTTGGTTCTGCTCACTTCATTCAGCACCAGTTCATGAAAGTCTTTCCAGGCTTTTCTGAAGCCTGCTTGCTCAAGATTTCTTATAGAACGATAGAACTCCATCTCATTCATATACTGCAATTTGTTCAACCATTCCCCAATTGATAGGCATCCCCTCAATTTTCAGTTCTTTGCCACCACAAAAAAAAACTACTATAAATATTTAGTTCATGTGGACCTTTTCCTCTTTTTTTCAGACTTAGTAGTGATATTGCTGGATAAATCTAGTGTCACTTTTTTAAAAAATAGTATTTTATTTTTTCTAATTACATGTAAAGATAATTTTGAAAATTCATTTAAAAATTTTGAATTCCATTTTTTCCCTCCCCTGCCTTTCCTTCTCCCTCCCTAAAATGGTAAGCAATTTTATATAAATTATATATTGTGTCATCATGGAAAGCATATTTCTGGGGGCCGCTAGGTGGCACAGTGGAGAAAGCATCAGCCCTGGAGTCAGGAAGACCTGAGTTCAAATCCAACCTCAGACACTTAATAATGGCTTAGTTGTGTGACCTTGGGCAAAGCACTTAACCCCGTTGTCTTAAATTTTAAAAAAAACAGCATGTTTCTATATTAGTTATGTTGTGGAAGAAGAAACCAACCCAAAGGAAAGAAGTCATGGAACAATAATAAACAAACAAAAAAACAAATAAGTAAATGAATGAATAAATGAATGAATGAATGAGCAAATGAATGAATGAATGAATAAAATGAAAATAGTATGCTTCAATCTGTAGTCATACTCCATCAGTTCTCTCTAAATGAATAGCATTTTGCATTATGAGTCCTTTGGAATTGTCTTGGATCATTATATTGTTGAGAAGAGCTAAGTTAACATAGATTGATAATCACACAATATTGCTATCACTATTTAAAATGTTCTCCTGGTTCTGCTAACTTCACTTTGCATCAGTTCATGCAAGTCTTTCCTCTGCAGTCATTTTTCATCTGAATAAGCTACCTGAACAAAGATCATGAAACAGCTACTGGGTGGAGCAATCATAGATCTTGGATAGGATGTCTAAAGAATATTTTGCTGCACCTCCTGTCTCCATATTGAGCAACTAAAATCTAAACATCATAGGGAATTCATCCATCACAACATGGAAAGGTAACAAAATGGAGAGCAGAATTCAAATCTTCTTTCCTTCAATATGTGGCTCTTTACATTATATCAACGTATGCTTTCAGAACACAGTAAGATCATGAGAGAAAGTCCAGACTATTATATTTTCATGTATCTTTTTTTTTAATTTGGGTGGCTTTGAGGAATGTTATCTACAGAGTTATACAATAGGAAAGCACATTAGAGAACATTTAATCTAATCCTTACCTGACTAGAAATCCCCTCTATAGCATACTAGAAAAAGTGATTATGCAGTTTTCAAAAGAACCCCCACTGCCATCTGAGACAACTGGTTCCATTTTTGAACAGCTATAAATTCTAGATAATTCTCTGTCACTGTCACTTCCCCCACAGAAGCACATCCACATCTTCCTGGAAAAATATGGCAGATTCATATAGATGCTGATCATTTGGCCAATTGCCATTAAAAAAAAAAACCCTGCAGCCAGCAGCTTGAGGATAACTCTACCCCCACCTGATTTGTTTTACCGGCTACGATGCTTGGCCTACTGGATGTGGGGAGGTTGTTCTACTTTGTATAAATGACACCAATGAGAGTTTCAGTAGAAAATGGTAAGAGATCAAAAAACCAACTCCTAATTTACCTGGGCTAGAATCAACTTTCAAGAGAAATCCCTCCTGACCTGGGTCTTGTTCTTTGTGATCAGAAGTAATGGTTACCTGAAAAGTGGAAATAACCATTCCCCTCTATCCATTTATTGCCAGTTAATCCTGTATCTATCTATCTTGTATATGCATAGCTGTGTGTGTGTTGTTCCCCGCATTAGACTATGAGCTCCTCCAGAGCAGGGACTGGTTTTGTGTTTCTTTGTAACCCCAGAAAAGAGGTACATACATAATATGCACTTAATAAACATTTACTGACAGGCAAACATTAATCATTAGCAAGCTTTTATTAAGCTCCTACTATGGATCAGGCTCTGCACTAAAGAAAGGAAATGCAGAAAAAGTGAAAGAGTCTTTGTCCTCCAAGATCTTATTTTCTTTTTTTATTTATTTTTTTCAAAATCTTATTTTCTAACATGGAGGAAACATGCACATGTGAAATATATACATGTTTATAAGCATACATATGTATGTGCATATTCGTATTCATGCATATACACACTCATATATGTTGTCTGTCTTTCATTTTCCAAGAGGACCAATGACATCACCACTGCCATCTTGACTTAAGCACGAATTGGATTGAAGTGAGGCAGGTTTGCACAAAGTCCTCAGCCTCATATTCTCTTCTATAGTCATTTAAGTTCATTGGCAAGACAAAGTTAAGACAATTGGCAGTGTGAACCAAGATGCAATGGATGACCTTGGCATCCTTTATGTCTGATCAAATTCTAAGGACTCCCTAGCAACTGCTGCATTCCCCTCCAAGGTTTTTGGAAAAAAATTGTTCTCAATCACCTATTCTGCTGGGAGAAGTCATCTCCGCAACTTACAATTGAGTTTAAAGCTGTCAACTATTCCCAATGGGTTTAGACCATTTACTGAGACAATTTACTGAGATGTGGCCATTGTATATGCTGCTGCTTTTGCTGTTTCTCCTGTTTTCAAAGAAGACTGTGTCAAAGTGGTGCCATGCATTGGATCTAAGTGAGGGAGACCTGTGCAGAATCATCACTCTAATAGGGAGAAGACAAGGTGGTTGGGCAAGAAGGTTGGAGACATGGGAGTAGTCTGGTTGGGGGTGATGGCAAGGGAGCTGTTGGGGAGATGTCAGTGACTGGAGTTACTGAATAGGAAGGAGGCAGAGAATGTTTGTATGTGTATACAGGTGAATCTATTGACATATCCTGGAAGAGCATTCTTAGTATGCATTTTCTTGAGATACAAATCTGATGTGTTTTCAGTACAAGAACCTAACCTGGTATTCCATTCCATTGGAACCACAGGTGAAAACTGGGTGACAGGTGGACACAAAAAAGTGGGTGAACAGTTCTGAAAAAGCCTTGGCAAGCTCTCAGACCAAAGGTATCAATCCTTCCTGGATAACCCATACATGTATGTATCATGGATGTATGTATAAACACATCAGAAAATGTGCTTGAAAATATCAACTCTATAAAGTACCTATTTTGTGGCATTTTCCCAGTTCCTACATGAGACATGTGGGAAATATTAATACTCACTGGAATGTTTTTGCCTATAAGCTGTGCTAGAAAGGAAAGCAAGAGTCTCCAGAAGTTTGAAGGAGTCCAGGGCTCAAGGGGTTAACAAAGATCTGAGGATAAGGACTATGATGGTTGAATGTATAGAAGGCACCAGAGACCCTCAAATTGAGAATACTATTCAACAGGTACTGGGAATGCTGTAAAGCTGAGAAAGATTACAGGTATGCCTAGACTTGAGGATGTTTCCCTGTCTAATCTAAAATGGGCAAGAGCACTGAGGTATTAGTAGCTTCATTGGAATAGGAGGGGAAGGGTAGGATGTGCGAATGGGAAAAACATTTTCAGGATGTTGTCAAGAAATGGTTTTAGGGCTATTATATGTTAGATAGTTTGAGAGACCAGAATGGGAGTTTTGAGTTCAGTAGCATAGAAAGAGACTCCTTGACTGTGTTTCTACTTTGGGTGAGATTAGGAAGTGAATAGAATAGGTGCTTGGGGGGGTATGGCTACGGTAGTTTGGGACTGACTGAAAAGTGAAAAAGTCCTAACAAGTACAAGTTTAGATTCTGAAAGCCCTGGTTGTGTGCATTTGGAACTCCTTGTGAAAGAAGGAATGAGAGAAGAGACTGAAAATAGGGCTTTGACCTGGATGCTAGTCTTTCTTTTCTCTGATGAAAAGCAAAGATGTAACACCAGGGATTTGGGGGCCAGGAGTAAATTCATTTGTGGTGAGGGGAGATCTCAAAGACTGTGGAGTGCAAGATCCATATCACTGTGGGTGGAGTCCCTGAGACACTAAGAGGCTACAGCTGGGGAGACACAAGGTAGAGTTGGCCAGGGAAGTGCCAAATTGCCTAGAGAACACAGGGAAGAGGAGGAAGCCATCTGTTATCTTCTTATTTTAACTAAATGGGGGCCAAGCTCAATTGTGTCTTCCTGTTGAAGTGCTATCAGTGCTTCTTAAATTTTGGAGCTCTAAGGAAAAGTGTTGATTGCTTTGCCCTAGTTAGGGTTCTCTCTGTAAGTTCAGATTCTGCTTATGACAACATATCTGAATCAAACCTTAGCTCCTCCTGGATTCTCTTTCAGAAAGTAAATATTCAGGAGGGTAACTTATGGTTGAGCATAATCATGGTTATAGCAACTACAAAATGAAAATAGCTCCTAAATCATCTTGGATGACCTGGTGGATCTGGAGCAGATCTTAATACATTCTCCAGGGATATTCAAGGGGGCTTACGTTATTGCCCCCATCTCTCCCCAATGCCATATCTCTTAGAGGAGCCATTAATCAGGGTCTTGTCTGTTTTTCAGGGAAGTGAGAGGACATGACTTTTCCAGGATATTTCCATTTAGTATTTTGGGTATGGTTTTGAACATTTTTTGCTGGAGCAAAGCGAGGATAATCTTCACTTGGTCAATTTGGGAGGGTCTACACTGGACAGGCTGGTGTTCATAATGGAGGAGGACTTCCCTTTGCTGCCAGTGCTCTGAGAGTAAGTCTTATGACTCTCACAGTGTTGAGCTACCCTCACAAAGAACAGGAATTCCAAGTTTCATGCTAAAACATCAGGCAAGGTGCAAGACCTTTCCTGGAATGTATAAATGAATTTTGCCAAGGGGGTTGGGAGGAGGCAGTTGGTATGGAGAACTCCTCCACAAGCCCAGGACACAAACAACTATTAATTAGATACTTAATAAATGTTTATTGACTTTAGTGCCAGTAGATAGAATGCTGAGTCTGAAGCCAGAGGATATGAGTTCAGATTTCACTTGTGTGGCCTGGGCAAATAATCTCTCTTGGTCTTAGTTTTCTCATCTGTACAATGATTCTGTCTTATCTGCTCAATAGCTAGCTAGACTTCTCCTGTTTCTGTGTCAGAAGAACTGTTGTTATCATTTGTCCTTTGTTCTCAAAGGCTTGCCCAGCGATTGGGTGATTTGGGATATTGAGAATCATGACAGTCATGGAAGAAAATGATGACTTCTCATGGAAAAGTTCTGAGAGAGACTATTTACCGGTAGGGCTCCTATGTTTGTTGGGGAGCATTCCCCCCTCTTTGGCTAGGAAACTGAATGCAAAGTACAGCTCTGGAGGAACCAAGGTCAGTCTGATTAGTCAGATAACTGGTAAGGGTGTGTCAGGTTGCTGGTGCCCCTTCAACTTCTTCTCCTCAAAAATAGAAACTAGAAGGCCAGTTCAGCTACACCAGGATCCAGATGATCTGTCCTAGACAGGACTGGACCATTTCATGCTCTGTACCATTATGGACTCTGAGGAGGAAAACTCTACCCTACTTATCCCACCCCCCAACATATTGAAATTGGGGAAGGAGAAACAAAGCAAATACCACTGGGCCAGCAGGCCCCTTAGATTCTTTGTTCTCCTAAATTAGAGTTCTGTTTTCATGCTGAATTACATGCTCCAAACACTCCCAACTTCTTTTTTCACATTTTTCTACAGGTGGCCAGGTCCCAATTAATATGGTAATAGAGCCACCGGCTCTCTTTCTGATGTCCTGCATCTCTACAGAGTGGCAACCAATCACCTCTTTTTCAACTGCCAGCAGCCCTAGAGTCTTCTAGCCTTCAGACTCAGAGTAGGTGTTAAAGGTTTGGGGTTTATAGAGCTTATCACAGAGAAAGTATTGCGGCAGAGATGTAACTCCTGTGACCCAAGAACACAGGCAAAGAGCAGAATGTAAAGAGCTCTGTATTCAAGGTCCAGGGGTGGTAGAAGGAAAGAGAGGAGCCACCATGGCTGGGTGAGCCAAGATAGTTTCCTATAAGGAAGCTGGGATGCCAATAACTGGGGAACACAAAGATGAGATAAAATACAAATAAAAATGGAAGCCAGAAGTCAGATAAATTTGAAACTAGGGGCAGTCATGTTGTAATTATAGGTTATAGTCTGATTTGGAAGGGGGCTTTTAAGTTAATTAGTCTGTATACCATATTCCTCCCCACCCTCAGGCCTACCATTTTACAGATGAAGAACCTGAGGTACATAGGGACAAAGGGGTCTGTCCAGATGACAGATTGAGCAGTAAAATTTGAAAGCAACCAATCAATCATTTCTTAAGAACTTACTGCGTCAGACACTGTGTGTTAGATGCTGGAGATTCATATAGAAAAAACTTTGTCCTCTGACTCTAAATTCAATAATATTTCCATTATACTATATTCCATGGGACTTCTTTACCAAATTCTTGGCAGTTATAAGCTAAAAAGGAACAAAGATGCTGGGAGGGGTGGATTTCAGGGTGAGCCTGCCAGGGAGAAGTTGGTTAGTTGGTAGAGATGGAGGAAGAGAAACAACAAAGACCCTACAAGAAGTTGAGGATTGAGATGGAAAAGAGATCACTTTGGACCATTGTCTCAGTGCTCTCCATATTTGGTCTCCAGTGGGTGTTCTCTGCTCTCGCATCTGGTATTCAGCAGGAGATAGAGACCATCCATTCTCCTCTTGTTCTGGTGGGGGGGGGGGGAGGGCCTTTATTCCAGGACTCAGTGGGAATTCTAATCTGGAAGCTCTTGGAAGAGCCAGAACTGAAGTCAACAGCTGCTCCTAGGAGGGGCTGGGTCTAAAGCCCATGACCCTCCTGTTGTCCCAACAGCCAGTATGTGGGTAAAGATCCTCTCAGTTCTGGCTGCCAGGGAGGTTCAAGCATTCATGGGTATGACAGAAGACACAAAACTGCCCCAGGAATCAGGGGTGGGTGGTCTATATAAAAAGGAAGTACCCTTCAGATCTCCAGGGGGACAAGGCACTCTTCCTCAAATCAGAGGGAATATAGGAAAACAAAAAGAAATGAAGATGCAAATCAAAGAGCAGGGACTGAGCTGGGAAGAGTTTTATTCTCTGGCTCCCTCCCAATCTCCCTTTCCAACTCCTGCCCACCCCCACCCCCTTACTGGCTTTAGACAAGTTTTCTTTGCTATGATTATTCTCCATGAATCATCATCTATGAAAAGTGACTGGGGCAATGGAGAGTGAGTAATGAATATCCAACATGGTCTTTTGTGTTTCTGCCTGGAGGGATCTGGAAATAACTTGCATTTTGATCTTTTCATTGCAGAATGATAGAATGAGGTAGCTGGAAGGGACTTTGGAAATTATCCAGCCCAAACCTCTCATTTTGCAGATGAGGAAACTGAGACTCAGAGAAATGATGTGATTTGCTCAAGGTCACATAGTTAGTTAATGATGGGTTAAGGGTTAGAATCTACATCTTTTCACGACTAGCTCAGTACTTATACTTCTTTATCATGTTGGCATTATAGGGTTAAATTAGAATCTCATCAGCTACTTGATGCCATCTGTGTGACTTGGACAAGATACTTCATCTCTTTAAGACCTGAAATCCTCATCTGTAAAATTAGGGAATTAGATTAGTTCATAAGATCATATACAAGCTGAGAGCTGTAAATGACTCCAGGGTCATCATATCTAAAATTCTCCTTTTACGGCTGAAGAAACAGAGGCCCAGAGAAGTAAAAGGGCTTGCCTGAAGATAGGCAGTTGTTAATGGCAGAGTTGAGATCTTTCAAGTTCTTTCCAGTACTGTATTCTAATCATGTCATTAGTCATAAAACTAATGACACAGAAATAATATGTATGATTAAGAACAAATAATTCAAGGAAACTTATGAGCTTGGGGTCCAAAGAGTGAGAATTTATGCAATCATTAATCGTGTGTGTGTGTGTGTGTGTGTGTGTGTGTGTGTGTGTGTGTATGTGTGGTGTGTATCTGTATTTGGGAGTCCAGACAGACTGGAGAAAGGTAGAGAACAGCATATTTGCTTCTTTTGGACTGCATTAAGAATCTTTCAGCAAGAATAGGAACCTAGGACTTCTTGGTATAATTGACTTTTCCAATACATTATTGGCAGTGCCCCTCCCCAAGGATTTGATCTGAGGGCAGCTAGGTGGTGCAGTGGATAGAGCACCAGCCCTGGAGTCAGGAGTACCTGGGTTCGAATCGGGTCTCAGACAATAATTACTTAGCTGTGTGGCCTTGGGCAAGCCACTTAGCCCCATTGCCTTGCAAAATGATCTGAAAGAGGGAGGGGAATGGGAGTGGGTGAGAGCATCTGTAGATGATGAGAACAGGCTGAAATGACAATGTGATTTTAGAAATAGAATTGGCATCTCAGGTGCTTTAACATACTATCCATAATACTAAGACAGAGGTGCAATATGTTCAAGGATTTGTTATTTCATCTGATCTGGACAGCAAGTTGTCACAGAAAGAGCAATGGTCTGGGAGTCAGGGCAACTCTATGTTGGGATTCTGGATCTGATACCTTACTGGCTGGGTGACCCTACTGAGTCATTTTATTGACCCGATCCTCCAATTCTCCTTCTGTTTGTAGTGGCTTTATCATTCTGCCTGCACACACACACACACACACACACACACACACACACACACACACACACATATATATATATATATAGAGAGAGAGAGAGATCTGATCTGACTGGGCATGATCGTAAATGAGACAGGAGAGGCACCTTTTGTTGCATTAAAGCTAAAAGTGGGAAAACAATATTGGATTGTAGGCTTCTCCTGGATGGAGAATCTTATAGCTATATAGAACCTTATAGCTAGGGCCAGCTTGGCAGCACAGTAGATAGAATACTGGTCATGGAATCAGGAGAATCTGAGTTCAAATCCAGTCTCAGACACTTAGGTGTATGACCTTGGGCAGGTCATTTAAACCTATTGCCTTGCAAAACCAAATATGAACCCTATAGCTATGACCAATCAAGTTGGAGGTCTCTGCCAGGACAAAATGGAATAGCCCATCTACTGTGGGACCTTCAGCCTTCTCCTTAGTTTACCTAGATCCTGAATCCATTCCCAGACACCGAATTCCTCCAGAGTTTCAACTTACTCATTTAGTGAGTAGAGCATCAAGTGGGCACTCCTTTGACCATTTTTTTTCTTTGACCATATAAAGGAAGAAAAAGTGAGGAACTAAACGAACTCCAACTGAACATTTCATTGAATTCCGAGGTCCCGATTAATTCTATGTCTGAGGGACTTTTCAGGTCTGGCAGAGCAATGGGTGTGTAAATACTTGTTAGATGCTTTATTATTAATTACTATTTCTAAACAAAGTGGAGAAAAGATGCAGTATTCAAGAACATTTGTCATCTTTGTATAGTTGACTACATTATGCTAAGGTCACATGATGAACCCTACATATGTATGTATGTGTATATATATATATATATATATAATATTCCTCTATATACATGTGTATCTATATATCTAACAAGTTTTCTCTATATACACATAGGTGTGTGTATACTATAGATCAAGTTCTCTCTCTATAATACATGTGTGTATATATACATTTATTTATTTATTTTAAAGATTTTTATTTATTTTGAGTTTTACAATTTTCCCCCTAATCTTACTTCCCTCCCCCACCCCCCACAGAAGGCAATTTGCCAGTCTTACATCATTTCCATGGTGTGTGTGTATATATATATATATATATATATATATATATATATATATATATATACACATTTAACAAGTTCTCTTTCTATACACATTTGTGTGTGTATATATATGCATATAACACATTTGGTCCAGATAGGCTGTCTTCTGTCTCTCCTTGAAGCAAATTGACTAGGGGGACACATCAGTAGGGGGGAACCAAGAAATGATGGTACTTCTGCCCAATGGAGCTTGCACAAACCACTACCGAGAATGGGACAAAAACCAGTTCCAGATCTGATAGTAGTTATCAATGCCACCTGCTGGTAAAATGTAAAATGGGCATAAAAATAATTATACTCCCTCCTTCACAGGGTTATTATGCTGAAAACATTCAATAAACTTTTAAGTCTTACAGAAATCTGGACTTTTGATGTTAGTCCTCCCTTGACTAATAAAATAACTGGATCTACCGCTCCTTAAAAGATGGTCTTTGCAAGTTACTCTGCCAAAGGAGACTTTTTGAACTTGGGTAGACTCGATCATGAAGGACAGAGCTCCTTTCTGGTTTGTACTTAGCCTAGCCATTGAAGAGAAAATACCAGAGCTTGTTCCCCTCTTGGGAACCCAATTAAACTAATTGCTGTATCCACACCATGATTAAATGTTTTTTTTTGGGGGGGGAGGAAGTGAACATGTAAATACCTTTCTATGGGTGTGCTCAAGTAGAACTTTGAGATTCATAGATTAGCTCTCAGCCATTTGCCAAATGGCCAGTGGAAAACTGGCCCTGCAGAGAGAAACGAATAGTGAGGGAATAATATGATCAGGCTGCTGGGGTAGGTTTGTTGCAGCTGTTGGTATTGTTCAGTGTATCCTCTTTCTAGTTGAGGGTCTGTTGTGTCAAGGTTGAGAGCTGAGGGAGATACAAAGGGTTTCTTCCTTTCTAGACACTTATAATCCAGTATAGTAGGTAAGAACCCTATATCAGCAACCATAGTACAAGTTAGACTTGAAGTGCAGGAGATAGAGTTAGACCTAGAGCTACGAGAACTGTAAGGAGAGAGAAATCCATTCCCTCTTGAGGATGGAGGGAAGCAGAGTAAAGGCTTCTACTTCAGCCCATCCCAGCACACTACTTGGTGGACATGCTTTCCAGTGGTGTCTTCTGTCTTTTCTTGACTATGGGGATAAACCAGCCTGGGATCAGAAGCTGACAATGCTAAAAGCCCTAGCCTCTGAGGCTGACTGTAGGGACCCAGGCTACCAATGTGAGTGGAAGTTGGGGAATGAGTCTCCAAGTAGTACTGTAGGATCAGGGAAGGTTTCATGGGGGTATTTGATCTGAACTCAATTTGTATTTTTTCAGCTCTTAATTTGTTTGTCCAGCAGGTTAAAATCTTATAGGAGATGGAGTAGTGTAGTGAGAAGAGTTCTTGGTCTTGCTGCTGATTCTCTGAGTGATCTTTCACAGATTTTCCCCTATAACTGGAATTCTTTCCTTAACTGCTTAGAATCTAGGCCCTGACCATATATTCTCATTACAGAACATACGCTTCTAGGGTTTGTCTTATTTTTTGTCTTCATATGCTCAGCAACCTACGCAGTGTCCTTCCATTATTAAATTCTGGAATAGAATTGAATGATTCACTTCTCCCATATCTCGGTTTGTATATCTGTAAAATGGGGCATATAATCCCTTCTTTATCCATCTGTTCTGTTGTTGAAGATAAAATGAGATCACATCTTGGGAAGTCTCTTTGGGAAATAAATATAGTGGGGCACAAATGCACGGTATTTTCAACACATTTTCTGAACTTGCTTAGGGTAAGATAGACAAACAGGTGGTACAATGGATAGAGCTTTGGTCCTAGAATCAGAAAGATGAATTTAAATCTGTTCTCAGACACTTACTATGGGAACCCTGGGTAAGTGACTTAACCCTGTTTGTCACAGTTTCTTCACCTGTTAAAAAGTGCTACAAAAGGAAATGGCAAACCAGTATTTTTGGCAAGAAAACCCCAAATAGGCTCATAAAGAGACAGGCATGACTGCAATGACCAAACAACAAAAGCACAGGTTCATAAATTTTAAGTTGGAGGGATCTCTGAGGTCATCCAGTCCAGTGCCATCATTTTACAGATGAGAAATCTGAGGAACTGAGCATTAAAAGTTGTGAATGTCAGATTCAGGATTTGAACCCAGGTCCCTTGATTCAAAAGCTACTTCTTTTTCCATTGCAGCCTCCCATAGCAATCTAATTCAGCGTATATGTATGTTTCTGTGTGTATATGTATGTGAGTATATTTAGATGCATCTCTGTATGTCTCTGTGTAGGTATCTATGCATGCATGTGTGCACACACCCTTTTTTCCTACATATTCTGGTAAATGTCCAGAAAGGCATTTAAGAATCTCACAGCTGTAACTCTCATCTCCTCTCTAGGCTCAGAAAATAAGGAAAAGGGCAAAACCAATGTTCTCTTACTGCTTGATCTCTTGACATCCTGTCGGAGCCTCCCCCACCACCTGAGGAGATGCTCCTGCAGCCCTTCGTTATCGACTCAGCGCCTGTCAGTTTAATTTAGCAAGGTTGCGGTAGAAGTTTGATTTAATCAAACCAGTTGCTGTATCCATCCTGCTCTGAGGCCCCTTTGTGTCATCATCAGGCCCAGATTAGACAGCGACAATTGTTTGTTCCTTGCAGGGGCATCTCCCCCTCCCAGTTTCTCTGGCTGGAAGGAATGAGGAGGCAGACAAACCTCAGGGGCTAAGAATAGATACAGAAGGATTAAAGGAAGAGTCTGGTTGAGGGAGCCCCCTCACCATGTCTTATGTGGTCCTAGGGAAAAGGGGCAGGGGTGGGGATGGGGCTGAGGAAGAAAGGTTTTGGGCTGCAGAATCTTAGACATGAAGGTGGCGAGCTATCTTACAAGGCCTTTGAGTGCATCTCCTTCATTCCATGAACGTGGAAATTAAGACCTAGGAAAGAGGAGTGTCTTGCCTGAGGTTTCATAGGATTTAAATGGTAGAGCCAATATTTGATCCAAGTCAAGTTGGCAATGATTTGCTGTGTTAAAAACTGGAGAGAGAAAGGCAAAAAATAATCCTTGTCTTCAAGGGGCCCACACCAAAGCTGCTTCATCATTCATGGTGGTCAGAGATCACATTGGACTTCCCTTTTTGATAAGAAATAGTGTTGGAGGAGGGAGCGATGGTATGGTGTGAAAGGCCCAGGAATTCAGTGTGCCCCAGACAACTTTAATTTCTGGTTTCCAAGACCAGGAACAAAAAAGAAAGATAAGATTCATAATTCAGGGCCCATTGCCCTTCAACTTAGATGGAAGGTGGGTAGCAGGTGGAATTGTAACCTGATTATTGCATTCATGTAAATGGAGGAGATGGTATGTACATATATGTGTGTGTGTGAGAGAGATTTATACATACACACATATATGCCTTGTATACCCAATACTGTCTTAAATGCATGGTATGTAGTATGTAGGTAATTTTATATATATGGTCACACGTGATAGCATGTTATATATATATTTTATGTGAAGTATTCTTATTAGTGCAGAGAAGATGAAGACCGGCTAAAATGGGGCCCTAAATGTTTTTTTTAAAATTTTTTGCATTTGTATTATATTCTTTAGAGGGACTATATACTGAATAGTTGATTCTTTCCTTTTCACTTTTTTCAGTCCTCCTTTCTCAGCATTTGTCCCTCACCCACATATCAGTAGCAGATACCATCATCTCTAGGAGCTGAATATGATTAGCAGAAACCCTTCCTGACAGCTCCAATGAAAAACCCTCAAATGCAGATTCTACTGAGTATGTCTCATTGCTACTGACAGCCGCTTTATCAATTAAATTCCACATTCTCTGTCTTCAGAGACACTGAGAACCTACTTACCTAATAAATCATGGGGGCCCCAGTTATTGTTAAATATCCCATCAGTCTGTAATAAATTCCCTGTCAACAGGGCAGGTTATTTATTATGCTGTCTGACTTAGAATGAATAAGGCCCCCACCAATTCTCACAAGGAGAATAGCAAATTTGACTCCATGCTCCCCAAAGAATCAGGCTTCAGTGTTTAATCGGGGCAATTAATCAAAATGGTTTCTGGGGCAGAAGGAAGAATTGGGTGGAGAAGACCATGGTCAGAAAATTTCTCCACAACATGATCAGGCAAATCCCTATGGACTAGGCTGCTGGTTGAAGCTCTAGGGGACTCCGACTGTTAATCTGCTTTTGTCTCCACTCTATGCCACTTATAGAAAGCCAAGTGGTGCTGGCCACCAGTCTAATACTCAGCTCTGTTGCTGGGTCATTTTGGTGGTGTCCAACTCTTGGTGGTTTTCTTGGCAGAGATCCTAGAGAGGTTTGCCATGTCCTTCTCCAGATAATTTCACAGATGAGGAAACTGAGACAAACAGGGTGAAGTGACTTACTCAGTCATACAGATAGATTTGAACTCTGGAAGACCACTCTTTCTGACCTCAGACCCAATATTCTATATGCCATTAAAATACCATCTTACTCTATATTTAACCAGCATAGGTAGCTTCAGAACACCTCACAGACCTCATACATATATCCATTATATGCCTTTGCTAACAGTATCAGCCTAATGAGTTCTGATTACCTAGGGTTGATTTCCTCTCTTCATTAGGTCATTTTCATTAAAAAAAATAGATGGTTTTGTCCTATTTGCTTACTACCTTTTTAGGAGCATCTATCTGGTGAAAAGAGCAATACAAACTCATAGCTACTGGAAAACTCAGGATGAAAAGCTATACTAATGGTAGCTCAGTTGTCACTTTTCCCTATGTCCATCCTTCCATTGTTAGAAAACACTGTCTTTTCACCTCTACATCTGAGAATCCTTCTTCCGGTTTAAGGCCCAGCTCAAATACTATCTGCTATGTGATGCTTTTCTTGGGCCTCCCTAATGCTAATTATCTTGTGTTTAGCTATTTTGTAATTTATCCTGGATTTATATTCATCTGTATTTGATCATTTGTGTAATTGTTTGGCCCATTGAAATGGAAGTTCTTTTTGAAGTAGACTCCTTGGCCAGAAGAGAAGATGGCTGGAGAGTAGAAGTGTTACTGGGCAGTATTGGAGAGGTGAATTGCCCTTGTTGCATGAGTCCCTATATGGGGTCCCTTCCTGCATATTTCTTAGTTACTCACATCTGTTCTTTATGTCCTTCTGTTGTTGGTATGACCTTTAATGGACACATATCTCCACTGTCTGTCATATCATCTCTTCTGGGTGTGATTAATCCTCTGATTTTTTTTTCATTATTTTGCTACTCTCTGCTACTATTTTCAGGTCATAGAGTGTAGTGACTGATAAAGCCTCTCCCCGTCAAGGAATAGCTCTTTTAAAGCATAGTTATAGGGTATATATCACAATATCTAGCAAAAGCTAGTCAAGGTTCCAGACTAAGATTAAATCTACTCTTTTGACTTCTGCTAATTTTTGTCCCCCTCATTACAGCTAACTCAATGATTTGAAATTAGAAAATTTCTTTTCATTCACATTAAATCCCTGATTGACCATCTGTATCCACAAGCTCATTTTGGGGATTCAATTCATTAAATTCCAAAGAAGCTTTGTGAGGATTGGGTCTAAGAGATGCTCCCTAATTCTCAACATGCTTCCTAATTGGCATGTAAATAAATCCAGGGCTAAAGACATTAGGACTAAATAAATAAGAGAGGTTATGCTTTTGACTTTGATCTACATTTTTGCCATTATTGTGCATACATGTTAGCAACAAAATACTTAGTAATTTAGAAGTCTGTCCCCCATAAAAGTGCTAGTGCATTTACACTTTAATGATACTACACAATCTAAATATAGCAACTCATTCAAACAAGAAACATTAGGCAAACACCTGTTATGTACGAGAACCCTGTGTTGTATGATACAATTTCCAAATAGGTTCTCTTCCTGAAAACAAAAACAAAAACAAAAACAAAAACAAAAACTTGAGGTACTCCTAACTTCCCTAGAGTTCCGACATTATGCTTTATTTTTGTAACTCCCTCTTTTCCTCCACCTTCTTTTCAGGTCCCTTTTGTTCATTGTCTATAGCCTGGCTTCTGACTTCATCATTCAACAGAAGTTGAATGAAGTCTCTTCAAAATTACTAATGATCTCTTAATCACCAAACCTGAGCTTTCTTGTCCTTTCTGCAGCCTCTGACACTTTTTCCCTTCTCCTCCTTTTCAATTGCGGTTATGTGACTTGCCCAGGGTCATAAAGCTAGTAAGCGTCAAGTATCAAAGGCTGCATTTGAACTCAGGTCCTCCAGTCTTCAGGGCCAAGTGCTCTATCTACTGTGCTTCCCAGCTGTCCCCACTCTTTTCTTCTTGCTTGTTTCTTCAACGTTTTTCATGACCTGGTTCTCCTATCCATTTGATCCTTCTTTTAATAGAGATTCATCCTGGTCACTCAAGCTGAGTATTCCACAAAGTGTTGGTTCTTTTCTCTTTATCACTTGGTGATCTTATCGATTCTCTTTCCCATAACCCTTCCACTCTCCTAAGACCTTCATAACATTTCTCATGTCTGTCAGGGGATCTCCTCTGACATCATCATTACCCTGGGGCAGGCCATCACCTCACACCTGGATTAGTGCAATAGTTAAATCTCTAGGTCTCAAGGCTCTCTCCCCTCTAGACAATCCTCCAATTTCTCTCCCCTCTAGAGGATCCTCCATTCAATTGTTAAATTTATCTTCTTAAAAACCAGTTCTATGTTACCCCTTCATTCAGTAAACTACAATGGCATCTCCTAGCACCTCCAGGATAAAATAAAAAAGCTCTTTATAATCTTTCTCCTTCCTACTTTTCTAATATTCTTACATTGACTACTCTGCACATAGACTGTGACTTATCTCCTGACTTCAGGACTCCTGTTCCTCATTCCTGGATTTTCTCCCTCCCCATCTCCATATGCCTCCCAGTTTCAGAGATTTTCTTACAATCTCAGCTAAAGTCTCACCCTCTACAAAAGGTCTTATCTAATCCTCTTTAATGCTAATATAATACATCTGTTAATTTGGAAATGAAGTGAATGGAACACTGGTTTTGGAGTCAAGAGGAGAGTAGTTCAAATTCAGCACCAGAGCTTTGACACTAGCTGTGTGACCTTGGGCAAGTCACTTAACTCTGACTCCCATCCAGGGCCATCTCCAGTTGTACTGATTCATGTCTGTCCCAGATGACTCTGGAGGAGAAAGTGAGACTAGTGACTAAATCCATTCATATACTTGTTATGGTATCACCTCTCCGGAGGTCACTTTTTTTTTTTAGGATTTTTTGCAGGGCAAATGGGGTTAAAGTCGCTTGCCCAAGGCCACACAGCTAGGTAATTATTAAGTGTCTGAGGCCGGATTTGAACTCAGGTACTCCTGACTCCAGGGCTGGTGCTCCATCCACTGTGCCTCCTAGTCGCCACTTGTTTTTTTTTTTAAGAAAGATTTTATTTTGAATTTTACAATTTTTCCCCTAATCTTGCTTCCCTCCTCCCCCCCCCCCCCCCAATAGAAGGCAGTCCATTAGTCTTTACTTTGTTTCCATGGTATACATTGACCTAAGTTGAATGTGATGAGAGAGAAATCATATCCTTAAGGAAGAAACATAAAATATAAGAGCAAAATTGTATAATAAGATAACATGTTTTTTTTTTTTTTTAATTAGAAGTAATGGTCTTTGGTCTTTGTTCAAACTCCACATTTCTTTCTCTGGACACAGATGGTATTCTCCATCACAGATAGCCCAAAATCGTGCCTGATTGTTGCACTGATGGAATGAGCAAGTCCATTAAGGTTGACCATCACCCCCATGTTGCTGTTAGGGTGTACAGTGTTTTTCTGGTCCTGCTCATCTTGCTCAGCATCATTTCATGCACATCCTTCCAGGCTTCCCTGAATTCCCATCCCTCCTGGTTTCTAATAGAACAATAGTGTTCCATCACATACATATATCACAGTTTAAGTCATTCCCCAATTGAAGGACATTCACTTAATTTCCATTTCTTTGCCACCACAAGCAGGGTTGCTATGAATATTTTTTTACAAGTGTTTTTACCCTTTTCATCATCTCTTCAGGGTACAGACTCAAGATCATGTCTTCTTTGAGAAACATCATCTCCAATTTATCTTGTTTGTTTGGGGCTTGTTTGTATAGAGTTGTTTGCTTGTTGTCTTCTCCCCATTAGACTGTGAGCTCCTTGAGGTCAGGGACTGTAGAAAGTTTTTTTTTTTTTAATAATTTATTGTTTTCCTTCAATAGAAAGTAAGTTCCTTGAGATCAGGGAGTGTCTTTTGTCTTTATTTGTATCTTCAGTGCTTAGCACACAGTGCCTAGTTCATAGGGGTTTTTTTTTGTTTTTTTAGTTTTTTGCAAGGCAATGGGTTTAAGGGGCCTGCCCAAGGCCACACAGCTAGGTAATTATTAAGTGTCTCAGGTCAGATTTGAACTCAGATCCTCCTGACTCCAGGGCTGGTGCTCTATCCACTGTGCCACCTAGCCACCCTAGTTTGTAGGTTAAGAAATTCTTTATTATTTTCCTTCATTAGAAAGTAAGCTCCTTGAGGTTAGGGATGATCTATTGACTTTATTTTTATCTTTAGTGCTTAGCACAGTACCTAGTTCATAGAAACATAGAACTTTTTCTTTTTTCTTTCTTTTTTTTTAGTTTTTGTAAGGCAATGGGATTAAGGGGCTTGCCCAAGGCCACACGGCTAGGTACTTATTGTCTGAGGCCGGATTGGAACTCAGGTACTCCTGACTCCAGGGCCGGTGCTCTATCTGCTGTGCCACCGAGCTGCCCCTAGAACTTTTTAATAAACATAAACATTTAATAAATTCTTTGTTTTCCTTTATTGGAAAGTAAGATCCTTGAAGGCAGGGTCTGTCTTATTTTTGCTTGTATTTTTAGTACAGTGCTTAATAAGGGCCTGTTGCTTATTGGAGGTCACATAGGAGGAATAAGGGGATGTTTGGTTCCACAAGAACGTGAAGGGAGAATTGTAAATTTATATTACAAAGAGTAGGATCTGGCTATATTGTGGCCTGTGGACAGGTATGTGAGTTAAGAAAGAAGACTTAGCCTCAATATGATCTAAAACTGAGATCAGGGGGCGGCCAGGTGGCGCAGCGGATAGAGCTCGGGCCCTGGAGTCTGGAGCACCTGGGTTCCAATCCGGTCTCAGACACTTTATAATGACCTAGCGGTGTGGCCTTGGGCAAGCTGCTTAACTCTGTTGCCTTGCAAAAACCTAAAAAAACCAAAACTTAGATTTAGGCCAGGTCTGCCCCGTCTGGTTCTGAGTTAACCTAGGTTCTGCCTTCTCCTCTGTCCATTCTCAAGGGGGTAGCTGTCCTTGCTCATTAGTACAGTGAGCAGGGAGGGGAAAATGTATGGGGACAATGTGACAATTAGATGTGTGACCCCAGCCAAAGACTGGCACAAAGGGGCAGGATCAGAGCCTTTCAAAGTGCCGGTAGGACTTAACGTTTCCAGAATCCCCTGTCCTCTCCCCTTGAGACAGAGGTGTCATTTATTAAGATGTCTAAATTAAAAAAAAACCCATTTTACTCCCTCTGGACGGAGTATTCACGAGCCACTTATGCCACCCAGCCTGGGTGGCACGTAGATGGGGGGAACCGTGCCCCTGGGAGACGGCGCCCACCCGAGGCCTTCCAGCTCCCACGCATGGGGGTCCCCAGGAGGCGCGCTACCTGGCCGTGCCCCTTCCCTCACGGGGGCATCGGCTTCTTGGCTCCTGCGTGTGGGCAACGAACTGGAGGCCTTTGGGGCCCCCACTTTTCTCTTGTAGAGGGGTCCAGAGGCGGGTAGCCAGAGGGGCGGCAGCCGGGGGGGCCTCTGCCAGCAGGTGCCCCCCGCGCCTGCCCAGGCTTACTGACCACGCACCGCTGCCAGGCGGCCGGAAGGAGCGGCGGGGCTCGGGGGGCGGAGCCTCGCATTGTGACGGCCGTGACGTCACGCCGTAGCCCGGATGTGGCGCGCGGGGCGGGCCGAGAGCCGGAGCGGGGGCGTGTCCGGCTCCGGCCTCTCCCGTGCCCGGGCGCGAGGCCGCCCCGCGGGGCCCGGCTGACCTGCCTCGCTCTTGGGCCGGGTCCGGCTGCATGACCTGTCCGTCCCCCGTCACCGGGGCGGAGGAGGGGAACGAGGCGAGGCAGCGAGGGGCGGAGAGGCGCCGCCCGGGCGCCTCAGAGCGACGGACGCGAGCGCGGGCCGGCGGCGCCCTCTGCCGGCGGGAGGCCCCGGCCCCTTCCGGCTCCTGCCCTCTGGGTGCTCGCCGCGCCTGATCCCGCCTCTTGCCGCCCTCCGGGGCGTCCATTGGCCTCCGCCTCCTCTTGGCCCCGCCCGTGTTCGCTCCGGACGGTTTGTCAATAAAGTTGCTTCTCTGCGCTCGCGCCGCCGCCCCCTCCTCTCGCGAGATCCGGCGGCGGCGGCGGGCGGCATGGCCGCGGCGGTGGCGGCGCCGGGCAACGCTCGAGGCTGCGCGATGGCCGCCGGCTTCGCCCCGGGCCCGGACCCGGGGCCGGACGCGGGGGAGCCGGGCCAAGGCCGCGGCCCGCGCACGGCCCACGACGTGGGCGGCCCGCGGGCCCGCACCGGGGACGTGCTGCCGGCCGAGCCGGCGGACTTCGGGTCGCTGCTGCTGTCGCGGCCGGTGCTGGAGGGGCTGCGGGCGGCCGGCTTCGAGCGGCCCTCGCCGGTGCAGCTCAAGGCCATCCCGCTGGGCCGCTGCGGCCTGGGTGAGGCCCGGGGCCCCCGCCCGGAGCGCGCCTTTCCCAGGGCCGCCCCGGGCCGCGCGGGGAGGGAGGCCGGGAGGGGGCCGAGCCCCGGGCCGGGGCCGAGCCCAGAGCTGCCGCTTCCCGCCCCGCAGATCTGATCGTGCAGGCCAAGTCCGGCACCGGCAAGACCTGCGTCTTCTCCACCGTGGCCCTGGACTCCCTGATCCTCGAAAACGTGGCCACCCAGGTGAGCCCGAGGCGGGGCGGGTGGGGGGGAGCAGCCCCCAGGTGAGGCGGGGCGGGTGGGGGGGCGGCCCCCCAGGTGAGCCTGAGGCCAGGTATGAGGGGAGCAGCCCCCAGGTGAGGCGGGGCGGGGTGGGGCAGCCCCCCAGGTGAGCCTGAGGCGGGGCGGGGTGGGGGGGCAGCCCCCCAGGTGAGCCTGAGGCGGGCTGAGGGGAGCAGCCCCCAGGTGAGCCCGAGGCGGGGCGGAGGGGAGCAGCCCCCCAGGTGAGCCTGAGGTGGGGCGGAGGGGAGCAGCCCCCCAGGTGAGCCTGGGGCGGAGGGGAGCAGCTCCCAGGTGAGCCTGAGGCGGGCAGAGGGGAGCAGCCCCCCACCTGGCCACCTAGGTGAGCCTGAGGCGGGGCGGAGGGGAGCAGCCCCCCAGGTGAGCCTGAGGCGGGGCGGAGGGGAGCAGCCCCCCAGGTGAGCCTGAGGCGGGCGGAGGGGAGCAGCCCCCCAGGTGAGCCTGAGGCGGGCGGAGGGGAGCAGCCCCCAGGTGAGCCCGAGGCGGGGCGGAGGGGAGCAGCCCCCAGGTGAGCCTGAGGTGAGCAGAGGGGAGCAGCCCCCCACCTGGCCACCTAGGTGAGCCTGAGGCGGGGCGGAGGGGAGCAGCCCCCCAGGTGAGCCTGAGGCGGGGCGGAGGGGAGCAGCCCCCCAGGTGAGCCTGAGGCCGGGCGGGAGGGGAGCAGCACCCCAGGTGAGCCTGAGGCCGGGCGGGAGGGGAGCAGCCCCCCAGGTGAGCCTGAGGTGGGCAGAGGGGAGCAGCCCCCAGGTGAGCCTGAGGCGGGGCGGAGGGGAGCAGCCCCCCACCTGGCCACCTAGGTGAGCCTGAGGCGGGGCGGAGGGGAGCAGCCCCCCAGGTGAGCCTGAGTCGGGGCGGGAGGGGAGCAGCCCCCCAGGTGAGCCTGAGGTCAGGTATGAGGGGAGCAGCCCCCCACCTGGCCAGCCAGGCGCCCTGGGCCTGCCCTGGAGCAGATCTAGTACTAGCTGTGAGACCTCGGCCTGTCCCCTAAGGAGGCAGCACCAAAAGTGCAGTTTTGAGCAGTGAAACTTTCCAGGAGCATCAGGATGAGGTGCCTCTGAGGTGGCTGGATCTTGGGCCTTAGCCACCCCCACGGCTGGGGCTTACTCTCTCTCAGACACATGTTTATCAAGTTGATTGACTTCCTGCCTCACTTTGACGAACTTTGAAGGCATGAGGCACTGAGGGTTCTTAGAGGATGGTGATGATGCTGAAGCTGCGTCCTAATGGCATGAGCCATAAGTGGCCCTTTTTCCTCCTTCTCTTGGGAGTGTTTCTAGGGACTAGATGTTTTCTGTACTTTTAAAAATTAGTCTGGGAGGCAGCTGGGTGGCACAGCAGATAGAGCACTGGCCCAGGAGTCAGGAGGACCTGAGTTCAAATGTGACCTCAGCCACTTAATAATTACCTAGCTGTGTGGCCTTGGGTAAGTCACTTAACCCCATTGCCTTACCCCAAAAAAACCCTAAAAAAATTAGTCTGAAAATTGATTTCTTGCACCCTAGATCCTGATCTTGGCTCCTACCAGAGAGATTGCTGTGCAGATCCATTCTGTTATCACAGCCATTGGAATCAAGATGGAAGGATTAGAATGCCATGTCTTCATTGGAGGCACACCTTTATCTCAAGATAAGACTAGACTTAAGAAGTGCCATATTGCTGTTGGCTCTCCTGGTAAGTTTGTTTACTGTTACCTTTTCTCAGCAAGAACATGGTAGATTCTGAAATTGCTAAGGTAAAATTTCGATTTTTAATGGTCAGTGTCAGGAATAATAGACTGACACTAAGCAAATGAGAAAAACTGTGGTACATTGAGGTTAGAGAACTTGGGTTTGAATCCTGCCTTTGCTCCTTAATATCTATGTAATGTTAGATGGTGAATTACTTATCGTTTTTGGCTTTTGCTTCTTTATAAAAGAAGGGGGGCAGACCATATGACCTGAGGTCACAAATCTAAATCAGTGATCCTGTGAATTAAAGAATCCTCTTCACTTGAAATCCTGAAGAATAAATTTGGGGCAAAATGGGTCTGAAGACAATGTGAAAGATTAGCTGCTGGACACTCGTTTTTAATATGTATGTTATGGATTATCTTAATTGTGGATCATCCAGGAGTTGATAATCTATTTTCCTTGTAAAATGTTGATGAAATGAGAATGTCTCAGGAGAGCTGTCTAGTTTTAGGGAGCAGAGATTTTTTTTCCCCTAGCAGTGTCTTGTACTTTTTTTTGTCTGTGTGTGTGTGATAATAGAAAATTGAAGGAGGTGGATCTCCTTTTACCAATGAAGTATAGCAACTTAAGAGTCTAAAGAGAGGCCAAGTAACCTGCTCAAGGTTTCACAGCCAGCCTATGTAAAAGGCAAGATTTGAATCTTTTTCAGGTTCTTTTAACTCTGAAATCCAGTCTCTAGCTATATGCCTTTTTCATAGTGTGAGGAATATGTTACACATGGTAGTTGCTTATTAGATGTTGAATAGGCACTTTAACAGGTATTTTAGTTGACTTACATGACCTCATTTCTATTTTGGCTTATTGATTAACTATGCACAAAATTTTAATGGGAACTGGGGAAGGAAATTAGGGGAATTAAAACTAATAGTGTTTAGCTGTTCCTCAGACTTCAGTAGTTGCTGTCATTATTATTTACATCATTAAAAAGTGATAGATAGATAGATAGATACTCTGAGTCCAGTGACTAGATATGAATCAGGATGCTTAGTGATAATCCTGGATGTAAGGCATGGGAATGTGAGGGAACCAGGAAAGGTCTAAAGGAAAGGAGCTTCTAAAAGGTTGAGTTCAGGGACAACCATCCAGAAGCTCCTGAAAGAGTCTATGGGGGTCTAACCTTGGATGGTTGTAGAGTCAGTTGAGAGGAGGGGAAAGAGGTCAGTAACAGACCAGATACAGGGGCTGAGGAAGAGTGGCTTGGCTATTGCCAAGGATATGCAGTGATCAACTTTGACCCAGAAAGTCAAAGGTGAGCTGTACCTCTTCGAAGTATATCTTAATAGGCAGGACCTCTGTTCATTTATTTTTGCCAAACCATACCTCTTTATTTCAAAGGTGTTAAAGTGAGGCTGGTGACTTAGCACAGCACCCCCTCAATCAAATCCAGTTTATGTGCTTGTCATGGCATCACCTCTTCGATGATTGTTATGATCTTCTTCAAGAATGAAGGGCCAACCTCAGCGTGTGTATGTGTGTGTGTGTGTGTACAGTTACATATGTACACAAATAATGCAAAATGCTTAAATGTTTTGTACATAGTTAATCCGTCAGTATTTACTTTTTATTTTTTCTGAAACATAGGTCGAATTAAGCAGTTAATAGAACTTGACTACTTGAACACAGCCAGTATACGTCTTTTTATTCTTGATGAGGCAGATAAACTTCTAGAAGAAGGGAGCTTCCAGGAACAAATAAAGTAAGGAAAAATAACTGGTTTAACCCTTAAATGCATAAATACTTCACCTTTCCAAGGGATGCTTGTGTTAAGTATCTTCAGTGTTTATTTTTCCTTTTGTTATTCTGTAGTTGGATTTATTCTTCTCTACCTGCCAACAAACAGATGCTGGCAGTATCAGCTACCTACCCTGAATTCTTGGCCAGTGCTTTGACGAGGTACATGAGAGACCCCACATTTGTGAGGCTGAATTCCAGTGACCCAAGTCTTATTGGTATGTCTAGGTTTTAGATATGTCCTTTGTGTTAAGTTCATGATATTCTGATAGTTCCCCCCCCCCCCCCATTTGCAGCTGTTTGTACACATCTGTTATAGACCTTATAAGAATTCTTGGTATATGGAGTATGATGTCTGTTCGTTCTGTACTAATGATTCCTATTTTTTTTTTTTTGCATAGGGTTAAAGCAATATTACAAAGTGGTGAATTCACATCCCTTGCCTCATAAGATTTTTGAGGAAAAGACTCAGCACTTGCAAGAATTATTTAGTAGAATTCCATTTAATCAAGCTTTGGTTTTCTCTAATTTACATAGCAGGTAATTAAGATTGAGATGCTGGGTGAAGGAGATAGTCATGAGAATCTGAAAGTATTTTGGATGAATTCTATAAGATTTGAGTTCTTTATATCGTTTTTCTACAGAGCCCAACATTTGGCTGATATCTTGTCCTCCAAGGGCTTTCCTGCTGAGTGCATTTCAGGTAAGTATTTTAACCTTTATAAAGTACCTTGGAATGAAGTTCCCAAAGTAAGAGGACGAAATGGTATGTCAGATATAGTCTTGAGATTTATTCCCCTCTATTTTTCTGTAATTTCAAATTAATCCAAAGTATTGTTCCAGTTAGATATTTTTCTTTGTGGAATTCTTAGGTATGTTTATAATGCTCACTGACAACTTTCTTTTTATAAGTGAAAAGATTAAGTTAAATAACAATGATGAAATTTTGCAAATAGAGCATGATAGCAGGAATGAATTATTTGGGGTATTTTTTTAAAATAGCAAGTTGACTAAGATGGGTGTTTTTGTGACCTCACCTTTGGGAAGCTTACAGTTCACTTTGGATGATTAATACATTTTGACACATGTTCCAGTTCTTAAATGTACAAATTTGGTATATTTTATGTGCTTGTATTGAGAGAATACCAGAAGACAGCCTAGCCTCCTCCTAGCTCTATGGAATGATTTCTTAAAATGTCTTCGATATTTGTCCTGTTTCTTGAAAAAAAACTTAGGTGTTTTCACCTATTTGCTATTTGGGACAATGTTTTCTTTTTTCTTTTTTCTTTATTTGGTTTTCACAAGGCAAGTGGTGTTACATGACTTGCCTAAGGTTACACAGCTAGGTAATTATTAAGTGTCTGAGGCTGGATTTGAACTCAAGTTCTCCTGACTCCAGGGCTGGTGCTCTATTATCCACTGTGTTACCTAGCTCCCCCTGGGACAATGTTTTCTTTCTTTTTCTTTTTTTTTTTTGTAGTTTTTTTTTTTTTTTTTGCAAGGCAATAGGGTTAAGTGGCTTGCCCAAGGCCACACAGCTAAGTAATTATTAAGCATCTGAGGCCAGATTTGAACTCAGGTACTCCTGACTCCAGGGCCAGTGCCCTATCCATTGTGTCACCTAGCTACTCTGACAATGTTTTCTGATAGAAAAACATTTAAAACTCCAAAGTGTACAAAGTATCATGCTGTGTTAAGCCTTCATTGTAATTAGGATGGGAGCACATATTTTAGGTTATGATACTTTGTGTGACTCCAAAGGAATTTTATATATATTAATCTCATTAGTCTTTGAGCTAGGTGTTCAAGTGTCATCCCTGTTTTCTATAGGGGCAAACTGAAGCTCAGAGAGATAATGATTTTACTAGTCACACTTGGTATATGGTGGAGTTGTAATTCTAGCCCAATTATTTTAGGTACTTTATCTGGTATATTTCATCATCACTGTTGGAGCAGTTATTATATAATGTATAATATATACATTTTTGTTGAAAAATATCAGTAGGTATATATATATATATATATATACATAATACATGCACACTGTGTATGGTAATGAATTGAAAATGTTTCTATTATAGAACTATATTCTAAAAAGCTTGTTTCTCTTGTATCTCATTCTGAATTATTCATAGTCTAAGAAACTCTTATCTCAATGTCACATCATGTGGCAGCTAGAGAGTGGATAGAGCTGTTCATAGTGGTGGAGTCTGAGTTCAAATCCAGTTTCAGACCCTTTAACTAGCTGTGTGTGTGTGTGTGTGTGGCCTTGTGTGCATCACTTAATTTTTCTCAGCCTTAGTTTCCTTATGAAGTGGGGATGATATAATACTTGTAAAATACTTTATGAACCTTTAAAAGCTCTATAAATACTAGCTATTTTTATTACGTGTAGGGAGGAAGTTGAAGAGAACTGAAGTTTTGCTCTTAGAACTCTGGGTTCTTGAAAACTATGCTAGTAAGAACACAAGCTTTGGCAGGTCCTACTGATCAAGAGAAGCCTGGTACGGACCCAGTAACTCTCATCCAAGGACCAGCTTAACTCCATTTGGAGATCCAGCTGATGTTATTTTAGTTGTATCAGTTTATCAGTCAATGTCCTAAATTTTGAAAGAGCCAGAATTTGTATCAGTTGCAGAACTTACTCATATTAATGAAATCATACCCATGCATATGGAAGTCTTAAAATAAATGCAGTGGGAGTCAGGGTTGTTTCTTTTTATGTATTTGAGTAATCACAAAATACAGCCACATCATTGCTTATAAAACATTTGATGTTCTTGGATTTCTTCAGGTAGTATGAATCAAAACCAACGTCTAGATGCTATGGCCAAACTGAAGCAGTTCCATTGCAGAGTTCTCATTTCAACAGATTTGGTAAGCTTCCTGTTCACTTTGGATGACTAATACATCTTGACACATATTTCTAATTCTCAAATTCAGATTTAGTATATTTTATGTATACGTATTGAGAGAATACCAGAAGACAGCCTATCCTCCCAGCTCTGTGGCATGATTTCTTAAAATGGCTTTGATATTTGTCCCTTTTCTTAAAGCTAAAGCAGTAATGTTCACAAAACAATAGCTTATCTTTATGTAGCATTTGGTGTATTATCTCTTTTTCAGGTGAGGAAACTTAAGGTTTAAAACATTTTTCCAGAGTTAAATAGCTAGTAAGTGTAGAAGGACTTAAGTACAGACACTTTTTTCTACACTCATATGCAGAATTTAGAAAACATATTATTTTCACCCATGCTGCCAAATATACTTCTGCCTTTAATTTGTCCTATCATCTGTGGTTGTGCCAAAGTAGTATAGATTTTTTGGGGGTAGAAATTACAGTGTTCATTTTGAAATACTATGGGGGAACATTATTAAGTAAACAACTGCTATCTTATTCATTTTGAGACTTCACGTGGGATTGATGCTGAGAAAGTGAATCTGGTTGTAAATTTGGATGTGCCATTCGACTGGGAAACGTACATGCATCGGATTGGCAGAGCTGGACGTTTTGGTAAAAGACAAAAAAAAATAGGGTTTCCTTTATTTAGGAAAGGGCCCTTATGTGATAGTTGGAATTGCAGGTATCATTTATGTCCAGCAGGAAGTCTAATTTTATATCTTTCTGTTTTAGGTACTTTGGGACTAGCTGTAACCTATTGTTGTCGGGGAGAGGAAGAAAATATGATGATGACAATTGCCCAGAAGTGTAATCTTAACCTCCTCTGTTTGCCAGGTAAAGTTTGTTACCAAAATTTGTTGAAGATCAGCCTCTCACTAACACAAGATGTGTTTGATGACCATATTAACTCTGCTTTTATTTAGGTGGTTTGGTCATTGCATAGTAACTTTTTCTTTTTGTAGCTAGAGACTGTTATGCCATTTTCTCTATAATATCTCAAGTTTGGACAGTATTTTGTCTGTATACAGGATTGGTTGGAATTACTGTTTTAATCAAGTCATTTATTCTCTCTATCCTTTTTAAATATTGCATTTGAAACTCGATATGAATATTAGAAAAAACCTAATCATGTGGGAATATTGTTATATTTGACTGTTCATTCAGAAATTGGGTAAATGTTTGTAAGGCATTGTGTTTAGGTACTGTGGACAAGAGAACCAAAAAACTCTTGAACTCATGGAGCTTAAAATGTAATAGGGAAAATAAAATGTTCACACAACTGATTAATGTAGAATGTGATAATACCACAAGAGATATAAAGGGTTTAGAGAGTTTCAAGGAATGAGAAGTTTTCTCTTTCATGAAAGATTGATTTTATTTTCTTAATATGTTGGATTTCAAAGGTAGGTGAATGAAATAATTTTAAGGTTTTTTTTTTGAACCAACTAAGCTAACTAAATGTTAATATTTAGACTGTAGGGCTTAATATAGAAATTAATTTCTTTTAAAAAATCTTAACCCAAACTTAATAGCATATTGCTTTAAATATATATATGTGTGTGTGTGTGTGTGTGTGTGTGTGTGTGTGTATAATTTCATTAAATATTTCCCAATTACATATATAGTTTTTTAACAATCATTTAAAAAAAAATTTGAGTTCCAAATTTTCTTCCTCCTCTGTTCTCGTCTCTTCTCTTTGAAAAGGTAAGGAATTTGATATCAATTGACAGTATGCAGTTTTAAGTAATATTGAGCATGAAATTGGTCATATCTTAAATTTTAGTTCTAGATAAAGAGACATCATGGCTTCTCTTGGGAAGTCTATTATGTGTAAAATAGCCCAGTTTGATTAGGGTGTATGCAAAAATGCTTTAAAAAAATAATGCTAACTACTCTTTTTTAAATTTTATTTAAGGCAAAGGGGTTAAGTGACTTGCCCAAGGTCACACAGCTAGGCAATTATTAAGCATCTGAGGCTGGATTTGAACTCAGGTCATCCTGACTCCAGGGCCAGGGCTCTATCTACTGTGCCACCTAGCTGCCCTGAGTACTCTTGTTTATATATTACTTTAAGGTCTACCAGAGAATTGGCCTGCAGACCCCCTTTTGGTGGAAACTGGTGTTAAAGTGTTAGAATAAATATTTTTTAAGGTGTGCCTGAAAGGGAATAGCTTGATAAAGAGCATGAAGGTGCTAATTTGGAATCTTTTAGTATGTAATAAACATAGTAGATCTTTGAGGATGTGGAGAGGTCTTTGTGGATGTGGGTGAAGCAGAATAACTGGGAATGACTTTGTGAGTTGGCAAGAATTTAAGTTAGGATAGCCATTGGTCAAGTCCAGAGAAGTCACCTGAGACAGGGAGAAGCAGGTAGATATTGTAGCTCCAGAGTCTTAAGAAAATGAGCCATGACAGAGATCAATAGCAACTGGGGTTAGGGCGGCTAGGTGGCCAGTGGATAAAGCACTGGCCCTGTAGCTGGGTTCAAATCTGGTCTCAGACACTTAATAATTACTTAGCTGTGTGGCCTTGGGCAAGCTGCTTAACCCCATTTGCCTTGCAAAAACCTTTAAAAAAAAGATGATTAGGGACAAAAGGGGGAGCGTGCTGTCAAAAACTTAGACCACATTATTTAGACAGTAAGGGTTAAAAATCTAAGTGGGGAGGTCCCTGAAGAGCTGAGCCAGGGGCTTATTGAAAGGGCTTCATTTTTAGTGTGGAAAGGCAGACCTGACTGTGGCAGGACTACCTGGACCACCTAGACAGTGTGCTGCACTGCAACTCCCTGTTCATATTTTTTGTAAAATGATTAACCAGCTTTTTGCCATTTACGTTATTTCTGGTTTTTAATCTGAGGAGTGCTGCCTCTCCTTAGCTGTTTGAACAATAATGTCATCCTTTTGGGATTCAGAGTGGTTTTTGTAGGCCCTCTCTTTGTCTCCTGTTTTAAAGCATAAACTTCTGATCTTGGTGTTCAAGGTGCCCAGCATAATCTGGTTCACAGTCAACATTCTAGTCAAATTGGACTGCTGTCAATTCCCCACTCTTTCCCTCTTCTGTGTCTTTGCCTTTCTTCCTGAGTCTGGAATGGTGTTCTCTCCTTCTGTATACCCCTTCCCTCTGTCCATCTGTTGATATATTGTCCTTTCTTTCAAGACCCAATTCATTTTATTCATAGTACTTCTTCTCCTATGCATTCATCCATGTCCTCTTCTGAATTAGATTGGATTTTAGTTTCAAATGCAGTTTCTCTTCTCATCTCTAAATTTTTTTTTTTAATATTGCTGTTACTGATTGTTCATCTGGTTCTGTTTACCTCGTTCTGCATTATTTCAAATAAGTCTTCCCAGGTTTTTTTGAAACCATCCCCCTTCATTATTTCTCAGTACAGTACAGTACATATACCATAAATTTGTTCAGCCTTTTCCTGTTTTGATGGACAACCCAGCAGTTTCCAATTTTGACACTACAAACCTAAATATTTTTGTACATTTTGATCTTTTTTCTCTTTCTTAGATCTCTTTGGGGTATAAACCTAGTAGTGTTAGTGCTGGTTCCAAGACATGCACAATTTAATATTCTCTCTACTTTAGTCATAGATATTTATGTACCCCCATCCTTCCCTCTTCTCTCCAATTAGATTTTAAACTTGGAAATAGGAATATTATTCTCTGTATCCTAAGAATAATGTTTTTTTTGTATTGGTAGGTGCTTCATAAATGTTTATTGAAGTTAGTTGAATTTCCATTGGGTGAACAGTTGTGGGGAACACAAATCCTGTTCCTCTTCTGCTTTCTTAAATTTGCTAAAGGGAAGAGGATGATACTGGGAAAGAATTCTCCATGTCCTCAGTCTTTTATTCTTCCACCAGATGGAAATGCAACTGGTGGGGATGTTGTTTGTCTGCCATATTCCAAGAACAGCTCATAAGAAAAACATACTTGGAACATTTGAAGCCTCTGAAGACTATCCTACATTTTTACATAAGTTAATAAGAGTATTAGGAGAATATTAATGCTTTCCTTTTTCTATTATGTAGATCCAATTCCTCCTGGCTTGATGGAAGAATGTTTGGATTGGGATGTTGAGGTCAAAGCTGCTGTGCCTACAGTTGGTTCAGTTAATGTACCCATCCAAGCTCCTAAAACAGTTCAGAAGCCAGATTGGATCATCCAGGCACAGAAAGCTCAGAGTAGCCATATGGCTCTCTGCCAGACAGTGTCAGGTCCTCCAGGGACAGTCAAATCAAAGAAAGCTACCAAGCAGAAACACCTAGGGAAAAGCCATTCAGAGTATGGATCCAAAGAGAAAGCCGAACTCTCCAGGGGAGTGGGCTATGCCACACAATTGAAAGAACCAGTAGAGAACTACAATCAGACCCCTGTTGAAAGTGCCAACATCTTTCAGAACCAGGCCAGAGAAGCTTCACTTGCCTCACTCCCCAAAATCCCTTGTCTCTCTTCTTTTAAGACCCAGCAACCCTGCATAGTGACTTTTTCTGAATTGGTGGAGGATTATGAAAATTATATTGAGGGACTAGAAAAGCATGTTGAAATTATCAGGCACTATACTGGTCCTGGGGAACAGGCCCTGCAGCCCCAAAATGGTTTATTGAAATGGAGACAAATTCAAGAAAGCCCCCGGGCATTGGTGAGTAGTGGCCACTCAGAAGATTCAGCCAGTGACAGTGATTCCGGCTGCTCAAGAACATCATCCCAGAGCAAAGGGAACAAGTCATGTTTAGAAGGCTCTTCTGACAATCAGGTGAGAGAAAGCGACTTGGCCTCCCTGACAGGCCATGCCTCTCCTGATCAGCCCTTGAAAAGAAGTGAGACTCTGAGTGTGGAGGAGCGGGAAGATGTCCCTCACATCCCGATGAAAGCCCTGGGAAGAGAGGAGGGAGCTAACCAGACCTCTAAGCGCAGCAGGAAGAGCATTCCCAAACGGGTGCCCCACCAACTGCAGTGGGAGCCTCCAGAAGAGAGTTGGTGCAATCACCCCAATCACTCTGGGGAGCACCCTCCAGTTTTCCCCACCAATCAGAGTTATGAGGATTACTGGAGATCCTGCTACTGGGCATGGCAGGAATATTACGCAGCAGCCTCGCAATCCTACAGCTGGAACGCTAAGAGACACTCCGATTGGATGGCAGCCTATCACATGAACACCATCTATCTTCAGGAGTTGATGCGGGGCAGTGACCTGTGAAACTTCAAGTTTATAGAAGCTCTTTGGTGCCTCTGGGGGGACTCTGTCCTGGAGGACAGACTATAATGGCATTTTTGAGGGACTTTTAAAAAGCTTGAGGTTCTATGAAATGCTTTTATTCTTCAGGTTGGTTTGTATCAGGTGAGGTACTGTTTTCCTCTTTTTTCTTTTGGGAAAATTCACATATTTGGGCTCTGAAAAAAGAGAAGTTTGGGTACAGAGTCTTAGTGCATCATTTTTTTCACCATTCTTTCACTGTCCCCCTTAAAAATAAACAAAACATAGTACTACACCCACTGCTTATTTAAAATATTCCTAAACTACCACCACCTGCTCCCAAGGAGTAAATATTATGAAGGACCTCCTGTAGAAAAATAACTTGGTTCTTATCAGGCTAGGCTGTATTTTCATAGCTACAATGTGAAAATGCAGTATTTTTAGAATTTTGTTGACCAAGAATAACTCCTTTTTTCTTTTAAATTGAGGTAAGTGGGGATTTTTAGTAAAGCTGTTTCTTTAATCTTTGTAAAAACCCAGACAGGAAACATACGTTTATTTTCATAAAATGAACTGCTAAAGTTGTGGTGGGAACCCTCCCCCCCATGTTTTCACTGTTAACTTTTCAAATATCTGTTTCTAGTAGAGAGGCTGCAGTGGGTCAGGACCTTCTTGGCTGTCAGAAGACAAAGTGATCTGCTAACTTTTTGGTTCTCATTTGAATAGCTAGCCTTTAATCTTCCCATACTGCCTCCACACAGCATCCTTGATGCTCTCATCACGTATTTGTTATGTTAGACCGGGAGGAAGAAGTTAATCTTGTTAGGAAATGTTACATTCTAATATTGTGGTGATTGAAAAAAATCACTAGGAGTCAGATCTTTATGTTCCTTTCTTTTGTGTTCTTCCCTGCTGTGAGCTAGTCCCTCCAAGGAAAACCTTGATTCTTTGGAAGAAAGAGGCAGGATTTAGGGCAACAGGGTTGGCTCTTCATTTAGGAAGGCTGTTCTATTGAGAGGGCTAGACAACATAAATACTGTTCCTCTCCTGTCAGCATACACCCACGGTGATCGTCATTTTTTGTCAAAACACCCACACAGCCATAGTCCTGAACTCAATACCATCCGCTTCCTGTTTTAAGGTAAAGCAATGAGAGTCTTCACTTTTCTATTTATATGATTTTGCCAAGTAGGGTGGATTAATTAAAACAATGTAAATAGCAATTGGATAATTAGGTCCAGTGTGCCATACAGTGGTAAAAATTTTAATTACACCAAATTAAGATCCTGTTGCACCTTTCCTTTGCCTTGCCATGTCCCATTTGTAACTCTCTTCCTCTGCCCCCCCCAATATGGCCAAGTTAGCAGCCTGTCATTGCCAAGGAATTTTAATTAGGATGCCACTGCATCTTAATTAGAAATGAAATTGCCCATTAGTCCTGAAATTAATTGGATTCTCTTTAGGTTTGTCTGTTACTTTGTGTTTGTTATTTTTTAAATTGGAAAATAAGCTGGGGATGAGCACATCTTTATTGCCAGATAACTAGTCTGAGGAGAGAAGCTACACACAAAATATATTAAATCTGTTTTCTTTTTTCATGAGCATTTATAAGAAAAAAATTTGAAATAATACCTCCTCTCAGTGGAGAAAGCTAATTAGGTTCATTGTGTGGGACATTCTCTTCATAAAAATAAAATTTTTAGCTCAGACTTGACATCCTGATAAACCCTAGGACTTGATAGATGTTTTTAGGAAACCCTAGGTATGGAAAGAAGGTGAGGTAGCAACTGATGAGAAAAACTACTGTGGCCTAGTTGCTGACTAGACTGAGCATCTGTATCTGGGCTCTAATCCTTCTAAGAAAAGCAGTTTGCTTAATTGAAAATTGAGGCCAGTGAAAAGGTAATTTCTTAGTATGTGTGGTTCTGTAAATGATATGAAGGATGATGGGAGGTGGAGGAACCTAAATGAATCACATTTTGCAGATAGTCTAAGACCTTCCTTACTAATTGATTACGGTTGAAGGTAGAGACCAGTATGAATTGGCAAAACTTCTTCAGTGGATGCTTTACAAAAGTTTTTTATTATAATTCATATTGAGAATAATTCAAAATTAGGTTATAGTAAAAACTAAAAGATTTTGTTCTTTTAGATGATTATTGAATAGGTAAGTTTGATGTTATTTGAAAAGTATTTTCTAGAATAGGTTATGTATTTTTCAGTCTTGTTATACCATCAGTTCTAGTAGCTCCCATATTTAAAAAAAATTTGAAAAGGTGAGTGTTTTGTGAATATAGTTGCAATTAAGATTATACTATATTTCAGAATCCAGACAGGGGGATAGTTTGATTTTCTTAAAAAATATGCTTAGAAATCCATAAATTTTGGAATGTTTATTGACCTTTTACTTGATATCCAAGCATACTCTAATGAAAAATGTTAAGCATTGATCACTGTCCTTGATGTCTGGAGAGATTTGGGGCTAGGGTGACACCTAGTGGGTGATGAGATTCAGAGCAGCCATTTTCTTGGTATGAAAGTAAATGTCAGTTTTGCTATTGGCTGTTTGACCCCTTTGATATTTGTCCGAAAATGTCTTTTTCTCATCCACTGACCAAGATCTGACTACTGAATAGTGGTGGTAGTTTTAAGAGAATTTTCTTTGAACTTTGTGTTCTTGTAGCTATTACCTGTTCTGCAACTATTTCCTTAGACAGTTCTTAATTTTGAGCCTTTTTTTCCCATTGAAGGGACCTTTGTTTAGAGGATTTATTTATTCCCTTATCAGGGCTTAGATTTTTAGCTAGAGGGTAGAATTAGGATCCATTAGAAGTTCAAAGAAGCTCCTTAGCTGCTGTCCTAGAAAGTTAGGTAAAGTCGTGAACTCTTTGTGACTGGAAGTGAGCCTGCAAGCAACTAGATGGTGATCTCAGACACATTCTTTAGGAGGCACTCTAGCTCTGGTCAGGATGATGGCTCTTAGAATTCTGTCTTTTACTTTTCAGAACATAATTATAATGGACTGGGTACAGTGCTGGGCTCAGGAGGTCCCATGTACATGCTAGCTGTTACTGTTCAAGGTTAAGTGGGTAGTATTGTGAAGGTGCTGGCAGGTGTCTCCGATGTCTTGTAGTCCATCTGTCACCTTAAATAGATGATGGAACTTGAGGTCCTGGGAAGGATGTGCTCCCACTCTGCCATAGTAGGAAGGAACAGGGCTAAGATCTGTCTGCACCCTGCCTCTCTGACACCAGGTCTGCCATGTTCTTCTGCTATGGAAGTTGGATTAGATGAACTTTATTTAAGGGCTCTTCCAACTAGAAGGCTTCCATTGGCACAAAAGAAACCTTAGTGCCACCTGCTTTCTCATGGGCAAAGGTAACTTTAAAAGTGGAAAGCCGGGTTACAGTAAGCACGCAGCATCACTTTGGGGTTTGTGGCACATACGCCATTTAATCCAGATTGGATACATCAGGTACAGCAGTGGCACACGACTCGATACTGTCAATGTTAGACACACTTTAACATATGCACTACAATTTCAAAGAGAAGACAACAGGAAACTCAAGAATTTTTGTATTAGAAAGTTGTTTTCAGATGAAGTCTGAATCTTCCTGCAGTTTTGTACAGTGCGTTTCTGTCTCTGCCATTGTGACGTTGGTAAAGCAAAGCCCATTTATTATACGAAAATAGAGAAGAACGTACGCGATGTTTTTCACAATAAACGTTAAAGGGGGCAGGGGAACCTCTAAGGAGAACATTGCATTGGAATGTCTGATTATCAAAAATATACCAACCCTCCCTCTATCCCCAGCCCCCACTTTGTAAAATAGTCCCTTGGTCCAAGGAACCCCCTGGGACTGAGATCATCACCCTACACCTGAGTGGAGTGAGCCCCACCCCAGGTAGGTAAGTGACTTGCTGAGACAAAAGCCCATCTCAAACTTGGTGAGAAAGACACATAAACGAAACAAGACTAAGGAAAAACCTCTTTAAACCACTTTGTTTTTTTGATGGTCCCTTCTTATGAGCCTCTTCCTAAGGTTCATGATAATGCTTTTCCCTCTTCAGTCATGGAGCACTTTGCTAGTGATGAGGTTCTCCACAAAGAAGCCCCAAAGGGAAAAAAATGCCTATCAATTCCCTGCTTGGCCATATTCACAGTGCCATTTAGTTGGAAGGGGGAGCAGATATTTGGCTATGCTAGGTAAACTGAACATTTTTAAAATGCATAACCAACCTCACAGTTATCTGGTTATAGGGACAAGGGAGCTGGGATCACTGGAATCTACAGAGAATCTTAAAACATAATTTTGACCCCATGCTCTCAACCTTGTAAAAATCAGCTTCCCTTTTCCCTACTCTGAATTGTCTCTTCAAAATGTGTGGAAAGATCCCAAATTATGGGAGCAGGAGAAACCTTCAAGGGCTTGGTTGATCAGCTTATTGGATCATGACTCCACCTTTGCTAATGATTGGTCAAAATTATGAGGCCATTTTTATGTACATAGAAATCTAAGCTCTTTGTATCCCCAGTGTCTAACACAGTGCCTGGTGTGTAGTAAATGCTTGGTACATGCTTGTTGATTCACGTATTGCCCAATTTCACCGTTCTTTGTGCTGGTGTTAGGCCCATAGTAAGCATGAGAGATCAGCTCCGCTGGCAGCAACTGTAAGATTCACCCCCCTTGTGTAATTTTAGTAAGCCAAAACCGACAATATTTTGAAGTCTTCAGTCTTCTGTTGAGGGGGGCTGGTCTTTTGAGCAGGTGTCACCTAACTGTCCCAAGCTCAAAAGGTTTATTTGCAAAGGTAGACCATAGAGAAATAGAAATGGATATAATTTGAGAAATTTATGATATCCCATAGATGACAGACTTCCCCTGTAAAGGCAATGCCAGAGAGGTTCTGTATGATAATCTTGAGGAAAATGTAGTAAAGCATCTTAATCCTGTCAGTCTCAGTTTGTCCAGCTGCATAATAGGGTACATAATGTTCTACCCTCCTAAAAGGGTTCTAAGAAGCATATACTAATGTAAATGTTTTGGAGAAGATGGTGTTAAACAGGTTTAAAGAATTATGGTTTGAAATGGTGCTTCTTAACCCTCCCCAAAGAATAAAAGGAGAGCTGTTCATATATGTATCTCAAACTGATTATACAATAAGGCAGAGCATTCAGCTCTGAGCTTTCCTCTTCCTCCCCCAGCCCCAAATTGCTAGCTCACTTATTCTGAGTACCGCGACAATTGCTATGTGAGACATTTGACATAAATGGATCGTTAAAATGACCCCTTATTTGGGGCAGCTAGGAGGCATAGTGGATAGAGCACCGGCCCTGGAATCAGGAGGACCTGAGTTCAAATCTGGCCTCAGACACTTTCTAATTACCTAGCTATTATGACCTTGGGTAAATTACTTAACCTCACTGCCTTACAAAAACGAACAAAAAAAACCCAACCCCTTATTTTTGGTCTTCAGCTTCTATTCTTGTTCTCGTCTACTAATGAGCTATGTCTCTTAGGGCAAGTCCCTTAACTTTTCTGGACATTTCATTATTAGGTTTGGACTACATTTCCAAGGTAAAAAATACAAATATTCAGTATGTCCTTTCTTCTTGATCAACTTCTGGGTTAACAGGTTGGGGTGGGGTGACATGGTCTATGGAATCTCTCCAGAAGTGGTTCATGAATGGAAAAGGCCCGAGGATAAGTTCCACAGGAGACCAATGGAAGAGTAAGACCCAATCATAATTCTAGGTGTCTTAGTTGCAAAGAGGTCAGGGTAGTATAGTTTAGAAGTTGAACTTTCATTGTTAATCTCAAGGAGACTGGAAGGATCCATTGTCATGTATGGGCTTTTCTCATTTATAGCTCCTTGATTGCCATCCCTTTTAGACCCATGGTCAGAGAAACTAGTTAAGGTCTCATCTCTGGCTGAGCATTGTTCACCCAAGTATTGAGGATTAGGGAGGGACTGAAAAATCTTGAGGGCAAGTTTGGTGACCATGAAGAGCAAAGTGATTTGGGATTCAGTGGCTGCCATGAGAGGATCATAGATTTAGAGCTGGAAGGTACCTCAGAGGTCATCTGAGGACAACAAGATCCAGAAGATGTCAAGGGACTTGATGATTTGTTGCAGATGGTAACTGGCAAAATACAGGTAGGCAAGAGTCCTGAATCTGGAGTCACAATGGCCATTTGTTGGGAGGTAGAACTCTAGGTGACCTCCAAACCTCCAACTCCTGTTTTATCAATGCTGCAGATGTTTTCATACAAAACAGCCTTTGGTTCTACAGTGAGACAAACTTGGGTTGGATGGATCATTGTGACCCAGTGTGACTTAAACGTTGATTGGCCTTCATTAAAGTACTATTCTGAACTTCCTTTGTGAAATGGAGATAAGCCTGTGATCTCAGTCTCTTCCAGAACTGCTTGAAGGCTAGACATTGAAGCCTACCTGCTGTAGAAATGATCATCACTAGGAAACTGGCTTGAATCTTGAAATTTACTGAGGCAGGAACCATTACACACTTTGTAATGGTTGGATGAAGGATCATTCTCTTCCCTAAACTTCCTCTCAAAGCAATGTAGCTTAGAGCATAGACCTTTGGAATTGTTAATCTGCCATTAAGAACTATTCCAAGACTCCACTTGCTCTCTGTAAGATTATCTTATTCTGAAGCCAATCTAATTTTCTGCTTTTCTCTACTGAGGAGGTATCTTTATATAATTAAATTTTAAGCACTGATATTTCAGTGTGTTCAGGTTTGTGTGGCTACTCCAATGTATATTTACATCCATGGTCCTCAGCTGCACAGAAATGATTGTTCTGTTGCCCATCAAGATGTTAAGCTTACAGAAAGCAGGAACCATTTCCCATATTGGAGAAAGTTCCTAAGGTCAGGACCAGTTTGATAGTCTGTACATGAGAAGATGGGAAAGGTTCCCTCTCCTTTGCCCTATCTGAAGTTCATTTCCTATGATTAGGTACTAACTCAGAAGGCCCTTTTTAAAAGGCCTTATAGGGCTTGGGTCATGGGGAGACCTAATGGTGTATTTAGATTCTTGACCAGAGAAATCTTATCTACAGAGGGCTGAGGCAGGAGAACTGTAGGAATGGTAACCACTTAACTGTAGAGCAGGTTTTGAGGAGCTGCTGAGGAGTTCCAAGGGGTTGAGGAGGTAACATGACCATCTTAATCCTTCAGAGCTCAGCCTGAATTAGTGGTCATGAGGTAGGGAGTCCAGGAGATAGAATGAGCTTATCAAGCTCAAAATTCAAGGAAAGTTCTTATTGTAGTAGATTGGCTAATCCACTCTTCTACTGAAAGTGATAGAAAAGGACAAGAGATCTTCCTCCTAGCATTAATTCATAAAAATGGTGCCCAGGTTTCCAAGGAAAAGCCATCTTTACACACTTGATCAGAGGGATATCAGTTCTCCTTGGTACTGGATAGACCATCATTCCTGAGAACACATGATCAACCTTGTCCAGTTGGTTGTATCCTAGGACCTTGTCCAGGTCAGGTATACTCTAGGGGAAGCTGCCCAGAGTCTCCTGGTTATGAATTAGACTGGTCATTGCTAGCAGAACAGGAGAGAAGAAATTTGTCTTCATACTCCATGCAATGTCTTCCATCTTTTGTTATTTAGTACTCATCACAGGATACACAAGATTCTGTTTTTTTTCTTTTTTCAAGATCTTAGGCTAATCAATTTGGATGAAACCAAAACTTTAGAAATACCAGGAAGTACCTTCATGTCTCTTCTTGGCTCCCCTGCTCCTTTTCCCTTAAAGCACAATTTCCCATTAACTAGCAGGTGGATTTTACCACATAAAGTTGTATTGCAGTGGTCAGGTTGACCATTTGCAAAACCAGATTTAGACTGAAAGCAGTGGAAAGAGGCAGCTGAACAGAGACAAAGGGAGAGGCAGTGACCAGGTACAAAGAGACGAGGAGACAAGATAGACTTGGAGAGAGCAAGAGCTGCATTGTGGTCACATGGCTACTGTGTGGGTCACTCGGGCTTCAGGAGGCTCAGTGGCCCAGATTCACCCACCTAGGGTGGGGAAAGGAGAGAAAACTCAGTAACAATTGACATCTTGGCCTAAAGCCTTTTGTTATAAAAGGAGGAAAAAAACCTCATAAAATGCATTGTTTTGGTTTAGTTAAAGGTATTGGGTCCATGGAGAAAAACATTTCACAAAAATCCTGTTTTTCTGTTTTGTTTTCCACCTTTTTTTTTCAGTCATGTCCCATGAATAAATATTATCCATTTAAAAGCCTTGAAAAAGGTGCTTAAATACACAGTGTTAATATTTCCTTCCTGTTTTGCATGTGATTTCTCGGCCTCTGTGCTGCTCTCTTCTTGTTTCCCTTGCTGGGGTCTCCAGAAACAATCATTCGTTTGATCTGAGGTTCTCCCCCACCCCCCACCACAAGCCACCAGGCCTTGACCAGGTACACACTCCCCAGGTCCCCTGCCTCCCTGTCCTGCCTCTGTGGCTCCAGTGGAGTGATGACACCCAGGGCTCTGTCCACTTTGGCAGAAGCTGCCGTAGTGTCTCCTTCCTGCTTGCAGGCAGTTTTAGTGCAAGGGGTTCAACCAGACCAGACAGGAGCGGCAGGGGAAGGAGAAGGGAACAGCCTGGCCCTAGAGGCTCCCTTCACCTCCCCATCCCTCCTGCCACCCTTCCACCAGCCCCTTCCCTCAGTGGCTTTACAAGGCAGAGACCTTGACGATGTTGCTGCTTAAGGGGGGAATGTTCGTTGTGGAGCCAGGGCTAGATGGTGGTGGTCGGCTCTCCCCCTCTGGGGTCAACGCTGGCGGGGTGGGGATGCTGATGATGGCTGTAGTGATCTGGGATCCTTTGCAGTTGGGTCTCAGTCCATCATCTGCTTTCAGATTAAGGCTGGAACGACTGGGGTAGATAGAAAAAAAGAATTAAAGGGCTGCCTTTACCACCCAGGACTCCCACAAGTTCCTAGATTTCTTACTCTTCATTTTATCCTATTACTGGAGCTAAACAGAGCTTAGAAGATCCTCAAAGTAATATTAATAAAAAAAAATTATACCCACCATATATTGACTGTAAAACCATGGGCAAGTCTAACTTGTGGATGCCCTGGATAAATCAAGAAAATAAATGAGGCAAGGTGCCATGCTGCAGAGGGGTTTTCTACACAGATGAAGACGCGGGACCAATCCCCTTCTCAGTTTACTTTTTTTTTTCCTGGCCAGATTACAGGTTCAAGGTAGTAAGGAGTGGGGGTGGAGAGTCAGGCTTTGTTTCAAAATTAGTTATCGATAAGGTTCAAATTGTCCTCTAAAGGTCTACTGTGATGCCTCCTTGTTGGGTTCCTGAAGGTTTGGCCAGGGCAGTACCAGCTCTCACAAATCCTGTCAGCCTGGAAAGGCTATCAGGTCAAGCTCCAGACTGGATGGTTGCCATCTGAAGCTAAGTTCAGAAAGGATTTTCAGGGGAGGATGGCTTTTTGGCCAAATAGCTTCCTTTCAGGACAAAGGATTATGGTCTGTATTGGTGGAGAGAACAGATCCTAGAAACTAAGTCAATTGGTAGCCCAGTATCTAGATAAAAGCATTGGGCTAGGAGTCACAAATATCTGACCTGGACAAGGGCTCATGATACAACCAACTGAACAAGGTTGGTCATATGTTCTCAGGAGTGATGGCCTGTCCAGGACCAAGGATCCTGCCTTATATACTAGTTGTGTGACCTGGATGGAGTCATGGTCCTCAGCCTCAACTTTCCTTGTAAAAAATGGGGATAATAGGATTTATCTCCTAGTATTGTTGTGAAGTACTATGTAAATATTAGCTATTAAGCCAATAAGAGTTGACTATTACAATGTTTTCCTTATGGGAAAACAAGTTAATTCTCTGGGTAAGGACAGATTGATTATCTTGCCACCTTGTTAGAAATCCTGATTTCTAACTCCAATCCTGGTATCCTCTTGGGTTAGAGCCCATTAAAGAGGGAGTGTGTAAGGAGGGGAACGTACTCACCTGGTTGTGAGTGAGGGCTGTTCACTTCCCTGGATGTGAATGGTGCTGAGCTCTTGCATGCTCCTCAGGCGGGTAGCAGGCAGGTTAGAATTGGGCAGGTGGGTGGTCTTCTTGCTTCGACGGGAGCAGCAGGAGGTGGTTATGCCTGGGTGGCTTGACAGTGAAGGGCTTCTTGTGGATGGGTAATTCTGCATTGAGCTTTCCATGCAGTTCTGCTCAAACATTTGCTCATCGATAAACTCATGGTTCTGTTGGGAAGGACAGAAAAGCATGTGGGAAGGGGGAGATGGGAGGGAGGGGACAAATTCCCCTCACACATTAACTGGAGGGTCTTGTCCTGGATTCTGTAGGGGTAGGCCCCCAGGAGACTGGAGTACAGACGAACACTCATGAAAGGTAACATCCCACAGGTGTTGAGAGAGGAAAGAAAGAATCATCTTGGCAGCCCTGGCTATCACAGTTGGGTAGGGGTGAAGGATTGGTATGATGGCAGGACTATGTTGTGTCCACCTGAAGTTGCAGTTCGGGAGGGTGTTAGGGGTATACAGTTATAACTGTATCTGAATGATTTTGAATCAGAACTTACTCTTGGGTACTAGAGGATATAGAAGCTTGAGTGTGGGGACCTAGGCTGTAGGAATTAATGGAGCAACATAGTCAATAGAAGGTGATTTGGTGACATCATCACCCATTGATTGGGGCTTCACACTTCTTTGCCATCTCTAGCACAATGGTTTCTTACAATATTTGTCATTATTGTCACTGAAGGGGGACATACAAAGGTTTCTGGCTTGCTCATAAACTAAAGCAATTGGAGTTGCTGCTCCCCATGACTAATAATATTTGTTCTTCATTTTCGAAGAAAGCCATGACATCAGTGAGATGATGCCACAACAAGCACTTGAATTGGATTCGAGTGAGAGGGTGCTGTTTTAAGTCACCAGTCTCATTTTTCTCCTCCAGAACCATCTGGGTCCAGTGGCCAGTTATCAGATGACCCTGGATATGAGGCAATAATATTAGGAAGATATATGCTTTCCTAATACAGTTTTTTGAGAGGGAATGGGGAAAGATGTTGGGCTGTTAGGAGAGCCTGGGGACCCTGTGAAGTTATGGGGGGAGAACCTGAGATGCATAGGGTCCTCTAGCCTGGAGTTGGAGAGAAAGAGAAGTGGACAACCCTGGAACCTATGAATAAGAACTGCTTCTAAGGCTAAAGGAGGCCCCGGGGGTGTCTGTGACCTGGCTAAGGCTACCAGGGTGAAGAGGAGAGGTCACATTGGAGCAAAGGCTAGCCCAAACCAGGAGACCCCAGAGAGCGAAGGAGTGGCACAGACAGCATAAGGCACATGGACACTCACAGGATCCCAAGACAAGTGTCCTATTCAACCACCCCCACCACGCCCCCAGCAAGGTAGGAGGAAGAGGTTGGGAGAGACAGGTTGCTGAGTTGGTCTGCACAGAAAACTGGAAGCCCAAGTTGGTACTGGTAGTAACAGTGGAGGGCAGGGCAAGCCCCAGGGAGAAGTGACAGCACATGCAAGGAAACCAGACCAAGTGATAGAAAGAAAACAGTCCACATACGCCACAGGAATCAGAGAGAAAAAACAGGAATTGAATTTGTAAAAAGCTATACCTTGATGGTGGAAGTTCGTACAGATAACAGGGGATCATCCACAAGATAGGACAACCCCTACAGGACAACATGCCAACAGAAGATAAAAACACCATTGATTGTACATTCCAGCATTCCCAAGCTCAACTCTGACATTCCACCTTCAATTCTGGCATTCCACCCCTCAATTTCCACAGGCCCCAACATTCCACTTTTCAAGTCCGGCATTCTGTCCTCTCCATCCCGGCATTCCACCCCCTCAGTCCCCACATTCTACCCCCCCCTCAAATCCCAATATTTTATCCTTAGTTTCAACTTCCCATTTCCTTAATTCCAACATTCCAACCCCTCAATTCAAACAATTCCCCCTCTTCACTCACTCCTCTGAAATGTCCACATTCCCATCTAGCACATGCAAGTTTGAAAGGGCAGTTAGGTCTGAGCCTTTCCTTTCCTTTTTTTTTTTTTTTTTTTTAGAATTGTTCCAAGTCCTGGAGGAGAATTCCAGGGACCTCATGAGACATGCAAATGCAGTCCTTTGGGGGCAATGGAAGAAGTATTTGGTGAGGCCTGGAAACTTCAGGGTTTGTTTCCTGCTTCCCGATTTGGAAACCTCAATGGGGTTCACATGCCACCCCCAGAGTGCATATTTAAAGCTTTCCCTCTGGCCTGAGAGGGTAGACTATTGGATAGTCTTACTCAGAAAGCCTCTCTCTCATGCTGATCATTCAATCTGGGGAAAGGAAGGTACCAGAGAACCATGGAATGTTTAGTGTGGATGCTTCCATCTTATTCATGTCCTATTAGGTGACCCAAGCATTTCATTCCAGTTCATTCCAACTATGGCCCCGAACCCAGGATTTGATATTGCTCTTTAGTAGGGTTTGGACCTGTCCTTTGGGAATAGGTGGGAAAGTAAAATTGACCTTCAGTTAGAAAGCTCCTTACATCTCCTAGCACCTTCCACATGGGTAGAAGGGTGGCACCGGAGGAGCCTAGTCAAAAAGCATCAATTGAAGTCTCTCCTGGATGCAGGAAGAGTGCAAAAGGGTTGTTACTGTCTAGTCAAGTATTGCAAACTTGATAGTTGGCTCAGTGGCATCTACTTGGAGGGTGATATATCAGCCCATTAGAGTAGATCAGTCATACTGTGATAGTGTATAACCTGCCCCATAGCTCCTGTTGGCTATGAACGTATGGCTGGAATAGGAAATAAGTTCCAGCCTTATCTGAGAATCCAGGCCCTGGCAAATCATTTGTAATTGGAGATAATAATAGCTTAGTAGCTCACATTTATAGAGCATTGCTTTATATACCTCATCCCTCTTGATTCTTAGAGAAACTCTCTCAGTTTTGTAGAGCAAGTATTATCTGTATTTTACAGACTGGAAAACAAGTTCAGAGAAGTAAAGGTTCAAGGCCTCTCAGGCCCAGTCTGAATTTGAACCCAGGTCCAGAGAGCCTCCCATTATACCATGGTAATCCTTTCTTCCTCTTCTCTTAATGACAACAGGTGATTCAGTGCTTTGAGATATTCAAAGGGAAATGAAGAGCCTGGTGTGACACTGGAAGAGAGAGGATGGTTCATTTCCTACCATTCCCTGGCACCATCTTGGTCTGTGAATGGACAGGCTGTGCCTAGAATCCGGGGCTGGGCTTGAGACTAAGGGTATACCTTTAGGAGGAGGGAAGTTGATGCTGGGAGGGATGACTAAGGAGGAGACTTACAGTAGTTTTCTCCAAGCAGTGCAGCAGGTGGTGATGCTGGCTTTCAATGAGTGATGTGGCCTTGGTCAGATGCTCCTCCTCTGGGGAACCCTGGAACAAATGAAGAGATGCAATAAGGCAGGGAGATGTGTGAGGCTCCTTCTCCCCAGCTACCCCTTATCTCTGAGTGATAAGGAATTGTTTAACTTCTAGGGGATGTGCAGGTTTCAAATTCACCCACCCCACTGGCTTCTTTGGCTCAGGGGGTAGGGGGTGAGGAGGATTCTGTAGTTACAGAGAGAGAAATTACCTTTGGAGGGGTGCATGTTGCGAAGAACAAATAAGATACAAGCTCCCGAGGTATGGCACTACAAGCTCCAGATTGTCCAGGATTTAAGCCACTTTTATACTTTCCTCCCCCCTCACCTCCCAATATTTTTTGCTTTGGGGAATTGTGGCACAGTGAATGAAGAAGGGTAACTGTTCAGTCTGACCATAATCCCTCACTTGGGTCTTGGGATTCCTTTGACTCTCTTTCCCTTCATGGAACTTCTTGTTCTCCTTTTTCTGTACTTATCCGGGACTGAGATAGAGCTGCAATTGTGTGACCCTCCCAAGACTAAGCTGGGAAAAGCAGGCAGCAAAACTGCAGCTGGGGAAGGGGGTTGGTGAATGAGGAAGTCTTGGGATTGGAAGGAGGAGATTCTTGGCACACCTAGTGAAATCTGAATCATGCAAGAGTCCCATTGCACATACTTGAGAATCACTGGTTTAAGCCATGGGAGCCATCTGTGCCTCCCACATGTCACTCCATCTTCCATCTCTGTGTGCCTTTGTACAGGCTGTTCCCTCCCCCCTCAGTCCTTACCCCCTCCACACACACACATACACACACACCTTCTCCTTCCTCATCTCCACCTGTTGAAATCTCTGTCTTCAAGATTCCATCTAAGTACCATCATCTTGATGAGACTTTTCCTGGTTTGTCATTCATACCTGACTCTTCATCTTGTCTCCCTCATTAGATTGTGAGCTCCTCGAAGGCAGGAGCTTTCACGTTGTTCTCATCTATCACAGCACCTAGCTCACATTAGGGGGTTACTAAGTACTAGATGGCTTGATTAAAGGGGAAGAAGCTTTGGAATAGATTTCCCCCCAAAGGAGACAAGCTCCTTTATTTATTATGCTCCATGGCCCTTGATGGGGAGCTGTATTGTGAGGTCTGGAAATTAAGTCTTAACAGGAAGGTGTTAGAATCCTTCAAATTCAGCTCAAACCAGGCATTCCAGTGTGTGTGTGTGTGTGTGTGTTTGTGTGTGTTGGAGGTGATTGTTAGTAAGGTGAATTTGGTATATCTGATCTGAGGGAAAGTCAGAAGTATCATTCCTTCCATGAGGGGGTAGACTATGATCATGAGAAGGACCTAGGGTTCAGAGGGAGGGAGAAAAACTACAACTTGTCTCTCTCCCTTCCTATTTTTTTTCTTTTCTTTTTTTAAGGTTTTTTTTGCAAGGCAAATGGGGTTAAGTGACTTGCCCAAGGCCACACAGCTGGGTAATTATTAAGTGTCTGAGACAGGATTTGAACCCAGGTAACTCCTGACTCCAGGTCTGGTGCTTTATCCACTGCGCCACCTAGCCGCCACCTAGCCGCCCCCCCTTCCTATTTTCTTAAACCTCCCCTCCTTCCCTCCAATCCCAGGATACTGACTGTTAGCTCCAGGGCTTCGTTGAGAAGACCATTCCTCTTGCTGTGCAGGTAGGCATTGGAACTACCAGTCTTGGCCACACGAATCCTGGCAAGGCGGGCTTTCTGTAATTGAGAAAGACAATGAGAGGGATGCTGAGATCATTAAAAGGCCAGGCTGAGGTTGCTCTCATGATGCTGTTTTCATGTTAAGGCAGCTACAAACTTCCTTAGAACCAGAGCTGGTGATGGTGAACTCCTTCCATTCAGAATGTGGTCTAGGACAGTGGTTTGAGCATGTTGCAGTACAGGACTTGCTACATGATAGCACATGGGTAACCATATCAATCTCTACTTCTATAGTCAAAGACATTATTGGCCAGACACCAAGGCTTCCAGAGACCTGAGCTATGAAAGAGATGGGGTGGAGTATCTGGGATAGAGATGATCAAAGACTATTCCAAGTACCAGGATGTCAGCTATTATGAATTCAGATGGACTAAGAATTAGCCGAGAAGAGGATATTGGTTTCCTACATTATCTTGTCTGCTTTCCTTTTCTAAGTTTCCATGGTCTTGAGAAGAAAGGTTACTTCCCCCCAATATGCTTTCCCTTTGCCTTTCCTATGACTATAGGTGGTTTGGAAATGTTTTCTCTGAATGTCTGGAAGGACAAACAGGAGGAGGTTTAGGAGATGGTGAAAAATGTGTATATTTAGCCTAATTCTTTTTTTGAGGGTGTGTGTAATTAATTATGTAATCACAGTATGTTAAATATCAAGTTCTGAGGATGTAGAGTCAGCAGAGAGAGGAGATTCCAGACAAATCAGGTGTTATGTACAAATGATAGAGCAAAATATTTTTTAATATTTTGAGTAATATTTTATTTCTTAGACTAAATGCAAGATGTAGCCACTACTACAGAAGTCACTGACTGGGTAGTGTAGAAGGCAGTCTAATTTTCTTCAGATTGAACATTCTCTAGGGACCAGTCCTTTAGGAAGGGTATTTTGTAACTGTGCCAGAGACTGATGGCAGTACTGGGTTGGTGACTTAGGTAGGATGCTGCCTAGTGACCAACTTAAGACTACTGGAGAACTAATATATTAACATGCTGTCTTTATGTGGGCTAAGGGAAGGAAGCTTTTGAAGTGGATATAGTGTTTGACCTGGAGTCAGAAAGATCTGATCTCAAGTTCCATCTTAGATACTTACTAGCTGTGTGACCTTGGGCAAGTCATATCTCCTTCAGCTTCAGTTTCTTCATCTATCAAATGGGAATAATAGCAATACCTACCTTGCAGGATTGTTAGGAGGATCAACTAAAATAATACGTACTGTGCTTTACAAACTTTAAGCAGCTATATAAATGAGGACAACAATGATGATTATATAAGATCAGATCTGTCTTGCTCCCCTTACTTAAAATCCTACTGTCAACTGAGGCTAGATGTCCTTTTGTGATATTCAAGGCCTTTCATTCTGCGCTTTCCCACCTCTGTGCAATTACTTTCATGTTGTTCTACCTAAAACAGTGTGATGATGACAACAATAATGATATTTATTCGTTTTATCTTGTGAATTCTTTTATATTTCTTGTTTTGTCATAGATCCATAAACCTGAAAGGTAATTTCTTCCTCTCTTTTTTCATTTGTTTTTGATAGAACATTTTATATCTAGGTCATGAGTCCATGTTGATGATGATGATGATGATGATGATTTTAGAGAATATCTTGTTAATATGTGGTGAAGTGAAACTTAATTTCTCCCAGTGAGCCCTTCCCTTATCAAAAACTGGGGTCTTTTGTCTTATCAAGCATTATGCTACTATTTGTTTTCTGTATGTTGGATACCTTGAGGAGTTCTACTGATTGACTTCTCTCTCTCTTTAAAACCAGTACCAAATTGTTTTTTAATGATTACTATATACAGTACAGTGTAAGAGCTAGTATTCATAGATCCCCTTCTCTCTGACTAATTTAATTAGTCACTTTTAGTTTCTTGACCTTTTGTTCTTCCATAGGAATCTCATTACTATTTTCTTCTAATTTTATAAAATCTTCTTTGGGAGTTGATATAGTATAGAATAAGTAAATTAATTTAGATAGTATTTCCATTTTTTATTATACTGGCTCAACCTATCCATAAGCAATTAATGTTTCTCTAAATATTTAGGCCTATCTTAATTCTGCAAAGAAGGTTTTGTAGTTAAGTTCATATAGTCTCTTGTGAATCTTAGCAGATATAACTTCAAGTATCCTCTCAAGGTTGTCTTATGAAAAATACTTGTAAACCACAAAGTTTCCAGTGAATGGAAACCATTATTCTTATACGTTTTAACTGCTGGTTTAGTAGTTATTCAATTCAATGCAAAAATATTTATTAAGATTTTGTTATATACTTGGAATGAGAGGTGGCCTGTCATGGTGAAGAGAATTATGGTCAGCCCCAGAAGCAGAAAAACATGCCCCTGATACATGTTAGCTGTGTGAGCCTAAAAGTTCTCAAAGACTGTGAGTTCTAATTTCTTGTTTTGGTGGAGGGATTCCTCCAATACCTGCCTCCCCCCCAAAAGAAGAAGACCATGTAGAAACTTTGCCTTGTGGCTAAATCTCTTTGAGTTTGTTCTCATGAATTTGCACTTGTTAGGTATCAGGAAAAAGGGAGGGATGTGACTTCAGAACACTGATTTCTATGGTAAATATGGTCATAGTCTTTCTTAGTCCCTTCTTTCAGAACCTCCCAGCTGAGGATGCCTCCAGCTTCTTATTCATTAAAATGTACTTTGATCCCAAGGACTTTTGGCCTGGGAGATTGTCCACTTTTTCCACTGAACAAGAAGGGGAATGACACAAGGTACATACATACTGGTTACTTTTTTCTTTCCTAATAAGCGTCATTGGTATAACCATAGCAGCAGCACAACTAAGGAATTAAGTCAGTGAGGGAAGGAATCTTTGCGGGAGAGGGAGGAGAGGTGAGATGAAACCTTAAGGATTGTCCCAGGTTCAGACTCTGGGACTTGGCAGATGACTCTAGGTTCATCCCACCAAATAGACTTCTTTGTGATTGTAACTGGAGAGCAACAATGCCAGTCTCACAGGGCCTTCCAGGGATCTTTTTGTCCATCCCTCTGGTTCTAAGGAAGTTTGTAACTGCCTTAAATTAGGGGACTGTGCTATTATGCACCATTTCCCTTCACATAATCTGGACAAGTTGCCCTTCTTTCTGTGTCTCACATGAGCTACTCCATCTATCTCCTGTCTCTCTCCATGAGAGAGAGTCAGGATCTCTCTTTTTGCCCTCAATCTCTTAGAATCCCTCAGCTCAAGCTTAATTTTCTCCATGAAGCTTTTCCTAATCTACTGAACATTGAATATCTTCTTTCCCACAAATTTCCTTTCATTTACATATATATTTTTTGATATTTTTACATAATCACGTTCTCTCTAAATAGAATATAAACTATTTGAGGGCAGAGATTATTTCATTTGCTTGACACATAAGAGGTACTCAATACATATTTGCTCGTTTGATTCAATCATTTTGTTGTGTTCTTCCTTCTCCCCACCCCCATCCCTCTACCTGGAGTCAGTCCCCATCTTGAGTCCTGTTTGGGTAGTTAAAACTAGTCCAAGAATCCAGGAGTTTATATTACCCAAGAGAAGTGCAGGACATTTACTATGATTTGTCCATTAGTTCAGAAAATCTTACCTTGGCCACCATCAGAAAAATAATGATGACCTGTCCCAGTAATATTCAGGATCTTACTGGGACTAAGAACTGTCCAGAGATCAAAGAAGGTTTAGAGTGAGCCCAGGTGGACCCGTAGGAAGCAATGGACCTTTTGGGAAGAGTTTTCTCATGAAGGTAAATTGATTAGCAACTCAAAGCAATTGGAACCAAAGGTCACAGTTCTATCTATAAGTAGATATAGATTTGCTGTGACATGGCCACACATTGCACCCCAGACCTTCGACATTTATATCACAAATAACATGTCTTGGCAGTGTTGGGTTGAGAATGTGAATGATTTAGCCAGAATAATCTCTACCCCTGGAACAAAAATGCAAATAATGAGTCATGCCAACTCTGTGTACAAAAGATGGTACATTTGAGCTTGGAAAAATTCTAAAGAATAGAGCTATGGCAAATTAGAAAAATAAATTCATCCACAAAAGACTGGTGGAGGGTGGGAGGTAGGGTCAAAAGTGTAAGCCATTGAATGTCTAACACTGACTACATTGATTCAAGAAAGTGGTTTAGTTTTTCATCGTCTCTTTTCTTCCTCTTTATCTAAGGAAAGAGTCTGCTAATATCTGCCTGATCTGGGAACTCTGATGGAAGTTGGAGGTCATTCTTCTCACCCCATGAATTGGTTAAGCTAGGACAAGGGACTGGAGAATTGGGTCACGAATCCTATTAAACAAGCATAAAAAGTTGCATGACTTTTAAAGGCAGCAATGTACATTGGAAAACATATTGGGCTTGGTTTAGATCATAGATTTGGAGCTGGAAGGGATCTCAGAAACCATAGGTGAAAAAGGCCAGAAAGGTCACCCAGATAGGAAGGTCCAAGATCAGATTGAAGATAACGACTTTCCATTGTTCCAGACTGCTCTGAGTTAAAACTCCTAACTTACTTGTGACTTATGGGATCTTGGGAAGTCACTTAATCTGTTTTGGCTTCAGTTTCCTTATACAGAAAGCAAGGGGTTCAGACCAGATGACCTTTCAGTCTCTCTATCCATTCTTAGGTTTTGCACTGTCCTTTCTTTCCTTGGCTCCTTCAAATGCTCACCCTGTCTAGAGAGGCCAGAGACATTGAAGCAGAAACAAAGGAGGGAGAGAGGGGAAAAATAAATCCATCCATTTTCTCTCTTTGTCAAGCTGGCTAAGTTTCCAAAAGTCATTCTCATCCTGACAAGTTCCTTGCCTCAAAGAATTTGCTTCTGTCCTCTCCCCTCCATCTGTATGTTTATATCCAAACAATGTTCTTACCTCCCCATAGAAGAAAGTGGTTTTTATTGCTTTGGGGAAGCTCTGGGTGCTGAGAGCTGCATATGGAAATCCAATTGTGTCAAGCTCATTATAGCCTTATATAATTTGATCCCACCACTTAGAGCCAGACCTTTATCGTATCTGGGGTCTGTCTTCATTACTTTCTAGAGATGAAAGATTTTTCTTCTCTCCTTTGTGGCATTTCTTTTAATCTTATCTTACCCTGGGCTCTATTAAAGCAATAGATTGTCATATCAAATATACTGTATCGTTTAATCATTTCCAACACAGGATGAAGAGGTTGGCAATATATTTATGGAACAATTCCCAGAATATGGAATTCAGTGTGGTTCCTGCTGTGATTTTCCTTGATATAAGCCCGGGGAGGGCAGGGATCAGTCTTATCCAGCTTTAGATTCTCTCACAGGGCCTAACACAGTGTTTAGGAATGTTCAGTGATTCAATTCAGATGCACATTCATTCATTGTCATTCATTTGCCCTGTACTAACAACCATGGGAGATACAGAGTTTAGAAAAGACATGATGTCTGCCCTCATGAAGCTTTTCATCTAGTGGGGGCATACAATACATACACAGATATCATTAATACTAAGTAATACATGACAAATTCATACAAATGTACTATCCTGACATTTCATGGTGGCATGCCAGTTATCCTGAAATCTTAAAGGGTATGCCAGCTTTGTGTGTTATCCTAGCAACAGATGGAACCTACTTTCTGAGGTTCAGCCTGATTAATAAAAGGGAGACTCATAATTAGAGAGGCAGACCACTAGGTGATGAATTCTTGGGCCATAACAACTTATGAAATGTGGAAAGATTCAAAATGACTCTTGAGTGACCTATATTCCCCTTCTGTTAGAGTGGTAGAGTGGTGAAAAAAGTAGGCAAAAGGTACCAAGTATAAAAATTGCTAGTTAAAACTACCATTTATATAGCACTTTAAGATTTACAAAGTAATTTATAAATATTATCTACTTTTTTCTTGCAACAACTATAGGAGGGAAATACTTTATTATTATTATTATTATTATTATTATTATTATTACTACTACCCATTTTATAGATGATAAACATGAGGCAGTCAGAAGATAAGAGACTTGACCAAGGTCACACAGAAAGTAAGTATCTGAGAATGGATTTGAAGAATTCAATAGGCTTTAATATAACTTATAAAACACTAACTTAACTGCTGATATGTATTTTACAGTGGAGATCCTTGACCCGTGAACAACAAATGACATTATTAGAAAAATTGAATCATATCAATAATAAGGGGAGTGAATTAACATTTATGAATCATCTGCTGTGTCTTTGGAAATATTATGACATTTGATCCATAATGATCTCATTTGGTCAAAAATGGAAATTTCGTTAAAATGAGTTCAAAAGACGCAAGGAAGATGTGGTTAAATGAAAGTATGGTTCATAGGTTCTCTTTGGAAAGGTGCTGATGGCATATAATTTTGTCATACAGCCAAAGGCAACAAGAAACATAATATCATGGGATACTTGATCATAATTAACCCATAATTAGCCCATAATTAACAAAAATAAAAAAATGATACACTGATGGACTATGATCTATTGCAGAGAGATGAACGTATTCTCCAAAGGACTCCATATCATCTTCCAACTCAAAATAGCCCATTCTTTGATACTCAGTAATTTCAGTGCAAAAGTAGATATTTAAGGCAGTTATTAAATAGCTACTCTGTGCAAGTCATTTTGTCACATGCTAGGGATGCAAAAGACAAAATGAATTCCTGCCCTCAAGGTGCTTATATCTGACTAGGGAGATACAGCATTGGCCCATAGAAGCAAATTAAAGATGATCTGAAGAGAGCACAAATAACTAGGCAATCAAGAAAGACTTCCCATAGGAAGTGAAATGAGTTGAACTAAACACGAAGAAATGTGAGAAAGCAGAAATAGCACATTTCAGAAAACAAAGACAGATTAAAAAACCTAGCTGCATCAGGCCAAGTATAAACAGGAGAAATCCATGCTGGAAGCAACACAATTTTGAGGGAATTGATTTTGTGAGTTTATCTGAAAGGGAGGAAGATGCTTAATTATTGGAGGGAAAAGTCATGGCTGCTATCACTACCAAAAAGGCATCAATAACTATTGACTCATATGCCTATGTCCTCATCTCTACAAAATCTCCATGAGAATAATTTGCTCACATTTTTTTGAGAATGTCCTTGATGAAGATAAGAGAAGGATCTAATAGGCAGGATTTCCCAAATGATATTAGAAAGCAGAGCATGTTTTTCACACAATTGACTGAAAGGTACAGAGAATACAAAAGCCCATATTGCTTACTCTTTGTTGACTATGAAAAGCATTTTTGCTGCCTGTGAGAACTTCCTACAACAGAGCATCATATCATCTCATACAAGATTCCTTGATGAAAGCAACCAAAGTGATATCTTTGATGACCTCCTGGTCCTCAAAGGTATAAACAATGGAGATATAATCTTGCTAAAAGGAAGTATGATGTAGAGTTCAAATGGAAGAAAGATTCCCTATGGGACTGAGGTTCTCCAGGTGTTCTTTTCTGTAGATAACATTATGGTAATTGTATTAAAACCCAGACTACCGTAGAATTTTCTAAGTGAGGTCCATCACTACTCATAAGTGTTTTGCCTAACTATCCACATAGGAAAAACAAATGAATAAAGAATGTCTTTTGTTCAGATTATGATATACAGTTCTATAACTACCCCCCACAGAATTGGCTCATCACGGTATTTATCATGGACACTTCTGATGGACAAAAAGATGAACTGAGAATTGAATAGGAGGAAGAGAATGAACTAGACTGCATTTGGGAAATTGTGCATTGATTTTGGTTACCTCAAGTTCTTCCCTGAAATAAAATTCCATTGTTATTCTATCAATATGCTACAGGAGAAAGAATTAGGAAACAGTATGGTCTCTGAGGAATCCAAGTGGTAGGTCACCCATAAAACCATAGAGACATATGATCATTAAAATTATGTTTTGGATCAGATCTGTGATTTCATTGATATAGGGATCTTCTAATAAATAACTTCCTCTATCAATGAAGATTGACAACTTTTTTGAAATTTATAGTCCAAGAGACACAGGGACATTGAGAAGTTGTGACTTGCCCAGGGTTATATAATCAATTTATATAAGGGCTAGGATTTGAAGCCAGATATTTTTGATAACCAGACTGATTTTCTGTCCTTTATGCCTTATTTTCTGGTGTAGTATATTACAAATAGTGAAAGTAAACACACAAAATGATGTAAAAGATATGATCAAAAAGATGTGTGACTAGAGATAGTGGATGAATTACAGCAAAAGGTAAACAGCTAGATGGCTCGTGTGCTATCCTAGCACCCACATAACATCATGAAATCTAGAACAATGGTTTTTAATTGGAGAATCCACAGATGGATTTCAAGGGGACTGTGAATTTTGTTGGGGGAAAAATGACATCTTTATTTTCCACTAACTTTTACTCAGGGATCCTTCATTTTTATTGGGTTATGGACTCCTCTGGTAGTCTGGCAAAGTCTATGGACTTTTCAGAATAATGTTTTAAAATGCATAGAATGAAGTATATAGGATTACAAAGGAAACCAATTTTATTGAAAGGAAAAGAGAGTAAGTATTTATACTTACTATTTTTTTGTGTGAAGCAATCAGAGTTAAGTGACTTGACCAGAGATACACAACTGATGAGTATCAAGTGTCTGAATCCAGACTTGAACTCAAGTCCTTCTGATTCCAGGGCTGGTGCTCTATGCACTACATCACCTTGCTGCCCCTGTGCTGAGCACTTTTTACAAATATTATCTTTATTTTAGCCTTATCAAACCCTGTGAAGTAGGTGCTGTTATCATCCCTCTTTTACTGTTGAGGAAACTGAGACAAACAGAAGTTAAATGACTTGTCCAGAGTCTAGTAAGTGTATAGACCACATGACTCCAGATCAAGGATTCTATCCACTGTACTACCAACTGCTTCAAATATGAAATATAATTATCAAAATATAAAAAAGCCCAGACACACAAACTTCAGGTTAAGAACATCTATTCTAACTGAAATTCAACATTTCTTTCAATTATTTAAAAACATTATTTTGAGAAGAGGTCCATAGGGATTCACCAGGCAGCAAAAGAAAAAGGGTCTATGATAAAACATGCTCCAGAGGAAGGTCCTCAGTGTATTGGGTGGTTCCCTTGTGGAAGATTTACAGGGAGAAAAAGATCAGAGTCAAAAAGGATTAGAAACCCTGGATGTTTTGCCATTTGTCCAATTGGAGGAAGTATTACATCAATGAGAGCAGATAAATGAAAGTATTAAAGAATATTGAAACATAAAGGTACAAAAAATTCAGAGTGTATTAATTATACCAACTTTTTCTCTCACTCATAGGATTACAGATTTTGAGTTGGGAATGCCCTGAGAAGACAGTTAATTCAACCCTTTTATTTACATGTAAAAGATCATAGAGTGTTCTATATCCTCTTTCCTACTAAGTACTTGGGCAGCTAGGTGGTGCAGTGGATAGAGCACCAGCCCTAGAGTCAGGAGGACCTGAATTCAAATCTGACCTCAGACGCTAGATTTACTAGCTGTGTGATCTTGGGCAAATCATTTAACCCTGATTGCCTCTGGAGGAGAAGGTGAGGCTGGTGAGCATCCCCTCACTCAAATCCAATTCATATGCATGTCATGGCATTACCTCCCCGATGTCATCATCTTCTCCAAGAATGAAGGACAAACATCATCACTTGGGTTGTAGTACCAGTGCAAGCACCCAGGTGGCTCTCTCTAAGCTCAAACTGCTTCAATTTGATTCAAACTATGCCTCTGCAGATAGGACCTGGCCTCTCAGGGTTGGGCAAATCACTGGAGACTTCTTAACCTGGGATCTGTGAACTATATTTATTTTTAACATTTTGATAATGTAAGCCCTTTGATCAAGAGAACTTGTCTTGGCAGGGAAGCAATAAGATGCAAAGCACTGTCTCCTCAAAATAAAAAAAAAAAAGTCCTTAAACGACATCTGAGACATCACTCATTCCAATCCCTTGAGTCTACTCAGTTCCAAATTTCCTCTTATCTCTGGTGCCTTCAAGATTTGGACAGTGCAGGGAAGACGTTTCATCTGAGCAGTGGAAGACATTCACAGGACATGGAAACTGAGGCCCAGGGAATTGAAAGGGTCGATTCAAAGTCATACAGATAGTATGAGGTAGCTAGGTTTTCAACCCAAGTTCTCTTGATCCAAATCCGTCATTCTTTCCATTGGACCATAGTGCCAGTTTCTCACAACCCTGTATATTCCCATCTCAATTGAATCTGCTCTCTCCAAGGTTGACAGTGCTTACTTACTAAATCTGATGGCTTTTTCTTAACTCTCATCCTCCTTGACCTTTAGTGGCACCTGACACTTTTAAACCCCTTTTGGTCTTCTTCTTGGGTATTCTTCTTCCTCATTTTGGGGGAATGTTGCTCTCTCTTTGTTTTCCTACTATTTGTCTATTTCTCACACTTTTTTCCCTTGGGACATCCTTGTTTTGCTGCCTTTAACAGACCCCATCTAGGATGGCAATGATGCAGAAAGACTAGTGACAAGGAAGTTTCCTGCCTTCCTCCCTTCTCTTCTCTCTCCTTTCCTTGGCCGCTTAGAAGCTTACTAGACAGTTCCACTGCCCACATGACTTGGTGAGTTGGGAGTCACCAGCTGTATTCCTTTGGGTGAGATGACAGGCCATAGGACATATCATTGACCCTGCTGCAGCCTCTTAAGGTCCTCTAGGTCCTACCGTCTGCCCTGCGGACCTCCAGCTCTGTCATCTGAAGTTTTGATGTCGTTGAAGGACCCTGGGTCTTCCTATCTGACTCACTGTGGCACTTTGGAGACTTCTGAATTTTCCATCTACCCTGTAGCTGAAATTTCTTTTACATGCTGTCTCCCCTAGAATATGAGCTCCTTTGAGAAGAGGGACTAATCCCAGTAAAGTAGCTCAATACTTGACACTTGGTAAGCACTTAAAAACATTTATTAATTCATTCAACAAAAAACCTAATAACAATAATTAATAATAGTTAACATTTACATAGTGCTTACAATTATTATCTCATTTGAGCCTCACAATAACCTTGTGCTATTACTATTCCCATTTTACAGATGAAAAAAACTGAGGCAGACTTTTTTTTTTAATTGACTTGCTCAGGGTGAGTGAATGAAGCTGATTTCATCTGAAGTTTTCCTCTATCTCCTGCACAGCCTAGTTGAGTAGAGGAAATGGCTCAGTAAGTATTTACAAAATAAAAGAATGATGAATGAATCAATGTAGTCATCCATCGGGCCCAGTACCAATGAAGTCAATAAATTTAGGCATACTTAACATAGTGGAAAAGATCACTGGACTTGGTATTAGGAGGGGGCTGGAAAGGACAATGTCCAAGGCTTCTTCTATTACTAGCATTCTAATGCAGACTACAACCAACCAACCCAAGCCTTTTCTTCCTGTGTCTCCCATCCATGTCCACTCACTAGTAGCTATTGCCACCCTCATCAGAGTCACAGAGGATAGAATAGAACACTGGACCTGGAGTCAGAAGGATCTGAGTTCAAATCCAGTCTCAGATACTATCTGTGTGACCCTGGACAAGCCACTTAAGCCTGTATGCCTCACTTTCCTCATCTGTAAAATGAGAATTATAAGGGCAGCTAGGTGGCACAGTGGAGTCAGGAAGTCCAGTATCAGATAATTACCAGCTGTGTGATCCTGGGCAAATTACTTAATCCTAATTGCCTCAGTTTCCTCATCTGTAAAATGAACTAGAGAATGAAATGGCAAACCACTCTAGTATCTCTTCCAAGAAAATCTCAAATGGGGTCATGGAAGAGTCTGAAATGATTGAAATGACTAAGCAAAAAAACCAAAAAATGGAGATAACAGCATCTACCTCAAGGGTTATTGGGAGGGCATCCACCCATTGTCCTGGCAATTTTCCTGGCAATTCTCTTGATAGGAGGATGGTACCACTAGACTATATAAGCTATACCTCTCTCTTGGCACATGCCCAACTTTGTCCTCATATACTTCTGTGTTGACAGTCTTTATTTCTCCTCTATTTCTCTTTCTCAGCTGTGATTCCTTGTATGGAATGAATTGTAGCTTGCTCACTCCAACTATGCACCTTTCTACAGTTCCTTGAGAAATCAATCCTCTTCTTCATTTCTTAGGAGATTGCAGTGTTCCAATGATATTCAGCCTTATCGTATAGCTAGTCTATAATTGTAATGATGATTATTCTTTAATATCCAATATCACTTGTTTCTTACAAGCATTTCATCCCCATATTTTTAAAATGATTTTTAAGGATCAGGACTAGACCTGGAATTTCATTGGTATAGGCAATTCCCAGGTGAAGAAATTCCCTCTACAAATGCAGCTAAATCCCGAGTTTGCAGTTTGTAGACTTAGAGACCTATCGAGAATACTCAGAGGTTAGGTGACTTGTCCAAGGTCATATAACCAGTATGTTAGAAGTGGGGCTTAAACCCTTTCTCCACTATGTCTGATCTGATGGAGAAGAGCTACCCTCAAAGGATTTTGGGACCTTTCCATCTGACTTGCAGTGAAAATCTACTTTAGTGTTTTCTCTCTTTATTAGAATGTGCTCCTTCAGAGGAAGGACTGCCTAAACTTTTTATTTGCAGCCTCAACTCTTCTTGTGGTTTCCATATAGTAAGCACTTAAGCATTTTTAAAATTTATTCATTGACAGGCCGCCTCTCATTTTAAAATCTTTTAAAATGTTAATTTTTATTATTATGCACTTGATAAACATCAACTAACATGAAAATTTCTATTTATAAAGAAATATGAAAGAAGATTAAACTTGTTGTCAATTGTTTTTCAGTCATATCTAATTCTTTGTGACCCCATTTGGAGTTTTCTTGGCAAAGATACGGGAATGGTTTGCCATTTCCTTTTCCAGGTCTTTTGACAGATGAGGAAACTGATTCAAATAGGGTGAAGTAACTTGTGCAAGATCCACAACTAGTAAATGCCTGAGGCTAGATTTGAACTTGGGAAGATGAATCTTGTGACTCTATCCATTATGGCACCACCTAAATGTCCACATATTAAATAGGGGTTAACTATTATATACAGCATTTAAAAAACTATATAGCTATTTCAGGACAGTAGTTCTAAGACTGCCTTGCTTGTCTTGTTTTAGAACTTTCTTCTTTTTTCCTCTCATTCTGAAAATGTGTCATTGATCAATTTCTTTTCTTTTTTTTTTTTAGCATTACTACCATTATCCCTTTGCTCCTATTACTCTACCCCCCACCAAAGAGAAAAGACAGAGACCAAGGGGGGGGGGGGAGGGAGATACATAGAGAGAAAGAAATATGGAATGCTTCATGAATTTACATGTCATTCCTGAGCAAGGGCCATGCATATTTTCTGTATCATTCCAAATTTAGCCTCTGTATTGTCAAAGTTAACATCCCACATCCTACTTTTTCTAGGCTCATTCTTTTTACTATTCTTTCCCCAGTACCTTTACTTAATCTCTCTCTTCACTTTTATCACAGTTTGTCTGGCTTAGGTACTGATAGATCACAACAAAACTCTGGTTAAAAATTGAGAAATATTTAACAAAATAAATAAAAATACAATACAACACAGGTAATATTAATTTGTGATTTTCCAAGTCAATATTTGGCCCTCAGGGATTCTGTTTCTATTTTGACCCTGCTATGCCCATTGGGGGGCAGGAATTTTTAACTTGGGGCCAGTATGTTTTAAAAAAAATTTTTGACAACTGTTTTCAACAGATTTGATTTTCTTTGTAATTCTATATAATTTATTTTATGCATTTTATTGTTGTTTTGTTTTTTAAGTTTTTTTGCAAGGAAGTGGGGTTAAGTGACTTGCCCAAGGTCACACAAGCTAGGTAATTATTGTCTGAGGCTGGTTTTGAACTCAGGTCCTCCTGACTCCAGGATTGATGCTCTATCCACTGTGCCACCTAGCTGCCCCTATTTTATGCATTTTAGGATTTTGGAATTTTGCAAGGCAAATGAGGTTAAGTGGCTTGCCCAAGGCCACACAGCTAGGTAATTATTAAGTGTCTGAGACCGGATTTGAACCCAGGTACTCCTGACTCCAGGGCCAGTGCTTTATCTACTGCGCCACCTAGCCACCCCTATTTTATGCATTTTAAAAGCATGGTTCTGTGAAAGGATCTATAGGTTGAACAAAAATGGTTCAGAATCCTTGACTTAGAGGATTACCAGTAGGATGGTACCAGGTTATACTAGAGAGAAGGAGAATTGGATGTTTGACTCTATATTTGTGATTTATTTCTATCCAGACCTTCATTTGGCTTCTGATTCTATTGTTATGACCTAGCTAGAGGTGATGCAGTGGATAGAGCACTGGCATTGGAGTCAGGAGATCGAGAGTTCGAATCAAGCCTCAGACATGTGACACTAGTTTTGTAGGCAAAAATCACTTGGGCAAATCACTGAACCCTGATTACCTTGTATTCTGGGCCACCTTCAGTCGAACTGATTCATATCTGGCCACTGGACTCAGATGGCTCTGGAGGAGAAAGTGAGGCTGATGACTTAGCACAGCCCCCCCTCACTCAAATCCATTTCGTTTGTTTGTCGTGGCATCATCTCCCTGATATCATGGTATTCTTTGAGAATGAAAAACATCAAAATGACCTAGCTAGCTTAGTGGGGTCCCCTAGCTAGAACCCAGTGGGAGTACTCCTTAGGTTCTAAACTTAAGATCTGAGCCTGTCTGTTGGTTTCTATCTCAGCCTCTATGATTATAGCAGTCTCAGACTTAGAATCTGTCCATTGCAATTGGAGGGCTTGTAGCTGCTATTGTCTTCATCAGAGGTGGCCAGGTGCTGGACTCTGGGTAATGAAGAACTGAATTTCAATCTTTCCTACAATACTTATCAACTGTATGTTTCTGGGCCAAGGGACTACTTGACTTCTGTCTGCCTCAGTTTTCTAAAATGCAAAGTGGAGATTATAGCAGCTCCTATCCCTCAGGATTGTTTTGAGGACCAAATGAAATAATATTTTAAAGTGTTTTGCAAAAGTTAAAGTGCTATGTAAACGGGAGCTGTTGTTATTGTTTTTTGATTGTCATGCCCATTACTACCTTGTTTTCTTTCCATTGTTGACCTTCATTTGGCATCTAGTAACCAGGTGTGTGTGTGTGTGTGTGTGTGTGTGTGTGTGTGTGTGTGCGCGCGCGTGCGCGTTTAAAGTCAGGGTGAGTATAATGGCAGAACATGTCTTCTAGACATGGCTGGGGGAGTTTCTACTTCTTGGCTTTCAGTTCTGCTGAGGAAAGTACATTGTAAAAGCTGACCAAGAGTTCCCCATTCCCAATAGACACAGATTCCAATGGAAAGGGAGGGGAATTGAGTGCTGAGAGGTGATGAGTTCTCCCTTTTAGGAAAGGAGATGCCTGTTGGAAATGCTCATTCCCTTTTGGTGATGATCACTCATTTTGAGTGCTGCTAGCTCTCCATCAATCTCACCCTACATTCCTTAAGTACCTTTTAACAGTTTTGCTTACAGGTGCCCTTTAGTACCTGAATATTTATATCTTTCATCTGGAGTGGCAACATAGCTTTCTCCTTGGAAGAGTAGAAGGAGAAAGATGAAGAGACAGGGAAGTGGGAAGAGAGGAGATGAAGGAGGGGATGGGAGTGGAAAGGAGCAGGAGGAGACTGAGAGATTGAGAGATGAGGAAGGAGGGACATAGGGAAGGAAGAGGAGGGGGGAGATAAGAAAAGTGAGGGAAGAAAGGAGGGGAAGATGGAGGGAAAGGGGGGAGAGAGAGAAGTATAGAAGGGTGGAGGAGGGAGAGAGTGAAGGAGAGAAGGGGCAAAGGATGTTAGAAGATGAAGGGAGAAAAGGGGAAACATTCTCCTTCTTCCCCAGTCTCCATCTTCCCTCTGCCCCTTCTCCCAAATTTACAAGACTCAGAAAATATGATGCCTGTTTGGCCAACACTATCCAAATCCCTGATATGGAAAACCTATGTAAAAATCAATGTGAAAGGAAGGAAAAAAGAAAGTGAGGGCATTTATTTCTTTCTGGACTGGATGGCTTCTAGGTTCTAAGTTTGTAGACTGATGCTTATTTTCATCACTGCTCTATCTTTTAAAGCATTGACTCTGATTGAGGGCTAACATTTGCCATACTACCCCAGCTCCCCTTTGTGACTCGTCTCCTGAGATGCACAGCTTCAGCCACCAAAAGCAGATAACTATTTTTTCCTTCCTGGCAGAGAGCCCAAGGTGAAAGGGGGTAGGTTTGAACAACCTTGAGGAAAGGCAGCATCAGTTTGAGTGAAAATCCTGTAAATATTTACTCTGATGTCAGAGAAGGAAGGAAGGAGGGAGAGATGGAGAGGGGGAAGGAGTCATCTTCATCTGTCAGCATGGGGAAAAAAAGATAAGACATAGCTCTCTGACTTTTAAAGATCAGGGATGTATTTATAGAGTAATGAGATGTCCCAAAAGGTGGGCAAGTGGGACATGGGAAATACCTTGACTACAACTGTGTTGGGGAGACAACCAATGTTGCAAAACATAAGGCTAAATGTAAGGTTGGGAGCTTGGAAAATGTGGCCAATTATTTCTCTAAATTGTCTGCTCAGTTGAAAGTATTTTAGAATGCTCTTAGGATTGATTCCAGTGAGTACCCTATCTCTTCAAGTACTCCAATGACAGGGGATGGAGATGAGATGGGGTGGGTCCAGAACCAGAGAGGGTTTAGGAAACAGCTCTTCCACAGATTTGATTAGAGTCAAGTAAAGCAAGAGTCAAGGGTATGGTAAATGGAACCTTATCCCAGGGCACCAATCATCTTTGCTCTGTATGTAAGCCCTATTCCTGGCAGGGGATTTGCTGCAATGACACTGGGAGATCTGAGGTTTTGTCAGGTTAAATTCTTTTGTTCATCTAATGTTATTTTCTTCATTAGAGTTTCTTGAGAAATGGATACCCCCAGGCTAGGGATCACTAGAATAAAGATTTTGATTCAGAATTCCATAGCCCAGTTTTCTTAGAACTCTGGGAACTTTTCTCTCATAGTCTTCAAACCCCTCTCAAAGCCCCAAACTCAGGAAATGTTGTCATCATGACACTGGAGTCAACACATGCTGATCTCATTTTTCAATACCAGCCTGTTCACTACTTCCCAACTTTGCCAGGATGTACTTTGCTCAAAAAGGATCAATGGCCTCAGTTGCATCCTGCCTACCCCCCTTGCCCTGACCTAGGCTGCCTGGCACCACTCTGTGGAGTCAGCAAAAACCACATCTAATTAATTCTTTTCCATTGTGGGTTTTGGAGAGGAACAAACAATCTATCTTTGGAGCATTTAAACTGCCAAAGAGTAGCCAGTCTCTCTCTCCTTCTCCCTATGTCTCTATCTCTCTCCTCTCTGCAATTACTGAGGGTTTCCACATGAAGGGAGAATAGTTCTTTGTTCTGTCCACCTTCAGGGAATGTGGGGCCAGCAAACACCATCTGGACTCCGCTCCTCTGTCCTCTTTGGTTTCTGTTTGGGTTACCACAAACAATCCAATTTTGGGGTGTCCTGAGACATTTTTGCCTGTCCCAACACAACACAATGTTCTTGCATTTCTATTAAACCCAAACTTCGAGTCTATTGTCCTTTACCACTTCAGGTAGTGAAGACAATGGTGAAGGTCTCAGAGGTTGGGATCTAATTGAAGCAGGTGATGGGCAATCATCATGTCAAGGGATGGTCTGAGGGATTATAGGATAATAGATTTAGAGTTGCAGTGTACATTGGGAGGTCATCTAGACCTATCTCCATATTTTATTGATGAGGAAATAGAGGTCAGCAGAGATTAAAGGATCTGCTTTAATGTCACCCAGGTAGTAGATAACACCGGGGATCTGGTTCTTTTCTTGGTATTACTTTGGTATAAGGAATATCAATTAGAAGTATCCAGGAGAGGAATAGGCTACTTGAGGAGGGCCAGAAGGACTCTAGAAAACTGAATGGATACCTGTTGAAGATACTATACTGTATACCTGTATAAGATACTATAGAGTGGGGATTCTTGTTCAGGTATGGATTGGTCTAGATCAGGTATCAGCAAACTACAGCCCAACAGCCATATCCAGTCTGTTGTCTGTTTTTGTTTGGTTGGCAGGAATGGGTTTTCACAGTTTTATATTAAATAAAACTTTATTTAAAAATATAAAAATCCTCCTTAACTCATGAACCATATGAAAACAGGCAGCAGGCTGGCTTTGACTCTCAGGCTACAGTTTGTCAACTCTTGGTCTTGATGGTCTCTGAGGTTCCTTCCAAGCCCAAGAGTCTGTGGTTTTGATGAATGGATAAAAATCAACCTAAATGAAGTATCTGGTAGAGTGCGAGAGGTCTTTTTTTCTCAGCCTTGTTTTATTTGACATCCTTGTCAATAATTTGCCTGTGGTTCGGGGTTTACCAAGTTGCAGATTAAACTAATACCAATACTAATAGTAGGGCAGCTTGGAGGTACAGTGTATAGAGTGCCAGGCCTAGAGACAGGAAGACTACTCTTTCTGAGTTCAAATCTGGCCTCAGATATCTACTAGCTGTGTGACTCTTGGGCAAATCAATGAACTTTATTGGCCTCTATTCCTCATCTGTAAAATGAGCTAGAGGAGGAAATAGCAACCCACTCTAGTATTTCTTCCAAGAGCACCCTAAATGGAACCATGAAGAGGCAGTTATGATTGAAACAACTGAACAATAGCCAACTACAACAATACTAATACCAATACTGGCAGACAGTCTAACAGGAAGGACCCTTGTCTTTGAAGTCAGAGCTCAATCTCCTGTTTCAAGGTATTCCCTAGTGGTAGTTTCTGGGAAATGAGAATGTATGGATCTTACTATTAGGTCAACAGCAATTTTTCCCAGTCAGAATCACAGAGTTAAAGAAGTTGGAGTTGGAAGAAACTGTAGGAAATCACATAGTGCTAGATTTTCTTATGCTGATATATTCCTCTGTTATACCACTCCTCTTGGTGAGTTTCTTGCAGGGTTTCCATTGGGGGATGACAGGCCTATGTTGGCCATACTTCATTCCCATACTGGCTATGCTTCTGACTCTATAGACTTAGCTACTATGACCCACCTGCTCTCTCATCCTGTTATTTCCTTTAGTGTCTGGGACTTTCTCATGCTGAAATAGGCTTCTGCCATGGCTGTCCCCTTCTCCACTGGTGAGTTTCTTTCAGGGATGCAGTTTGGGGATGATGATCTTTGACCAAGTTTCATTCTTCTGGCTGTGCTTTTGACTTTTTGCCCTTTGAGATCACACTCTGACTTGGACACCACTTCTAGTTCCTTTTTAGGTGTTGGCTTTCCCCATCAGGGATTTTTTTTCTTTTACCGGTATTTCCAATGTTTACCACACTATAGCTGCTTAATAAATGTTTATTGACTGCTCAATTCTCCAAAGAACCATTCTCTTTTAAAGCATTTCTGAGTAGTCATCTAGTTTCCACCTGAACATCTCTATTTTGGAACAATACCCAATTCTGACACAGTCTCAACTAGTTACCTTTATCACTCCTCATTCTCTCCACCCTCAGTGTAAAAAGGAGAACCCAGTTGCCAAATGGGTGCTATTAATCATTAGGACAACTGATGGATTCTTTTCTGGTATATTTTTTTCTTCACACTATTCTAACTTTCTCTGCTACTTGGTTTTGGATTGGGAGAGATGGGTTTCTGAAGAGTTAGGGTGAGATCTAGGGAATCCTAAGAACCTTCCCCATCTCTTATGATACTGGGGAGAGAAGATCACATTCTTGACCTCGTTGTCTCTAAAAGCCCTTACTTCTGCTAGGTATGTGACATTAATCCATAAGATCTTAAGGTTCCTGAGACTAGGAACCACATCTTAGGTAATCTTAATATCTTCTCTTTCCTCTGTTTGACATTTGTTCTATGTAGCTCTAGAGGGCAGAACTAGCAGCAATAAGTGGAAATCAAAGGGAGAAATAATTGGGTGCAAAATAAGTAATGAGTGGCTACTGAGGTGGAGCTATTCAGTAATGCATTGGGTTAGTTTCCTGAAGATATTCAAAGGTTATCCCAATGAAGGGAGAAGCAGGCCTCAAACCCTAGTCCTTCTGTTCCAAAGCTGGTCTTATTATCTATTCTGCCATGCTGCCCTCTTCTATAGGTGAAGACACTGAAACTCAGTAGTATTTAGGGTCCCAGGTCTAGTAAGTATCAGAAGTCAGAATCTGAACTTAGGTCTTCTAGTTTCTGTATCTGCCTCATCTTAAATATTATGGGCAAGAAAGCCTCTGTTAGAATGGATTAGGACTCACCTTCTGTGCTCGTCGCTTGTCAGCTCTCTGATTCTGATGATAAATCCGACTGAAGTTGGAGACAATGACAGGGACAGGCAGGGCGATGACCAGGACGCCACTGAGGGAGCAGATGGAACCGAAGATCTTCCCTGCGATGGTCTTAGGCACCATGTCTCCATATCTGGGAATGAAAAAGAAGCCCCCAGTGAAATTAAATTAGTGTGGCCTCTCTGTCCCCATCATCTGGCTGCTCCCTCATTCCCTAGATTTTGAAGGGAAGGAAAGGGGAGCTAGGACTTGAAGGATAGTTAAAGATGAACATTTTTCAGAAATATTCTTCTACTCACCCAGTTTTGATCATTCCTATAGGAAAGGAGGAAGCAGTGGCCAAAATAAAGGATTTGGGCTACCACGGATTTAAATCATACCACACTTCCTTGTGGTCCCATAATCATGAATGATAGAATCATACAATGTAGATCATGAGTCCAATCTGGATCCAGAAAGGAATCTTGTCCGACCTCCAATAAGGATACACTCATAATGTCTTTTTTTTTTTAGGTTTTTTGCAAGGCAGTGGGGTTAAGTGGCTTGCCCAAGGCCACACAGCTAGGTAATTATTAAGTGTCTGAGGCCAGATTTGAACTCAGGTACTCCTGACTCCAGGGCCAGTGCTCTATCCACTGCTCCACATAGCCGCCCCCCCCCACTCATAATGTCTTAAAGCAATCAATTAACCAACCAAACAACTAAAAAGCATTTAGTCTTCATCTTGGTACCCCTTATCAAAGCTCGCAATGTTCTCTTCAACCTGGAGAACAATAAAACTGATCATACCCTCTGACCCAGCAATACCAATACTAGGCTTATATACAAAAGAAATAGTAAAAAAAAAGAAATGGGATAAGCTATATTTATAGCAGTTCTTTCTATAGTGGCAAAGAATTGGAAATTGAGGGGATGCATAAGTTACAGTATATGAATGCTAAGGAATACTATTGTTCTAAAAGAAACCATTGAATAGTCAGACTTTAGAAAAGCATGGAAAGAATTAAATGAACTGATGCTGAGCAAAGGAAACAGAATCAAGAGAACACTGTACACAATAACAATAATATAGTTATTATAGATGCAGCTCTTCTCAGCAACTCAGAGAGCTAGGGCAACCCTGGGAGACCTGTTATGGATAATGCCACCCACATCCAGCGGGGGGGAACCCCACAGAATCTGAATGGGTACTGTTAACTTTTTAAAATCTTCTCTTATATTTTTCCTTCCTATCTCCTTTCTTTTCCTTTAGTCCTAATTTCTCATAGAAACAATGCCTATTATATAAATATGTTAAGCACAAAAGTACATTTACAACTTTTACCACATTATTCACTGCCAAGGGGAGGGGGGGTGGGAAGGGAGGGTGAAAGAAAAATGTATAACTTATAAATAGGCATATGGATGAATGCTGAAAAACTTCTATAACATGTAATTGGAAAAATAAAATAAAATATCAATTAAAAAACCCTAATATCCCCTTCAATTGATACTTAGCATAAATTCAGGAGATTTCGTAGTTGTCCTCCTTTGTCCACCTCTCTACATAACTGATATCTTATTCTAAAATGTAGAACTTGGAACTATACATGATATGTACTGTATAGTATAGTATATATGGGGTACAGTACAGTATAGTATAGTATACATGGGGTCTGGCCAGGGCAGACCATACAGAGAATACCCCTCTCTTGACCTGGATATCCATCCTCTCACAATGCTTTTTCTTAGCAGCCCGTTTCACTTCTTATAACAAGTCAAAATCTGCCTCTTGCAACTTCCACTGCCATAACAGGATAAAGGAGGGACTGTGCTTTCCCATCTCTTCTCTCAAGAGACTCTTCCACTCTTCCATCTTTTCCTTTCTCTGAGTGACTCTGGTGTTCACTGACTGTAGAATAATAAGAAGAAAGATAATAATAACTACTGTTTTCAAATGCTTTTGAGCTTCACAACAATTCTTTGAGGTAGGCATTATTATTTATCCCCATTTTACAGATGAGGTAATGAGGTAACTAAGCTGAATTCAAGTATTCCTGTCCCCGAGCTGGGGACTCTAGCCACTAAGTCATCTTCCAATACATCTTTATTGGAACAAAGCTTAGAGAACTTTGGGGTTTAAATCCTCCTTGGTACAGTTGAGGAAACAGACCCAGGGAAGGGAAGTAACCTGCCTAAAGATCCACAGTCAGTTCATGGAAAAGCTGGCATTGGACCCCAACCTCTCCTATGTTTCTGCTTTCTCTCATCACTTTGTAAGATCCTTGAGAGTAAGAACTCCCATGTCCCTTGGGGCCCTCTATCATACCTACTAATTGTGACTTGAAGTCAAGACAATCTGAGTTTAATTCTTGCCTCAGACATTAGTTATGTGTGACACTTTGGGCAAGTCACTTACTCTTCCTCAATTTGCTCATCTGTAAGATGAGGATAATAAAAAAAATACCTACTTCCCTATTGTGAGGCTCGAATGAGGTAATATATCTAAAAAAGCTACTTTAACAAATCTTAAAGCATGATACAAATGCTAGCAGTTGTTTTGGATTATCACTGATCTGCCCTTAGATCTTTCTGAGTTGCCCCAGTCATCACGTAAAAGATGAAGGGGTGGTTTCAGGTGATCAAGAGTCAGAATGGGCTACATGAGAATGGAATAAAACTCTGTCCAGAAGGTTGCATTTAATGTGCTTTGCTAGAGATCAGAAGGGAGTAAGCTTCTGGAAACAGCCTCTGGGGGGGCTGAGCTTGAGTCCCAGAGATGGTGTCTTACACCCCATGCCCTCTCCCTCTTCCTCACCGAGGGAGAACAGTAAATAGATTCTGGGTCCCACTCTCCATGCCCTTTCAGTCTAAAGAACAGCTTGGCAAAAACCTGATGTTTGGATTGGTAAAAATTCACACTTCAGCAATTGCATTGGGGGCCCTAATCTCCTGTCTCTGCTCTCATTACTATCTCCCTTCTAATAAATAAAACTCTGTCCCAGCTGTTAAGTGTTATTTAGCCTTCTCTTTAGGAGATAATTTAAAGGCCTTTTGTTAAGCCAAGAGTTCGGAAGCTTCCTTTCTCCAAGGACAGAAACACTTTCTTCCCAGCTCCCCCATCCCCCGCCACTGGGTGCCTAGAAACAGAGGGGATTGAGACAACCATTAATCATGAAATTATCACTTTGAAATCATATAGCTTATTTCTTCTATGTAGGCTTAAAGCTACTTGTCCAGAGACATCATCCTTCCGGACTCCCAGGTTAGCAACCTCAGCATTATCCTTGTCTCGTTACTCTCTCTCTATCCCCACATATCATACAATGGCCAAAATTTTCAATTTCCTCTTTCACATCTCTCATCATCCAAGTCCTTTTCTCTATTTCACAGCTACTGCCTTAGTTCAAGTCCTTTTAATGTCTTCCTTGGACTCTTGCAATGGCCCCCTATCTCTCCTCTCTCTAATCTACCCTCCATACAGCTGACAAAGCGATTTTCTTTTAAGCCTGTCTCTGACCATGTCTCTCCACCACTCAATAAACTCCAGTGGCTCCCCATTACTTCTTAGGCTAAACATCTAAACTGTTCTGTTTAACTTTTAAAACCCTTCAAAATCTAGCCCTTCTCTCCCTTTCCAGCCCCATTTGACATTACTTACCATACTCTAGCCTAAACTAGCCTTCTCATAATTTCTCATGTTTAGTCAGTGAGTAATTTATTAAGCATATAGCACACTGTATTTGTGCTGGGGTTACAAAAAAGGGTGAAAACCTGGTCCCAAGCCTCAAAGAGAATGTAATCTAGTGGACCACACCTCATATTGCATGACTGTCTGTCTCCAGGACCTGGAAGACACTCCTTCCTCATTTCTGTCTTATTGAACCCCCATGGTCTTCTCTCTCTCTCTCTCTCTCTCTCTCTCTCTCTCTCTCTCTCTCTCTCTCTCTCTCTCTCTCTGTTATGGTTTTCAGGTAGTCCAGTGACTTTTTTTTTTTGGTGTTAAGTGACTTGACCAAGGCCACACAGCTAGGTAATTATTAAGTGTCTGAAGCTGGATTTGATCTCAGGTACTCCTGACTCCAGGGCCAGTGCTCTATCCACTGCACTACCTAGCTGCCCAGTCTCCTTTTATTTAATCTCATATTTATTTTATATTCGATAGTTACACACACACACACAGACACCACACACACACACACACACACACACACACACACATACACACACCACACTATGGTTGTCCTTTGTTCTCGAAGAGGACCAGAATGATATCACTGTTAGTGGCAAAGTACAGTATGTCTGGCTCTGACTGACCAGACCAGTATGAGTCTGGGATGCTCTACCAAGGCCAGGTACAAATAGTTCATGTGAACATTGGGAGTGGGTACTCTAAACTTATGTTTCCTTTTATCTGCTTCAATTTTATTTTGCTTCAAAGAGTACCTTCTTGGATGAGGGCATGCCATTCTGGGTGATCCTGTGCCAGTGTCTCCCATGTCCCACAATATATGTTCATATATCCATATATACAAGTTATTCATCTATAGAATGCAAGCTACTTGAAGGTAGATCTTTCTTTAATTCTCAGCACCAAACATAAAAGATATTTAATAACAGCTTGTGGATTGTGAAAAAATCCAAGGATCCTGGGGGTTCCAGGGCTTGTAGAGGGGGCTGGAGATAGATGGGAGGGATGACCAAAACAGGCAGAGAGGAGAACAGACTGAATAAACTCTCAGGTTAAAATTTATTGTTGTTGAGTCATTTTAGTCTTCCAACTCTTCATGACCCTATTGAGATTTTCTTGGAATGGGCTTACCATTTCTTTCCCCAACTCATTTAACAGATGAGGAAACTGAGTCAAACAGGGTTAAGTGACTTGCCCAGGGTCACACAGCTTAGTAAGTGTCTGAGGTCAGATTGGGACTCAGATCTTCTTACTCTAAAGTTCAATGCTATCTACTGTACCACCCAGGGCTGTAGTTAGGAGGATGCAAAATGACACAATGGAGAGAACATGGGTTCATATTTGGACTTTATTATTTATAGTATGACCTTGAATAAAACAATTAAGTCCTTTGGGCTTCAGTTTCCTCATCTGTAAAATGAAAGAATTAGATTAGAAGGACTCTGAAGTCCCTCCAACTCTAAATATGAATGTAAAGTGGAGGGGGTTATAAGTAACAAGGGTTTAAATTCCCCCTTCTTTCAAGACTTGAATGAATCATGTGCGATCTTTTCCAGAAAGCCTTCTCAGATTTCCTCCCCTCCAGATGGAAGTGATCTTTCTCCTCATATATTGATGGCACTGTAGCTGGATACTTGGATACCTCCTTTGTATAGCTAAAAATGATTTTCTATTGATTTTTCTTTGTTTGTTTTATGTGGCAATGGGGTTAAGTGACTTGCCAAAGGTCACACAGCTAGTATCAAACGTCTGAGGTCACATTTGAAGTCCTCCTGACTCCAGGGCTGGTGCTCTATCTATTGTGCCACCTATCTGTCCCTAAAATGTTTTTTTATCTCCCTCTCACCTTTACCTCCCTATTCCCCACCCCTCCCCCTCCCCCCTTTACTCCATTACTCTCAGGCTCCATGACAGCAAGGTGTGTGTCCTCAATACCTTTGCTTCTCAAGGGCCTAGCTCAGTGCCTCACATACACTAGGCAATGAGCAAACAGGTTCTGTTGAATTTTGGATTGCAGGCCTGAGCCTCCTCTGACTGGCGATAAATCATCGCATTTGGCTCTGACAGTTATTCAACTTGGTGCCTACTTCTCAGAGCCCCGCAAGACAAAACAGAGTCAACAAACCTAATTTGGGAATCACCTTTTCCTTCTTCCCTTTCTCCCAACCCAAGGGAAGTCAGGACAGGTTTTTGATAGTAATTGTATTTGCTGTTGCCTTTTTTTAAAACTTAGATTCTGGAGCTGTGCCAAGGTGTGCCAGACCTGCCAAAGGGGAGGACTTTCAGGGAGATGAGGTGCCCTTTTGGGGCTGGGAGAATTGAATTGAATCCGGTCCAATCAGTACCTATTAAGAACAAGGTATTGTGCAAGCTGTAGACACAGAAAAATGAAAAATCGCCCCAGTCCTTGAGTTACTTAACGTCTACTGGAAAAGTGAGATTTCTGTGGAATACTATCTCTGCAAACCAACCCAGGCCAAATCCTGGGACCACAAACACCACCAAGGTGAAAATTTCTGTTTAAGAAAAAATATTCTAAACAATCCAGACAGTTGTTATAAGTCATAGTCCTGGGCAGCTAGGTGGCACAATGAATAGAGCACCGGCCCTGGACTCAGGAGTACCTGAGTTCAAATCCGGCCTCAGACACTTAATAATTACCTAGCTGTGTGGCTTTGGCAAGCCACTTAACCCCATTACCTTGCAAAAAAATAAGTCATATTCCTTTATAACCAACTATGACCAAAGAATGGAGAGTCCTTTGGATTTGGGAGAAAGAGAGGCTGTTCTACTTGGTGTCATTAGAGATCATCTAATACAACCTTCTTTGTTTTATAAATGAAGAATCCAAAACCCAAAGAGAAGGAATGACTTACCAAGCAGACACAGGTAAAACTTGTAACACCGACCTTGACTTCCATTAGGTAATGGTTGTAATCTGTAACTGCTGACATTGGCATTCCGGAGAAAGAAGGGATTCTGAAATAGTTACTCACACAACCTTTGATGACCCTGTGATGCAGAATCCAGCCTACTGGTGCAAGCTAGGAAAAGGTCTAAAGTGTCTTGGAACATGAACCTTGAACCAGGCTTTAACCAGGAACACACAAACTATAGGGAAACAAACTCAGAAATACAGGGCTTGGTGCTTGTCCTTCATTATGGAAGAAAACAAAAATGACATCACTATGTTTGAAACAAATTACTGTGTCCTCCTGTGACTGATCAGCCCAATACAAACTTGGATTGCTCTACCCCAGGTAGGGTACAAATAGTTTATATGAAAACCTGAGGTGGTTACTCTAAACTTATGGATGTCACATTTCCTTTGAGTTCTTTCCATTCTGCCTTCCTCATAGAGCACAGCCCCGTCACTGTTGAGGGCATGCCATGCTGGGCCGTCCTGTGCCAGTGTCTTCCAAGTTGTGCAATCAGTTTTAAAGTTCTTCAATGAGAATATAAGGGTGTCTCAGCATCGCTTCTTCTGACCCCATTGTGAGCACTTTCCCTGTGAGACTTCTCCATAAAATAGTTTTTTGGGCAAGCGTATGTCTGGCATTCTAACAACATGACCAGCCCACTGTAGTTGACCTCTCTATAGTAATGTTGGAATGCTAGAAAGTTTAGCTCAAGAAAGGACCTCAATGTCTGGGAGCTTCTCCTCCCAGGAGATCTTCAGAATCTTCCTAAGACAATTTAAATGGAAGTGATTCAGTTTCCTGACATGGCACTGGTAGACTGTCCAGGTTTCAAGGCATACACCAACAAAGAAGTCAACACAACAGCTCTGTAGACCTTCAGTTTGGTTGCATTCTAATACCTCTTCTCTTCCACTCTTTCTTTCAGACCCTCCCAAATACTGAATTAGCCCTGGCAATGTGGGCATCAGCTTCATAGTCAATGTGTACCTCCCTGGAAAGGACACTGCCAAAGTAAGCGAACTTGTCCACAGTCCTCAAAACTTCTCCATTTGCTGTAATTGATGGTTCCACATAGGGATGGTGTGGTGCTGCCTGATGGAGCACTTGGGTTTTCTTGGTGTTCATTTTTAGACCAAAATGAGCACAAGCAGCAGAGAATCCATCCGTTTTTTTGTTGCATCACAGCCTCAGAGGCTGCACTGAGAGCACAATCATTTGCAAATATATATATTTTGGGGTCCTGGTGCCCTCAGGGCTCTTGAGCTTCTATGGTGGGACCTGCCTTCTGAGGGGAGCCAGGCAGTGGCATCTGTGGCCCTCTCTGAGAGAAGAGAGAGTAGTTGGGAGAGAGACTGAAATGGCATTGGCAAGACCCCCTCTGGCAAGTATTGGGGGAAGAATTGACAGTGGAAGGCGGTTTTTGGGAGGCCCGTATGGCTTCTTCTTCTCCTCCTTTCATTCTCCCCACTTGCCAACTTCTTGCTTTCTCATGATCGTTTTCTCCTCGTTAGGGAAACAGGGAAAATTATAGGTGAAATCAAACTTAAATCACCCCTGCTAGGTGAGAGAGTGGTGAGCTCTCTGACTCTGGCATTAGGAAAACCTGAGTTCAAATCTCACCTACTTATTATGTGTATGATCCTGGGCAAGTCACTTACCCATTGACTGCTTCAATTTCTCCAATTGTAAAATGGAAATAATAATAGCTCCTAACTCAAAAGGTTGTTGTGAGATAATGTTTGTAAAGCACTTAAGCAAAGAGAAATATGAACTATTATTATTATTATTGTTATCCCTATTTCCCAAATGCGCGGCTCAACCACCGCAGACTAAGGGATCAGTCTGACACCATGCCAAACTTCAAACTCTCTCTATTTTTATATGTATATAATTACCTCATAAAATGTACTTTTTACATGTGCTATCTTGCTTGATCTTGACAATAACCTTTGGAGACTGTGTATTGTCATTACTCTCATCTTCTAAATAATGAAATTGAGACCTGCCCAACTCACACGCCTAATAAGTGTCTGAGGAGTGATTCAAACCTGGTCAGTCTGCCCCCAAGGCTAGCCCTCCATCCACTTTGTTACCCATCTATTGACTTTTTATACACTATTATATTCTTTGAGGAGGCAGACCATGATCAAGATGGGGATATTGGAGAGATGCTGACTTTGACTTCCCCATAAGGAACATCATTCTACCTGTTGGGGCTGTCTGAAAATGAGATAGTTTACTCTATAATAGAGGTATTGTAGGAGGGTAGAGAAAGTGTCTTTAGAATCAGGAGAGAGTTGGGTTTAAGTTCTACCTCTGATACTTATGTGATATGGAAATGTCACCTTTTTTCTGAGCCTCAGTTTCCTCATCTTTAAATGAAGATAAAAATAATAGTTTCACTTGCCTCAAAGGGTTGTTTGAACATGCAAATGAATAAATGTGTATGTTTGGCAAACCATAAGGAACAAAGAGTCAAATATTGCTGCTGCTCTTATCATTGACATTATTACTGTTATTATTATTATGGCAGACAAGCGGCACTATAGTGCGTGGAATGAAGGGTCTGGAGTTATTTACTAGCTGTGTGACCCTGGGGGAAGAACTGACACTGGCAGGTGGTTTGGGGGAGGCCTGTTAATCCTGTTTGTCTCGGTTTCCTCTTCTGTAGAAAGAGTTAGAGAAGATAATGGCAAACCACTCCAGTAGCTTTGCCAAGAAAACCTCAAATGAGGTCAGTAGAATCAGATATGACTGAACAATAGCATCAGTTATTTTATTATTATAATTAGCAGTAGCAATAGTAGTGGTAGCAATAGCAGCAGTGGTAATAATAGTAATAATAGGAGTAGTAAGAATAGTAATAGCAATACTACTGCTACTGCTACTATCACTATTTCTATTATTAGTAACAGCAGTGACAGTGGTGAAAGGAATGGCAATAATAGTAGCAGTAGCAGCAATAGAAGAAATAGTAAGAATAGTAGTAGTAGTAATAGCATTAGTAGTAGAAGTAGCATCAACAGTAGGAATAGTGGGTTATAGTAATAAGAGCAGCAGCAGTAGTAGCAGCAGTAGCAGCAGCAGCGGCAGCAGCAGCGGCAGCAGCAGTAGTAGTAGTAGTAGTAGTAGTAAACAGTAATAGTAATAGTAGCAATAGTATAGTGGTTGGTTGGGTTGGTTCTTGTCCTTTTTTATCAAAGAAGACCAAAATGATATCACTAAGTTAGAGACAAGCTGTGTCTGATTATGGCTGATCAGGGCAATATGAGCTTGGAATGCTCTACACAGGTTGAGAGCACAAATAGTTCATGTGAACACTTAGGTTACTCTAAACTTATGCATTTCATGTTTCCTTTGAGCTACTTCAATTATGTCATGCTCATAGAACCCTGATGAGGGCATGACAAGCTGGGCAGATCTCTGCTAGTGTCTCCTGTGCTGAACAATCAATTCCAAAGTTCTTAAGAGAGACCTTTAGGACGTTTCTTCTTCTGACCCCTCTGTGAGTACTTGCTTGTGTTAGTTCTCCATAAAATAGTCTTTTTTGACAATCGTACCTTTGGCATTTGAAATAGTAGTAGTAGTAGTGGTGGTGGTGGTGGTGGTAGCAGCAGCAGCAGCAGCAGCAGTAGTAGTAGTAGTAGTAGTAAAGTAGTAATAGTAGTAGTAGTGGGAGGGGGTAATGGTGGTGGTGGTAGGAGTAGTAGTAGAGCGGTAGTAGTAGTAGGTAATGGTAGTGGTAGTAGGAGTAGTAGCGGTAGTAGGGGTAGTAGTGGTGGTAGTGGTAGTAGTAGTAGTGGTAATAGTAGTAGTGTAGTGGGTAATGGTGGTGGTAGTAGGAGTAGTAGTGGTAGTAGTAGTTAGTAGTGGGGTAGTGGTAGTAGTGGTGGTGGTAGTAGTAGTAATTGTGGCAGTAGTAGAAGCAGCAGCAGCAGCAAGCAGCAGCAGTAGCAGTAATAGTAGTAGTAATAGAAGCAGTAATAGTAATTGTAGCAGTGGTAGAAGCAGTAGCAGCAGCAGCAGAAGTAATAGTAGTAATAGTAGCAATAGCAACAGTAGTTGTAGCAGTGAGCTCCCTGTCACTACAAACTGAATGACCACATTGCCCAGGATGTCAGGTAGATGTACCACCTTGATCAAGTTCAATGTGCTCCTATGCTGCACTCATTAGAATATCGCTGCATTGGAAGAGACTTCAGCCAGCATCTAGAAAAAACCCTTTATTTTCTTCATGGAGTATTAGGTTGACTTGGATGACCTCCAAAAGTCCCTTCCAATGAGGGTTAGAACTAAGAGAAGGTAACTGCCTAAGGGGCAACAAGAAACATGTTGAAAAAAGAATCCATTTTTATTGATATTATTTTTGCATCACTTAGATTTCACAATATATGCTGCTTATATTGATTTTTGAAGGCTTTTGTAATAAAGAATTTAAAGGGGATGGCTAGATGGTGCAGTGGATAGAGCACCGACCCTGGAGTCAGGAGTACCTGAGTTCAAATCCGGCCTCAGACACATAATAATTACCTAGCTGTGTGGCCTTGGGCAAGCCACTTAACCCCATTTGCCTTGCAAAGAACTAAAAACAAACAAACAAACAAACAAATAAATAAATAATTAAAAGAGATGGAAAAACAAGTAACAAAATGAACTTGAAAATACAGGCATCTTTCCACACCTTTAAGTCCCCTACTCTGGCCAAGAAAGGGAGGTAGGGAAATGAAGAATCCTTTGTAAATATATATTAGTTTTTTCGAGGCAATGGGTTCAAGTGGCTTGCCCAAGGCCACACAGCTAGGTAATTATTAAGTGTCTGAGGGCAGATTTGAACTCAGGTACTCCTGACTCCAGGGCCGGTGCTCTATCTACTGCACCACTAGCCTCCCCTGTAAATATTTTTAATAAGAGATAATTCTCGGTAACATGTAGAGATTTTATGATAAGTCAAGTCACATGATATGATAGAGATTTTCCACCTTTTTTGCTTGTCATGAACTCTTGTGGTTTCTGGCCTATCGCCTATGGACCCCTTCCAAAAGAAAGGTTTAAAATAACTGAAGGAAATGCTAAACTGAAAATAGAGGTTAAGAAAATAAAGATTTTTTTCCCTATAAGCTTACAGACCCCCTGAAATTAATCCACAGACCCCATATTAAGCATACTTGCATTCAAGAGAGGAGCCCTTTTTAGCTTGGGTGAACTGTAACACAAGTAGGACCAAAGGCTTTAAACCCTGCTTGAGGTGTATAGCTTGCCTTCTCCTACCTCTAAGATTCTGGGATCCTGGGATTCAGAGATCATCTATCTTAGGATTCTTATTTTACAAATGAGAAAGTGCTGGAGAGGTGATGTGACCAAGAGGAAATAGCGAAGTTAGGATTTGAACTCAGAGGTATTAGATTCTAGAGGTACCCTCCACTGTTGCACATTTGCCCCTGGAAGGGGCCCAAGATTAAGTTGGGTTGCTTCTTAAAGTTGCATTGAGGAAGTATCCCTGACATTCATATATCATAATTTGTTTTTTCTAGAGAAACCTAGGAAAACATGTATGAACTGATTCAAGTGAAATGAGCAGAATCAGAATAATCTGTACAACAGCAACATTGTAAAAGAAAAAAAACTTTGAAATATTTAAGAATTCTGCTCTGCATTGTGACCAATGACTATGAAGAATGCTATCAATCTCTGGATCACCAGAGAGACTGATACATTCAACAAGCTGAATGAAACATATTTTTGGACATGACAAATGTGGGAATCTGTTTTGTTTATATGTATTTCTTAAAAGGTTTTTTCTCTTAGTGGTGGTGATGGAAGAGAAAATAAATGCTTGATAATAAAAAAAATTAAAAGAAAGCATTCTTGAATTGTCCCTCCACTTCCAGATTCTATCCTTTCTCACTTTTCCTCCTCCATGATTCCTTGGTAGACTTCTCATTATATTGGACTTGGTATATAAATATAATACAATCCTCTCACCTTCCACCATGATTAGTTTACCCATCTCCCATTAGCTTCCTTTTAGGACAGTTGGATGGGAGTAGAATCACTGAGGCATTTATCCAGATCATACTTTGACAATGGCACAAGATCATCCAGCATGGCGTGCCCTCACCAGTGAGGGTGCTGCACTCTATGAGGAAGGCGTAATAAGAGCAGCTCAAAGGAAATGTGACATCCATAATTTTAGAAAACCCATCCCAAGTGTTCACATGGACTATTTGTGCCCAACCTGTGGTAGAGCATTCTGAGCTTGTATTGGTCTGATCAGCCAAAGTCGGACACACTAATTTGTCTCATACATAGTGATGTCATTTTGGTCTTTTTTGATAATGAAGGACAAGAACCAATCACCTTGACCAAGGTCCTATTTTCAGTTCTACCTTTGCCCAGCCAGATGCAAGGAACAGAAAAGAAGAGAGGGAAAAGGAGAAAGAAGTGGAAAGATAATAAAAAGTGGCGAAGCCTATGGAGAAAGATAGTCCTCCTGGAAGAATCTGAACACAAATCCTTGTTTCCTTTCCCAAGGAAGCTAATCTTTCTCAAAATGGCATTTGAAAGTGAAGGGAAGTGAATGGGACTCTCAAAACAGAGTACCAGCAGAGACTGATGGACAGGCAGGTCCCTGAGTCTGAAGCCCAGTGTTCCAGTCTGCAACAAACCCCAGACCTCTCCTGCCCTGGAAGCCAATCTGATGTCTTCAATAATCCAAAGAACTGCCTACCCTGAGACAGGGACAGGCAAGCTTACTCTAGTAATATGGGAGGCTAATTAATTTGTATTAGGGCTTAGGGATAATTAAACTTTTTATCTGAGCTTAAGCGGCACCAACAGCAGGCCTTGTACGATTAATTGCTGCTTTCCTTTTCTCCTCCAGGTACCAGAAAGATAAGCCTGAGCCATTCTCTCTCATCTTGTCTTGTTGCTTCTTACGGGGAGAGGAAACTGCCAGTGTTCCTGGTCTAAGTCCAGGAATGAGATGGAGGGGACCCTCCTCCCCCCACGGCAATCCTGCAGTGGTCAGCCATCATAATGAACACTAGATAAATGTTAGCTTTTATTGTTATTATCTGTGGGATACCTGGGGGTGGGGGGGTGGGGAGAGAGGCAGAGCTATGAGAAGCAAAAGCTTTCTCCCCAAATTTCTGCCTTACTCTGGCAAAGTTAGGAGGATTTTCTCTACCATAGAGTTCTCTTCATAGATGTCAAAATGATTTTTTCCTAAAGCACAAGACTCATGAGGTCACTCCCTTCCTCAACAAACTTCAATATTTCCCATTTAAAGGCTTTCAAACCTGAGTACAACCTCCTGGTCCTTGTTTCACATTACTCTCATTCACCAATTCTCCAGCCTGGTCAGACTGACCTTCTAACTGTTACTCTATTGATCCTCCATCATCCACAGCTCTGTATCTTAGCTGCCACTTCAATATGCTTGAAATCTCTCCTTACGATCTTCTCTTGCTCTCTCACTTTAACTTTATTTATTTCTTACATTTGAATTGTAAATTGTTTCCTTCCCAACCACATATTAGAGAAGACCAACATTCGATATAGCCTTGGATTTGCTATAAGTGGCACCATACAACACATACTTCTATCACTTCTTTCTCTGAAAGATTTCCTTCTTAAATTCTTTGGAGTTGATTTGAATGTTCATACTTCTCAAAATAGCTAAGTCATCCATAGTTACTCATTGAATAATATAGCTTCATCTCTTACCATCCCCAGTTTCCTTCAAAGGTCACTTTGTTTTTAGGTTTTTGCAAGGCAAATGGGGTTAAGTGGCTTGCCCAAGGTCACACAGCTAGGTCATTATTAAGTGTCTGAGGTTGGATCTGAACTCAGGTCCTCCTGACTCCAGGGCCAGTGCTCTATCCACTGCACCACCTAGCTGCCCCCAGAAACATGACCTTCTTGAGGGCAGGAACTGTGTTTTCTATTTTCTCTCCAATGCTTGCCTGAGAGTAGACATTTTAAAAATGCTTATTGACTGTCTGCTAGATCTTTATGCTGAGTTCTAAGGATTCAGGATGAGATTGCTCCTTCCCGACTCAGGTAAAATGGGAGTAACATCAAAGCATTGGCCATTCAAGTTACCACCAGGAAAAATAACCAAGGTCCTTTAGAGGAGTTCTTGTAATCAGAACACTGGAACAGAGAACCCCTCATCTGCAGCTCATTAGTTGTGAGATGATCTTGGCCAAATCCATAAAATGGGAATAATGAGACTTTTCTCACTTTCCCTGCTGGCCTGCTCTGAGGTCAAAAGAAATGATGGATATGAAAATGTCTTCTAAACTGTAAATCATATAAGTGTAAATTATATCATTCTTTGACTAATTAGTATTCATTATAACCTGGGCAAGATCAGCAAAGGACTGGATGGTGAATGCCAAAGACTTGCCAGTTGAAGAATTCATGATAATAGTAGTGATTGTTGACATGCAGTAAGATTTTTCCAGATGCCTTACAGTCACGATCTCATCTGAACCTCATTTGCCATAGATATTATAGGTATTTTGTTGTTTTTCAGTTATTCCAGTTGGGTCTGACTCTGTAACCCCATTTGGGAATTTTTTGGCAAAAATATTGGAATAGTTTTCCACTTCCTTCCAGATGAGGAAACCGAAGCAAATAGGATCAAGTGACTTGTCCAGGGTCACTCATCTAGGCTGCATTTCCTGAACTCAGGTCTTCCTGATTGTAGACCCACTAAGCACCTGTGCTACTTAGATGTCCCATTATATATATGATTCTCTCCTTTTCCAAGATGAGAAAACCAAGACCTCAGACAGTTTCATAAATGACATGACTGTGGTCATGGGTTTGGTAAATGTTGGAGGAGGGAATGGAAACCAGGCCTGTCTTGACTCCTCTTTTGTGCAACACTTTGGTTGCCTGCTGGAACCTGTTTAATGGGTAGTTCTAGGTTCTTAAAGTAGTGTTGCTACATAGAAAGAACACTGGATTAGGAATTGGATATCTTGGATTCCAATCCTGACTCTGCTGTTTATCTTGCATAAGTCACTTCTCCTTACTTCTTTTCAGACTTCAGTTCTTCATCTTTAAATGGGGGATTGTCTCTTTTCTCTAAGGGCTCTTCCACCTTTACACTCATCTTTCTTGGCCTTGACCACATGGCAGGTGACTGAGGCTCTCCCCCTAGCAGTGACTGAGCCAACATGGTCAATTCCTATCAGAAGGCATAGGAACCAGCCCCCAACAGTGGGCAATGAGCAGGTGAGCTCATCTGCTAAATGCAGATAGAGAGCAGCTGGAACAGACAAAATCCTGGCCAGAACTTCAGTCAGGTGGCCTAGAACATCTGGCTGGTGGTATAGACCCAGGAGAACAATTCACCCCAGACAGCAGGGACTATCTGTTGCAGGGGATTAGGATTCCTGAAAGGTAGAGGCCAGGTTCTGACATTTAAAGTTTAAAATGTCACCTCCAAGCAAATGTGCAGAGTGAATTCAACAGAGAAAAGTTCTTATCTCCTATACTCAAGGTTGGGCTCCCTGGGAACTAGAAATCTCCATGTTACCTTGATCCTGCATTGAAGCTGAAAGCTTGCACTGCCTTCCTTTGTGTGAGCCTCAGACACCTCGAATGAGAGAGCAAGATCAACTCTGAGATTGTCGACAGTCCACTCTTCTCTGTTTCATTTATTCCTCTCTAAGGGAAATGAAAGTTTCTAGTTCCTCTAGAGGAGCTCCCATCTATCAGAACATACTAGATTTCAAAGAACACTTTGTTAGGCATCTTTCTAACCATGTGATATTGAGTAGCTGTACTTTATTTCCTTGACTAGATCATAAGCCCTATAAGGGTTGAGGAACATTTTATCCAAATTTTGAATTTGCCCCTGCTGCCTATCATGGTATTGCACATACAGCAAGCATTAAATAACTGTTGCTTTATAAATTTTAATTTAATTTAAAAATGTTTTATTTTTCACTTTATTTTTAATTTTTAAATGGGGATATATATTATAGATGGGGAAATTAGATTCAAGAGTGGCAGGGCATGGATTGGAACTTGCAACTTGGAAATATGCTTGCATGATGGCATATACATAGCATAAATCAAATTGCTTTACATTATTGGGAGAGGATGGAGGAAGGGAGAGAATTTGGAACTAAATTTTGTTAAAATGAGTGTCAGAAATTGTTTTTCCATGTAATTGTGAAAAAAATAAAATATTCTTTTAAAACAATGAAGCCTCATCCTGAGTCTAATACTCTGTTATACCATATTACCTTAAGCTTGAGCACAGATCTAGGGGCTAAAACCATGGATTAGTGTGATATGATTTTGTTGAAATGTAGTGTTGAAATTGGGCCACTTGATTTGAAGTTCTGCATCCCTGAGTGATTCCATCTTTGCCATCTCCCCCACCCTTCTCAGTTATTTCCACAGAATTTGTAGTGAGCCCACCCCCACATTATCTTTCTTTCCCTAACATCCTCTCAGCATCTTCCTAAAATCAAGAGTCACCTTGTCAAAGGCATAGAACCCTCAGGAAGCTAAGTACCAAAGGAACTGCAAAGAGGGTAGGTCTCATTCCTCCAACTTCTATTATTCTTGTGCCTGAGGCCTTTGGGCAGATGCTTTATTTCCTAGTCATTTCCTTATGCAAGCTGAAAACCCCTCCAACTTTTTTCTATTGATAGAATGTAAGCATCTTGAGGACAGGAAATGTGATTTGCTTTTATTTGTATTCTCAGTACTTAGTATAGTGTCTGACTAAGAGTTTATAAAATTATTGTTGATTGATTACAATTGTAGGAGAACATAATTATAGATTTCTTTCCTAAAATTCTTTTCTGCTGATGCATTGTGGTGGAGAGATGACCTTGGATTCTTGAAGGCCATGCCAACATAGCATAAACTCTGGCAGATCCTTTTTACTGAGTTGGATACGCTTTGCATTTGGGCCTGGCTATTGTTTATATGTCTGCTGTCCCCAAAACAGTTTAGATAAGTTCAAAGAAATTCCTTTCCAGAAAACTGGTCACTAGGTAATGAATATTTTTGTTCACATCTACTAAGGTGTAATGGGGATTGAGATCTCTACCAGAGAAGGTAATACCCATCCTGATGGAATTATGGAGCTCCTTACTATTGTATGTGTAACTGGGCTTGCCTTTGGCATATGCCCAGGTCATCCAAAGGGACAATGCCTAAGGAGGCTTGTGTGGGCATGCTCAGATCTTCCAACATAGAAGCTTTGCATCCCTTACCACTTGGGGTAGGGTTGCCTCTTTAATTATTTGCATTTTCTTGCTCTGTCCTGTTCAGAGAATGAGGATCACAGTTCCTCTACAGAGTGGTAGAGAGGGTAGCTAATCCTACTATTAATGGCTAAATGGAACTTAGATACAAAGGGACTTCCCCCCCCCCCGCCCCCAACATTTGAGGATATATTAGAAGTAGATGCTGGAGTCATTGGCCACTGACCATTGACCAAGAGTGTGGGTGCCACAAAACTCCCTGAGGGTATCCGATAGTTCTGAGAAGTGGTATAAGATATAACATGCCCCCATGTTGTAGGGGATTAGTATCCTCCATGTTAGGTGATCAGGGCATGCTAGAAAGGCAAGCCCCAGTATATACAGGAAATATGAACTAGAGAGCTTTCCAGTAAATATTTTCATATTTTGAGTTGTAACCCTAAATCTGGGGAGGCAACTGAAACCTTGCTATTGTGGGCAAGTGATGGATCAGAAAGGCTGATGAACTTTCTCTGGAAGGAGAAATTGGAGTGAAAAGGCATTAAGGATATGTTTTCAGAGCAGCATGGTGGCTAATCAAAAGCAGGGTGGTGGTTTTGGCCTATGTATGAAGGTGGCTAGTTAGCCCAAAATGTTTCTATTGGCCTCCTTGGCTAGATGAAGGATCAGGTGAACCTGAATGGTTGTGTCCTGGAATTGAACAACTGTGTTCTCCATAGAGTTGATTTCTTTTACCCTTTCCCCCCATAAACAAACCAAAAGGCTAGATTCAGTTTGTTGTCAGATATGACATAGGTATGAAGTTCCATAAAAAGGCAGCTCCAAGGACTAGAAAAAAAGGAATTAGGAGGCCCATGAAGCTAAAATATGAAGCAACAGATGGATTCATGATTTAGTCATTACCCCAAAAGGTATTAAAAGAATCAAGGGAAGGCCTCCAATATATTGGGGGACCTTTGAGGAGAATCTTTGATATGATAGGGACAAGAATCTCAAAGAAGGAGAAGGCAGGGAGGAGATGCAATCTTGGTGGAGTGACCACTCTCATTGAAACCATGAAACCACTGAAGTATCAGTTTCTCCCCATTTATTGGTACAATCAACCAATCAGTCAATGATAAAGTACTACTTATTAAGTTCCAGATGCTGCGTTGAGTCCTGGAGAGAAGATGAGCTGCAGAACGAAATGGCAAAACACTCTTGTCCTTTGCCAAGAAAAATCCCTTGCATCTGAGTTCCATTTAGCCATTAATGGGAGGATTAGCTACCCCCACCCAATACTGTAGGGGAACTGTGGTCTTCACCCTCTGAATAGGACAGAGGGGTCATGAAGAGTCAGACACAACTGAAGAACAACAAGTGGTAGAAAGACAGAGGAGTCTCCCCACTAGCAGTTTTAGGGTGCCAGTGAATAAAGACTGAACACAGAGTAGAAAAGGAGGAAGAAAAGTCCTGCTCAGATGGGGTTTATCTCCTGTGTACTTGGATCACATTGCCTCACTAGACTAAGAGGTGGGTGAGGGCAGGAGGCTTCTAGGACATTTGCCGATTCTCACCTCCATTGTCATTATACCTTGCTTAGCATGGGTTCAACCATAGTCCATGGTTGAGCCAGGGATGTGCAGTGAGGGGGAGGCGGGGGAGGCAGGGGAGGCAGGGGAGGCAGAGCTGAGCCTCACCTCTGATGCACTCAACTCTTCTCAATCAGATGAAGCACAAATGAGGCACTTCTCTGCCTCTCCTGCCTCCCCTCACCCCATGTCCCCGACTTAACCATGGAGCAAGGGAATTACATAGACAGCTCCTCCTCTAAGACATGCTGATAGGGACAAATGTGTAAAGGACGTGGAGAGAACAAGATGCAAACAAGCAAACCAATTTGAAACTAGACAGGAACCCATGCCAGCTGATAAAAGCCAGGAGAGGAAATGCAATCAAGGCTTGTGTTGGTCTCCTTTCAACAAGAAAATATGGAACAGTAAATTGAGTTCTTAAATTTATTATGAAGATCCTAAAATATCATCGTGAATTCCTCCACTCATGGGGATGCCTCAAAGGACCTCCAAAGGGGGTGAGGGGACCTCTTTTCTGGGGAAGTGTGTGTGTGTGTGTGTGTGTGTGTGTGTGTGTGTGTGTGTATGTGTGTGTGTACGGTGGAGAGAGGAAGGAGATTAAAGGGAAGGAGGGAAAGACAGAGTCAGAGAGACAGAAAAAAGAGACAGAGAGAGGAGGGAGAATAGGAGGAAGGAAGAAGAGGAAACAAGGAAGAGAAGGGAACACAGCATGCAAAGATTTAGAAGTAGGAAAGATCTTGGAGGTCATTGAGTCCAGTTCCTTCATTTCACAGATGAGGAAACTGAGTCCCAGAGGTTTACAGTGACTTGCCCAAAACAATCTCATGCAGCTAATAAGGCATCTGAAATGGGATTTGGATCTGGATCTTCCTGACTTTCATTCTGGGGAAGAGGGGAAAGAGGATAAGGAAAGGAATAGAGGGTGAGAGTGAAGAAGAAATAGAAAGAGGGGAAAAAACAAAAGAAGAAAAAGAAAGAGGAGAGAGAATAGAAAATGCAAAGGGGGAGAGAGAGAGAGAGAGAGAGAGAGAGAGAGAGAGAGAGAGAGAGAGAGAGAGAGAGGAGAGAGGGAGTGGGTAAAAGAGAGAGGAGAAGGAGAAGGGGAAAAGGAGGGAGAGAGGGAGAGTGGGGGAAGGGGAGGAGAGGGAAAAGGGAAGGATGGATATGGAGAGAGGGGAAAAGGGAGAGATAAGTAAGGAGAGGGAGAAGGATGTAGAAGAAAAAAGGGAGAGAAGGAGAGAGAGGATAAGAGGGGAGGGGGAGAAAGAGGGAAGAAGAGTGGAAGAGGGTAAGAGGAGAGAGAGACAAGGGGAAGAGAAAGGGAAGAAGGGAGAAGATGGGGGAAAGAGAGACAGAGAAAGAGAGGGGGAGAGGAGAAGAGTAGGGAGAAATAGGAGAGGAGTAGAAGGGAGGGAAGGAGGAAGAAGACCTCAGCTTCTGAAAACTTGTACCTGTAGGTTTCTAGGAGTCAATATACTCTTTTCTGAGCCCTAATCAGGGAGACTAACAATTAGTCCAATGAAAAGCTGATCCCCTTTGTGGGGAGCTGTGATGATATTTCTAGAGCCTGGGAGTAGCTAGGTAGTATAGTGGATAGAGCACTGGCCCTGGAATCAGGAGGGCCTGAGTTCAAATTTGTCTTCAGACACTTGACACCTACTAGCTGTGTGAACTTGCGCAAGTCACTTAACCCTGATTGCCTCATGTCCAGGCCAGCTCCATTTGTCCTCATTCATAGCTAACCACTGTACCCAAATGGCTCTGGAGGAGAAAGTGAGGCTGGTGACTTAGCACAATACCCCCTCACTCCTAATTCATGTGCTTGTCATGGCATCATCTTCCTGATATCATGGTCTTCTTCAAGAATGAAGAACATCATCAGAGCTTAGGATGGTGCTTTCTGTGGAGCTGCTGTTTCTAAATTTTCCAGAGTTGGCCTGTATATGAACATTCTTCTGAAAAAAGGATGTCACCTGAGCTCTTCAATGTTAATCTGGGTTGGAGAGCATCCCTCACCCCCCCCCCACCTGGGGATGGAAAGCATGGGGAACATTACACACATCCCTGGTCAGACTATCAAAGGCCTGGAGAGAACCTTGTCCCCCAGGCCTAGGCCATCTGCTCATCTTTCTCCATATGCTCAACTAAACAGTCATTCTCCCCTGAGCTAACTCCTTCTGTGCTTCCAGCTCTGTGCCCAAAGAGAAAACAGGAACATGAAATATCTGTCCCTGGGGCTCCCAACTCTGGTGGGAGACCGAGGCAGGAGTGAAGTTAAGAACCAGAGTTGTTCCCTCAGGTTGGGGAATGGGAAAAATGGAGGTGCTATAGATTTAGATCAACCTAGAAGTTCAAATAAAAACTATTTATTAAGACCTAACTATGTGCCTGCCACTATGCTAGAAATTGGGATACGAATAAAAAAAGTATGGCAGTCCCCACCTTAATGTATAGAGAAAATTCCACACTGGCCTCACCCATGGGAATGGACATCCAATAGGAAGGGGACAGAAGAAATCAATGCTTCTAGAACCATAAAGAGTTTTGCATTTCCTTCCAAATGTCCTCTGGTGTTGGTGTTGAACCATAACTGCTGGAGATAATTAAAGGACTGTTTGTACCTAGTTCTTATAATTGAACAAGATCAGGCAAGGGGCCAGTGTTACCCCTTGGTGGTGGAATATTTTCTCTTAAAACAACTTTTATTAAGTCATTTCCTTCTCTAAAGAGTCTCCAGGATAATTTCAAAATATTTTCTTCAGTGCTTCCTTTGGAAAACCCCCAGTAACAATAAAAACAATAATTATAATAACTGTTTTATCATGTTCATTATGTGTCAGACTGGTCGAGTGGTGGTTGTCCTTCATTCTGTTCCCAAGGAGGACCAAAATGACACAACTGTAGTCAAGTTACAATGTGTCCGATGGGATTATTAATATTCTCCAATTTTTTTTGTCATTAAGTCTTAACTGACTTTTTGTGATTCCATTTGGGATTTCTTGGTAAAGATATTGACGTTGTTTGCTATTTTCTTCTCCAGCTCATTTTACAGACAAGTAAACTGGGGCAAACAGGGTTAAGTGACTTGCCCAGGGTCACACAGCTAAATTAAGTGTTTTGAGTTTGAATTGAACTCAGGTCTTCCTGGTGCTCTATTTCACCACCTAGCTGCTCATCTTCATTCTACAGATGAGGAAAGAAAGGCAAAGAGAGGTTAAGTAACTTGTTCAGGGTAACAGAGTATATGGTTCTGAACTGATACTGGAAGTATCTAGGTCTTCTTTATTGTATCTCCTATACTTTTTCCAGGGCTATCTAACAGTCCCTTTAGGATAATGTCCTGACTCCCTTTGGGTCTTCATCACTCTCCCCTTTCTTTTCTAAATGACATAAAACATGATGGCCCTTCAAGCTTAAACCTCACTTAAGCCCAAATTATGCCCCACTTCTTCCATGAAGTCTTCTCTGACTCCAGCTCATTTATGAGAGAATCACCAGTTTAGAAGGGAACTGAGGTTAATTAATCCACCTTTTCATCTAAGATCAGAGTATCTCAAAAAGATAGTTGTTAGTGAGTCAGCCAGTCCTTAAAGACTTTCAGTGAGGAACATTTCAAACTCTTTTATTTAATTTTTTTTTAAAAAGCTATTTACTTATTTTACAAGTACTAATTATCTCTCCCTCCCACTGCACCCTCCCCCTCATTGAACAATTAAAAAAAAAAGAAAACTTGAACCCTCATAACAAATATGCATGGTTCAGCAAAACAAATCCCCATATTGGTTGTGTCCAAAAATACATCTCATTCTGCATTTCAGGTCCATCAACTCTCTGGCAGGGTGTGAGTAGCATATTTCATTGGCAATCCTTTGGACTTAGAACTCACTCTTTTTAGAAACAGACTTTTCTATTATTGGGCAGTTTGAATTATCAAAAAGTTCTTTCTCATATTTGTACCAAAACACAGTTCCCAGACATCTACCCATTGGTCTAGTCTGTCCTCTATAGAGAGATTGTTGTTCATACTGAGTTTTAGTCATACATACCTGATTCTTTTTGAACCTATTAAGGGATTTCTTGGCAAGGATACTTTGGTGGTTTGTTATTTCCTTCTCTAGCTCTTTACAAATGAGAAAACTGAGGCAAACAGCATTTAGTGACTTGCCTAGGGTCACACAGACAGTGTCAGAAGTCAGATTTGAACTCAGGAAGATGAGTCTTCCTGATCCTTTGTCCAGTGCTCTAGTTCTTATACCATCTAACTAGACTAAATCTGCTTCTTTTTTCATGAAGAGGCAGTATTGTATAATAGAAAGAGCCCTGACCCTGGGGTTTGGCTGTGAGGCTTTGGACAATCACCTAATCGCCCTGAGTCCAACTTCCTTCATTAATGAGGATGGGCAGCTAGCTGGTGCAGTGGAGTCAGAGGATCTGAGTTCAAATCCAACCTCAGACATTTATTAGTTGTGTGACCTTGGACAAGTCACTTAATCCAAATTGCCTCCAAAAAGAAAAAAAAATGCTCCATTTACCTCATGGAAAGCTGAAAAAATATTGTGTAAACCTTAAAAAGTGCTGCTGTGTGCTATTTTATTAGAGTCTTCCTGAACTCCTCTGATCCTTTCCAGAGAAAGTTGACTTTTGGTCATATGGAGGCAAATCTTTTCTCTTTCTTTCCCCCTTCCTTATATATGAACTGCAACCCTGAGACAGCTCTTCCTGTGGGTCACAGAGGCTTTACCCTTGGCATTCTTCCTCTTCCTCCTCAGATTTTGGGCTTGTCTTTGCTTTTCCTGACTTCTTACTGTTTAGAGTCCATTCATAATAGTTCTGAGGAAGAAAGAGGGAGAGAGGGAATATCTCTGAGGTATCCCTTCCTTTCCCCAGTCTCAAAGCTGATCTCCTCGGGCTGTCAGTATTGTTAATTCTAGTGCTATGCTATTTGAAAGATTTGGAATAACCTTGGGGATCATTGAATCGAAACCTCCTCATTCTACAGATAAAGAAACAGAGGCACAGAAAGGTGAACTGCCTGGGATCATGTGGGTAGGAAGTAGCTGAGCCAGGATCTGAACACAAGCCCTCCCTGGTTCAAAATCCACAACTTTTCTTCTCATCCCATCTCCTGTCCTAAGTGAGGACAATCCTGCCACTCACCCTGCTCTCAAACACAACTCCTTGATGAAATGCCAAGATAGACTAATCCTGTTTTTCTCTGAAATGTAGAGCCTCTAATCCTTAGTGAACCAAAAACCCCATTAGCACCTCTAGGCAAGTTTCCCTAATAACAGTTGACATTTGAACAGTTGACATATGTTCTCTCATTTATGCCTTTCAACAACATTGTCTTTGTTGTTCAGTTTTATCCAACTTCGTGTGACCCCATTTGGGATTTTCTTGGCAGTGATATTAGAGTGGTTTATCATTTCCTTCTCCAGCTCATTTTACAGATGAGAAAACTAAGGCAAATAGGGTCAAGTGACTTGTCCAGGGCCACACAGCTAGTAAGTATCTGAGGCTGGATTTGAACTCAGGAATATGAGTCATCCTGACTCAAAGCCCCTTGTTCTGTGCCCTATCTGCTCTACAATGCTAAATCCCTGCCCCAATACCCTGCATCTCTTGTTGCAACAGTGCCTGGGATTAGGGAATTGGGAGTCATCCTGTCCTCTGACCTGATCAGGTCACATCAAGAGGATCATGGACAGCTCTCAGAACACCAGTTTTGGAAGGAGGATGGCAAATGGAGGATGTTCCAAGGAAGGCAACTAGAATGGCAAAGATCTCTAAAGATTAATTGAAGTAATTAGATAATTTTTAACCTGTAGAATAAAAACAAACCAAATGAACAAAACTTGGAAGGGACACAATAACTGTCTTCTAATATGGCATGGTAACAATTAGGTGGCACAGTGCACAGAGGGCCAGGTCTGGAATCAGGAAGATCTGATTCAAGTCCAACCTTAGAAACTGGATGAGTGATTGTGGGTATGTCACAGGCTCAGTTTGCAATCATAGAACCTACCTCTCTAGGTTTCTGTGAGGATCAAATGAGATAATATTTTTAAAGCATTTAGTATAGTGTTGTGGCTTGCTTCACTTTGGGGCCCTTTCAGCAACGAGCTCACTCCTGGAGGGGAGCTGAGAATAAGGAGTCAAGCCACACTGCCTTATGCCTCAAGCTCAAATTTATTACTGCTTAGCTTCTAACATATATACTGATAGGTCTTCTGGGGTAGAACAAAGAAAAATGAGGAAATGGGGGATGTGCAAGCAGGGTCTACGTGCAGCATTTTGCGTTACAGGATGAGGGGGTACATTAGTGGGGAGGTGGTTAAATACAGCTGTGCTTTGTGCCCTTGGGCTGTGGGGTGGAAAGACCAGCTCCCAAGGACTCTGGCATGCCTTATCTCTCAGGGCGGCACACCAGCTCTCCTGAGATTGTGTCCAGGTGGTGGTTATTTAGAAATGACCTGGGTCATGGCCATTAGAATAGCCTGTGTTCCCACAGTATAGTGTCTGGCAAATAGTAGGTACTTAGTTAATCCCTTCCTTCCTTCCTTCCTTCCTTCCTTCCTTCCTTCCTTCCTTCCTTCCTTCCTTCCTTCCTTCCTTCCTTCCTTCCTTCCTTCCTTCCTTCCTTCCTTCCTTCCTTCCTTCCTTCCTTCCTTCCTTCCTTCCTTCCTTCCTTCCTTCCTTCCTTCCTTCCTTCCTCTCTCCCTCACTTTCTCCCTCCCTTACTTCTTTCATCTTTCCCTTTTCCTTTCTCCCTCACTTCCTTCTTTTCTTATCCTTCTTTCCTCTCTCCCTCTCTTTTTCCTTTCTCCTTCCTTCCCTCTCTTTCTCCATCACTTTCTCATTCCCCCACTTCTTTCCCTTCCTTCTTTCCTATCCATTTTAAATTTTGAGTTATTCCCCCTTCCTCTCCCACCCTGTCAGAGAAAATCAACATGCATCAACAAATGACTATATAATAATATAGTCTTTCTCTGGATGTGGATAGCATCTTCTGTAATAGATCCCTTGTAGTTGATTTGAATGTTCATATTATTCAGAATACCTTAGTCATTGAGAGTTGCTCTTTAAGTAACTGTGCTTAAAGAAATATTGTACATGATGTTCTCTTAGTTCTGCTTATTGTACTCTTCATTATTTCATGCAACACTTTTTATGTTTTTCAATCAACCTGCTCATCATTTCTTATAGCACAGTAGTATTCACAATCCTATACCACAACTAATTCAGTCATTTTCCAAGTAATTGGCATCCCCTAAATTTCCAGTACTTTGCCAACACAAAGAGAGCTGCTATAAATATTTTAGAACATATAGGTTTTTCTTTGACCCCCATCACCTTGGAAAACATATACCTAATAATGATATTGCTAGATCAATTTTATATATACAATATTTGTATATTGAATATAATTGTATATACAGTTTTATGACTTTTGGAGCATAATTCCAAGTTGCCCTCCAAAATAGTTGGATCAGTTCACAGTTCCATCAAAAATATGTGTATTCCAATTTTTCCACATTCCCTCTAAAGTTTATCATTTTCCTTTTCTGTCATATTAGTTAATCTGATAGGTGTGAGATGGTGTTTCAAAGTTGTTTTAATCTGCATTTCTCTAATCAATGATTTAGATCATTTTATCATATGGCTTTATAAAACTACTTATTCATGTCCTTTGACCATTTATCACTTGGACAATGACTCATTCTGAAAAATTTGATAAAGTTCTCTATATATTTAAGATATGAAGCCTTTAATCTGAGAAATTTTCTACAAATTTCCTCCTCAATTTTCTGTTTATTTTGGCTACATTGGTTTTATTTGTATAAAACCTTTTTAACTTGATATAATTAAAATTATCTTTTTTATCTCACAGTTCTATCTCTTGTTAGTAATAAATTCCTCTCCTATCCATAAATCTGATAGACAACATATTCCATGTTTTCTATTTACTTATGATATCCCTTTTTGTCTAGGTCATGTATCTATATTGATCTTATCTTGGTAAGGTGGTAGATTGGTCTTTACCTGGTTTCTACCAATCATTTTCCAGTTTTCCCAACTATTTTTCTCAAGCAGTAAATTCTTATACTGAAAACTTAAATCTTTGTGTTTATCAAACAAAAGACTATTATAATGGTTTATAACTGTGTATTACCTGTACTCCATTCTATTTCTTAGCCAGTATGAGATAACTTTCATTATTGCCTTACAATACAATTTAAGCTTTGATATTGCTAGACCTCTTTAATTTACATCCCCCCATTAATTCCTTTGATAATCTTGACCTTTTATTCTTTCTTTCATATATATATGTATGTATATTGATTTTATTTATTTTTTTCCAAGGCAACAGGGTTAAGTGACTTGCCCAAGGTCACACAGTTAGGTTATTATTGTCTGAGGTCGGATTTGAACTCAGGTCCTCCTGACTCCAGGGCCAGTTCTCTATCCACCATGCCACCTATCTACCCTGACGTTTTATTCTTTCAAATGGATTTTGTTATTTTTTTCCTAGCTCAATAAAATATTTTTTTGATGATTTAAATGGTATAAACTTGCTTTTTAATGGAGAAAGACAACACAGAAAAAGGAGCTAAAAAAACCAGTGGAGTAGGAGAAAGATGTCCAAATGGGGGAAAAACCAAAAATAAAGAACGACAGGAATGGAGTTTGACCAGTCTGGGTCTGTTTCCAAAATGCAAGCCCTGGGCAGAACTCATCAGAGAGTAAAAGGGGCTAGCATAGCAAGTAATGTGAGGAGGCATCAGAAGTGGTTGTTTACTCCAGGGTGAGGAAGGCTCAGGCTCTTATTATGATCCTACCTTCAGAGTCCTCCATAGTCTAACTGGGGAAGCAAGATTAAGATTTAGGAATCAATGGAAAGACAACATCTCTAGTCAGTGTCCAACAACAGGATCAATGATTCCTGAAAGAAAAGCTGCTCTTGGTGTTCAAAGAAAAAGGTATGAATAACTAGTCTCTAATTTTTTTCTCAGATTAAAGATTGCATCAAAGGCTAAAGGAAGAACTTAGAATCCTTGAATTATAAAGCAGGCCTCCAATACAACCCCTCTCTGAAGCAATATCAACATCTTTACCAAATGCTCATCCAACATCTTTTTTTTTTTTTTTAGGTTTTTGCAAGGCAAACAGGGTTAAGTGGCTTGCCCAAGGCCACACAGCTAGGTAATTATTAAGTGTCTGAGAACAGATTTGAACCCAGGTATTCCTGACTCCAAGGCCAGTGCTTTATCCACTGTGCTACCTAGCCGCCCCCATCCAACATCTTCTTGATGCCCTCCATGGAGAGGTAACTCAGCCCAAACTAATTTTATACAGCTCTAATTTTAGAAAGTTGAAAATTGTCTCTAACTTCCTCTTGTTGGCATCATTTCTTTCTTCTGAGGACAAGTTGATCTGCTCACACAACAGCCCTTGGAAACAATCATTATGCTTGACTTGCATTCTCTTTCCCAACCTTCTCTTCTATAGGCTCAATATCCTTAGTTCCTTCAAGCCGACTTGAAGGTTTCCAGATTCTTCCTGATCTTGGTCTTCCTAATCTAGATCAGTTCTAGTTTATCAAGGTTCTTTCTAAAATGTGGATTCAGCTCTCTCTCCCACACCCAATTAACTGAACACAAGGTTCCATATGTTATCTGACAAAGTGGACTTTGGCTGGACATTACGGTTCTATCAAAGCAACTAAAGCTCACAATAGGCTTCTAAGCCACCCCCCCCACTCCCATTGAAGAGGTGACTTAGAATACCCAGATTTTTTTTTCCTTCTAAATTACTATTAAGGTGTTATCTTTCCATTTTTATATTTGTACAATTGATTTTTTGAACATTAGTAAAGACTTTTTATTTATTGCCACCATATTTTATGGCATATTTTAAAGGCAGAATATTATCTCATTTGAACTTAACAACAGCTTTAGGAGGTGGGTGCTGCTATTGTAGTGATTACTACTCCCAGAACTGGAGGTGGAAAGGGCAAAGATATCATGGAGCAACCTGACATCAAAATTACTGCTGGGTAGGTTTAATGGCATTAATTAGTAGGCCAGCCTTGGACTATCAAAGATCTGACCTCAAATCCTGCCTCTGATACATGTTGCAATGACTATGGGTAATTCATTGCAACTTTCTAAGACTATAAGTTGCATATATAGTTTTTTTTTGGGGGGGGGATTGTCATTGATATTAGAGGTAGGAATTTTAAGTCAAGCATTTCTGAAACTGATGGAATCACAGGTCTGGGCCAAATTATCTATCTATCTATCTCTCTATCTATCTATCTCCATCCATCTATCATCATATTAGCTCTGACTCTTTGTTTCTGTTCTCCCTCACCCCTATCCCTAGGAGACAATATAAGATGGTAGAAAGAGGTCTGGAGTCAGAGGATCTGGTTTCAAATACTGACTTTGATTGTTGTTGTGTGTCCTTCATTTTCTCAGAGGACCAGTGACATCACAGGTGATGTCTCGACTTATGTATGAATTGGATTGCATTGAGGCAGGGAGTTGCACAAAGACAAAGTCCATTGGCAGGACTATAGTCAAAATAACTGGTGATGTCTTGGGATGCAATGGATGACCTTGGAGTCTTCAGTGTTTGATCAAGTTCTAAGTGTTTCACAGTGTTTGCTTCAGTAGCCTTCATGGTCAATAGAACAAATTGTTCTCATGGGTCCATTCCACTGAGGAAATCTTCACCCTGCTAACTTAGAATTATCCAGTTTAGCCCATTCTTTGAGAAAGTTTTTTACCAGGGTGTGGTCATTGCATATGCTACAGCTTCTTGGAGAATTGGGTGAAGGTGGACACTAAAAGTGGGCAAACATTCCTGAAAAGGGCCGGGCAAGCCCTCACCCAGTCACATTAATCCTCCCTGAACACTTCCACACAACCCACTGACTCTGATATACTCATAGCCTCTATGAGTTTCAGTTGTGAAATGATGGAGTTGGATTAGAATAGTCCATGAGGTCTCTTCAATCTCTAAATCTATGATCCTATGCTCTGGCCCCATTATACAATAATTCACCCCTTCCTCTGCCCCCTTACTTTCTATCATATTCTCAATCTTAAATTATCCTGGAATATTTCTATCTCAGACACCTTTAGGGCATAGTGAACCAAAGCAAGTGTCCTGGGCCCTTCAATGCTATAGGGATACATTGTTTGGAGAGAGACAGTGACTCAGGGAGGCAGTAGATAGAAAGATAGAAAGAAAGCTAGAAAGAAGAGAAGATGGTCCTAATAAACACTAAAGAGTGCCAAAAAAACAGGTTTGTTGTCAGAAGATCTGGGTTCTAATCTTGACTTTACCACTTAATCCCTGTATGGAAATTATATAGTGTCTCTGATCCTCAGTTTCTTCATCTGTAAAATGAGGGAGCTGTATCTTCATTTTAGAGGTCATTAGATGACCCAACTCTTAATTCACTGACCCTGAGATACTTATGTATATGCAATTAGCAGCCCCTCCCTCTTTCTATCATTTGACAATCACTGTGTGTGACATATAACCCTCCTCCTCCATGCCCAAGTATATTTTAGCTTGCATGTTACTTTTTTCTCTCTTTGGCTGATTCCTGACTCCTGTAACACTTTTATTTACAAAGATTCCTGATGTTAATAGCTTTGGTTCCCTTGATCATGACCCCATCTTCACATGAATCTATCTGCATAAAAGTGTTTGTTATAAAGGTGAAAGCACATGGTGTGATTTACCCTGGGTCTTAAACCCTGGTCTGTGGGAAATGGAACAATAAATTCTTTATAGGGATGAGAAGTTAAGAGCCTGATCCCTGATCTGTCCTTTGTCTCTATACCCCCTGTCTTGGCAATTTTATCAGCTCTCATTCTGATGTAGGAAACTCCCAGATCTCCAGATCTCCATACCCAATCCTAGGGACTCAGTTAAACTTCAATTCTACATTACCATTGCTTGCTGGAAATTTCTATGTGGGTCAGGGATCTCAAATTAAAAATGTTCTTCCCAAACCCATCTCTTTTCCTGTTTCCCCCTTTTTTGTCAAGGGAGTTTCTATTATCCAAGTTACCTGGGTTCATTTTTTATCTATTTTCTCTCTTTCACTCTCCAGATCCAATTAGTTGCTAAGTTCTTTGAATAAAACATCTACTACTTCTGCATGTATCCTCGTTGTTCCATTCACATAGCCGCCACTTAGCTCATTCCTGATTTACCTTTTCTGCATTATTATAGTGACTTCCTTTTTATTCTGTTTCTAGTTGCTTCTAGCTCCAATTCATTTTCCACATAAATATCAAATTAATATTCCTAAAGCACAGCTTTCATTATGCTTATATCTTGCTCAAGAAGCTTTGGTGAATATATATCAATGTTATGTATCATATATATATATTCATGTTTAATTATAGCCTTCTCTAGGACAAGGTGGGGAGAGAGGGAGAAAAATAAAATAAACTTTAAAATGCACAGATGAGAACAAAAGAAAACTTAGAAGGAAGCATAGAAAAGCTTGGACAGCTTTGGAAACAATGTATAGTATTTATTACATAGGTTTTCAAAAAACATAAATAATTCAAAATGAATCTATTGTTTTATATTGAATTTTTTCTTTAAGTTCTGCTGTGTACTTGGAAATGTTCTTTTTCACTTTTCTTGCTTTGTATTTAAGTTGAAAAATGAATAAAAATTTTAAAAAGAAAAGAAACTTTGGAAGATCTCTGTTGACTAGAATAAAATGTAAATTCGTTTTTGATGTTTAAACTCTTTTCCCTTCAAGACCTGACTTCAACTTATCTCTCTCGACTAATTGGATATCCCTCTTGCATTCTACGTTATTAGCTGGCCCACCTACACAGGCTCTTCCTCATAGGTGGAACCCTCTTAGTCCTTTTGAAATGTTCTCCAGCTTCAGCTTTTACTCCTGGAATTCTTAGAAACATTCACATCTCAGCTGAAACAAATGCCTCCTATAAGAGGTCTTTCCAAATCCAGTGGTTATTGCTCTCTGTTTTTACTTTGTCCCTGTCTGGGTACATGTTGTTTACTCCAGTCAAATGTAAGCTCTCTGAGGGCAAAGGCAATTTCATTTTTTTTTTCGTTGAATCCAGAACACGGCATGGATGACACTCAATAAATGATTTTTGAAGAGCAAGACAGGCTCATGAATGAGATAACTGCCCCTGGGGCCTCTAGTAAGCACAAGAGGCATCTCCAAAGATTCCTAAGTCAGAAGCAGCTGACCCACACCCAGATGAAGTTATTTCATAGATTTCAAGCCTGTCTTCTTGCTCCTGTTTTCTGAAAAGCATCTTCTAGCTTATCATCATTGGACTTAGGTTTCCCTTCCCCAGTGTCAGTCTAGGGATACATTTCCACTCCTAGCTGTGAGGTGAGGTAGAGCTACCAAGAATCCTTCAAGAAAGCACTGGCTATTCCCAGTCCCAATAGTTACTCTCTAGGTGCTTTGACTTTGGAGTGGGACAATGAGAACTATGTCCTGAGGTCATCCACTTCCTGACTATGGTCCCAATGTAATCAGTCATTCATGATTGACATGGCTCATGAATCCTGGCTTGGCTATGTGGCTGACCTTGGGGAAAAGTGACCACCATGGTGAAACATCAAGAAACCATTCTTTAAAAAGATCTGCTGCACATTCAGCCTGGAGAATGAAAACTTTGGGGGCAATAGAGGAGCTGTCTGTCATGAAGAAGAGATATTAGATTGATTTTGTTTGGATCTGGGGAGCAACTAGGTGATGCAGTGGATAGATCACTGGTTTTAGACTCAGGAAGGACCTGAGTTCAAATGTGACCTCAAACACTTGATATTTACTAGCTTTGGACCTTGGCAAGTCATTTAACCCCACTGCCCTATCCCCACCAAAGAACCACCCCCAAAATGACTTTGTTTGAACCCAGAAGGAGGCACAATGGAGAGAAGAAGAAGAAAGATGGATTTTGGCTAAATGTAAGAAAAACTTATTAATACTTGAGTTATCCCCAAGTTGAAAAGGGTTATTTTAGAAATAGGATTTCTCTCTCATTTCAAACAAAAGCTAGGTGACCTCTTGCCAGGTATGGTATAGAGGGATTTACATGCAGTTTAGCCTAGACTAGATTGCATGTACACTACAAGTTAGCTGACCTCTTTTGAGATTCTGAGAAATTTCTCCAGGCTTCTGTTTCTTCATTTAGAAATAGAGGGTTATTTCTGTGCTCCCTTCTACTTATAAATATTCTATCCTAAGCTCAGGTAGAATGATTGCAACTTTACCATGCTCAATCACTTCCCTGAAGTTCTGTGCACAGATTAAAAACTACAGGCTAGGGACTGGGTAGATCCTTCAAGGCTCAATTCAGCTATCATTCCCACTATGAATTGTGTTTTTTTTTTCACAAGGCAATGGGGTTAAGTGACTTGCCCAAGGCCACACAACTAGGTCATTATTAAGTGTCTGAGGCTGGATTTGAACTAGAGTACTTCTGACTCCAGGGCCAGTTCTCTATCCACTGTGCCACCTAGCTGACCCCCCCCCCCCACAATGAAATTTTTGCTGAGAAACTTAGCCCTAACCAAATCATGCTAAAATTCTTGAAGCCTTAAGCTGTTCATTTCTTCAGTCCCTTTTATGTGGAATATTGAATAAACAAGGGTTTACTGATATTCCAGACTTTGTGCTAGAGATACAAAAACAAAAAGCAATAAACCTCAATAATTTACATTCTAATAGGGAGAGACAATCTACATAGGATTGGTGGCTGGGGAGAGGTGTTTTGTTCTGAGTAGTCATAGAGCTGGTAAGTGGAGTCAGAAAACAACTGATTGACATGTCCTTTGCCAGGATGGCTGTATTGATTTATGAGTTTATCATATCTAACTCAACAAAACCCTCCATGAGACTCTCTATGCATGGTGCCACTCCCCCCACCCTTTCCAGTTCTAGCTTTGGAGATAATAAGAAACATTACAATTGATAGCACTCACCTCACAGGGCTAGTGGAAGGATGAAATAAGATAATACATGTAAAACGCTATATAAAAGTTAACTGTGATATTAGTTAACCACTAACAGCCAGTCTTGTCTTCATGTATCTGCTCTTTCCCTTCTGCCTCTCTTTCTCCAAGCCTATTTCTATGCTGCTCCTGTACAAAGTCTTGCCCCTGGACAGACGGGGGCTTAGCAGCAACTTGCCTGGGATGAGATATGCTAATATCAGAAAGGATGGCTTTGGGGAGATTAGAGGCTCCATTTAGGACTGCCAGCTGGGTAATTTCCCATAGAGCAGTTTTTTCTTTGTAAAGCCAGCTTTCCTAGGTCATCTATACAGTCTCTGCCTTCAAAAGAAACACACACACATACTCATCAACAGATATTTCAATCTTTCTTTCTCTTACTATCTTTCTTCTTTATCTCTGTCTTTCTCCTTTTCTTTTTCTGTTTTTGTCTCTTTCTCTATTGTTCTACCTTTCTCATTCTCTATTTTTCTTTGTCTCTATCTCTCCCCTTTCTCTTTCTCTACCTTCCTTTCTCTGTTCTTTCTTCTTCTTCTTCTTCTTCTTCTTCTTCTTCTTCTTCTTCTTTTCTCTCTCTCTCTCTCTCTCTCTCTCTCTCTCTCTCTCTCTCTTTCCCTTTCTCTCTTTATCTTCTTTCTCTATTTTTTGTTCTCTCTCTACCTTTCTTTGTTTTGTTTTTTAGGTTTTTGCAAGGCAAATGGGGTTAAGTGGCTTGCCCAAGGCCACACAGCTAGGTCATTATTAAGTGTCTGAGACCAGATTTGAACCCAGGTACTGCTGACTCCAGGGCCTGTGCTTTATCCACTATGCCACCTAGCCACCCCTCTACCTTTCTTTATATCTGTTTTTTTAAAATTTCTCTTCTTCTCTGTCTCTGTGTCTCTCTTTCCACATGCATCTGGGTACAGATGGGATCCTAAATTAGCTCTTGGATCAAGCGGTTAATCAATCCACAAACTTTAAATCCTTGTCTACCATGTTCCAAGCCCCTGCCTTCAAAGAATACTGAGTCCTTTCCCTCCCGTAAAGAACCTTTAGACTCCTCTAATGTCCAAACTTTTCAGCCTGACATTCAGAGCCTTCCACACTTTTTTCCACCCTATATGACTGCTACTTACTACCACACACAGTAGCCCATTTCTGACTGATTTTTATATATAAATAATATTAAACATTAATATTAATAAATACTATATATAATATACCCATCCCTCAAGGTTCCACTCTGGTTCTTCTTCCATGAAACCGTACCTCATTCTAGTCCAACACTCATTTTACAGTCAAAGAGCATGTCACTAGGGAGAAAACTGACTTGCCCAAGGTCATACAGGCAGTAAGTCATAGAGTCATTTCTTATCTAATTAATACCTGCCTCCAAGTCAGATGGGACACAGGAAAGATGGAATTAGAGGCACTGGGAGATTCAGTAGCATTAAAATCATACAATGTTAATTATATTCAAAATATTAAAATAATAGAAAAATCTTATGTCAAGAGAATCACTGAGTTGGAAGGGACCTTACACATCATCTGGTCCAACCCCCACTCAACACCACACTCCCTTCCTCAGATAGCAGGTAGCCAATCAACCACTGCTTAAAACCACCCAGGGAGGACAACTCACTTCTTCATTTCTTAAAAGGTTATTCATTTTAACAAATGTTTATTCCCTCTCCCTCCCACTGCTACTCTTTCTTTGCTGAAGAAAGGGGAGACCTTGATATGTATAAATATAAGTGCATACAAAATATGTACAAAATAAATATCTGGTAATCTGTGTAGGGAGCCACCATCAATTGGAAAGATCAAGAGTGGCCTCATGTAGGAGATGATGCTTGAACTGAGCTTTGAAGAAAATTAGAGCATTTAAGGGACAAAGGCAAAGATAGCACATATTTTTGGTTTAGGGGATGTGGAGATAGAAGACAAGCTCATCTTAGCTTATCTGATATCTGAGGACCAGATGGCTGGTCATCCAGTGTGGTAGAAAGACAGAGGAGTCCAAAACCCTCTACTCAAATGGCACAGTACTAAAAGTCAGCAAACTTGAATTCTCTTCTTGTCTATCTTGTTTATTCTTCATTTAGCCAAGCCTGTTTCCACATCTGTAAAATGAAGGGATTGGTATAGATTGGGAGTTCTTAGTCCTTTCTTTGTCATAGAGTCCTTTAGTAAATTGGGGAAGCCTATGGATCTTTTCTTAGAATAATCTTTCCAAATACATAAAATAAAATCCAGAGGATTACATTGAATTTTATACTGAAATATAGTTAGAAATAAAAGCACAGTAAATAAAGCATCAGACCAGGTTAAGAATGCTAAGATTTTTTCAACATTCTAACATGACTAAGATAATTAATGTAAGATTTCGGATATAATTAACATTGTATGACTTTTAATACTACTGAATTTCCCTATGCCTCTATTTCCATCTTTGAAAAAAAAATTTGCCCTTGTCCCAATTGACTTGGAGGCAAGTGCTAATTAGATAAGAAATGACTCTGTGACTTACTACCTGTGTGACCTTGGGCAAGTCAATTTTCTCCCTAGCGACATGTTCTTTGACTGTAAAATGAGTGTTGGACTAGAATGAGCTTTCAAGTTCCTTCCAGCTCTAAATCTTATGATTCTGAGTACAAGGATAATTAAGCTGTAGGAGTCCTTATCTCCTGTGAACTCACTGCCTCTATACTCCTTTGGAATTTATAACATGTCTTCATTTAGATCTGACCTGCTATATATTCCCTGTCCTCCCCACCCCTGCACTGATGACATGAAAATCCATCTCAAAAGTATTTACAGAGTTCAAAAGGAACCCACAAAAAATTCCTTGAAAACAATAGGGGGTTAAAAGCTTTCTGGCTTGTGATTGATTCTGGTTTTGTTTTTGGTGACCTAAACAGGGCACTGGATTTAGAATCAGGAAAACTTGAGTTCAAATTCTATCTTGGATGCTTTACTAACTTAACAGGTCACCTAACTTTTCTGGACCTCAGTTTCCCAATTTGTAAAATAAAAGAGTTAGACCCATTGCTCTCTAAGATCAATAGTCCTATGATCTTCTTCCATAATGTTTAACTTTTATGTATGTGGACCTCATTTTGCCACTGAGATTTTATTTGAGAGCAATGCCCACACCAGAGGATGAGATAATAGCTAAAACTAGAGGGAATTTTAGGGGCCGATGAGTCCAACTCCTCATTGTGCAGATGAGAAAGTTGAGGCTCAGAAAGATTAAGCAACTTGCTCAAGGTCATGAGGTAGTGTCAGAGATAAGACTTGTATTTAGGTCCCCTGACTTCAGAACTAGTACTCTTTCCATTGTACCTCACTCTATTTTTCTCAGTAGCTACTCTATCAATGACTGATGAAGAAGTCTCCCAAGTTCCATTCCCCATCACCTCATGTGAGATATCAAACTCTTCCTCCAGATGGCTCATGTCCTTTCTGTTCTACTCTCTTGATTGTCCTTGCCATGAGCCTTAAGCTCTCCTCTTGATTTTCTACTAAGGTAAGAAGGTGGTGATTTTTGTCAAGGACTCTTCTGTTTGCTAGGTTTTTGGAGCTTTCCTCAAGCCCTGGAACAGACTTAGCTCTCTCTCCTCCTGCTCTTCGTCTCCTCCTCCCCCTCTTCCTCTAACTCCTCTTCTTCCTCTTCTCATTCTTTTTATTCTTGTTCTTGTCTCTCTTCTTTTCTCTTTCATTCTCTCTCTCTTCTTAATCCATTATTCCAATCTAATAAATATTTATTACTACTGTGTGCCAGACACTGTGAACTTAACTGTGTTAAGTTCAACTAATAGAAAAGAAAGACGGTCCCCCCACCCAGGAACTTTTAATATAATGTGAGTAGGTGGGAGGAGCAATACACAAATAATCCACAAAAAGGAGGCAGGAAAGGAGGGAAGAGACTGGATATTAGTGGGTTCTTGGCCCAGGGACATCTTGTTCTTTGGAGCTGGAAGCAGGCAGAGCAGCAGATGTGTAGTGGAATGAACCAAAAAGCCCAGTTTCTTCTGCACTCTCTGAAGTGCAGCATTTGGAGGAGTTTGGTGCTCCAGCCTCCAGTCCTTCAATCAGAGGGGAGAGGAACTTGGAGGGGGGGTGGCAGTCAAAGTTGGGGTTAGCAATATGGTGGTCACTTCTTCCATGTGGCTCATAGTCTTCTTGCTAACCCTCCCCACTGGCCCCCAACTCTCTTGGTGCTTCTGTTACGGTGAAAGGGTAATGCTATTTGTCATGGACTATCCTGTTTCCTTGGAAATTAGAGCTTTTCCTCAGCTCTGACCCAGAACTCCCTCTCTGTCTCAGTCTCTCCCTTCCTCCCTTCCTTACACTCCCTCTCCCCTCCTCCTTCTTTCCCTCCCTCTGCTTCTTCTCCTTCCCTTCCTCCTCTATCTCTCTCTCTCCCTCTCTCCTCCCATCTCTTTCTCCCTCCACCTCTACCTTCCCATTTTTTCTCCCTCCCTCTCTCCTTCCCTTCCCCTGTTTCTCCTCCTTCCCTTTCTCCCCTATGTCTCTCCCCTCCCTCCTTCTTCCCAATCTCTCTCCCTCCTCTACTTTTCTGTTTCTTATCTCTTCCTGTCTCCTTCCCTCCCCCTTTCTTCTCCTTCCCTCCTTTTCTCTCCCTCTCTTTCTGTTTTTCTCTCCCTTTCTTTCTTTTCTCCATTTCTCCTCTTTCCCTTCCTCCCCCTGTCTCTTTCTCCCTTCCTTCCCCCCCCATCTCTTCCTGCCTCTCTATTGGTTTCTTACTCCCTCACTCCTCTCTCTCTCTCTCTCTCTCTCTCTCTCTCTCTCTCTCTCTCTCTTTCCTCCTTTTCCCCATCTCGCTCTCTTCCTCCCTCTCTACCCTTCTGTTTCTTTCTGCTTCCCTCCCCCTGACTCTCTTTCTTCCCATCAGTCATTTTCTCCCTTCCTCTTTTTCTCCCTCTCCCTCTCCCTCTCCCTCTCCCTCTCCCTCTCTGCTTCTCTCCCTCTCTGCTTCTCTCTCTCTCTCTCTCTCTCTCTCTCTCTCTCTCTCTCTCTCTCTCTCTCTCTCTCTCCCCTTTCCCCCATCTCTCCTTTGGTCAATATTTAACTTAATTTAAATTCTAACACAGGAAGTGGGAGGGAAGGAGATGCATTTCTTTGCAAGTCATCAGTGGGCTGGCACCAGTGGCAGGCAGAGACACCTATCTCCCAGGATTCTTCAGCCATCATACATTAAGTTATAATGAGGCTACTTTGCTTTGAATCTGTTCTTTATCTAAAATATTCTCTCACCTCTGCCCTTTCCTCACTTTATTCTCTGATGAACAAGTCCCAAGTTCTGGACCTGTACAGAGGCCAGAGTAGGGGCAACTTTGCTGGAATGGATGATACCCTGGCTCAGGGTGGCTTCCCCAGGGGCCCTGTCTGTATCCTTTAGAAAGATGAGTTAGTGTTCTAATTGCTGGCTTTCAAGCCACACTTGTTTCCATCACTTTTGGACAGGTTTACCACTGCAGGGTCTATGTTTGTTAAGTATCGTGCCTCACCACAAAATAGTCATTTGATAAATGTTGGATTGAATTTTTTAAAAATTTTATTCAGTTAAGTCAATGGGGTTGAGTAACTTGCCCAACGTCACATACTAGGCAATTTTTTTTTTAGTTTTTTTTTTGCAAGACAATGGGGTTAAGTGGCTTGCCCAAGGCCACACAACTAGGTCATTATTAAGTGTCTGAGGTCAGATTTGAACTCAGGTACTCCTGATTCCAGGGCTGGTGCTCCATCTACTGCACAATTTAATCCAAGTCTGATTTCACAGATAAGGAAATCAAGGCTCAGAAAGAAGTGATTTTGCCTAAGGTCACGTGGCTACTAATAGCAGAGACAGGATTATAATCCAGATCCTCTTCCAACCCTCCTTCTCCACTCCCTTTCTTTCCTTTATTTTCTAGTAGGGAAAGAGCAAGCATTCAAGGCCAGATAGAGTCCAAGGCTTTGGACACTCTGGATCAGAGTAAGAGGATGCGCTCCCTCCAGTGAATGAGGCATATGACCATGGGTGGTGGGCACAGAGCAACAGAATTGGGAGTTAGCTTCAAGTTCATCAGCACCAAAATTTTACAGATGAGGATATGAGACCTAGAGAGAGGAAGTGATCTTCCAAGGATCATATAGTTCAAGGATCTTAGTTTCTTAAAGTAGAAGATACTTAGAGGCCATCTAGTCTACCCTGCCCTCCCACTTTCAGTTTTACAGATGAAGAAACTGAGGACCAGGAGAGGGAAATGACTTATTGAGGATAATCCATGTAGCATCAGAGGAGAAAGCTGAACCCAGATCTTCTTACTCCAGTGTCAAGTCTCTTTCTACTGTACCATGCTGTCTCTTAGATTTTCAAGGGAAGAATTCTGGATTAAGGCCAGGTTTTTTGCCTTGAAGTCTTAGGTTTGTTCTATTACACTGTAGTCTGGGTTGTGACTCCTAGAACATTAAATCCAATATCCTAAGACTTAGGTCTGAAAAAAGGACTCTACAGCTTTCTCTGTGTTTGGTTTAGGGAATGTGACTTTTCTTTTAGTTTCAGTTTCCTCATATCAGTAAATAAGCCATGACTGCTATCTGGATCATCAATGTTCAAAATGTCATATGGAGACCCTTGGTTAAAACTATTTTCATCATGATACTAACATGTTTTTATTTCTCACATGGTAATTATCAATAGATAAAATCCTAATAAACATGAACACTTTGGAGGGGGGGAGCTATCCTCCATAATTTTTAAGAGTGTAAAGGGATGGGGCAGTTAGGTGGCGCAGAGAGCACTAGCCCTGGATTCAGGAGAACCTGAGTTCAAATGTGGCCTCAGACACTTAATAATGACCTAGCTGTGTGACCTTGGGCAAGCCATTTAACTCCATTGCCTTGCAAAAACTAAAAAAAAAAGAGTGTAAAGGGGTCCTTAGACCAGAGAACTGTTGTACTTTATGACTCAAAGGTCTTTTCTAGCTCAGATTTTTATGAGCATTTGACCTCCAACCCCCTGGAAAAATGTATAAAATGGAGGCAATTATCACCTCCCTTTGATCTAGGCAACTGATCAAATGGAAAGGGGAGAGTTGCTGGAAAAAGAGACCCAACTTGATCCAGGGCAAGTCAGTGGATCTGAGTATCTGAATAGGGGGAATCTGGTCTCCAACAAAGAAGCTGAGTTGTTAGTAGGAGGGAAATTATGCCAAACATTGACAAACAGGGTTATTTATTTTTCCTCCTCCCCATCGTGGGGCTTCTATTAAATGACTCAATCTGCTATTAATCCTTCCTGAGCCATCAGCCCCAACAGGGAAAACAGAAGAAACAGAAGACAATCTGTGTCAGCAGGGAGCTCCCCTGGGGATGGACCTGAGGACAGAGCTACTGCAATAAAGGAATCTTATGACATTCCACTATACTGAGTCCAAAGACCCTTGAGACCTTGGAGGCCAAGGACATATTCCCAGAGAACCAGACTGTAATCTTTATGGTTTGCTCCTCTTAGATGAATAGAATTGGAGAGTTGTTATATTAGACTTCATTTTCTTCACTGCCTTACACTTGTTTTACAAATGAGGACTGTAGTGAGAAATGATTTGTCCAAGGTCATACTAGTATGATAGTATGATGATCCTCAAGTGTTTTTCTTTCTTTCTCTTTTTCTTTCTTTCTTTCTTTCCTTCTTTCTTTCTTTCTTTCTTTCTTTCTTTCCTTCTTTCTCTCTTTCTTTCTTTCTTTCTTTCCTTCTTTCTCTCTTTCTCTCTCTCTCTCTTTCTTTCTTTCTTTCTGGCAAAGAATGGGGTTAAATGACTTGCCCAAGGCCACACAGCTACTGAGTATCAAGTGTGTGAGATTGGCTTTGACCTCAGCTTCTCCTGACTCTAGGGCAAGTGCTACACCTCCTAGCTGCCCTTCTTTGCTCCCACTGCCTTCTCTCTTTTCCTTTCTCTCTCTCTATCTCTTTGTCTCTCTGTCTCTCTCTGTCTCTCTCTCTGTCTCTTTGTCTCTCTCTCTCTCTCTCTCTCTCTCTCTCTCTCTCTCTCTCTCTACTGTTTTCTTGCCCTTCTGCAGAGTCAGTGGGGTTCCTGCCGAGCTAGGCTCAAGTCAGCCAGACACACACCTTGGCATTTTAATGAGTCCCCCTGTACAGATGATATGAAAATCAATCTCAGAGGTACTTCCAAGGTCCAAAAAGAATCATTAGAAGGGAATAAATCAACCCCCTTTAAAGAGCTCAGTTCAGCTGAGGTCTTAAACTTTAGGGGAAATTGGAATTGGATGTTGGAGAGGTTTGCCCAATCAAAACTTGGGGACTGGGGAATAAGAACTGGTGGTTCCTTGCTTTGCTTTGGGGAAAATGCCTATAGAGAAAAATTTCCTAAGTGCTGAAGTCAGTAAAGTTGCACTGGGCTCAAGGGAAAAACCTAATTAAAGATTTTATTTGTATTTTCATAAACTCAGAGAGGTCTCAGAAGAAGGCATTCTGGGGAGGCAGCCCCTGGAGAGAAGGGGCATGGAATCAAAGATCTAAAACTGGAAGAAAATTCAGAGGTCATTTGCTCCAGCCTCCTCACAAAAAAAGAAATTGAGGTCAAGGGAAGAGAAGGGATAGGGGTGAGAGAGTATTTCTCTCTACCCAAACACCCAATCTTAATTTGACCTGTAAGACCTTTCCACCAACTGGTCATTTCTGGCTCTTCATTTCTTCCTTCCTTACCTTTCTATGGTCATCATACAGAATAGAATTGACTATGCAGTATGGGAGATACTGGCACAAGACTGTCCGACATGGCATGCCCTCATCACAGAAGTTCTTGCACTCTATGATCAAGGAAGAATTGAAGTAGCTCATAGGATATGTGAGATTCTTAAGTTTAGAATAAATAACCCAGATGTTCACTCGGACTATTTGTGCCTGACCTGTGGTGCAGTATTCTGAACTCTAATTGATCTTATCAGTCACAATCAGACACACTGTAATTTGTCTCTAACAAGGTGATGTCATTTTGGTCTTAGATTGAAGGACAAGAGACAACCAACCATCATACAGGTTTTTCTCCTGAGATTGCTTACTTTTCTCTGCATCAGTTCATGTGAGTCTTTCCCATTTTCTCAATTCATTTAAAGAAACATTTACTAAGTGGTTACTATGAAAAAGAAACTATATTGGATTTGGTGGAAATAAAGCAGGTGGCAAATTGGATGGAGAAGTGGACTTGGAGATAGGAAAGACTGTTTTCAAATCTTCAGAAATTTACTAGCCATGGGACCTTAGGGAAGTCCCTTTTCTCAGTGCCTCAGTTTCCTCATCTGATGATGGATGTTGGATGCAATAGCCTTAAATGTCCTTTTCAGTTCTAAATCTATGATCTTATTAAATTGCTCCTGCCCTTAAATTCTTTAATTCTGCTTTGTTGCTATTTACAGAAGAGTTACAGAGTCAGTTGCAGAATGGAAAGAATAGTCAGGAGGTTCAAGGAAGGCTTCATTCAGATGTGACCTTTGTGATGAGCTGTTATTGTTGGTCCTTTGAGCATGAGATAATGCTGAGGCAGAATTGATTTGATTATTGGGGATAAGGGAAAGGGAGAAGCAAGTATGACTCCAAGATTTCAAAAATGGAAGGATGGTGACACCTTCAACTGAAATATGAGAATTTGGAGGGCAGCTTTTGATGGGGGGAGTTAAGTGATGGATTTTCTTTTGAACATGTTGAGTCTGAGATGCTGATGGGACATGCAAGCATTTGGTGATATAGAAATGGAGATCAGCAGAGAGATAGGGATTTTTCTCTTTCTGTCTCTGTGTCTCTGTGTATGTCTCTATCACATATACTCATCTGCACAGAGAGACAACTACATCCAAAGGAATTGATAAAATCATTAAAAAGTGAGTGTAGTGTAAGAAGACAAGAGGAAACCAGACAGAATCTCAGGGGACACCTATGTTTAAAGCAGAAAATATGGATGATGATTAAGCAAAGATTAAGCAAAGAAGAAAGAGAGAGAGAGAGAGAGAGAGAGAGAGAGAGAGAGAGAGAGAGAGAGTAGTGTCAAAGTAAAGGAAAGAGGAAGTGTTAAGGAGGAGGGGAGGGGATGGTCACCAATGCCAAAAAATGCAGGTAGGACAAGCTACCAAAAATGATATGAAATCATTGGTAATCTTGGGGAGAGTAGTTTTAGTTAAATTGTAGAGGCTAGCTAGGTGGTGCAGTGGATAGAGCACTGGCCTTGGAATCAGGAGTCTGACACTTAACTCTGCCACCTTGGGCAAGTTATTTAAGCCTGATTTTATTTCTTCTTCTAAGAGTTTTGCAATGAAAGTGAGAAAAAAGTAGTATAATAGTTTTAGTGAATGGTAGGCTAAATGCAGGGTTTTTTTTAAAGAATGGGAGAGCCCTGGGGCAATAGGGCATGTTATATTGAAAGTGACAGGGTATGACTGAAGGGGTGAGCTGCTTCAGGGAGAAGATGAGATCAAGGGCTTCAATAGAGGGTCATGTCTTGGCTAGGAGAAAGACCACATCTTTATCAGAGATTGGAGTAAAGGAGAGAATGGGAGGGATTTGAGGTGTGGGGTAGGGAAGAAGGAACTGAAGGTGGTAGATAAATACTTTTTTTTTCCCAGTAAAGTCTAAAAGTCTGTTGAGAGAGAGGGTGTCCTTTTGTGATGGATTTGTGAAGTGATGCTTTGCTTAGTGATCTCATCCACTTCCAAGGACTTAACTATCATTTTCATTCTCACAATTTTCTAATTTATATCCCTTACTCTAATCTCTTTGCTGATGTCTCCTATTTACAACTGTCTTTCAAACATCTTGAATTGGATGTTCAGTAGACATCTTAAATTCACTTATCTCTCCTACTAAACACCACCCCCCACACCCCAATTTTCTGTTAAGGTAGAGGGCAGCAATATCTTTCAATACCTCAGATTCACAATTCCTCAACTCTTCACTCTCTGAAGTTTTCCATGGAAGATTTTCCTAACTCCTATTAATTCTATTGCCTTCCCTCTTTTAATTATTTCCTATTCATCCTCTGTGTAGCTTGTTGTGTCCCTCATTATATTGTATCAACTCTTCACCTTCCCATAGCCAATCTCTTGCCAAAGACAGGAGATTTCACCTTTAGAGCATCTCTCAAGTTGCACCCCTTTCTCTTCTGACCCTATCAATATTCTGGTACAGGATATCATCACCTCATACCTAGACTATTGCAATAGTCTCTTGGTTGGTTTGTCTACCTCAGGTTTCTCCTTAGTCTGATCCACTCCCTGTTTAGCCACTAAAGTGGTTTTCCTAAAAAAATAGGTTTAATCCCTGCCACTTTCTAGTCAATGAATTCATTGACTCCCTATCACCTCCAGAATCAAATGTTCAATATTCTGTTTGGTGTGCAGAGAAAGTCCTTTATAAACCAAGTCTATCTTTCTAGTCTCTTTAAAATCTACCTGCCTCCCTCCACTTCCCTGTTTCCTGAGCCTCCATTTCTCTTCGATCCAGTGACATTGATTTCTTGGATATTCCAGGAATAACGCTCCATCTCTTAACCGTGGGCATGTGTGTGGAAGGCCCTCCCTCTCCATCTACTCCTCCTGACTTTTCTGGCTTCTTTTAAGTCCGAACTAAAAGTCCCATCTTCTGTAGTAGGGAGTGGGGAACCTTTTTTCTGCCTCATTTGGATGTTTATAACATCATTTGAGGACCATATAAAATTACCAACTTAAAAATTAGGCTGCTATATTTGGACAAACATTTGGGTAATTCACCCCTAAAAGCTCCTAGATTTATTGAACTTAAGTCCCACCTTGGTTGCCTTGGCAGTGTCAGGCCAAATGATTTCACTTGCCTTTTAAAGTTGAGGGCCAGAGGTTCTCCACCAAAGCTTTTTCTAACTCCTATTGATTCTATTGTCTTCCTTCTTTTAATTATTTCCTATTCATCCTCTGTATAGCTCTTGGTCTCTCCCATTAGATTATAAATTCCTGAGGATAGTGATTGTCGTTTGCCTCTTTTTTGCATCCCTAGGGCTTAGCATAATGCCTAACACTTAATAAATGTTAATTGGCTGGCTGACTGAAGGTTCCTTTGGGATGATTCCCTACACCACCCAAAGATCAAACAATGCACTGTCTCAATAAGGAGTGAGTTCTCTGTCACCTCTTCAAACAGAGCCTGAATAATCACTTAATCAGGGATGTAATAAAAAAGATTCCTCTTTGATACAGGCTAGACTTGCTGTCCTTTGAGAACCCATCAGATTCTGTGTGAAATACAAGGAAAGTGCTTGAGGAAAATTCAAGGGGGGCAGAACGCGATGCCCAGACTGTTCTGAAAACCTTTGATGGAGGCAGCAATGAGGCTAAAAGACTGATACCCAGAGGGCTTGGACTCCCAAGGGCAGCACCGGAAATTTGGGTAGAGAAGCAGTTTTCTGTCCCCCAACATGACCCTTGAGTGTAGACAGGATATTACTGAGATTGAAGTGTGATAATTCTTGGTCACCCTGCTGGCTGACAAATAGCACCTCACACAGTAGAGGAAGAAGAGACATGGTGGAGGCAGTTATAACAGCTCTCCCCCCTTTCCAGAGTTTTCACTGTAGCCCTGCCTTCAACTAGCAATGTGAAAATCTCCATCCATTTTTAGGGCTCTGTTTCCCCAGCTATAAGATGATTTAGTAGGCAATATTCATTTATCATCTATATTTGGAGATTCCACCCAGGTCATTGGGAAGCCATGGAAGAACTACCTGGGGATAAGAAAGACAGATTCCCAAACAAAGAAAAAATTTCTTTAAAAATTTTGCTTCTGCTATTTATTCACTGCGTGACTCTGGGCAAATCACAATATTTCTTGACTTCTGTTTCCTCATTTCTAAAAAAGAAGAGGCTGGACACACAATTGCCTTTGGGACTCCCTCTGGCTTTAGATCTACATGATCAGAAGATGCTTTGGCCTCTGTTGAGGGCTGGGTCCCCTTCCATCTCTAAGGCCAGGCAGGGACCCCTTCATCTTTGTAGCTGCCTTCACAGATCTGGAGTGGAAACCTGTTATAGAGAAGGAAACTCTTATCTAAGGTAGTCTGGGATTCAGCCCTGAATTTGACTTCTTCCTGCCTGAGGCATTTCTTTATAGAGGGATTAGAAGTTGGGATGTTGCTACCATATAAAGAGTTTTAATGGTATATATTGCAAAGGAACAAAAAGCAGGTTCAAAAATGAATGAATAAGGAGGGGGGGGGCTAGGTAGTGCAATGGACAAAGCACCAGCCCTGGAATCAGGAGTACCTGGGTTCAACTCTGGCATCAGACACTTCATAATTGCCTAGCTGTGTGGCCTTGGGCAAGTCACTTAACCCCGTTGCCTTGCAAAAATCTTTAAAAAAAGAATGAATAAATAAATTAATGGATAAATGAATAAGTAAATAAATAAATGCCACTCCCTTATACTTCTTCCATATTTCCATTTTTGTTTACGAAAAAGAGAATTGGATTGTACTAGGAGCAAAGTAATTAGGGTACTTTGTTTAGGGGTGGTACTTAATTTTAAGGGTGTAGTGTAAGGAGACTGTAAAAGTGATAACTAACTAAGCAGGAAGAATCTTTAGCATATAATGTGTCCCTTACTTCCTCCCTCAAGCTACTATATTGACCTTTGATGACACTTCTTCCTATAGCTGCTTTTCCTGGTGTTTCCATTCACTTTACCTTCCATCCCATCACAGGTGACATCAGATTTCACCTGGATAAAAATATTAGGGAGAAGAGAGGATCATGGACTTTATAGATTTAGAATAAGCGGGGACCTCTTTACAGAAGAAGGAACTGAGGCATAGAGAGGTTAAGTAATTTGCCCAGTAGGTATCCAAGGTAAGATAAGACCCTAGGACTCCCTAATTTCCAGTTCTGTATCTATGTATTATTCTACTCTGCCTCTCAAAATTAAATTTTCAAAATGTCACCTCCAAAGAAGGCTGTGACCCATATTGTATCTTCAGATCCTTATTCCAGTTGGCCATCTCGAATCACATAATAGTTTAATGTCTCACACATCAATAACTGTGGATTTTAGTTTGCTCTCTGACAATTTGCCATGTGATCTTAGACAAGTCACTTTAAGGTCTTAATTTCCTTATCTGTAAGATGGGGCTAAATATAGCTATTTCCACTTATCTCTAAAGGCTGTATGATGATGTGAAAGCATTTTGAAATAAATATGAGGTGGGCAGCTAGGTGGTGCAGTGGATAGAGCACCGATCCTAGAGTCAGAAAGACCTGAGTTCAAATCTGGTGTCAGACACTTAATAATTTCCTAGTTGTGTGACCTTGAGCAAGTCATTTAATCCCATTGTTTGCAAAAACAACAATAAAAAAGAAACAAATATAAGGGACAAGCAAAGGATTACTTTTATCACTATATATATCATCCTTCTGTGTTATTTAAATATGGTCAACTCTTTGTAATCTGTGAGTGGATTGTCTTTCTCCCTCCACTTCCCTTGGATCTCAATGGGCCATATGATTTAGATTTTGAGAAAAGCATAGGAAGAGGAAGGGGTGAGTGTTCTTGTGTGAGTATGTGAATAAGCGAATTGATAAGTTCCTGAGTGGGCCACTTTCTGGACTTCAGAGCTAAGTATCAATTATATTGGATTAGTCAGTGGTTGGGGGGATCTCTGCACCTCCTTTGACCATGAGCATTCAAAAAGTGAGAGTTGGCTTTAGAATTTCACTGTATAATTATTTAAATAACTCATTGGCTTCACTAAGGCATGACTGTAGACCCTATTTTAAACTTTTGCAGGAGGGACATTACTCATTCAGAATGGGATGAGTAATGTTACCATTTTCCCCAAAAGCTTTTGGTCTATGTATCTTAGGATCAAAGGTTTTCTTTTCTATCCCTCTTCATATCTTGCCTAGCTATTTTCATGGTCCAGCACAGAAATCATTTCATGGTGTGTGTGTGTGTGGGGGGATCGGAGATCTAAGTATCATACATTCAGAAATGAAAGGGATTTAGAAAACCATCTAGTCTAATCTCCTCATTTGATAAAGGAGGAATTAAATGAATTTAGGTAGCCAGGTGGTAATGTAGTGGAAAAATCATTGAACTTAGAATTAGGAAGATCTGAGTTCAAATTCAGACTCAGATGCTTACTAGCTGTGTGACTGGACAAGCCACTTAAATCTCTGTCTGCCTTGGTTTCCTTGTCTGTAAAATGGGGAAAATAGTAGTTTCTATCTCCTAGGGTGGTTATAAGAATCAAGGGAGATATTTGTAAAGTTTTTAGCACAGTGTCTAGTATGTAGTAGTTGTTTAATAAATGCTTCTTCATTTTTTTTCTCTTGTCCAAATTCATGTAGATAGTGAGTAGCAGACCCAGGATTAGTAGCCAGGTCCTTTAACTCTAAATTCAATAGTTTGTCCCCAGCCCTGTGATACTGAGTCTTCTTGTCTGTATACAAATGATAACCACAGATGAGGAAGCAGAGATGATGATCATGAAGGTTGTTTATTGATTGCACAGTCAGCTTTCAATTATCCAGAGGGTAGTAAAGCTGATATAAGTTGGTAATTAAAATATTATTAAAAGTGACAGCTAATATTTCTATAGCATTTTAAGATTTGTAACTTGCTTTATATAAAATATCCAATTTGATCCTCATAACAACCCTGTTAACTAGGTACCATTATTATCTCCATTTTACAGATGAGGAAACTGATACTCATAGAACACCTTTAGCAGAGACTTATCCAGAAACTTGTCCAGTCACTTATCCAGAGACACTGGATTGTAAGCATCTCATGTGAGAACTGAATATAACTTTGTTTGATTCTTATCTCAGGTAGAAGTTGATATTATCCAGGCTCAGAGTCTTGGAAAAGAGAATTTTTGCTGTCCTTTTGAAAGAACTGGCAGTTGCCCAACCAGTCAATATAAATGCAAACAACCTTGTGTGTGTGTGTGTGTGTGTGTGTGTGTGTGCTTGGGATTAGGGGATAGAGAAGGAACATATATGGCTCTTGCTTTTAGGGTGCTTACTAATGAGGAAGATGGAATCCACAAAAAAAGTAACTGTAAGAGACTTATAGCCTAGTATAAATTGATGCTGTGTGAATGGGAGCCCAAGTGCCAAGGAATCAGAGTCAATCAGATGAGATAATTGGGGAAGACACCCTGAAGGAAGGGAGTCTGGGCAGTGTTCTTTTCATTGAATTTCAGAACACTGCTTATTGTAATTGATTGGCAGGTAAAGGGGGTGATAAGGCATTTTTCCATTGGTTCAGTGGCTTCCTTGACAATGGGGATATGGCTGAAGGCAGGGTGGGGAGAAGTAATCCTCTCAGATTTGTTCTTTATACAATAGTCTCAGCTTGGAATTTTTCAGGAATCGCTGAATGTTTTTTTAAATTTCATATTGCCACCTCCCCCACAAGGGCTTTATTAACCCATGACTGATTCAGTCAGTCACTAGATGTTTCTTGGGTGGAATCAGTAGCTTTCATTCAATGACCAAGGACCTATAAAACCTCCCAAGTTGATTAGGGAATTTCATCATGTGTTGTGGGATTGTGGGAAAACTTAATTCCTCCCTTACAAGGAGAAAGGAGAGAGGTGAATTTTCACAGAGGAGCTAGATGGAGTGACACAGTCATAGTGAAGGGTTTGTGACAATTCTGTTCATAAAAAAGTAAAGCCAGAATTTGAACTCAGGTCACTTGAGTCTAAATCCAGCTTCTTATATTAAATTGTATTACTTCTACTTTTTTTTTGTAAGGTAATGGAGTTAAGTGACTTGCCCAAAGTCACACAGCTAAGTAAGTATTGAGTGTCTGAGATCAATCTGAACTCATATTCTTCTGACTCCAGGGTTGGTGCTCTATCCACTGCTCCCTGCTTCTGTTTATAGATTGGCGACTCTTGTCTGAGTATGATTCTTTTCTAGGCATGGGTTAGGAAGCCTATGGAATGCCCAAGTAGGTAGCTGATATGCCCCCAACTGATTGGGCACATCTTCCTGTCACCAGATTACTAGGTACTTTCCAGGAATTCGGGGCTAGTTCTCCTTCCCTACATTTTGAAAAGTATAAATGTGAAGGGCTCTGTAGAGCTGTTTTACCTTGAACATGAATCTTCTCCAACTTAGCCCTGAAGGGTCAGTACGGAGATGACAATTTCTTGGACAAAAGTAACTGGGGGCATTATGGGTTCTCAGAGTGTTCCCCAGGTCATCTCTTAGGCCCATGAATCAGAAGTCAGTAATTCTGGTGCCTGCTCTATTAGGCAGTGTTCTCTCAAATTAATGGTATTATCCAATTTAATTTCCCCTCTAGGAAATTAAATATTTTTAAAAAATATATGAAGGGTCAGAGAAAGAACCATAGCAACAAGGGGACTGAAAAGTGAAGACTTTATTCCTTCTCCTGGAGTCTTGTTCCACCTTCTATTTGTCTCTCAAGATTCCTTCCCAGGGCAGGGAAATGGGATACTTTAGAATTGAGATAAGAAAAGAAGCAGGCCACCTGCCTAGGGTAGATTCTGGCCCAGATTTTTAGGCTAAAGTTGTATGCAACTCATAGGTTATCACAAGAAAAGGGGAAAAAATTAAAGATTTCTGGTTGATGAGTAGATCTCTTTTTTCTTCTTTCCTTTTGGGAAATAATGATCATTACACAAATGGTTTACATAAAGGATTGGGGCTTAAAAGACTGAGGTCAGTAGGAGGCAGAGGTCATTCTTCTCTCTAGGCAAATGATCATGTATACTGAGGAGTATTCTGATTTAGCACAGTGAAGACTTTCTTTCCTCCTTTTATCTATCCTGTGTCATTGTCCTGCTCATTTACTTGCAAACAAACAACAAATATTTTTTAGACACTTCCTATATGCCAGACATTATCTTAAGGGCTACTGACATAAGAAGCACATATTATATTGAAGCAACTAGATTGTGAAACACCATTCAATATGTAGAAATCTAAAATATTTCAGAGTTAAATAGTAACAGGAGGGAGATTTCCTGACTTGAGTTCAGTGGCTGAGGGGGAAGGGGCTATAAAAAAAATGGTCAGTTCAGGGAATCCCTTTATAGTGTTACTGTTGGAAAGACATGGTTAGTATCTTTGTTATAAACTAATCACATTACAGCAGAATTTTACTGCATTTATTTGAGAATGTTTTGGGAAACATGAGCTGGTGGGTTATAGAGGAGCTGAGTAATAGTGAGCCATGCTCTAATGGGCTTATTACTCTGGGTCCCTAACTTCCCTCCTTCCATCAAGGGCACTATCATTCTTCCAGGTTTCAAACCTTAGTTATCTTTGATTTTTTTCCTTTTTTTTTAAAATTTCCTCTCATCTCCCAACTTCCATTGTATTAATTGCCAAATCTGTGGCTCAAGGCCCATTGGTAAGTTGGTTAGAACATGTTATGAACACTGAGATCAAGGACTCATTTCAACTTATTTAATTTAGGTGCATCTGTAATATTCTTGTGAGAAGCAACATGGTGCAAGTGTTAAGAATGATAAAGGATTTGAATATAGACAATTTGGGTTCTACTTCCATTTCAGTCAGTTATTACCTATGTGATTTTGGTCAAGTCACTTAATTTCTGGGTTTCTCTTTCATCTCTAAAGCAAAGGGTTGAATATTCTTTGAAGTTTCCTTACAGCTTGAAAGGTGGAAACAGCTGGTGGTACCATGAATAGAGCACTGGGTCTTGAAACAAGAACTGATTTCAAATTTGGCCTCAGACAGCTGGATTTGGACCCAGGTGCTCCTGGCTCAAGGACCAATGCTCTGTCTGCCACCTAGCCACCCCTACTATTATTACTATTTTTATTTTATTTTGGGTTTTTTTTTTCTTTTTTCTTTTTTCTTTTTTTGGTTTTTGCAGGGCAGTGGGGTTCAGGTAGCTTGCATGTCACATGGCTGGGTGATTGTTGGGTGTACAGGGCCGGATGTGGGCTTGGGTGCTCATGACTCCAAATCTGGTGCTCTGTCCACTGTGCCACCTGGCCATACCTACAATTATTACTATTATTTTTTTAATTTTAATTTTTTCTCTCCCCTTTACCTTATTGCTCAAGTGAGTCTATATTTTTGGGGGGAGGGGGTATTTTGTTTACTCTTAAACAAGAATATTTTATTAATGTATAAAAAAAATTTGGCCTCAGACACTAGCTGTGTGATCCTAGGCAAGTCACTTAACCTATTTGCCTCAGTTTCCTCAAGTGTAAAATGGGATACTTATGGCACCTACCTCACAGGTCTCAATTGAGACAAAATTCATTATCATCTCGTATATAGTAGGAGATATATAAATGCTTAATTCTCTTCTTTCCAGCTCCAAAGCTGTGATGCTATGATGCTGTCAATGACACTTCCATAATAATTCTGTCTTTTGTATCTTATTCTCCCCCACCCCACACCCCTCCACATACATATACTAATTCAGGCTCTATCACTTCACATTTGAACATTTTAATGTCTCCAAATTGGTGTTCCCCCTCCAACCTCTCCCTCAATCCATTCAACACATAACTGCTATGCTTCTAACCTTAGGTCCCATGACTTTTCCAAATGAATCATCTGCTTCAACTAGTGTGAGGTATTCACTGTCCCCAGAGAGCAAATCCCTGATTCATTGATGTCTCTACCCACACTTCTCTTCCCTATCTAGAATGCTTGTCTTCCTCCCCTCTGCCTACCTAAATCCTACTCATATTTCAAGGTTCAACTCCAGTTCCACCAATTACCAGAATCCTTCTCTGATTGTTTTGACTCTTGACAATCTCTGCCTGTTCTGAACTCAGATAAGCCTGAACATTGGTAGCACTGACGTTTCCTAGCTATGGCACCATGGACAAGTCACTTAATGTTTTTGAGGCTCAAATAGCTTGATTCACAAAAAGGCAATAATAAGACTCAGCTTTACAAGTGAAAAAGTAAATTCTAAATGTTCTATAAATTAGATCCAAAGGGAACCAAAGGTCTGAGGTTAGAAGGGACCTCCGAAGACATCTAAACTAACCCCTTTATTTCATGGAAGAGAAAATAGAAATCCCCAGAGGGTGACTTGCCCAAGGTCACACAAGTGGTAAATGTTGGAGCCAAGATTTGAATCTACATCCTTTAACTTCAGAACCAATGTTTTATCTCCTGGGCTATTATTAGTTCAATTCCACAAACATTTGACAATAATCAAAGTTAACATTTACATAGTGAATCAAAGTTTGCAAAGTATTTTACATATATTATCTTATTTGATCTTCACAATGGCCCTGTGAGATAGATGCTATTAATTTATTGTATATAGGAAGGAATCAAGTATTTATTAAGAATGTGGTGTTATTACTATTAATCCCATTTAAAAAGTTACAAATAATAACGATAATAACAATAATAATGATAGCCAACATTTACATATCACTCTACCCTATGTTCTTGGCACAATGTTAAGTACCTTACAAATGTTATCCCATTTGGTCTTCATAATGACCTTGGGAGATGGATGCTATCATTATCCCTATTTTTATTAATAATAAACCTTAGTCAGTAGATTAACAATAAACAATCTTAGTAGGTGGATACTAGCTTTATCTTCATTTTAAAAATGAGGAAACTGAGGCAGTCAGAGGTTAAGTGATGTGCCCAGGGTCACACAGCTAGTAAGTTTCTGAGGCTGGATTTAAACTTGGTTCTTCCTGACTCTAGCTCCACCACACTATCCTTTGCTTCATGCAAGAAAATGAAGCTCAGTCCAAGTTAATTAATGTCACTCAGCAAGTTAGTTTCTAAGGGGGGGATTTAAACATAGGTCTTCCTGACTTTCAGCCCAGTGTCCCTCCACAATGCCTCATTTTATTAAGTATATATTATATGTAAGATACTAAGTTAGGTACTTGGGAAACGGCAACACAAAAATGACACCATCTCTATAGTGAAATAACATATTGCAACTATTATTGTATATTGGGATGTGATGCAACATAGATATGAATACACATGATTTAAGATAGAATGTGAGATGAGCAAAGGAGACTTGTGCAAAAGACCTTTTTGGTCTTCTTTTTTGGCTTCCTTGCTCAATCATAATGCATGTCATACTAACTGTAGGTTTTCCCCAGGCCTCTACCCTTGTCTCTTCTCTGTCTACTCTTTATCTTGGTGACCTCATCAGCTCCCATAAGTTTAATTATCATCATTAGGCAGCTAACTTTTTCCAGTCCTGGTTCCTCTCCTGAGCCACATTTTTGAATCATCAACAGTCTATTGGATATTTCTAACTCGATAACAAATTTAATATATCCAAAAACCAAATTCACTATCTTCCACAAAGCCCCATACCCATGCCTGCCAAATGTCTCTTCCTCTTAACTTCCCTTTTTCTTTTGAGAGCATCGTCATCTGTCTACATTATCACCTTTGGTTATCCTAACCTCTTCCTTCTCCTTTACCTGGTTTTCTTCATATGTAAAATGAGGAAAATGAAATCATGGACCTGGAGCTGGAAGATCCTTCAAGGTCATCTCATTCAACCTCCTCATTTTACTGAGAAGGAAATTCAGGCCAAGAGAGAATTAATGACATGCCTAAGGTCACATGATAACAAGGAAGCACGAATTGAGCCCCAGTTCAATTTAGTCATTCTTTCACTGGACTACTTGTCTAATGGATGAAAACATTACTGTAAACTGAATTATTATTACTATTATTGATATATTTAACCTTTCACATGGGCAGGTTAGATTGCATTTAGAAAAATTGCAGCATCCCTTTAAAGATCCCCAGATGCTCTCTTATACAATGACCTATTTGTTTGTTCCACACAAATGTTTTCTCAGGGATTGATTCTCAACATATCTGGAGAGAAAGAGACCAAAACCTTGGGAAAAAAACAAACAAAACCATGGATGTTATTACTACTAAAAAAAGGCAAATGGAAATAATAATAACCACCAAGCCACATTCCTATTTTCCCACATCTATAAAATCTTTATATGATAATATTCTATCTACTCAACATATCAAGGGCATTCTTGAAGAAAAGAGATGGGAATGGCCGGCCTTTTGCTAACAGCATTCTATAGTATGGCACACATTGACAATTACACAACTGACAGAAGGGTACAGAAAATGCCAGATCCTGCTGTTTTTATTGTTTGCTGACTATTAAAAAAATATTTTATTCAGTAGAACAAAATGGTGTCTTAAAGGGGTCTGTCTTCTCTGCGTATGTGAGTATCATAAGATTCTTTGAAAGGAGATCACTTTGTTTGATACCTCTGATTATTAAGATCAAGCAAAGCATAAAATAGGAAGTCATATGTTTGCCAAGGGTATTTGCCATTGCTGTGGAGGTTTTCCAGTGAGGGAAAAAAAAATCCTCCAAGGATTATACTTTTTTCCCTTTCTTTGTAGTCCCCGTATTTATTTAGCACAATGCTTAGCACAGTAGGCACTTAATAAATGTTTATTGACTAAATTCAAATGAAAGAGGATGGCCAAAGAATAACAATTATCCAGACTACATTGTGTAGCTGGACCAACAGCCACAGATGTGGTCTATCACCATAGATATCTTTTTTAAAAACTTTTATTTATTTATTTATTTTTGGCAAGGCATTGGGGTTAAGTGGCTTGCCCAAGGCCACACTGCTAGGTCATTATTAAGTGTCTGAGGTCAGATTTGAATTCAGGTACTCCTAACTCCAGAGCCAGTGCTCTATCTACTGTGCCGCCTTGTTTTGATGCTGCAAATGGACAATAAGCTGGACACAGAATTGAACAGATGAGGGACATTGGTTGGATTGTATCTGGGAAATTGTTTAGTATTTTTAAGGACTGTGACCTCCTCTCTGAAACAAAAATCCACCTTTTAAACATAAATACTCTGGGAATCCTATATAGCTAACAAGATGGAATAGCATGTCCTTTAAAGATATAAATGTGGTCAGACACACAAAATGCAAGGGAGAGATGTAGGGAGGGCACCAGTGGGAGATAACTTATTCCTGGTGAAAAAAGGAGAAGGAGCAGAATGGGTATTGGAAAGATAGACTCTTTTTTCATGAGGTGAGAGTGAGGTATAATTGATGAATGATTTGGATATGATTGGTATTTGTGCAGGACCTAGAAGAAGGCAGTCAGGCAGTGGTGCAATGGAGAGAAAGCTGGGCTTCGAGTTAGGAAGACTTAAGTTAAAGTCCAGCCTCAGACACTTATTAGTGTCCCTGGGTGAGTCACTTAACTGCCTCAGTTTCCTCAACTGTAAAATGGGTATAATAATGGCACCTACTTACCAAGGTGGCTATGAGAATCAGAAAAGGTGTTATTTGTAAAGGGCCCAGTATAGTACCCAATACATAGCAGGTGCTTAATAAATTCTTCCTTACTACTCTCCTTTCTCTTTCTCTTCATTCCTTTCCTCCCTCCTTCCTTTTCCCCTTTCCTCTCTCCTTTCTTCCCTCCCTCCCTTCTTCCTTCCTTCTATCTCCTTCCTCTGTCCTATTCCCAACATGTTGGGTAGACTGAATTAAAAGAGGACAAGAGTCATCCAGGATGAGAAAGCATAAATGAGTTGTATTCTGTATAAGGGGATGGGGTACCCTCACTGATGAGATTACAAATCAATTGAGGATCAGAATGAGTTCTGGTGATGTTGCATGGTTGCTGATCTCAGAAGACCACAGTCACAAAGGAGTCAAGGTTGCAGGTGACCCAAAGGACATCTGAGAAACACAGGATGAATGCAAGGAGAAAGATCCAATGATTATCTATGTTCAATAAGTGGCCTAAAGGATATTATTGGGGAAAGGTATAATTAACAACCAGGCTGGGCTGGTCACAGTCTGAAAGCAAGGGTTAACAGATGGATGACCACAGAACTCTCCTGCTTCATGCAATATAAAGAGACCATGGGAAAGGTCTTCAGAGTTTAGGTTGGGTCTTTTGAGAAATGTCTGCTTTCTCTGTAAAATGCTGTGGTTGAACTAAAGACTCTTCAAGCTTTAACCATCTGATCCTATACACAAAGACAAGAATCCAAAAGGAAAAGTGGGCATGGAGGGGATGGCAATCAGCACCCATGGAGATCATATTAGAGATATGATCTATTGTAGCATGAAAAAATCATTATCCTCCCCCTGGCTCTCTTTCTTTTGAGCCTCTCTCTCTCTCTCTCTCTCTCTCTCTCTCTCTCTCTCTCTCTCTCTCTGTGTGTGTGTGTGTGTGTGTGTGTGTGTGTGTGTGTGTGTGTGTGAGTGAGAGAGAGAGAGAGATGTGGATCTATAGAAACATAGCCATATGTACTTAAATCAGTACTACAGATTTTGGGGGTGGGGAGGTGAACAGGGGAGGTCTTTTATTTCAGCATGCCTGGGAAGGGCTGGGTGGCATAGTGGATAGCTTGCTGAGTCTGGAGTCAGGAAGATTCATCTTCCTGAGTTCAAATATGGCATAGACAGTTACTAACTGTGTGACTGGCCAAGTCACTTAACCCTGTTTGCTTTAGTTTCCTCATCTCTAAAATGAGCAGGAGAAGAAAATGGCAAACTGCTCCAGGATCTTTGCCAGAAAAACTCCAGATGGGGTCACAAAGAGTTGGACATGACTGAAAATGACAGAACAACAGTACTGAATTCCTAATTTCATACAAAATTTTAGAATAAAAATTCCATACATCTCATTACTTCTGAGAAACCTAGGGGGAGAAATGTGCAACTGGGTAGGAATTCAGATTAGAGATATGACACTGATAACAAAACAACCCCGCCCTAAAATCAACAAGGAAAAAAAAGCTCATTAAGGTTTCTGTCCTTGTGAAGCAAACAGTCTTCTCATAAATATTCACCAACTCCAAAGTGTGGTGGAAGGGAATGTCAACACTCTGAAGTTAAGAAAGCTCAACATTTCCCCTTAGTTTAACTCAGTTATTATCTTTTCTCAACTTTGCTTTTCCAAAGCCATCTGTTGGATAGGGACCAGGTAGAGCATCATGGCAACTTATTCTGATTCCTTAGAAAGGAAGAGCCTTGAGTAGAAGGCTTCTACTCAAGAGAAGCCTTTGAAGAGAAGTCTTTGTCTAATGACCACAGAATATGGGAGTTGGAAAACCTCAGGACCATCTAATTCAAACCATGCTTTCACACACTAAATCCAATCTCTTCTTGAAGGTCTCCCATGACCTCTTGAGGCAGACAAATCTATTTTTGGATAGTTTTAAACTTTAGGAAGTTTCTCTGGCCATCAAGCCTAAGTTTGAATCATTGCAACTTTGACTCATTTTTCCTGGTTCTGTTGTCTGGGGTCAAAGAGAACAAATCTAGTCCTTCCAAATAACAACCCTTCAAATACTTGAGGATATACACCATTTATCCCTGGAATCTTCTCTCCTCCAGTCTAACCAAGCCAATTTCCTTACATCCTCAGATGTCATGGAAACAAGGTCCTTCACCAATTTGATTGTCCTCCTTTGGACACTCTCAGGTTTGTTCTTTTTGTTCTTCAACCGAAGTTTTATGTTAAAACTTTGGATGGAATTAGGCATTCAGGCTATTATTATTCAGTCAGTTTTTAGCCATATCTAATTCTTTGTGACCTGATCTGGAGTTTTCTTGGCAAAAGATCCTGGACTGGTTTGCCATTTTCTTTTCCAGCTCATTTTGTAGATGAGGAAACTGAAACAAACAGGGTTAAGTGATTTGGTCAGGGTCATATAACTAGCATGTGAATATATAAGTCCTCCAATTGAAGTAAGAAAAAGGGTAGAATGCTATAAGAATGTTACTTTCTTAATCCTCTTAATGAACCCAATTAGTAAATAGAATCTTTGAATTTTAAGGGTAACATATTTATAGTGTTTTAAAGTTTAGAAATACATCCCTGGGGCAGCTGAGTGGTGCAGTGGATAGAGCACTGGCCCAGGCATCCAGAGGACCTGAGTTCAAATGTGATCTCAGACACTTAATAATTGCCTAGTTGTGTGACCTTGGGCAAGTTACTTAACCCCATTATCTTAAATAAAATAAAAAAAGAAATATACCCCCCCCCCAAATCTCATGTGATTTGGTTTCCTGACACTTCAGCCTTCTAGCTGCTGATTTCTGCATATGCTTAAGTTTGTTCAATGTCCATCTTTAAAATGTGGCATCAAGGATTAAAGATACTCTAGATGTGCTCTGACTGTTACATAGCACAATTAGATAATTAACCTCCTTCAAATGGCACTTCTGCATTAATTGAAGCCTAGGGTCATGCTACCACATCCTATTGTTGGTTCATATTGAACTCACTAAGACTCTTACATTCCTTTCCCATGAGCTGTTATAAGTCTCCCCTAACCCAAAGCATTGATTTTTGGAATCCAAATGCAGGATTTTATATTCATTTTTCATTCAATTTAGTTTTATTGGTTTTGGTCTATCACTCTAGCCTGTTAGATCCCTTTAAAAATCTTGATTCTGTTATTGAATGGATTAGTTTTATGTCATCTGCAAATTTGATAAATGTGCCTGTTATATTTTCATCTGAGTGTCTAATAAAAATGTTGAAGATTACAGCATCAAGTATGAAACCCTCTGGCATACAGTGATGGACCTCACCCTATGTTGGGAGGTATTCATTAATCAACATCCTTTGGATTTGAATCTACCTAACAGCACTTACATTCAGTTCACATTTCATCATACTATCCACAGAGATATCATGAGAGTCTCTTTCAAATGCCTTACTGAAATCAAGGTACACTTTTTCTATGACTTCCTCCTAAACATTTTAAGATGAAGAAACAAAGGTTCAGAAATGCTAAGGCTTTTGCCCAAGGTCCCATAGGAAGTTGCAGAGTTAAACCAGAACCCAGATGTTCTAGCAAGAAGTCCAATATTCTTTCCCTTATATCATGCTTTCTCCTATTGAAAGTTCTGCCTTCTTTGTCAAATGTTAATGCTTTAGTAGCCTCTCCAAATCTTAGCTATTTCCTATCTGTCTTTTGAAAAATTCTGAATATAGCTTTTAAAAGACCTTATATGTTGTCCTTATCACTTCTACAAGTCCCATTCCATTTCAGTCTTTAGCCTTCTTACCTACTCTTTTGTATTCATCCTTTGTTATGAGCCCCTCCTTACATCTTTTGTACACATCCTTTTAAAATATTAGTCCCTTGGAGAGCTCTCTTTGCTACACTTTTGTTGTTGCTTCCCCTTTTTCTTCCTCACTGAGATTATTTATGATTGTATAACCAGAATTTCATTTCTTGGCTGCCCATCCCTCTTCAGATGTCTTTTATTTCTAAAGTTTTAAGATCCTACCTATCTGCCCATGTTACTGTTTTTTGAATCAGTTTTCCTATAGTCTAGGGTATGACTATAAATAAATTTCTTTCTTTGTGGGTTGTTTGTTTTAACCAACTTATATATACACATATACACATATGATTAGAACTAGTCTCCCTCATTATTGATGTATTCAGGATTTACATTATTGAGTTTTAAACTTCTATGCTTTTTAAAGATAGTTTAAAATGTTCATTTGGATTGCGCAATCTCTAAAAGGAGACTCAGATCATGATTTAGCTATTGCTGGGGATGTGATTCCTCCTCTTCAGCACATATACTGTAACACAACCTTTTCTAGAAGTTCCTATTTTTCTTTCTCTCCTTGCCTTGCCTTCCTTTCCCTCTTGCTTCTTGCTTTTCTTCCTCTCCTCCCAACCTGTCACCATGTTGTCACCGAGACAAGAAGCAGATGTATGATGATGACAGCTTGACATCAATTCATCAAGCTGTAAAAGAAGCAAGAATTCAACATCAGGCTTGAGGATGGGGTCAGATTGAAAGCACAGGGTACCAGGCTGGGCTGAGCCTTTAATATGATGAGTATTGGGTAAACTCCTGGATTTTAGGTTTGATTCCTCTGTTCAAGAGTCCTCCATGACACCACATAGATAGGAATCAATCTTAATTAAAGTCTATAATTAAGGTTGAAGCCCTTGCTAGGGGAGCTCTTAGGTCAATGTTCACTTGAACATGTTTCTGTTGGCCATAGGAACACAAAGAATGGTATTTGGGAAGGGAGCAGGACTTGAGGATATTAATAAACTTATTGTCCTAACTGGAAGATAGTGAGATTCACAGTTTAATTGGGCAGGAAGAGCATAGAGTTGATGATAGTTTTTGTTTCAAGGGATTCATTTAGGGACAGCAACACCCTCCACTTTCACCCTGTTTTGAGCTAAGGGAGAAGGAACAATTAAAAACAAATATTTCTAGTTTCTGCTTCCGGTCTTTCTCCTTAATGAAAATCAGTATTGTTAAAGGCTCTTAGGGGACTCACTACCCACCTCATTCACTTCCTGCTCTCAAGTAGCTCAGGGAAGGATGCTCCAAAAGGAGCATTTGGCGGCTTCTTGACCCTTAGCAGCTCAATGGAACCACATTACTCCACTGCTCTTGGAATCACAAAACCCCAGGAGCTGCAATGGGACCTTATGGATCTCTTATCCTGCTCTTTCATCTTGCAAATGATGAAACTGAGGTCTAGAAAGGGAAAAAGGAATCAACCAAGACTGATATTTTGTCCTTCGATAGCTAAGACCATGACATCAGGGAAGTGATGTCATGACAAGTATGTGAATTGGATTTGAGTGATGGGGGGGTGCTGTGTTGTCACCAGTCTCACTTTCTCCTCCACAGTCATCTGGGTCTGTGATCAGATATGAATCAGGATGACTGGAGATGGCCCTGGAGGTGAGATCATCAAACTTTAAAGACTTGCACAAGGTCAAGTGTCTGGGGTCAAATTTGAACTCCCATTCTCCTGACCGCAGGGCCAGTGCTCTAGGCGCTGCACCGGCTTGCTGCCAAATATCACTACTAGGACTAGGGCCTGGATAATTAGATTCCTTCTGCCTTTGCTTCACTTGGTTCAACTTCATCTTGCCAGGGATAGCTGCCTTTCTTCTTCCCTTCCCCACAAAAGCTTGTGACACATAATTTCCTGTCCATTACTAGTTACTCATTACTTTGAGGGAGTGTCCAGACTTGCATTGTTCTCTTTTTTTTTCTGTATATATTTCTTTGTCTGTGTCTTATTCTCCCTCTCTTTCCAGGCTTAATAATGGTTAACTAAGACTGACCTTATTTATTTAACTTCACCTCTCATTATTTTCCAGCATTTTGTCCAGTTTTGATCCAAGGAGTTTAATAGTCATACTCATTCATGCCTTCATACTAAGGATTATTGCATTTTCTTTACTTGTAATGCCTAGCTCATTCTTTCTACCTAATCACATCTGATTCAGCCTTCAAGGTTTTTTTTTTGCAAGTAAGTTTTACCTCCCCCATGGAGTCTTCCCTGACTGCTCCAACCTGTAATGATCTTCCCTATTCATTTGCTGAGGTAGTTAGGTAACTTAAATGTATATTTTGACCCTGAAATCAGGAACATGAGTTCAAATCTGGCTTCAGATCCATAGTAAATCTGTGACCCCGGGCAAGTCACTTAGTTGAAATGAGAGCCTTAGTCCCTCATCTATAAAAAGAGCTGAAGAAAGAAATGGCAAACCACTCTAGTATCTTTGCCAAGAAAATCCCAAAATAAGGTCACAGAGAGTCAGCCATGACTGAAATGACTCAACAACAACCACTTAAATTGGATCACATCTTTCTTAGCTTGTCTGTTACTGCTTACCTTTTTTTATACATATATTTTGTCTACCAAGTAGACAATAAGCAAGGATATGTAATATAGTTCTTTGTCTTCCATTTCATCTGAAAACAGTCTATAATAGATGCTGTCACTTCTTTAATATCCACTCTTTAATTACCTGCTTCTATAGCTATCATTCTACTGAAACTGGTCCCTTGAAGAACATGAGTCACTTTATAATTGAAAGGCAACATGATATACAGTAGATGGCATGCTGGTCTTGGAATCAGTGAGACCTAAGTTCAAATCCTGTCTCTGACATTTACCAGCTGGTGATCAGAGACAAGTCATTTAATTTGTTTCTTCATTTGTAAGATGAAGGGATTGAACTCATGGCATCTGAGATCCCTTCCGGCTTTAAAACGATGATCTATGATCTAATCTCCATTTCCATCAGCATTTTTCAGTCCTCATCCTTCTTAATGTGTCTCCAGTACCTGACATTGTTCATCACCCTATTCTTCTTGAAACACTTTTCTTGCTGGCTTTTATACCACTGTGCTAAACTGGTCAATCCACTCCTCTGACATCTCTTATTCTGTCTCCTTCCCTGACCCCTAAAGAGCAGCACTTCTCAAGGTTTTGTTCTTAAGGTACTTTCCTTTTTTGTTATACCCTTTCTTCTGGCATTCTCACCCATTCTTATGGGTTCATTTATTACTTCTATGCAGATGAAACATACATTTTTATCTCCAGACTTGACCTATCTTCTGAGTTTCAGCCTGGAATTTAAAACTACTCACTGGACATTTATCATCACCTCTATACCTTATCAAACTCAACCTGTACAAACCAAACTCATAACTTTCTCTCTGAAAATCAGCTACTTTTCTTGCCTACTCTATTTCTCTGAAAAAGAAATTATTGTTATCCTTTATTTTTATATCATCTTCATTTCCAATACATCCTCCCACCCTCTCCTTCCAGACAGCTATTCTTATAACAAAGAATAAGAGAGAAAACAAAATCAGCTAAGCAGCCCTAACCAGTACATCAATTAAGCCTATATAACATACGGCATCCCACATCCCCTATTCCCTGACTTCTTCACAGATAGGAGTTAAGTTCAGTCTCTTAGATCTTTTGGAATATATAGCACAGTTTCTGGATTATAATTAGGTTATTAATAAATATTTATTGAAAGACTGACTATAATTTCTTAGCATTCAAGGGTTTTTTGACTGTTCTTTCCATTAATATTATTTTAATCATTGTTGTGACTATTTCTCCTTACTTCATTTTAGATTAGTTCATGTCTTATCATGTTTCTCTACAGTAACAGTTCATCACATAATTTATTTAGATGTTCCCCAACAGATGGGTTCAGGCAGCTATGTAGAGAGTAGTCCTAAGTTAGGAGACTTGAATTCGAATCTAACTCCAGATACTTATTACCTGTGTGACCCATGGAAGTCACTTTACCCTATTTTCTTCAGTTTCCTCTTCTATAAAATGAAGTAAAGAATGAAATCAAACTATTCCAGTATCTCTGCCCAAAAAATTCCAAAAGGGATCATGAAGAGTCAAACATTACTGAAAAATGATGAAATGACAACAAAATAATTGTATATCTACTTTGCTTCCTGTTATTTGCCACACTAGCACTTGTGCTGATATGAATATTTTGGAACATGGCATTATGGGACTTATGTTTGACCTGATTGGGATATATATATATAGTAAGAGTGGGATAATGGGTAGGAGGAGAGGGCATGGGTATTTTATTGATTTCTTTATTTCAAATTTTAATCTGTGTGCATGAATTGAACCCTAGGTCTTGACACTATGGATTAGATTTTTCTAAGCAATGCTTTTCTTTCATTTATAACATTTATGGTCTTTTGTTCCTCTGCAGGCATTAGACTAACTCCTAAGATTTAGGAAAGATTTCCTTTAACCAGATAAAAAAATGCAGAATAAGCTTAAACATAAACCCTTAACAAGCCTTCCACTTTTTTTTTTTGCAGAGCAATGGGGTTAAGTGACTTGCCCGAGGACACACAGCTAGGTAATTATTAAGTGTCTGAGGTCAAATTTGAACTCAGGTCCTCCTGACTTCAGGGCCGGTGCTCTATCCACTCTGCCACCTTACTGTCCCAAGTCTTCCACTTTTTGAAGGAAATCAAGCAGTCCTGCCCACTGGTAAGTCCCTTTAGACTTCTGGATATTCAAATGAGGCTGATTAATGGCTTATATTTCTATAATGAGTGAAGGATTGCCAAACTTTACATAATCTCATTTGATCCTTCCAACAATCGTTTGAAGTAAGTGTTATTATTATATCCATTTTCTGGAAAAAGAAACAGTAGATGTTAACTAAGTAACCCAGGGTCATACGGCTAGTAAGTATCTGAGAGAGATATTTTCTGAGACCAAATATAGTTTTCAAGCTATTCTGTTGCCTAACTGGGCAAGGATATAAAAGGAAATTTTATTCCCCTTATTTTCTCTATTACTACCTCCAGTTTCACTTAATAAAAGATCTTTCTCTTAGTTTAGTTGTTAATTAATTTTCACAAAAGTATTAGTCTATATAGGTGTAAGGTCTTACTATTTACAAGGGGTGGCCAAAGGTGTGACTAATGGTGGAATTTCAGGCATATATAAGAAGGCATTTTGAAGTAAGGGCCCTGCCTTAGGACTCCTCACACCATTTTGTTCTGATGGCTATATCTTTTTGGAATTGGTATTTGACAGCCAATACTTTTGTTGTCTCCACTTTCTGACACTAATGATGACATCATTTGGTTCCTATGACCTGACTCTAGCTCCCCTCCTGACTAGATCACCAGGAGCTCAATGGAAACTGGATGTCCATCCTCCTAAAGATGAATCTCAGTGTTTCCCTCTTTTTCAGATATTAAGGGAAGTCTCTCAATCTTTCTGCCAATTTGATGCCAATTGTAGGAGAATAAACAGAACTGTCCTTTAGTCTGGCAATGAGAGGAAAAGAAAAAGGGAAAGTAGAGCTGTTCCAAAAACAAATTAATATTCCTCCATCTTTAGTCCACAGTTTTTCTAGGCCTCATCAATCCTTGTATGATCCTCTACATCTGTAAATAGGTCAGCTTGACCTGCCAGGTATTCGAACATTGACCTCTTGGGACCTGTGTTTAAAAGAGGGCTTAAAGATCTCAGCAGATATGTAAACTCTTGGTGAGCTGATGCTTTACAGGTTACACCTTCCAATGAACTTTAGATGTACAAAAACTACCCAGGATGAACAAACTTCTCAAAGCTGGCCTAATTGGTTCTTATGATGCTGAACTAAGTCTACAGGGGGACTCAGGCTTCTATTATTTTCTCTCTACCCTGGAGAAGTACAAAATAAGACATTATGTATGATTTCAAATATTGAAATAAAACCTGGGGGGTGAGAAGACGTGAGTTTTAATCTCTCTACAGATTCTTACTCTCTATGTTACCTTAGGAAAGTCATTTAATCTCAACAGACCTTAGTTTCCTCACCTGAAAAATGAGTGGGTTGGGCTCAATGAACTCTAAATTTTCTTTCCAGTTCTAAATCTATGACCTCATAATCCATTTAATAATCCATAATCCATAAACTCTTTGAGTTTTTACATTGCCATTTCCTGATTGTGTGATTATATTCAAATCACTTAAACAACTGTCAGTTTCCACGTCTATAAAATGGGGATAGTAAACTCCTTCATTAAATGTGGAGTTTTTAGTGTGGAGTTGAGCTGTTCTTGAGTTCTCTAAGGCTATTCCAGCAAGAACATGAATTCTGGCGGGTCTTCCCAAACTAGACAGATTTTTATTATTGTTCTTGTGAGTGGTTTTTGTCATTTAAGAACTCAGTCAAGCTAAATTTAGAAAGGCTCATAACTGAATGGGTCAGGTTAGTCAGATAGTCAGCAAACACTTAAAAGTTCCCCCAGAGGATATAAAACTAGGCAAAAGTTAATCTCTTCCCTCAAGGTTCTTACAATCTAACTGGGGAGATAATAGGCAAATAAATCCCTACAAAAAAGTCATATATGAATGAAATATATAGGAAATAATTAGGAGAGAGAAGGCACTAGAATTAAGGGGCTTCCTATAGAAGATGGGATTAGGGGTTGGGTTACAAGGATCACAACAACTCCAAAGACTTGTCTTTTGTTCACAGCTCTTCTGGAAATCCTAGGGAGGACTCTTGCTTCAGATACAAGTTGAACAAGAATGACTCTGAATATCCTTCCAGCTCTGAGATCCTATGATTCCTGAAATGATCCACACTTTTAAAATCCAGGCAGTGGGAGGAATTGGCAGTTAAACTGGAAGGGGCCTGAAATGTTTACTGGGATCAGCCAGAGTCTATATTCTTTGAAGTGTCTTCCTATAGAAATCTTGGACTCCACCCCTTGAACCACTCCTAGCTTCTGACTGGTCAACCTGAAAACAAAACTCCTCATCCCTTCGGTTATCTCCACAGCATCTTGTCCTTCTGGCTTTCCCCTAGACTCCTTTCCAGCCCTTTCCCCCAGCCCCTCACTTATGTGTTGTTTTCTTTCTTTAGAATGTCAGCTCCTTAAGGGTAGTTCATTTTTTAATTTGTATCTGTATACCACTAATTAGCTTGGCATATTTTGTTGTTCAGATGTTCAGCTACATCTGCCTCTTGGTGACCCCATGGACCACAGCACACTAAGTCCATCGATCCTCCAGTTTCTTATGAAGTCTGTCATAGTTCAAGTTTGTTGTTTCCATGACACTACTATCTCATCCCCTGCTGTCCCCTTTTTCTTTTGTTTCAGTTGTTCCTGACATCTGGGTCTTTTCCAATGAGTCCTGTCTTTGCATTATGTGGTCAAAAGTATTTATTTAAACTTCAACTTCACTATTTTACCTTCCAGTAAATAGTCTGAATTAATTTCTTTACATATTGACTGATATGATCTCCTTCCTATCCAAGTGATTCTCAAAAATCATGCTTAATATTCCATCATATATATATATATGTATATATATATATATATGCCAGAATATATGCCAAAATTTGAGGGGATATTCATGAAAAGTGAGTCAATTTTTGTCTTTGGTGCGAGGGAGTCATGCTCAAGTCCATCTCTAGGGGATCATAATGCCTAGCGATATGGCAAGGCCAGATGTAGATGCAGTTAAAGTAAGGGGTGGGGGAGGTCATTGCAACATAGCAAAATAGTATCAGCCTAAAAAACAGGTTAGAGAATGCACATTATTCTTTTGAAGTTTTCTCAGTTACCTATAGTTAAATTATAGATATCTTAAGAGATTTCTGAGCTTCATTAATCTGTCAGTTCTGTGTTCTTTCATTTCCAAGTGACTAGTACAATTCTCTCTTTTTTTTCCAAGGCAATTGGATTAAGTGACTTGTCCAAGGTCACACAGCTAGGTAATTATTAAGTATCTGAGACTGTATTTGAACTCAGGTCCTCCTGACCTCAAGGCCAGTACTCTATCTACTGTATCACCTAGATGCCCATATGAGCATTTTAAAGCAATCTAGCCTTTGTCTCAAAGGAGAAGCACTTGGTAATGAACCTAAGTTCAGGAAACATGGGGAAATGTCATATAAATATCATATATCCTTGTTTGGGGGGAACAATACCTATCCACTCCCTTCCCCCATGAAAGTTAGGGTAGTTTTTCCTCAAAAATATTAAAACCATTGCATAGACTTAATTGACTCAATGAACTAAAGGCTCTGACTATTGTTATCATCTATAGGTGCTTATTTTCTGATGCCTGGCTGGCAGACCACCCTGGGAAACTCAGAGAATCAACCTGTGGTGTCTTAACTGCATATGATTTTCAAATAGTCTTCCCCTGAAGAACTCAGGAGATATTCTTTTTATCAACTGTTGAATAACTTATGAGTATCTCATTTCATACCAATACTATATTTAAGTTTCCAAGGGACTGGTTTGAATCATGCCCAGTATATAACACTAAAGTAGCCTGTGGGTAGTTTGTCTGCCTCAAGTATCTCCCCACTCCAATCCATCCTCTTTTCAGCCACCAAAGGGATTCTTCTAAAACTCAGGTTCCATCGTGCCTCTCCCTACTTTGAAAACTCAGTAAACTTAAAGTCCTTCATAACCTAGTTCCCTCCTATCTTTCTAGTCTTTTTATACTTTATATCTCCCAAAGATACTTCATGATCCATTGATATTGGGTCTCTTGCATGTTGCATGAACAAGAGACACTCCATCTCTCTGTGTCCACCATTTTCTCTGGCTGTCTCCATGTCTGGAACTCATTCCTTCCTTTGTTCTGACTATTGACCCCCGCCCCCCACGGTTTTCTTTAAGTTCCAGCTAAAATCCTACTTTTTATTGGAAACCTTTCCTATACCTCCTCATTCCAGTGCCTTCCCATTTAAAAATGTCTTTTTAACTTTTACAAAGCATGTGTTGTATGTTTTCATGTTGTCTTCCCCATTAGACTATAAGCTCCTTGAGGGTAGGCACTATCTTTTATTTCCATTTGTATCCTCAGTGCTTAGTACAGTGCCTTGCACATAGTAGGTTTGTAATAAATGTTGATTGACTGACAATTTTGACACATAGTAGGCTATCAGGAAATGTTTATTGGTTGACCTAACACTGGCATGTGGGAGACCCTTAATAAATGTTGATTGGGGCCAGCTGGGTGGTGTAGCGGATAAAGCACCAGCCCTGGAGTCAGGAGTACCTGGGTTCAAATCTGGTCTCAGACACTTAATAATTACCTAGCTGTGTGGCCTTGGGCAAGCCACTTAATCCTGTTTGTCTTGCAAAAACTTTAAAAAAATGTTGATTGGCATTATCTTGGCACATAGTAGGCTCTCTGAGAAATGTTGATTGATTTGATTGGTAGGAACTGTAGCAATTTTGGAAATCTAGAACCCACTTCTCCCTCCCCCTAATAGATCTGAGATGTATTCACAAGAGGGCTAGCTTCAAGAAGGCTGTTCTGGGGCTCATCTGTATGTGTGACTCTTCTTTTTTGCTTTAGGATATTTCTTTTTTTGTTTGTTTGTTTGTTTTGTTTAGGGTATTTCTTTACAGATTGTCTTGGCTCAAGATAATAATAACAAGCAACATGTATATAATGCTTTCATATTTGTAAAATGCTCTCCATATGTAATCTCATTTGATCAGAGATCCCTGTGTTCCTTACTCCCACAGTTGCTGATGGCAAATATCTCTTTCCTTTCTCTCTTCAAGAGAAGAGCTCCAATCTCAGCTGCCACCTAGGCCTTTAGAGGAGTCCATTGACTAGGTAAGGAAAAATGTGCCAATCTCCCCATTCTCTTCTCCAACACAGTCACCATGTTTTTTGACTAGCCTCTCCTCTCCTAACCCGAGGAAGGATTTAGGGATCAAACACATGGATCACAAATCTTTACCACTTGTTAATATCAAATCTCTACTCATCCAGGGCCTTTGGAGGAGGGCTAATTGTAATTGTAATTCCTCTTTAAGGAATCACCCATATATGCACATACACACACACACACACACACACACACACACACACAGACACCCCTAAACATACACATATTCACATGCAGAGAGCTAAGGTGACCATGACATTTCATTGTGAAAGTAAATTCTGATGGTCCAAGGTAAGCCATTTTTTTAAACATCCTTTTGCTCATTTTTTTACTCATTCTTTTAAATTTCTCCTTGGATCTTGGATCTTATTTATCAATCACTCATTATTATTAAGCATGTATTATGCTAGGTATTGAGAAGAAAGGATAAAAATAAAAGTTCCTGAATACAAATCTAGATTGAGCTCTTTTATATCAAGTAAAAGTACCATGATTTATATCAAGTATAAGTAACATGATACTTTCCAATCTGTGTCCCCTCCTCAATTCCATCAGTTAATTCCCATTTTTCCTGGAGTCATTTTAATTTATGCTGAAGCTGATTGATCTGCCATTGTCTTCTGCTGAGACTCAGATAGAACTGAGGTTAGGGAAGGCTGAGGGGTGGAGGGAGAAGAGTGGGACCCAGTTCTCAGGGGAGAATTGCAGTGGAAAGATATTATCAGTTCCTAGCCTGAGGATCGGGTCCATATGTCTTGATCTTCCCCATACAAAAAAGCACTTTGTCTTCTTAAACTGGAAACCCTCTGACACAGAGGACACTTCTCTCTCTCTCTTGTTCCCCATGGAAGACAGAGGCACTGTGATCGATGTGATGCTGGAGGTAAGTAGGCCGAAGGGAGGTGTAGTTGTAATGGAATAAATACATCTCTGGTAAATCTTCCCACCAAGACATCTTTAAACCTAAAAATGGTCGCTCTGTTCCCTATCGCTACTGTGAGGGTTGATGGATCTTTGTACTTCCATGGGAGCCATCTCTGTTTCCTCTCCTAACTCATCATTGAGAACACAGTCAGTAGAGTTGGGGACCCAATTAAAGATTTTGAGAGCTAGGAGGGGGATGGAGAGGATAGGCAGTGGTTTAGCTAAAAAACTGCCCATGTCAACAGATTATCCTCTGTGACACCACCTGCCACTTCCCAAGGAAGGATCAACACCCATTTTGCTTTGATGTAGAGTGAGAAGAATCAGAAGCTTTGATATTTGCCCATTTTGATATCTCTCCATTTCACACTCTCACAGGCTTGCTGTCTGACATCAAGTGTGATTTAATGTACGATGAAGGTGTCGGGCAAACTTGCCATGGCCCCCACCACCCATTTATAGCACCCATTTTACACTCTTATCTTGATGAGTGCTGAGAAATTCTCAGATGCTGAGCTTATTAACATGGACACTTTCCTTGTCCACAAGCAGCTTCTCACACCCTCAGGAATTTGCTGTCAGTACTGAGAATTTTTATCCCTCTCAAGTAGTCTTTTGTCAGATTTTGCCCACCCATCTAAGGGAATGAACTGAGGTTGGTCCTGGAATCACAGGATTTTAAAGTTAGGAAAGATCTTAGAAATGCTATAATCTATTCTCTTCTTTCACTGATGAAAAAACTGAGGTCCACAGAGGTCTCCTGACCACTACCTCAGCTCCAAGAGTGGGGTGATACCAGTGGGTCAAAGGCACCGAAAATGCATCCTGCTCTTAGACCATGATTATTTGGTTCCTTTCCAGGTCCATAGGTGGTCCCAGAATTTAGTGGGTTTGGAAATCAAATAGTCCATTTCCCTCATTTTACTGAAGAGAAAATTAGATTTAGAGAGAACTAAATTATGCAAGGTCATCCAGCTAGTGAGTAGCAGAGTTTAGGTCTTTTCACTATATTGTATTGCTTCTAGCTCTCCCTTAGCTCCAATTCTTAGAAATACTTCCTAGATAATAACTCACATAGCACTTAAATGGTTTAACTCTTTGTGACTCCATTTGGTGTTTTTTTGGTTAAAGATACTGGAGTGGCTCTTCCTTTCTTTCTCCAGCTCATTTTACAGATGAGGAAACTGAGGTAAACAGGATTAAATGACTTATTATTATTATTAAATGACTGAAATATTGTCTGAGATCAGGTTTGAACACAGGAAGGTGAGTCTTCCTGATTCTAGATTGAGCTCTCTATTCACTACACCATCTAACTGCCCAACTTAAAAGTTTAGGGATCATTATATTCATGAAAGCCCAGTAAGCTATCTCAGATTTACCAGAAGAGAGCTGAATTGTCCATTGTACCTGTTGGAAGCAAATTTCAGTCTCAATTATCCAGTGCTTAACCAATTGGCACATAGTAGGCTCTTAAATATTTACTGAACTGAACTGAATTGAATCTTGACTCTAAGTCTAACCCTTACATATGGCTGTTGGAAAACCCCCATATTTGCCTCTCAAGCATTCCCCTCAATAAAGGGGTCATCTTGACCTTAGCTCTATTTATCCCAACTATTTCCTTTCATGAGAAAGACACATGCTTAACCCTACCAGTCAACAAAATAAGAGAGCTGCTGGAGGTCTTGTGGTGGGGCATATTCATGATCTCACACTGGCCAAAAGCCCCAAGAACAAGGGCTTGCTCTTGGCAAGAGTAGAGGCAGGGTATAAAAGGGAGGGTCACAACAAATCTTTATTACATGAAGGGTATTGAGGGTGCAAAGATAAAAATGAAACCAGTTTCTACCCTCAAGTAGCTTTCATTCTCTCAAGTATATAAACATGCACACATAAATATATAAAATAAATCAAAAAGAAATAAATGACAATCTTGTGAGGGTTGACACTAGTTTTGGGGAACCAGAAAAGGCTATATATGTCATTATAAACATTTCAACTATAATTATTTTTCATTGTCAGACATGTGCCAATTTGTGAGTGTTATCCCTAAACCCAGTGGCACAAATTGGTTTCTGTGGGAGGTACTTTTGTGCCAGTTAGGCTAAGGAGGAGGGATTGCTAATAGGCATTTATACAGTGCTTTGTCAGGTGCTTTGCCAAACATGAAAGAAATATTATCTCATTGAATCATCTCAACTATTCTTCAAGGTGGTTTCCATTACTATTTCCATTTTACAATTGAGGAAATTAAAGTAAATAGAGGTGAAGTGAATTGCCCAGGGCCATTTAGCCAATAAGTTTTTGAGGCTAGACTTGAACTCAGATCCTCCTGACTTGAGGTTCAGTGCTCTACCCCCTTTGTCACCTAGCTGTCTCTAAGGATCAGTGGAAAGGGGCAGAAGAAAGGGTTCAACAGTCTAGTAAACTCTTCATGGATTAGATCTAAGGTTACTTACAGTTTTAGACCTCTTTTATATGTTTATACTATGATCACCCTAGTCCCTGCCCTTTCATCTTACACCTGTATTACTGGACTAATAGTCTAACCATCCACTTGCCTCTAGTCACTACTGTTTCCTGACCATGATGTTCTCATACTCAAAAATCTGGCTCCTTGTTGTCTCCAGGATAGTTGGTTTAGCTTGGCTTTGAAGATCCTATAGAGTTTAGCCATAACTGAGCTTTCTGCCTTTATTTTACATTATGGCTTTTGACATTCCAGTCTAACTAGATCCTACCACTTTCCTGCCCCCAATCTGCTAGCTCTTTCCTCTTTCATTTGAATGAGCTATTCCTCATTATCTAGATGGCATTCTGTCATCTCTTTCTTTCAGATAACTTTTCTTGAAGGTTCAGTTTAGGTGCTAGCTCCTCCATGAAGTTTTTTTTTAATTTTTTAAAAATTTATTTAAGGCAATGGGGTTAAGAGTGACTTGCCCTGGGCAGCTAGGTGGTGCAGTGGATAGAGCACTGGCCCTGGAATCAGGAGGACTTGAGTTCAAATGCAGTCTCAGACACTTAATAATTACATAGCTGTGCGGCCTTGGGCAAGCTACTTAACCCCATTTGCCTTGAAGAAAAAAGAGTAACTTGCCCAAGGTCACACAGCCAGGCAATTATTAAATGTTTGAGGTCACATTTGAACTCAGGTCCTCCTGACTCCAGGGCCGGTGCTCTATCCACTGCACTATCCACTGTACCACCTAGCTACCACCCCCACCTTGAAGCTTTTTAAAAACAGTTTTCCACCTGAGAGAATTCTCTCCCATTTCAAATTTCCCAAGTTCACTGTGCTTTCTCCTTTGCCCTCATCCCGTTCTATCATTGCATTACACCTATTGACAAACATTTAAGAATACCAATAGATTGCAATTTCTAAGAGAGCAGGAACTGTTTTGTTTTTCACCCTATGAACATACATATATGTATGTTTTGAATCACAGTGCCCTGTACATCATAACATATTTCTTGAATTGTATTACTGTAGTAGAGAAATTCATTTATAGACCAGGAAAGGGTAGCCTGAAGACTAGGATTATGGTGACTTACTTTTTCCTATTGGTCAGTTGAACAATCCTGGATGGGTCAATCAAGTCAGTGTGGTCTGTTGTTCTGGTAAGATCTCTGGATCTAGCCCAGACATAAACCTCTACACTATTCCCAACTCTTGCAACCACCCTGAAGACAATGGATGGAACAGCAAAAGAAAAGGAAATAAATCTTAAATTCTTGCTACCTGATGAAGATTTTAACAAGAGGTTTTCCTGAAAAGATATGAGTCTACGTAAAAACCAAAGACAAAAGAAAGATGCCTTTACTGTTCTCTTGGAGCCAAAAGAGATTTGTTACCTTTTCTATTAATAGGACCTGGAAAACCAGCTTATGTGAAGAAGTTGACGGTTTTTTAGGTCTTGGGTAACCCAAGTAGGTTAGGACTTTCAGAAAGTACCAAAGATCTTGTGTCAGTTTTACCTAATCATTTATGCAAAACGAGTTTGGGGGCAGCTAGGTGGCACAGTGGATAGAGCACTGGCCCTGGAGTCAGGAGTACCTGGGTTCAAATCTGGCCTCAGACACTAGCTGTGTAGCCTTGGGCAAGCCACTTAACCCCATTTGCCTTGCAAAAACTTAACCCCCCCAAAAAAACCCCAAACCAAAAAACTGGTTTGAATCTGACATCAGGCCCTTACCAACTGTATGTCTCTTAACCTCATTTTGCCTCAGTTTCCTCATCTGTAAAATGTGAATAATAATAGGACCTACCTCTCAGGGATGTTGTGATAATCATTGTAAAGTGCTGTATAAATAGTGTAAACATTATTATTGATTACAGTAGGAACATCACTTGTGTATATTTGGACATTATCTCTTTCCTAGTATAGCCTAAAAGTGTATTAGCTATTTTGGGGCCACCATATTATATTATTGACTTGTATTGAATCTGAAGTCCACTTACAACTACAGACATTTTTTTTCAGATGAACTTCTTCTGTTTTGCCTCCATCTTGTACTTGTGAACCGGATTTATTTGAACTTAATCATAAGACTTTACAGCTATTCTTTTCATGTTTTATCTTATGTTTGGCTCAATGATTCAGCCTGCAGAGATCTTCTGGGAAAAGCTAACAAAAGAGGAGTAAGTCAAGTCTGCCTTTCACATAACTCATTGAATATTTGAAGACAGGGATCCTGTTGCTGCCTTCCCCTTTCCTCCACTCCCAACCTGCTCCCTTTCAGTTTTCTTTTCAAAGAGAAACATTTCCAATTCTTTTTATCTTCCTTTTATAATATGATTTTGAGACCCATCTCATGCTAGGCCATTCCAGTTTTCCAAAATTCATCCTGAAATATTATTCCAAAGATAAACACCACAGTATCAGCCCAGCTAACCGTGTCCAACTCAGAATCCTAAGGAAGGCAGTTGGTATGGGGGAGGAGTAGATTGGCAGCCATGCCACACAAGAATTGGTTGGACATCATAGAGGGAAAGTTAAGGAGTTAGGAAGAACTGGATTTGAATTTTGACTCAATCATTAACTGGCAAGCAATGATTCACCACAGACAAGTAATTATTCTCAACCTCAGTTTACTCATCTGTAAAAGAAAGTTTGGACAACTAGGTGATACAGTAGAGAGAGTGCTAGATCTGGCATCAGGAAGACTCATCTCACCCCTGACACTTACTAGCTGTGTGACCCTGGGCAAGTCACTTAATCCTGTTTGTCTCAATCACCTCATAGGCAAAATAAACTGGAAAAGGAAAGATATCTTTGCCAAGAAAAACCTCCAAATGGGGTCATGGAGAGTTTGATGTGATTGAAAAATGATTCAACAACAACAAAAGAAAGTTAATTACAACAACCTCACAAGAATGCTTTGAGGATCAAATGAAATTATAGATGCAAAGTTTTCCTTTTGGTCCTTCTAACAGTCTGTGTCTCTCCTTTGCATATTTTAATGTGAGAAAATGTGTTTCTTTACAAGTTTATTTCATCCTTTATCCTTTTGCAAAAATTAACTTAGCTTATGTGTCTTTCTGCAACTAGACTGTCCACTTATAAAATGTGGCAGTGCTTTAGTTATGTAAAGCCCTTTGCAAATCTCAAACTCTCTATAAATGTTATCTCTTATTGTTTTACTAGGCCCTGAAGGGCAGAACTAGAAATAATGGGTAGAAATTTTAGAGAAATAGATATAGGCTCCATGTAAATAGCTTTGTGGAGCTTCTTAGAGATGGAATAGGCTTCCAGTAAGGGTGGAAGTCAGATAGGGGCTGGGGAAGGTAGTGAAGTCCCTATCTGTGGGGGTATCCACTTGGAAGTATAAATTCATGGCTCTATGAATATCATGTTTTGAGGAAAAACTGCTGACTTCTAGATGATGACCTCTGGAGTTCCATTGAATTCTGAGACTGAGAGTGGATTGGGGGAATGTCTTTTTGAAGGTGGGATATAATGTAGTTACAAAGGTGGCCCTCCTTCCAATGAAGAGTTAAATGATATGTTATATTTAATTATAAAGTTTGATCTTCATTTTTGAAGAAGACCACAACATCAGGGAGATGATGCCATGACAAGCACATGAATTGGATATGAGTGAGGGGGTGCTGGGCTAGTTCACCAGCCTCACTTTCTCCTCCAGAACCAACTGGGTCCAGTGACCAGATATGAATCAGGACAACTGGAGATGACCCTGGATGTGAGGCAATCAGGTTTAAGTGACCTGCCCAAGTTTACACAGCTAATATAAGGCAAGTGTCTGAGGCTGAATTTGAACCCTTGTCCTTCTGACTCCAAGGCCAGTGCTTTACCATTGTGCCACCTAGCTGCTCTTGGACTATAGTCCATGAATCATGGGGCTGGTGGTCTTCCAAAGAAACCTCCGTGTGCTCCTCACTGCTGGCATGGGGTCTGGGAAGGAAGTAGAATAACTTCACCAGTCTTTAATCCTTGACCTTTGGAAACTCTATAGTCTGGCCTTTTTGCTAACTCCTGCTGAGAGACCTCTGCTGCTTGGCAATGGCTGGAGCTGTGTGTGTGTTTGTGTGTGTGTGTGTGTGTGTGTGTGTGTTTTAATTCTTTCCTTTATGTTTTTATTAAAAATAAAAATCCAAAAAGGAATTCATGTCTGTGTCACTTTATGCAAAACTAGATTCATCTGTCATTGTCTTCTGTACCTTCAGGCTCTGTTAAAATTTAAAAAAAAAATACATTGTTTTCTTTTTTTAAAAGAACACAGTGACATCTCTGGAAATCTCCAGCGTAAGCAGATCTCAGCGTAATGCATTGCCCTAAATCACCTTGCAATTAGCCATGGACAGAAATTGCAGGAGAGGATTTTACAGCTGTCCTGGAGATGTGGAGAATAAGCTAGCATCCTAAGGACCAAATCACCCCTACTCCCCTATTCCCATAGCCTGTATCACATAGCTAATTGTGATTGGAAGAACTGAAGTCATTAAGTTTGGAAAAGAGACTTGTGGGATGTTTATTACTATTTGGTCTTCCAGTCAGTTCATGGTCCCCTCCCAAGCCACATGATAACTATTCAAATTGCTCATAGATTGTTGATTGGGTCATTCACGGAGCTCCCTGAGTCTCCCCTTGAGCTGACCATATTTCATGATTCCCTTCACCTTGTCATACCCCACCCACTCCCAAATTCCATATTTATTTTGTGATAGTTGAGTCCTCACATTTTAAATCCAATTAGAATGCCTCCCCCGACCCCTTTTCCTGGGCGGTTTTCCTAGCCTCACATCCAAGGACCTAGCTCAAATTTCAGTTTCAGCATGATTCTCTGGGTGACTTTGGACTGTCTCTCTGACCTCATTTACAAAATTAAGGGCTATAATATTGGTACCACCTACCACATGGAGTTGTTGAGGGACAAAGTGACTTCATAAACCTTAACACACTAGAAATGGGAGTTATTATTTTTCCTGAGTCATACCATTGACTCTGAACTCTCTTTCAACCTAGGTCCCCAAAGCCATGAAGCACGTGCCATACTCATTTATGTATTTCTTTGCAAATTATTCTTAAGACTGTGATCCTGTTTGGCTTCTGTTCTTTATGGAAGGAGAGATCCCTGAAGACAAGAACTGTATCCATTCATCTTACCATAAGCCCCTCTGCGTGAGCTATGAATGAAGTGACTGATGACACCATTCCCTGTTCATTTCTATGGAGTAGAAGAGAGGTGATAAGGAGCAAGGAACATATGATTACATAATATTAATTCTAGTAACACTACTATCCATCAATAAAAATAATAGTGAACATTTATAAATCTAGCTCTGTGTAGTGGTTAAACTCATCCTTGGAGTCAAGGAGACCTGGGTTCAGATCCTACCTCTGTAACATACTGTTGGTATCAGTCTCTCAGTCTCCCAGTTAACTCTCTGAGAGCAGAGATGAGCAGATGCTGATTCATCTCAGCAAAGGCAATTTTCCTCAGTGAAATAACAGGACTACTCCAACCTCCCCATATCCCTCCTTCTAAGCATTTCTATAATTGCTTTAAGTTTTGCAAAACTTTGCTTTAAATATATTATTTGATCCGCATAGGAGGTTGGGGCCATTTTACAGATAAAGAAACTCATGTGGCATTGAGAGGTTAAGTGACTTGCACAGGGTCACGTAGCTAGTAAGTGCCAGAGGCAGGCTTTGAATCTAGGTCTCTCCTGAGTCCATCTACTACACTGCTGTTTCTCAGTAAGTCCATATGGAATGATGCCCGGTTTGTGCTGAATTTGGTGGCTGGAATAGGTTTGAGGAGAGGTTCTTCTCCCTGTGAGATCATCTTCTGAGCTTCTCTTATGTTAGTTAAAACTTGAGAAGTCTGTAACTCCTGCTAGAGCAGCATAGGACCAAGACACCATCTTCCTTGCTTTGCTATTACCTTGTTAGGTCAAGGAATAAATACCAGTTTTTTCAAATAACAATACGTGTTATTCTATTCTCTCTCAACTACCCATCTCTAGTGTGAACAGTCAAAAAAGTAAATATGGATCTAAAACTAGAATGCCTGTCCATAGCACTCTTCATTTTTTTCAGATCAGTTGAAAATGTATTAACGTATATTTTTGACCTATTCTTAAGCCAAGACAAGTATTACTGTGCCCATTGTTCACATCAGGAAACAGAGATGTCAGCAGGTAAGGTGACTTACTATTCAAACTCACATAATAATAATCACCAGGATCAATGACTGCACCTCACGGGATCTCAGAGTTAGAAGGATCTTAGAAATCACATAGTATAGATAACCACTTAACACAGTAAAAAACTCCTATGGTGTCTTTGACAAGGGGTCATTCAGTTTTGCTTCTATATTTCCAGAGGATGGGGGGGGTGGTTCACTACTTGCTGTTAAATTCTTTAATTATTAAAAATTTTGTCCTTATACTAAACTCAAATCTGCCTTCCCTGGAAGTGTAATTTGTTGGTCATAATTCTGCTCTTTGGAAAAACAGAATAAAGTATATTCCACATGATGACATGTTAAATATTGTATTTAAAGACAGTTATCATAGTTCCCCTAAGGCTTCATACTAAACACCTCTCTTCCCTCATTTAGTTGTTATGTGATTTTTCTCATCATTCTGACTGATTTCTATAGTTTTTTCTCTCAAAGTCTATATTAAAAGCATAGGGTCCACAACTAGATATAATACTCTAGATATGATCTGACCAGTAGAAGATATATTGGGACTATGCCTCACTTATTCTGAGTACTAGCATTCTGGTAAGTTCCATTTCCTTTACTAAAGACCTATGCGACTATTTTGTAGAAGTGAGCCCAGGGTCTTAAGGTTTAGCCTCATCTAGTACAAGTTCTGATAGTGGGTACCACTTATCTGGGAAAAAATATGGATCCTGCTCTCTGGAGACTAGCCTATTTTAGTTTAGAGGGTGTGATTGCTAGAGAATTGATCCCAGAGGGAAAATTTGCTTTTATTTACAGACATCCATGAAACTAGCTGCTAAGGCATGGAGAGGTTGCAGTATACATTGGTAGAATAGTACCCACACTGATAAAATCTTTTTAAGAGTAGGGTCTATGTAATAATTATCTTTGTTTCTTTTGACTAAAGAATCTCTTGAAGTACCAAAGACCATGCTAGTTTTTTCCTGTTTTTTTTCTAGCTGGGTCTGTTCAGCATCTCCATTTTAAAAGCATTTTATATCTATCTATCTATCTATCTATCTATCTATCTATATACACAATCATGTTAAATATATTTTCACATTAGTCATGTTGTGAAAGAAGAATCAGAACAAAAAAGAAAAACCACTAGAAAGGAAAAAACCCCAAAATGAAAATAGCATGCTTCGATCTGCAATCAAACTCCATAGTACTTTTTCTGGATGTGGTTGGCATTTTCCATAATGAGTCTTTTGGAATTGTCTTGGATCATCGTATTTCTGAGAAGAGCTAATTTAATCATAGTTGATGAATGCACAATATTGCTATTACTGTGTACAATGTTCTTCTGGTTTGAGCATCTACATTCTTGACTCATAGTGAGCTTGTGGTCATAGGAATCTCCATTTGTTTTTTTCACATCAACATCAAAGCAAGTATTCCCCCATCTTGTACTTAATGTGATTGATTCTGCTTAAACCAAAGGGCAAGGCTTTATATTTATCCTTATTAAGTTGTATTTTTTTTTTTTTTAGTTTTTGCAAGGCAGTAGGGTTAAGTGACTTGCCCAAAGTCACACAGCTAGATAATTATTATGTGTCTGATACTGGATTTGAACTCAGTACCTCCTGACTCCAGGACTGGTGCTCAACCCACCGTGCCCCCTAGCTGCCCCATTAAATTGCATCTTGATGCCTTAAAATTAGATAAAGCATTTATTAAGTTATCTGGGTGGCATAGAGGGGCTTGGAGTCAGAAAGACCTGTGTTAAAATTAGCCTCAGACATTTATGCACTGTGTGACCATGGGGAAGTCAATGTCACTGTTGTTTGCCTCAGTTTCCTCATTTGTAAAATGAGGATAATAATAATAAAAGATTATTTAATATAATATGTAATTATAATAATAATAATAGAACCTTCCTCCCAGTCTTTAATGTGAAGCCCAAATAAAATAATAAAGCACTCAGAATCATGTCTAGAACATGGTAAGCACTATATAATGATGATGATGATGATGATGATTAGTTTACTTTGTGCCCCAAACTTTGCAAGAGTCTGGAAATAAATACAAATGCAAGCATAAGGAAAAATAGTTTTTGCCCTTAAGGAGCATACATTCTCCTAAGAGGAAGACAATACAGACCAGGGCAAAAATTGCCTGAGGAATCAGGGTTTAGGCAGATCACAAGTATGATTGTTCTTGGAGGTTCTGAGAAGAGCTTATTGATTGGAGGGAGGAGGAAGGGTCGATGTGTCTCTAGGATGAGAAGACCATTGGGACAGAAGTGGGGACGATCAAAGCCTGTTGTCTATGATTCCAGGCTGCTGGGAACAACTTCAATTTTAATTCTTTCATCCAAAGGATCAAAATTATTCCTTTTATTTCTATGCTATCTACAATTTTGATGGGCATATACCTTTTGAGTCTTCATTAAAGTTGCTGATAAAATGTTTAACAGGATAGAGTCAAAGAAAGAGACTTATGGCATGCCACTAAAGACTTTCCTCTAGTCAGGGATTCTTAGTGTTTTGTGAGTCGTGGATCCCTTTGACAGTCTGAAGAAGCTAAAGTCTTCTTAGAATACTTGGTATAAAATAAGATATATAGAATTACAAAGGAAACCAATTATATTGAAATAAAGATGTAATTTTTTTCCTCATCCATGTTTGAAAACCCCTCCCTCCAAATCTTGCCACAGAATCCTGGGGGGGGAGGGGGCAATCCCTAGAGCTTGTTAAGAATCCCTATGCTGGGCTGATACTGATCCCTTCAACAACATTCTTTGGCTCTTTTTGTTTCATCATTTATAAGCTCCTGAACCCTGCTAACTGTATTACAATCAGACTATATTTCTCTACCTTTTCCACAATAATATCAAGGAAAAGGTGGAAGGATTTGAAAGTAACCAAGACCTGATGAATCTCATAAAAATAATGCTGGATGTTAATGACCAAAATGAATTCAGGCTTGAGACAACCTAAAAAGGATAAAAATATGATCCTTGAAGAAATAAGATAAACAAGGAAAAGATGAATCCAAGAGAGCTTTATCTACCTCCTTACTAAAAATCCATATATATATATATATATGTGTGTGTGTGTGTGTGTATTATCTTTGGCCTTTCTTTGAATAACCACTACAGTCACCCTTGATCAGAAATGGAAATTGGCTTAGTTTTGCTATGATTCTTTGTGGTAAACCCGCACTGGTTCTTAGTCATTTCTTTTCCCCAAAAAAGTCTGTTTAATAATTCATTCTAGAACTTTGCAAGGGATGAAAACCAACTCTGATGATGTTTAATTTCTAGAATCCAACCTTTTGGAAATTTGGAGACTCTTTTTTTATGTTTTTGCAAGGCAATGTGGTTAAGTGGCTTTGCTCAAGGCCACACAGCTAGGTAACTATTAAGTGTCTGAGGTTGGATTTCAACTCAGGTCCTTCTGACTCCAGGGCTGGTGCTCTATCCACCGTGCCACCTAGCTACCCCCAAGACTTATTTTTAAAACATTTTTCTGCCATCTCTCTTATTTGTAATCAAAGAAAATTCATAACAGCATGATAATTACTTTTATCAATTTTGTACACTAGGCCTAGAGGCTTGAGCTAATTTAAAACAACTATATTTTCTCATATTATCTTTTCTACTATCTTCAAATCAATATCTACTATGTGCCAGACTGTATTAAGTGGCAGAATTTCAATTCCCTTCTTGAGTTTAAAATCTCTCTAAATGATGTTCTAGTTTTTACAGTTTGATGGTTAATCCACTTGGTGGAGAAAATGGAAGCAAAATAGGATTTGAATTTGTCTACTCATTGTCATCAAAATATTAACCTTCTGTCTCAAATACTTACCCTAGTCTATCCTTGTTTGTCTATTTTTGCTTTAAATACAACTGATACATTTTATTTTTGGAAATCATTAACATTCTCAGATCTCAGCTCATTTTAGGGATTCTGTTTCCTGACAGTTTTATTCTTCTTCTTCATTTTTTTTTGCTATTGACAGTTCTGTTCTTACACAGTGTCCCTCCTTTTATATTTTGTATTTCCTCTTGAAACATAGGCTCAGCAGAGAGTTCCCTATGAGGTTACATCTGTATTTCTATGTCTCCTCCTTTTCTTGTGATTGTTTTAATTTCATTTTTAAGAGTCTCTTTTAAGTCATATATATATGTGTATATATATATATATACACATATATATATTTAGGTTTTTACAAGGCAATGGGGTTAAGCTTGCCCAAGGCCACACAGTTAGGGAATTATTAAGTGTCTGAGGCCAGATTTGAACTTAGGAACTCCTGACTCCAGGGCCGGTGCTCTATCCACTGTGCCACCTAGCTGCCCTAAGTCATATTTTTAAAAGATCTAGAGTTAAAAGGGACCTCTCTGTTCATTTAGTGTAAATTCCTAATTTTACAACTGGAAGAAACTGAGCTTAAGTCAAAGGTCACATAGGTACTAAAAGTGAGCAGTAGGATTTGAACCCAGGTCTTTCTGCTATATCATTCTGCTTCCCAACCTTTTATAAGGTCTGGTCATAGGATCACAAACCATTTTTTTTTCATTTTTTTTAAAATTTTGTTTTTAAGGTCTAGAATACCCAATTTTCCAAAGTTTAGATATGACAAGTTTACCCTCCTTCCGTCATTACTATATTTTCCTTTGTTATAATTTATGACATTACTCAAGCATCATTCATAATCTTTTTCTGAATGGGTGGTATATATAATAGACTTTCATTAGTTTGCTCTCCTTTTATCGTTACTAAAATTAATTAAAGAATTATAGTCTTAGATTTTAAAAGACCTTTATTGACCATCTAGTTCAAGCCTGGAAGCATGTAAATCCTTTATTATATATCTGTCAAATAGATGCTCAAGTTTGGAATAAGATTCCATGGATGTACTTAAGGTGGTCCATTCCATTTTAGAGCATTCTAACTTTCAGTGGATCACTCTATCTGTCAAATTGTATGCCTCACTGTATTATGTACTTGTCTCATGCTTTCTTGTTCTTATTCCATGATTCATGTTCTTCCCCATGCCTGGAACATCCTTCCCTTTCTAACTGTTGAAATCTGAATCACCTTCCAAGACCTAATAAATATTACCTCTCCATGAAAGCTTTCTCTTTGCCTACATAAAAATCTTAGTATTTATTTTAATTTTAATTTTTCATAAACAAAAAACTGGTTCATCTCTTTTCTATTCCCAATTTGAAAAAAAAGAGAAAGAAAACTAATATCCTTTTAACAAAGATGCAGCATCTAGAAGAACAAATTCCTGCCTTGGCCATATGCCCAAAATATACTTCAATATATGCTATGAGTTCATCACCTCTCTATCAGGAGGTGGATAGCATGTTTCATCATGAGTTTTATGGAATCATAATCACATTGATCAGAATTTTTAAGACCTTCAATGTTGCTTGTCTTTACAATTTTTTGTTATTGCTATATAATTTCCTTTCCTCCCTGCCCCCCCTGCCCTGATTATTCTCATTTCACTCTGCATCAGACCATGAGATTTCTCTGAAGTAGTCCCCTTCATTATTTCTTACAGCACAATAGTATTCTCTTATAAATTATGCATATATGTGCATATAAATGTACATGCATATATAGGTGTATTTATCAATAGATTCATACATACATATGTATATATATATACATTTCAGCCATTCCTCAATTCATGGGCATTCCCATAGTATCCAATTCTTTGCTACCACAGAAAGAAACACTAGAGATATTTTTGTGTATGTATACGTGTATAAATATGCATATATATATTTATATATACACACACACATACAAATATCCTTTTCCTCTTTCATTTAATCTCTTTAGGATATGGATCTAATAGTGGAATCACTGGATCAAAGTTTAGCAGCTTTTTGGGTCGTGGTTTTTAAATTGCTTTCCAGTAGGGTTAGACCAATTCATAGCTCCATCAGCAGTGCATTAATCTATCTGCTTTCTCAAAGCCTTGTCAGCATTTTTTATTTAACTTTTTTTTTGTTCACTTTCGCCAATCTCTTAGTTGTGAAGTAGAATTTACCCTTTTCTCTTGGCCAAAAATTAAATTTTCTTCTTTGGAGCTTTGTTTAGATTTCATGCACTTAGTGATGGTAGTTTATATCTATCATTCTATGTCTGCATCCACTTGCTATATTGTAGAACTGTAAGTTTCATAATAGGAGAAGCAATGGATTATAATGGAAAGAACATTGAGTTGGAGTCAAGAAAACATGAATGGGTCATAGAGGATAGGCAAACATGGAAAAGTATAATCTGAATCACTGGAAGAAACATTTAAATTAATATGACCCCAGTTTCATCTGAATATTTGTGTATTATTATTATTATTATTATTATTAAGCTCAATAAGGCTCAATGTATTTTATTTATCATTGCATCAGTCATAGTGCTCAGAACATACTTATTCTAGATATTCTAGCCATGTCTCATTCCATCAAATATGGGTGATATCATAGTATCCTTGAAAGGGCCACTGGTCAGAAGGGTCAGAAGTTTTCTGACATTTACTGGCTAAACATTAATGGACAAGTCATTTAACCTAACTGAATCTAAATTTTCTCACTTCTAAATGAGGGTGATCTTGCCTATAGAACCTACTTTTTAGAATTGCTATGAGGACCAAATGGGAAAAAGCATGTTTTGAAAAACTTTAAATTCCATATATGTGTATATATATATATATATATATGTATATATATATATATAGTTACTTTAGCAATTATATTGTTTTTATTATTATCCTTATAGTTATATATTATCCTTATCCTTTATATATTATCCTTACATCCTGAGAGTAGATGCAGAATTCCACACCCAGAGTACCCCATCTCTGCAATAAAGGAGGGAAAGCTATGCCAACAATTACAATTATTGGTTTTACTTAAGAGGCTATATTTATCAAATAAATGCTTGTTTACTGAAAGACTGAAATTGCATTATCATTTCAACTTGTTTATTTCTCATGTTCTATACATAGATATTTAGGTATTTCAAGCCACAAATGCTGCTCCCAATGTGGTTTTTTACTTTTCTCTCCTGATGATTACTGGGTCCCTCTTCTGCCTCCTAAAGACTTATTTGACCTTGTTCTCTACCCAAGTGATATGTCCTATTCTTACTGAATGGATCCATTCTCAGATATCATGCTGCCCATTCTTTTCCATGTATAGGTTGTCATCCATGACAGGAGTCCATTCCCTTCTCATCTTTACTTGCTGAAATCCTTAGCTTTCATATTCCCAACTCTGGTGCCATGTCTTCCAAGGGTCCTTTCCTTATCCGGGGGCTGAAATTGATTTTTGTCTTCTTTAATCTTAGAGAATTTCGTCTGGATCACTCTTCTTTGACCTTCTCACATCCCAGTTTGTATCATATTGATTTAGGTATGACGTTGTTGTTCAATTGTTTTTCAGTCGTGTCCAATTCTTTATGACCCCATTTGGGGTTCTCTTGGCAAAGATACTGAAGCAGTTTGCTATTTCCTTCTCTAGGTCATTTTATAGATGAGAAAACTGAGGCAAACAGTGTTAAGTGACTTGCCCAGGGTCACACAGCTAATTGTCCACTGATATGATTCACAGAACTGCACAATCTCGAATTGAAAGGTATCTCATCAGGCACCTAGTTCAGCCTATATCTTAAAAAAGAACTCCCCTCTATGCTGCATTTGGCAAGTGGTTATCCAACCTCTGAGTGAGCTCGCCAATGAAGTAAGTTCCTTAGACAGATCATTTAAGCTCTCATAGCCAGGAAGTTCCCCCTTACTTTGAGCCTAAATTTACCCCTTTGTAACTTCAATAAATCAATAAAAATTTATTAAGTACCTACTAAGTTCTAGGTGCTGTGCTAAATGGGAAATTGATACATAAAGGGACAAAGAAAATCCCTGTCCTCAAGGAGCTTGCAATCTAATCCAGTGCTTCTGAGACCAAACAGGTAAATCTAATCCCTCTTGCCTGGGACAGTCCTTTAAAGGCTTAAAGACAGTCATCAGTACCCCAATTTTCCCAATTCAGAATCTTTTATGCTAGAGGTTAAACATCCCCATTTGCTTCATCTGATCCTCACATAGCATGGTTTCAAGGTACTTCACTACATTGGATACTTTCCAGTTTAATAAGGTCTCTGAAATGTCAGAGCTCAGAGCTCAACCCAGTTCTACAGATGTGGTCTGACCATGGCAGAGGACAGCAGGCATCAACTTATTTCCAAGATAAGAAGAAATTCCTCCTTTTCGCTCAGAAACCTTTATTGTATTTCATTGTGCCTCTAGTTTCTAGTACAATGTTCTGTATGTATTAGGGCTCCCTGAATCAAAAGTGCAACCCCAGCACCCAGCATTGTATCTTACATAGCAGATAATTTAGATGTTTACTGTTTATCATTGAATGATATTTCCATGTCTCACCCATCATCCCCCATGAGCATTTTTCTTCCTTTGCTTAAAATTGCAGCTTAAGTCTTCATTTCATTTTAAAGATTCAAGTCTTCTAATGGCTTATTCAGTGCTCAATTTCATTAGGGAACAAAAAAGAAGGACTGGGGAAGAAGACTGACTTGGCATGGCTAAGCCTGTCATCAGAATGGGGGAGAGGATTATGAACTAGGGGGGCAAGCGGGCAGTGATTTGTCCCATTGTGTCACTGTGGACAATTTTCCATTATCTGTGGGTGGGTAATAAACTTGTGACCCATCTGTAGCACTTTGGGCTTGCCTCCTGCTGGACTCGGATTTGGTGCTTAATTTTTCTTTGTGATGTCCTGGAGGGAATAAGGGCAGCTGGAAAGTAAGGCACCAGAGGAGTATTAACATGCTTTGGTTATGGTCCCAAATGTCAGGCAGCAAGTAGACTCAGTTGTCCTGAATCCAGTCTAATTCTGCATCAACTGGGCTTTCCCAGGGCAGGTGGGATTTTCAAGTAGCACCATTGCCAAGGCTCACCAGGGCTGAGTCAGCATTCAGACTCTGGACAGCTCCCACCTCTCCACACTACTCACCTGTCCCCTGTGACCCCTCTTAGGCAGATGACCGTTCACCTGCCCACCCTCCTGTATAGTCAGGGGTGGGAGGATGATTCTTACATTCATACACATATATCAGGAACCAAGAGAGGAAAAGCTAGGCATGCACTGCCAACTATGACATCCAATCAGTTTTCAATCAAATTCTTAAGACAGACATCAAGTTCCCAGAAGGTCTTCTCCAGGGCAAACATCCCTTAATTTCTCAGTTCCTCATCTATGACTTTTCTTAGGAACTTCTAAGGTCCCTTTCAGTTTGATTATCTTTGATCCCATGGTCTTCTAAATGATCCTCATATGGCATGAACTCAAGACTCTTCATTACCATCATCACTTAAACTTATCACCTTGTACTTTGCATTCTGTAGATTTTTATTTGCATAGTGATTGAGGCAGCAGGTGACTAGAGGATAGAACACAGGGTCTGAATTAGGTGTGACTCTGGCCAAGTCACTTAATATGTCTGCCTTAGTTTCCTTAACTGTAAAATGTGAATTTAGTACCTGGTCATTGGAGAACCAAAGTAGGTCATATTTGTAAATTGTTTAGCACAGTGCTTCTCACCCCTTCACTGTCTTTCCTTCCTTCTTTTCTTCTTTTTTTTCCTTCCTTCCCCTCCCTTCCTTCCTTCCTTCCTTCCTTCCTTCCTTCCTTCTATCCTTCCTATTTTCTCAATACATCTTCTTCTCATAAGTCTCATTCCATCAAACATGAGTGACATCATGACATCATGAAAAGAATCACTGTTCAGAAGGGTCAGAAGTTATTTCTGACATTTAATGACTATGCATCCATGGACAAGTCATTTAACCTGAATTTATTTTTCCTCCTCTCTAAATGAGGATCATTATGCCTGTAGTAGCTACCTTGTAGTATTGCTGTGAGGACCAAAATGGACAATGTATATGAAATGTTTTGAAAACTTTAAATGTCAAATAAATGCCTTCTTTAAAAATTATGTCTTTTTATTATTATTTATTATTATCCTTATGTCATATTTACTGTGCCTGAATACTGTATAGAATTCCACACCAATAGAACCCCATCTCTGCAATTGAGGGAAGCTATGCCAGCAATTACTATCATTAGTTTTACTTAAGAGGCTGTATTTACTTAATAAATTTTATTGATTACAAAGTGCTCCCCTACAAAATTCTATGAGGTACATAAAACATGTGTCATCATTCCCACTTTATAGGAGAGAAAACTGGGGCATAGAAAGGTTAAAGATAAAAGGGCCATTCAATTCCAAGTTTTAATCTTTCAAAAATTGTGTAAAAAGCAAAGAAGCTAAATAGAAGAAAAAAAAGGAAACCACCAGCCCTTCCTCCACCTCCAAATGAAAGATCTCATAGGGTGCCATGATGAAAAATGCCATCCACTTAAAAAGAGAGAACTCATAAACTCTGAGTGCAGATTGAAGTATTGAAATCTATTTCTTTTTTCACTTTTTTCTTTCTTTGTGTTTTTTTTCGCAATATGGTTAATATGGAAATGTTTTGCAAGACTTCACTTGCATAATCGATATCACACTGCTTGCCATCTCAAGGGGTGGGAGGGAGAGAATTTGAAACTAAAAAAAGAATGTTAAAAAATTTTAAAAATATAATTGGTAAATATTTAATGAAATCAACAAAATATATTTAAAAATAAGAAAGCATAGAGTGCTTAAATTCTATTAGGTTGTAGTTAGTGGTTTTTGGTTCTATCAACCTTAATAATGATTCGCAAGGAAATGGATGGGTATTAGCCTCCTTCCAAGTAATTTATGTACTTATATATATTCATTCATCCAATTAGCATTTATGATGTGCCTACTGTATGAGAAATTACCAGGCTCAAGGAGGGCAGCTAGGTGACTCAATGGATGAATTTGGAGTCAGAAACCTGAGTTCAAATTTGGCCTTAGACACTTACTAGCTGTGTGACTCTGGTCGAGTCACTTAATCTTTGTTTTTCTTGACCCTCTGAAGAAGGAAGCAGTAAGCTATTCCACTATCTTACTATCCCATTGACAGTATTGATGTCATGTACAGTCAGACACATCTGAACAATAAAAAGAGAGGCTGAAGATAAAATTTTAGATAAGATATGAAACAATCTAATTATTGCTGATAGTTTTCCAGGACCTCAATTTGTTCATCCAAAGAATGAACAGGTTAGATGAGATGTGAAATATATTCTCTGATTCATATAAAATTCTCTTTTAATTTACTTACCCACTTGAATAGAATGGGTTTTCCAGAAAGCAAAAGAAGGTGAACTTGTATACAGGGGATAAGGATGGGAGTGAGGCTCCAGCAAAGAAGAGAAAATAGGAAAGGGGATAGAAATCAGGACTTTTGAAACTCTTGGATGGTGGCAAAAAAAAAAAAAAATTATCCTCCCTCTACACCCACCCTCCCTAACCCCCAGCAGCCAGACTACTCTAGTTCCACTGGTTTCCTAAACTCTGCTTTGTTTCATGTCCCACAAGTCCCAAGTTAATTGACGCCCTTTCCTTGGTGGGGGGGGGATGGCACTGTCTTGGGTCAAGGAAAAAAGATGATCCAGACAGAAACCAGAATCATTATTTCAGTCCTACTGACCATAAAAACTTAACCCTTGAAAGTATGAGAATAGAATATTAGCTTCTAGGGGTCAGAGACTGCTCTTGGTTTGGGGGGCTTTGTATCCTTGGTATCATACCTTGTACACAATAGACATTGAATAAGTGTTTTCCAAACTGAAATGGGTCATGGTTCACTTACACCTAGTTCTGAGGAAATGGTTCATGGGAGAAAGCTCTGAATTGATCATGTGGGATCACTCAGATGTATTTATGGCCTTCTTGAGGTAGCAAATGCTTTAGCCTAATGGGCTGCCATTAGGAAAACGTGGATGTGGTGAACACTCACATTCCCTTGATTTTTTAAATGGGAGCAACTGTAGCAGGAGGAGGCCAGGACTAGCCATTCCCTCCGGTACAGACCATATGGCCTGGACCCCAAGCTCTCTGTTCACTTGGAAAATGGGACACAGCTCAAGGCCTGCTAGGAAAGTAAATATTTCCTTCTGGGTTAAAAATAAAACTCATCTGTCTCTGCTCCCCTGACAGGAGCCCCAGAGGCCGTTTGGGAGAAGCTGGGCTTTTTCTTTTCCTTTATCGGCATTTTATTTCATCCTGCCCTTTTTGATGCCATTAAGAGGCTTTGAACGAGGCTCCTTCTCCCTTGTGTTTCAGGGCTCTGCTCAAGCCATTTTGTAGCTCAGGGACCAGAGAAGGGGTTGGGAGAAAAGTTAATGAAGATGTGGGGACTGTAGCCAACCCAACCACAGCAGAATGGGAGTTCTGTTGGCAAATATAACATTCCCCTCAAATTCAGGGCCTCCCCTTTCCCCCCAGACTACCTACTGTATACTTGTACTCTGGGCTATAATTACTATTTTGGTTCCATTTTACAATGTTAATTAAAAATCACAGAGCCCCCCCCCCCCATTGTTACAGCTAAATATAAATAGATAATTTTCAAGTCACATAGCAGTGGGATTGTGTGTGTGTGTGTGTGTGTGTGTGTGTGTGTGTGTGTATGTGTGTATGTTGTGGGAGAAGGTAGGGAGGAGATAATGTGTGATCTCCCCATCTTCTTCCTGTCTTGGAAGTTAAATTGATGTTCTCTTCTCCCTCACCCTCAACCCCAATTTCCTTAATAACCATTCTGGAAAAAAAAAAGATGCCAGGATTTCAAAGGAGACAGAGAGGTGGGGCTGGGGGAGAGAAAGACCCAGATAAGGGATCGTGGGTGGTGAATGCAAGAATTCACCAATTTGGGAGCAAAACAGGGAAATGAAATGCCTGTGTGTATCTTTTCTATCTAGAATTTATATTTTTTATGTGTTTGTTTTCTTCTTTTTATGAGGGAAGGAGGAGGAGGAGAAGGATGTAAAATCACCAAGGGCCTCACAAGAACTACAATGCAACAGAATAAAGACCTGCTTTTTCTATGGCTCCATTTGGAGTTGTCAAAGTTTGCCATTAGAGGAAGGGGAGGGGAGGAAGGGGGTTTAGGGTTCAAGAATGCCTCTTATCTAGGATAATATAGCAATCATAGCTACACACTGGGATCATTTCCATGTTTCCTTCAAAAATGGAAGTTGTAAGAGGACAAGGGGTCAGGTTCCTCTGGCTATTTGTAGGTCCCAGAGTGGACTTTATTAAGAATTGGCTGTAATAATAACGAAGGACAATCTACATAGGCGTTGATGAGGAGATCTAATTCTTATGACATATGAATGACTGATCAAAAATATTCCTCACCAGTTCTTATACTACCAAAGAGTAAATAGAATTATTTCTAATCAATATAAGCCCTTCAGAGATAATGGCCTTTGTGGGCTTAATAGTTCACCGCAGTTAGTAATCAGAGGAGGAAGACAACAGAAGAATCAAGACTTCTTGCTGCATCTGAAAAAACCAGCAGAATCTTTAGGAAATTGCTAGAGGAAAAAGCTGAGTGTGGAAGTTGGATAGGACCTTCAACACATTGATTGGAACAAAATTGAGGGCTGCACTACTTGCCCTCTTAAACAGATTTTGCACCTACATTTTCCCAGTCTTCCTTTACTTTTTCCTCTCCTTTCTTCTCATCTCCATAGCACAAAGGATCTTCTGGTCTATATATCATTTTCACCATCATCTCTTTCACCATCATCACCATGGGCAGGGAGCCTTTATTTAGCTCTTTGAAGTTTACGAAGCACTTTTATTTATCATCTCATTTGAGACAATCTGATGAGGTAGTTATTAGTATTCTATGTTACAGTATTTCACAGGAATAGAACCTGATATAGACAGAGGGAAAGTGACTTCCCCAAGAAAAGTAAAGCAGGATTTTAACTATGTTTTTCTTGACTCCATGTCCACACTCTATCCACTATGCCACGTACTTGTGTATGTGGGTCAATGGGTCTATCTCACTGGATTTCTTTAAGAGGGCAGGGCCTGCCCTGTGTAATTTTCTATGACTTATCTATAATGATCAGCCTGGGGCCCTGGCCTAACATCTCAGAGAGAAAAGGCATTTAACTCCCCCTTTCCCGAGCCTCAGGGAACAAAATGATGAAGTAATCCACAGCTTGGCTGCTGACCTACTCTGACCTCATTCCCTGCTTTCAGAAATTGGTCTTTGGCTTGATTTTTGTGATGAAGCACTTGCTTGATACCCATTTCCCCAGTAATTGGGTCCTGTGACCTTGTGCCTAGGACTGGAGCCTTTTCCCCAAACCCTGGATGTTTTGCTTAATGGTACAGAGTTCTGATTATAATAGATACTTTAACAAATGTCTGTTGAATGAATCAATGGATGAATAAATGTGTTCTTTCTACTGTAGTCATGCTTTTCTGACACTAACCACCTCTTTGTTTAGACCTTTGTCTAATATCTCCCTCCCTATGTCCAACTAAAGGGGACCCTAAAGAATCCTGGGACTATTTAGTTGTTGCAGTCATGTCCAACTCTTCATGACCCCCATTTGGAATTTTCTTGGCTAAGATACTAGAGTGGATTGCCATTTCTTCTCCAGCACATTTTACAGACAAGGAAACTGAGGCAAATAAGATTAAGTTACTCACTCAGGGTTACACAGCTAACTGTCTGAAACTGAATTTGAACTCAGGTCTTCCTGTCTCCAAGCTTGGTGCTTTATTGACTTCACTAACTAGCTGCCCTTTCCAGAATCCTAAAATCATTTAATGGTTATGGATTCATTATTATTGTTAATGATTATAATGATGTTAATAATACTATTGTTAGTGTTATTATTATATTTTACATACCTGGGCTATAAACTCTTGGAATTATTTAATATCATATAAATCTAACACACACACACACACACACACACACAGCACTTCATGTTTACTGAGCACTTATATTATCTCAGGAAGCTACCTGTACAGAGGTTAGAGAGCTGACTCTGGAGGCAGGGAGATCTGAGTTCAAATTTGACTTTAGATACTAGCTGTATGACCCTGGACAAGTCACCTTGCCTCAGATTTCTCATCTCTAAAGTGGGGAGACTAACGTCCCCTACACTCCAGGGTTGTGGGGATCATATGAAATAATCTTTGTAAAACTCTTAACAGAGCATCTGGCAGACAATAATAAGAAAGTAGATCCTTAGTAGGTGCTCATTTCCTTCTTTTCCCTCATCCAGATGTACATCTCTTCCAGATTAATTTTTTTCTAAGTATGCCATTTGAATCCTATTACGGCAATGCTTAAAGCCTCCTATAGCTTTCTGTGGACCCCAGAAGAGAGTATAAAACCCCTGGGTTGGCATTCTGATTATTCTCACTTTTTAGCTTTTGATCATTCTTGTGGATTCAAATGTGGAATCCCCCCCCCCCCCCCACTGAGATCTGCTTCAACCTTTAAGGTTTGGAACTCATTCTACTTCCCTACAACCTTGCCCTGTCATCTCGCTCCACAGTGATGGTTCCCTCCCTTCGAACCTCTATAATAAAGCTTTGTCATTCAACTTGAATATATTAAGCACTTACTGTATGCCCAAACACCGTGCTAAGCACTGGGGATACAAAGAAGAAAAAAAAACAGTCCCCTTGAGGAGCTTTAGAGTCTAATGGGGAAGACAATGTACAAAAACTACATAAAAACAAGATATATACAAGATATATTGGAGGTTATCTCGGAGAGAAGACACTGAAATGAAAGAAGACTAGGAAAACCTTTTTTTTTCTAGAAAGTTGGATTGGTTTCTGGATCAATCATTTGACCCTCTCCTTGGTAGTCCTTTCTACAAGAAAGGCAGCTAGGTGGTGCAGTATATAGAGTACCAGTCTTGGAGTCAGGAGGACCTGAGTTCAAATTTGACTAAAGACATCTGACATTTGCTAGCTACGTGACCTTCGGCAAGTCACTTAACCCAAATTGCCTTGCATCCAGGATCATAAGGTCATGCCTCATTTATTTTAGTGTGTAATTCATTCATGATTGTTACCCACTGATTAACCAAATGAATTGGGGATTTGATGATGAGGGGATCCAACAATAGGTGGAAAGGGCTGGGTGGGAGGGCAGGCATTGGAAAGTACTCTGACCTATTTTTTTTTTCTTTTGGGGTCACTTCTTCCTAAGGACCACCAAAGTCCTTAGGAAGGACTTGTCATTACACAGTCTCATTTGTGGAGACCAGAAGCATTTGAAATCCTCTTTGAGCCTGGAAAAAGGAGTGATCTGGTAGTTGCTGGATGGAACTCACTTTTCCATCCTTCCCTTTGCAGTAAAACTTAAAGACTTGGATTTCTTTCCAAGTATGCTGACATCCTGAATATCTCCTCCTTTTTCTGCCACCCCTTTTTTCATTTATTAAGCCCCTTAAGACTCTTCAAATCTGGGGCTCCTCCAGATTCAAAGCAATCAAGCCTTCCTTGCCTAATGACCTGGGACTTGCACTCTTCTTGCTATGCTTTCCTCCCTCTGCCTCAAAGTCTTCTATTGTGTTTTATCTTTTATATCTTTTTTTCCTTTCATGGTTTTTTTCCTTTTTATTCTGATTCTTCTTTCACAATATGATTAATATGAAAATATATTTAACATAGTTATACATATATAACCTATTTTAGATTACTCTCTGCCTGGGGATGGGGAGGGAAGGAAGGGAGGGAGGGAGAAAAATGTGAAACTGAAAATCTTAAAAAAATGATTGTTGAAAACTATCTTTTCATGTAGCTGGAAAAATAAAGAAATATATTTATTCTTTTAAAAAAGAATCTTCTATCTTCCAACTTCATCTGAATTTTGAAACAAAAGTGGATTTTGGGGTATCTGTTGGGAGAACTACCTCTGAGGTAGCTCACTGACATCTAACTTGGACCCAGTCTGATTAAACCAAACTCTGGATTCCCTTTGATTTAGAGATGAAGAGGCTTTGGATTTAGTTCTCTTAAGAAGTCACTTGCCCACACCCTTTCCCTAAACAACCATCAACCTCCTTTTCTTTAACTGTAAAATAATATTAGTACCTGCCTCCCAGGATGGTTGTGAGGATTAAAGGAGATAATACTTTAGCATATAGTGGGTCCTTAATAAATTCTTGTTCCCTTTTCCTCTATTTTTACGGTTGTTGTTAGAATAAACAGGAAAGGGCTTTTGCAAACCTTAAAGTATTATATAAATGTTTTCTATTATAATTACAGTAATAATTATCATTATTATTGTTACTGTTATCATTTTGTGAAATCCAAGGGGGAAGTCCATACTAGTGGTGGTGGTGGGGAACAGAATCAGGGAAGGCTTCCTGGAGTTTGTTTAACCTGAATCAATAAGGGATAAAGGATATTTCAGGCATAAGAAATAATGTGAGCAAAGACATGGAGATGGGGAAATGCAGGGTGGCATATAGTGTTTGTAGGAATGTAATAAGTAAGGTTAGGAAAGTGGACAGATCATGGAGGACATTCAATGTCAGCCTAAAGAAGTTGAGCTTTACTCAGTGGTCAATAAAGAAATGCCAAAAGATTTCTGAGGACCTAGGTCCATGCCAAAGAGAGAGGACTCTAGCCATGATATCAAGGCTGGATTGGAGAAGGGAGCTGGTGAAGGGGGAAGCTATAGGATAGATACCCCCTATATGGGGATAGAAGTGGGGGGGGTTGGGGTGAGAAGGAGTGGAGGGTGGAGTAGATGGCATGGAAGATACTCTGGAGGGTTATGTGGGAGTGTAATCAATAGGACTGGTTAATAACTTGAAATCAGCAAAACTTATTGAGTGAATGAGATGGACAGGGCCTGACAACCAAGAGAGAGGGAAGGGTATATAACAACCAGATTTCATTGTTTTTTTTTTAGGGTTTTTTTGGCAAGGCAATGGGGTTAAGTGGCTTGCCCAAGGCCACACAGCTAGGTAATTATTAAGTGTCTGAGGCCACATTTGAACTCAGGTCCTCCTGACCCCAGGGCCGCTGCACTATCTATCCACTGTGCCACCTAGCCATCTCCTTTCATTTTGTTTTTAGAAACATTTCCAATATTTTTTCAATATGATTTCAAACAGAGGTTCTTCTTTCTCCTCCCCCTTTTCCCTCAGCAGTGGGGGCATTGGTCTCTTTCTAGTTTGTCTATTCTGAACACAGGTGCATCCTTGGGAAGATGAAGTCTTACTGATTGGGCTAGGTAGTCTAGACTCAGTAAACCTTCCCACAGTTGGGTGTCTCCTACAACACTGAAAAAAAATCCTCAAGAACTCTCAACATTTATTTTTTTCCCCCTTACCCTAGCTGGCTGAGGCCAAACTTGGTGTTCCTTGAAGATGGCATGAGACTTCAGTTTGGCAAGCTGCCAGTTCTGATGAGGTGCCAGGAGAAATAGAGAGAAGCCTGGACTAAATCTTCAGGCACATGGGGAAGAGAAGAGAAGTCTGGAACTATGAAGACCCAGTTTAAGGCGATGTCTCCAAGCTTCCCCACCATGCCTGCAACACTAGTGAGGACTCCACTGGCATCCTGGCCTCTACAGAGGACCTCTTATTGTAGCCTCATTAAAATACTCATGGAGTCCTAGACTCAGAGCTGGAAGAATTCTTTGAGGTCATTAGTCCACCTCTCTCATTTTATTGATGAGGAATCTAACACTCATTGAGATTAAATGGGTATGGAAGGGGTTATGTAGCTAATAATAATGTTTGCCCTTCATTTTCAACATCAGGGAGGTGGTGCCATGACAAGCAAATGAATTGAATTTGAGCAGGGGGGGGGGGCTGTGCTAAGTCACCAGTCTCACTTTCTCCTTCCATCTGGGACCAGTGGCCAGATACAACTAAGTACAATTTGAGGCAATTAGGGTTAAGTAACTTGCCTAAGGTCACACAGCTAGTAAATGTCTGAGGCTGAATTTGAACTCCTATCCTCTTGACTTGAGGATTTAAACTCAAGCCTTCATAACTCCGAGTCTAGGATTCCAACCACTGCCCCACACTCACTGCCTTTCAGGCTTGTAAAGTAGGTACAGAGATGGAAACATGCCTGGATCCGGTGTAAGGTGACCTTTGTTCTGGTATCTGTGGGATTTCTGGGCAAGCTACTTTATTTGTGCCTCAATTTTTCATCTGTAAAATGAGGGACTTTGGACTAGATGGTCCCTGGTGTCAACTTTCCAGCACTAAATCTATGATTCTGTGATCAACCTATTTTACAGATGTGGAAACTAAGGTTCTGTGAGGTTTTAGTGACTATCTGATGAATGAAGTTGCACAGCTGGTACATAGGTTAGAGCTGGATTTTCAACCAAGGTAGAATGCTGCTTCTCAATAGCAACTCAGGCTAGATTGTTAGATTGTTAGATCAGTTCACACCTATCTCAGAATTCACATCTCCATCTCTGCATTTACCTGTAGGAATCCTATTTGTCTTTGCATTTACTTCCATATCAATTAATTGATAGACAGTTATTAAGTACTTACCATGTCCCGTGGGTAGCACAGTGGATAGAATGCCAAACCTAGAGTCAGGAAGACTTATTTTTGTGAGATTAAATTTGGCCTCAGACACTTATTAGCTGTTACCTGTCATATATTTCATCCTCTTTGCCTCAGTTTCCTCATCTGTAAGATGAGCTGGAGAAGGAAATGGCAAACCACTCCAGGATCTTTGCCTAGAAAACCCCAAATGGGGTCATGAAGAGTAAGACATGACTGGAAAATGATTATGCTAAGCATTAAAGACACACAAAAAGAGGCAAAAGACAGTCCCTGCCCTCCAGGAGGTGACACCAGTTTCTGGTTTTGACCCCATCCTGTATCTCTGTCTGCCTGGGTCTTCTGGTCCTGCCTTCCCTAATCTGACTCATACCCTTATTGTTTAAGCTGGGTGAGACCACCCAGCCCAGTCCCAGAGGCTTCTGCTCCCAAGATCCTATATTCATAACCCCGACTCCTCTGCCACAAAACCCAGTCCCCTCCTTACTGAAATTTCAGCTCCTTTTGTTTGATTCTCTCTAGAAAGAGAGACCAGTGGGCTTTCACCAGGCTCCCTAAGACTTCGATTCTCAGAAACTGGAGAATGCCAGCCCTTTTCCTCTCCGACCCCTCCCGGAATCTTGAATTCTCCTGCAATCCCAGCTGGCCTGCTCCCTGCTCCCTGATTAGAGAAGCACAAATTGCTTTGCTGCTAAGAATAGCATCTTCATCAGTGACTAAACAGTCCTACACACAGCTCTCTCCAGTCCCCCTCCCTGTAATGTGGTCATTTCTAGAAAGGAAGGAGTGAAGCTGCTTGTCAAGGAAGACCCTGTCTCTGGTGCTGGAAGCTGGAGCCATGCCTGAAGGTCAATGATGGTGGCAGTCAGTCTGCAGTCCTTGCCCCATCCTTTCCCCAGGAGTCTCACTAGCACTTGCTAACCAGAAATGCCCTCCAGCCAGCTCTCCATTATCTATACCTAGAGAGGGAGCGCTGACTTTTCATTGCTTTGTTGGGATTACTGGGAAGAGGTTTACCCACTTAGGTTAAGGCTAAAAGTCCTGAATCCATAAGGCAGGATGATCTGGAGTTAGGAACAAGGAGAGGGAAGCCCAAGCAAAAACTTTGCTTCCAATTATTCATTTAAAAATAATAAGCAAATAAAAAAATGTGATCGACACTTAGATCTGAGCAAACTTAACCATGTGTCCAGGTGCTACACCTTGCCTATACCCACCAACTGAGTATAAGGAGAGCCAACAGCATCTACAAAGTAATTTTTGTGACAATTATTTTGTATCATTATTTACCTTTTTTTTCTGGGGTCAGGGACTGGATCTAAGATTTCATTGATAGAGAAAATTCTGGAGTGGGGAAACTGCCTTGGAATTACCTGGCATGCTAATAGGTTAAGTGACTTGTTCAGGGTCACCTGGCCAATATGTGTTAGGGACAGAACTTGAATTCAAGTCCCTAGAGGGTACCCATCTGCCATATTGCCTCCTCTTCCCCCCTCCTCATTCTCCCTGCTCCCTCCCAATGTATCAAGGATTTATTGAATCTTTTAGTTGTTGAATGCCTTCCTCATCTCTTAGCGAGGTCAAGGCAGGGATGCCATACCGTTCAGAACCATAGCTCTAGAGTTAGAAAACAATTCAGAGACCAGCTGATTTAACCCTTTCATTTTACAGATGAGGAAAATGAGAGCAATGGACTTAACAGGACCTTAACAAAGGTGGTAACTATCAGCAGTAGGATTTGAATCCAGGTCCTCTTACTCCAGAATCCTTGCTCTTTCCAATAGGTTCCACTCTTTCCCTGATTCATCCATATTACCTATACTTTAGTATGTATTTAGTAACTTTGCCACTGGCAAAATGCATTATCTATATATTATCACCTTTATTCCTCTAATCTAATAGGTAACTTCTATTTATATATTATTTATTAAGTGCCTACTATTTTCCAACTAGGTAGTGCAATGGATAAAACCTGGTATCGGGGAGATTCATTTTCATGAGTTCAAATCTGGCCTCAGACATTTACTAACTTTGTGACCCTGGGCAAATAACTTAATCTTGTTTACCTCAGTTTCCTCATCTGCTAAATGAGAAGGAAATGGCAAACCACTCTAGGATCTTTGCCAAGAAAAGCTGAGATAAGGTCATAGAGTCAGCCATATCTGACAAATGGTTGAACAACAATTTTCCAGGCACTTGTGATTGGAACCTGGGGATACAAAGTCAATATGAAGAACAGAACTTGTCTTCGAGAAACTTACATTCTACTGGGAGAATATGACATGTAAGGAAATAAATACAGAGGTTATTATTTGATCATGAAGAAAGCAGAAACAAGTCTTTCTAGTCTTCCATATAGGAGGTGGTGGCACATGAATTGAGCTTTGCCCTTAACTAGGACTAATAAGAGGTAAGAGAAGGAGGGAGTGCATTTCAGGCACAGGAGAGAATCTGGTTAAAAGGATGGAGACAGGAGGGTAGGGAGCCAAGTGCTAGTAAGAGCAGGCAGGGATATAACCTCACAGTGCTGGGCTCAATATTGCCTATTACAGCATTACCACCAGAACTCAGCTGTGGGACCAGTGATTTCATTGATTCATCATAATTCAATGAGTATCCATCAGTGGGAGAATTCCCTCTACCAGACACAGATCAAAACATAGATATATAACTTGTAGTTTTAGAGAACTGCTTGAGATTCAGAAGGGTTAGATGATGTAATCAGTAGCTTGAGACAGTAGATAAAGCACCTGGCTTAGGTTCAGGAAGAATGGGATTTCAAATTCTGATGCTGACTCTAGCAATTTGATTTATTTGTTCATTTATTGGGTTAAGTGACTCGCCCAGGGTCACAAAACTAGTGAACATCCGAGGCTGGATGAACCTATTCTTTTGACTCCAGGACCAGTGCTCTATCTGCTATGATACCTTGTTGCCCCTGGCACTAGCAATTTTATCTATTCTATCTGTCTGTCTGTCTATCTATCTATCTATCTATCTATCTATCTATCATCTATCTATCTGTCTTTTATCTATCCATCTATCAATCTAGTTTGCCACTATCTGTCTGTCTGTCCATGTCTGTCTATCTAGATGTCTGTCTGTCTATCAATTGTTTATAAGACAGGAGATACAAAGTCAATATAAAAAACAAGATCTATCTATCAATCTGTCCATCTATCTATCTATTTGTCCATCCACCTAGGTATCTCTCTGTCTGTTCATCTGTCTGTCTGTATCCATCCATCCATCCATCCATCCATCCATCATCCATCCATCAGTGCTTCCATCTATGAGTCCACCTGACTACTCATCTATTTGTCTGTTCATCTGTCCATCCATCTGCCCATCTTTCTATCTATCTATCTATCTATCTATCTATCTATCTATCTATCTATCTATCTATCTATCTATCTATCTATCTATCTATCTATCCATCTATCTAATCAAAGGCAATCAGAGTTAAATAACTCATCCAGCTAGGAAGTGCCAGAGGCAGAATTTGAATTCAGATCCTCCTGACTCTAGAGCCAGTGCTTTATCCACTACCCCACCTAACTGTCCCTGACACTAAGCAATTCAACCATGGGCAAGTCACTTCCCTGTTGGATCTTAGTTTCCTCATCTGTAAAAATGAGAGGGCTAGGTAAGATGGTCTCTGAGGTCCTTTCAGGCTCAAAATCCATGACCCTGGGACTTCACTAAGTTCACACAATCAGTGAGGTTTAAAGAGGAATTTGAAGCTCGTTCTCCAAGTCCAGCTCGCTCTCTCTCTCTCTCTCTCTCTCTCTCTCTCTCTCTCTCTATCTCTCTCTCTCTCTCTCTCTCTCCCATAAGCTTTTTCTGGAACCAAAGGCAGACTCTAAAGTATATGGAAACTCTGAAACAGAGGTGAAGATGTCCTTGGATATCTCATTTCTGGTACCTTCCTTGTCTTTCTGTCTGATGAATTGTGTTTCCTCATCTAATGACTCTTAAAGATCTAGTTTCTTGGTTCCAACTTTTCTGAAATATGGGAAAATATAAAGTACAAGAACCCTATGGGTCTCTAACTCTATATGTCAGCGTCATCAATGATCCTTGCTGTTGGCACCCCTCTGACATTGGGTCCCAGTTCCAGGAGCTGAGCTATCTCCTCTTTCGTAATGAAGCTCCTGCTGCTCTTGTAACAGCCTAAATTAATAACAATAGCAACAACTCGTACTTAGGTAGTAAAGTACCCCATGTGGTGCAATAGATAGGGCTGACCTTGAAATCTGGAAAACCAGGGTTCAAGTTCCATCTCTGATATATACTATGTGCTCTTGGATGATAATCATAACAACAGTAGCACTAATAATAATTATTATTATGATAATAATATTTATAGATAACATTGATGTACCATTTATTGACAAACGTTATGCTAAGTGCTTTATAATTATAATCTTATTTGATTCTCACAACAAGCCTGGGAAGTAGATTATTATTCCCATTTTTCTAGATGAGGAAACTGAGGCACACAGAAGTAAAGTGACTCACCCAGGGTCATACATATTGTTCAGTAGTTTTCAGTAGTGACCTATTCTTTGTGACTATACTTGGAGTTTTGTTAGCAAAGATACTGGAATAATTTGCCATTTCCTTCTCCAGCTCATTTTACAGATGAGGAAACCAAGGTCAAAAGGATAAAGTGACTTGCCTAGGGTCACACAGCTAGTAGGTGTTTGAGGCTGTATTTGAACTTAGAAAGAAGAATCTTTCTGACTCCAGACCCAGCAGTCTATCCACTGTGTCACCTAGCAATTTTATTATCTTTTCTCCAATTATTCTCTTTAGAGGATTATTCAGGGCAATGGGAATTTAAGTGACTTGTTCCATGGCCAATCGATGGATCAAGTTATCAACAAGCATTTATGATATGAACTATTTGCTGTGAGCCTCTGGGAAAGTCATTTTGGCAGCTTGTGGAGGATGGAGGAGAGATTTGTAGCTAGTCTGTTTCAGAGAGGCAAAATGTGAACCTAGATCATAGTGACTTTCAAGGTTCACCCTCTGTGCTTCTTAGAAAATGAGGAAACTCATTTTCATTTGTGTTTGCGTGTGTGTGTGTGTGTGTGCTTGTAAATCAAGAAAGATTCTGAGTTAATTCTTGAGCATGGTAATGCTGAATAGAAAACAGAAGATAGTTAATTGACTTGTCAGTTGACTCTTATTTAGCAAGACTTGAATCCAGATCTTCTGATTCCAAAGACTGGTATTTTTGCTGCTTTGTCCAACTACTTCTTCTATGAGGAGAATAGGAATTCTCAAAGGCCCTGGGTTCAAGTCTAGACTCAGATATTTAATCAAAAGGTGATTACAGACTCAATAGGGGATTATGGACAAATCACTTTATTTTTCTGATCCCTGATAAATGGGCTAGATGATCTTTATAGTTCCTTCTAACTCTAAATCCCACGGTCTAACAAACTGGGTCACCATAGCATATGTCCAATGGTTGAATTTTCAGCCTGTTATCAATCCAATTCCTTGGGGATTTAGGGTGCTTGTCTCCTCTTCCAACTCATCCTTGAGTCTAGAGACCTGTCTTTTAACCCTTATTCCTGACAGCATTCTCCTCCTGCCTTTCTAGACATCTGATTTATTGTTGGTCACGGGCATTTGTGATGTTCACAATCTACTTATCTGATCATTTATGCCCTCAGGATGCTGAAGACTGCTCCATCCTAATGGGTCCATCCATTCTCTGGGTCCGGATTTTGTTAGCCCAGCTGGTTCTGTTGCTTATAAAGTTTCAGTTCTGATAGCACCAATCACCCAGAGCAATGACAAGGGAAGCCTCAGGAAAATGGTTATGTCATTGCTCCAAGAATCCTTCCATGTGGACCTTCCGGAAAAAAAACCAAAACCAAACCCAAACCTTTGGTAAATTGAAAGGCACTTCTAGGGTCATGTTAGTACCCTGAACAATGAGGCTGAAGGATTTGGCAACTTGTCCTAAAGATTGTACTCCCTGGTCTGGGGCTCATTCTTCTAAGAACCTAATTTGAAAAGCAATTATTTTAATAAATATGAATTTTGGGCTTCCTGCCTGAGGTAGGAGTATAATCTATAACACAGACGGAGGGAGGGGAGTACAGCTGCATTATGTTAATTAAGTATATGCTAAGCATATGGCAGCAACCTCCAGACCAAAAGGCAGAGAGAATTTTCTTGGATGTTATTCACTCTCTTGCACATATCAAAAAACAGCCAGGTAGACTGAAAGAAAAACAGACTAGCTCGAGTCACAATCTCAAGTTAGTGTAATTACAATCGTGCACTGAAGCAACATTCATACTCATCCAGACTCATGCCAGCCAATTTGGGTGCATTGCCTCTAGTCTGCTAATCAGCTGTGTTCTGGTTCCTTCTTTCTTCACTTGATTGTCCGATCTTGGTGGGACTCCCGGGAAGCCCTACGACATAGTTGTTAAAACCTTGAAGACTTCTACTGATGTAGCTATATACCTGTCTATCTTCTTAGGAGATGAGGTTGCTGGTAGAACACGTATGTGTGTGTGTATGTATGTATATGCATGTATGTGTATGTGTGTAAAAGTGTATCTGCTTATAAATAAATGTTTTTGTGAATGTGTGTATGTATGTTTAAATGTGTGTGAATGTGTGTATGTGTGTAAAAGTGTATCTGTGTATAAATAAATGTGTATATGAATGTGTATATGTATGTTTAAATGTGTGTGTGTGTGTGTGTGTGTGTGTGTGTGTGTGTGTAGGTGGCCAAAAAGGCCAACGAGCAATCCGAGTGTCTATGACACAGTGATATATTCACATGCAGTAGTAATTATAACTTACATCTGGACAGCTTTGGGGTTGGCAACCTCTCAGATGTGTGTTGCCAAGCTCCTGATTCTTATTCTTTTGATGTATGTGTATGTGTTTGTAGAAGACCAAGAAAGATTCTCAGTTAATCCCCAAACATAGTAATCCTGAACAGAAAAGGGAAGCCCTCCTCCCACAGACTCAAATAGAATTCAACTGAACAAACATGTTTGTTCTCATGGAGCTTATGGTCTAGGAGGGGAAGTAGAACACATACCCAGATAACTAAATCACAAACTAATAAATCTTAAATTAACCAGGAAAGGTTTTAAAACAAAGTGCCTATGAGAAGGGGATAAAATTGGAACTAACTGGAGGGGTAAGAATCAGGGAAAGCTTCGTAAGGAGGTAGCATCACAATAGGCATTTAAAAATGGTGATTCAATAGAAAAGAGAGGGAGGACATTATTACATGCATAGGAAATAGGGGAAGTAAAGACATGAAGTGGGAAAATGAGTTTATTCAGAAGACAGAGAATAGTCCAGTTTGGCTGAAGCATCAAAGGACAAGAAAGAAGAAGAGGTTTAATAGAAAGACTACTAGATTGGAAGTCACAAGGTGCCAAAGATAGAAGAGATCTGGGCCATTATTTGGTCCAGTGCTGTTTGTAGATTGGGACACTTACTACAAATGGCTGCTCAGCTTTTGCTCCAGGAAGATCATTTCCTTTCAAGACTCCACTTTGTCTCCTGTCACATCTTTAGATCATCAACTCCTACCTGATTGGAACTGATTATGAAATTTTCACTGTGGAAATCAGCAAAGGCTACAACTTAGGACTTGATTTATTGTTTTGTTGATTATCTAGATTTGAGAAAGTAATTAAGTAAATAAAGTTGAGAAAAAGTTAATGCTGTGTGACCTTGGGCAAGTTACTAACTCCACAGATTTGAAAAAAAATCCTCCCCCCCCAAAAAAGAGAAAATGTTAATAATACAGAATAAATTTTAAAATATGCTTAGTCCATTTCTTTTCTTCTAGAGAGTCAATGGTTAAAAAATTTACAAGCATGCCCCTGGTTCAGCCTACTCCACAGAATAAAGATTTGGATCCCATAGTCTTTTTTCACTGACTGTAATCCATGCTTTTCTCATCTCTACCTCTTGACTTCTTTGACTTCCTTTGAGACCCAACTAAAATCCCATCTTTTACAGGAAGTCTTTCCCAATCTTTCTTAATTTTATTGCCTTCCTTCTGTTAATTATTAATGATTTACCTTACATTTAGTTTATTTGGACATATTTGCATGTTATTTTCCCCATTAGATTATAAACTCATTAAGGGTAAGGACTATGGGTCTTTTTATATTCTTATATGTAGCCTTATACCCTTTATATCCTTTTACTCACCCCCCCCTCCCTCCCTAGCTATCTATCTAGCCCTTAGTACAATGTTTAATAATTATTTATTCATCTGATTGAATGACCTCCCAGGTCCAACCCACACTGGTCTGAGAATGGTGGTGATTGGTAAAATGTGGTGACCTAGTCTTCAAGGAAGACCTCCAGTGAGTAGGAAATCCTTCCCTCTAGAGACAGTTCATTTTTCCTCTGAACAGCTCTCATCCTTAGGAAACTTCCTCAAATGAAGCCTAAATTTGTCTCTACAATTTCTACCCATTACTCCTAGTGAATTCCTCCTCTGGGGTTAAGTAGACTACCTCAAATGCTGGGGTGAGTTGGAGTCAGCTCTACTGCTTCTCCTGAGGTGATTATAAAATTTTCAACATGTGCAAATGCTACAGATCAGAACTTGATTTATTGTCTTGTTGATTGTTGAGTTTAAGAAAATGATGGAGAAAATTTTGATAGTGCGGATTAATCTTAAAAGTGCATCAAGCTCTTAGAGAGTCAATTGTTAAACATTTACTAGCAGATCCTTGGTCTAATCCCTCTTCTATGGGACAGACTTTCAAAATCTTGAGCACAGTTATTTTGTCTCATTCCAAATCTCCCCCCCTCTTCCAGACTAAACATCCTAAGTTTCTCCAACCAATCATTGAAGACATTATGTATGTTGTTCATGCTTTTGTAGACTTGCTCCAATTTTTCAGGATCCTTCTGAAAATGTGGTGATCAGAACTGAATGTCAGATGTTGTGCATTCACCATTCTGAACCTATCCCTCTTTTGAAAACTGGGTGTAATAAAAGGTGCACTGGTTTTATAAGGAACTTAATAAACTGTAAAGTTCTATGTTTCAGCAAGAACAGTATTTATCAGGTTCTGCACCTTTCCTAAGAGACAAAGAAATTCTCACCCTTCATTTATCCAGGATGCTATAAGATTTTAATCTAGGACACTTAGGAGGCACTAAAATGGGAGAACACTGGCCCTGACTTAGGGAAGATTCCCTTCTTCTGAGTTATAAATCTGACCCCAGATGTGACCCTGGGTCACTTAAGCCTGTTTGCCTCAGTTTTTTCTTTGGTTAAATGAGCTGAAGAAAATGTTAAACCACTCCAATTCTTTACCAAGAAAATCTCAAATGGGGTCATGATACATTGAGACAACTGAAATAACTGTACAACAACAAATAAGATGACAATAATAGACACAGCCCCTTACCTATAACAGTGGGGGGAACCATCCTCCTTTTAATCTCTCAGGTTCACAACCAAAATGTCATCCTCAATGTCTTCTGTCTCATCACTATCCTCCCCCTAGCCCATCAGAAGTCCAGTCCTGCCCTTGGCAATATCTCCTGTCTGACACTATCACCCCATTGTTACAGGTCCTCATCACTTTACCCTTGGATTATTACAATAGCTGCTGGTGGAATGTCTACCTCAAGGCTCTTCCCATCCTACATTCAGTCACCAAAGTGATCTTCCTAAAGTGCAGATTTGGCCATATCACTCCCTTATCAAATCAACTTCACTGATTCCCTAGTACTTCTGGGATCAAATATAAAGCTTGCTATTTGCATTTAAAAGCCCTTCATAAGCTGTCCTCATGTGTCACCTCCCACCTTTCTTATACCTTACACTTATCTCCATACTCTCCAATCTACTGACTTCCTAGATATTCCTTGCAGAAGAGGCTTGCTCTCCTGATTCCTAGCAATTTGACTGGTGTTCTCCCCACCACATCTATCTTTCCTCATTTCTCCTTTTCTATTCAAAAAAGTTTTCTATCATGTTAATAAATCCATACAATGAGATAAGGGATAAAAAGAAGATGAGAGGCTGCTGAAGCAAGAATTGGAAAGGGATGGCTCAGAACACTACTTACTTTTGTGAAGTTCCAGATAAAATTCCATCTTTTCCAGGAAGCATCTCCCAATCTCCCTTAATGCTATTGCCTTCCCTCTGTGGATTATCTCCAATTTTTCTTGTTTAGATAATATTTGTACATGTTGTTTCTCCCACTGGACTGTGAGCTCCAGGGGAGCTTTTACCTTTCTTTGTATCTTCAGTTCCTACTCACCACAGAGTCTGGCACAATAGATGCTTAATAAAATATTAAGTGTTTAATTAAAGTTAACTCTGACTATCTCTCCTCCAAATGGAAATTCATATGGTCAGCAGGTGGGATGATTCAAAGGCCCTGGGACATTCCCCAAGGATAAGGAGCACTAACTGACTGGCCTTTTTCATGTTCTTGGATAACTAAGACTCTGGAAGTCCTCATCAAGGCTTCTCACCTTAATTGCTATACCTGGAAGATAATGCTCCTATCATATATGAAGATGGATAATTATTATCTACTTTACTAGATTATGAGGAAAGTATTTTGCAAACTTCAAAGTATTTTATAAATGTCAGATTCCTCTGTCTCTTTCTTTCTCCCTTTCATCCTTCTTTCCTCTTCCTCCTTCTTCCATTTATTATTATATCGCTACTCCCTTGCTGAGTGAGTGGAGATGGGGGGAAAGGAGGTAGGTCAGGCGAATTTCTGATTACTTGGGGATCCTATAAAGGAGAAGGATATCTTAGAAATGTCTCACAACTAGATATTAAATTTCTTTCCCCAATACTTCAAATAATCACCTAAACTATTTATGTTGAGCCTCTGTAAGGATAAGAAAGGTTCAAGGTATATCTCCTATATGTAGCTTCTAGACCCAAGAAGCTCTGATTTGTAGTTTGCTTCTCCTCCTGTCCTTCCAAACAATCCCCTCTGATCCCTTTTGTTCTATCAATTCAGCCTATTTTTCCCATCCTGATAAGAGTACTTATCACCCTAGGTCACAATAACCCATTCACCTACCCAACCAGGCCTCAAGAGATATTTTCCAGCAAATGAAATAGAGAGATATCTCTAATCACCAACCCATAATTACTTTTCCCACTTTAGCTTCATTTCAACTTTCATTATTTAAAAAAAAGTTTTCTGTCATATGCTAATAAATTCATACAATGAGTTAAGGGGTAAAGAGAAGATAAGAAACTGCTGAAGCAAGCTTTGGAAAGGGATGGCTCAGAACACTAGATTCAAAGGAGATCTCATTCCAAATTGCTAAAATAAATTTTGGAAAGTTAGATCTAAGGACTGTCTCTTGAGATGCATGATAGAGTCAGTTTCCTCTCTTCATTATTAGGAATGGGATCTCTAAGCAGGGCTTGGGCTTATGGTATCATCTATCAACAATATTCTTTTTCTTACCTTTACTTCTCTTACATTTACCTCACCTTCTCTGGGAAGCCTGCCCTGATGAAACCTACACCATCAAATCACATCTTTGCCAAGATGATCTTCATTATTTATTTACATACTTGTTAGTATTCATTTTTTATATCTATAAATATACTTGTTTATTTTTCATAGGCTGCAAGCATACTCAAGGTGTGAGCATGTGATTGTGCATTTATTTGTGTGTGTATGTGTGTGTGTGTGTGTGTGTGTGTTTGTGCATGTTTCATCTCTCCCATTAGGTTTCTTGAAAGCCAAGATAATGTTATTTCTTCTTTTTTTGAAACATCTTTTTAGAACCAGGCAGGGTTTTCAAATAGTCAGCATGGTATCATGGAAAGAGACCTCAATTTAAGAATCAGAAGGCTTTGTAAAAATATGTTAAATGCAATTTTACATATATAACTTATATCAGATTTTTTTTTTTGCTGCCATGGGGAACAGTTGGGAAGGGAGGGTGATGGAAAAATGAGGAACTCAAAAGCTTGCAGAAGGATGAATGTTGAAAACTATCTTTACATGTAATTGAAAAAAAAAGTAAATTAAATAGAAAGAAAAGAATCAGAAACTTTGAGTTTCATTCTAGGTTTTGCTACTTGCTAAATTCTTGGCCCTGGGCAAATCACTTAAATTCTAGAAATTTCACTTTTTTCATCTGGAAAATGCCTGTAGACTTCTATTTCATAGGATGCTGTGAGGATTAAATGAGAATATGTATAAGGACTCTGCAGACCTTAAAAAATAAGTGCAGAGGCAGCTAGGTGATGAAGTGGACAGAGCACTGCCCTGGAATCAGGAAGACTTGAGTTCATATTTGGCCTCAGATACTTAATAATTACCTAGCTGTGTGGCCTTGGGCAAGCCATTTAACCCCATTGTCTTGCCCCCCCCCCAAGTATTAAGTACATATATTTAAGTTACAATTAATTAATATTACCTATCAATGATGCTGTGAGGTTGGAATGAGATAGGAAGTGGGATGGTTAATATTTTCATGGATTGCCTTAATAATAAATTCATTCTGTAATAAATTAAGAAAGCACTAGATTCTAATCAAAGGCAAAGGAACTAACTGCTAAAGTCAGAGTGGGCAAAGTCCTTATCACACTGAGTCACAATAAGTGGGAACCTTGAAAAGGAATCACTCCTTAGAATTTACAGTAGAAGAAGGAAAGGAAGACCATTCAAGTAAAGAAACTGAGGAAGATTTCAAAGAAATCAGGAAAAAATATAGGCAGGATACAGATGGCTAGGTGAAATAGTGAAAAAGATGCTAGGACCGGAGTCAAGAAGACCCAGTTCAATTCCAACCTCAGACATTTACTAACTGTAACCCTGGGAAAATGTTTTGACCTCTTTTTGCTTTAGTTTCCTCAACTGTAAAATGGGGATAGAGAATAATAGCATCTACTACCTTCTAGAGTTGTGAGGATCCAATGATATAATATTTGCACTGTACTTAGTATGGTGCCTGATACATGGTAGGTGCTTATTCCTTTGCCTATCTTCCCCACTCCCCTAAAATTCTGCAAGGAAAATTGGCATGGGAGATATGGAAAACACTTAAGAGTAAAATTCTAATGACACAAACAAATGAAATTCTGATGAGGAAGAAAAGGGGAAGCTATTTAAAGACATTAATATGGATGCAAAGGGAAGTCATCAACCAACATAGATTTAAAAAAGACAAGTATAGAATACAGAAGCAAGAGAAGCTAATGGAAGAAGAATATAATGGAAGAGAAGAACCCAATTCTAAAGAACAGTGCCAAATGTGTTAATGGTCAGAGAAGGTAGAGGCTGATAATGGATGTTAAGAATAATAAAATGAGTTTTTGAGGTTTTTTTTTAAACTTTGATTATAGTCAAGTTAACGATCTAGCAAGGCCAGCTGCTCAGAGTGGATGTGATGGGCTACAAATGGCAGAAAAAAGGCAGAACTGATGAACTTCTTATTTGCTTTGGATTACTCTATTCTGGAGATTGGTTTTCAGACTAAGAAAAGAAAGCAGAACAGGAATTAAAGTCTTAGGCCAATGAAGAAATAGTAAAATAGCCCCTAAATGTCCCTGATGGGAACAAATGACCAGATTCAGATGAAATACATTTTGGGATACCTAAAGAACTGATGGATAAAATTGTTTAACTGTTGCTAATGATTAAAAAAAACCAAGAAATATAAATATCTCAATTTCCAAAGAAGGACTTAAAATGGAGTCTTTAAAATGTATCCTGGTGAGTTTCAATTTTATACCTGGTAAAATCAGAGAGCATATTATTAAATAGATGTTTTATAGTCATTTAGAAACAGAAGCAGTGATCAAAAAGCTCTGTCATGAATTCATCAAGAATAGTTCATACAAGATTAACTTTATTTCCAGTTATCAGACTGGTAAATCAGTAGACAGAGCTACCTTGGTAGCTAAATATACTATTCTTATATCCAAGTTGGAGAGATATATGCTTGATGATAGTATGGTTAGGTTGATACAGGGATAGTTGAAGCACTATACCAAAGAGTAGTCCTTAGTTCAATGTAAACTTGGAGTCAAGTCTTAAATGGTAACACATTGAAATCTGTCTTTGAATTCTGACCTATAGGGATCTCTGCCCTGTCTTGGGCCATTCATGATTTTAAATCCATGACTTGGATTAAAGCACAGTTGTCTTATTTATCAAGATAACAGGAATTTACCATATTGACTGACAGTTGTGATTCAAGATGATTTCCAAGTTAAAATGTTGGGCTGAGTCTAGTAAGATAGAATTTATTAGGAATAAATGGGGTTTTATAAAATCAACTTTAAAAAAGTATATGGGAGAAAGTGAATTGCAAGCTCCATCTGTAAATAGTATTACTTAGCAGATGGACAAAAATATTGAATGCTATCTTAAGTACTCTAAGAGGCATGGTACATTAAGGTAAATAATAGTTCCATTGTCTTGTATCTTGATCAAATTCCATTCTGAAATACAGTGTTTAGTTCTGGGGAGCCACATTTAGTTTTTTTTAGGTTTTTTTCAAGTCAATGGGGTTAAGTGGCTTGCCCAAGGCCACACAGCTAGGTAATTATGAAGTGTCTGAGGCCAGATTTGAACTCAGGTACTCCTGACTCCAGGGCTGGTGCTCTATCCACTGTGTCACCTAGCTGCCCCCACTCATGATTTCTTACAGAATAATAAAACTCCTGGGGAACCACATTTTAAGGGTAAAACATGGATAGACTGAAATGTGTCCTTGGGAGGTGACTGGGGTGATTGAAGATCCAAAGAATTTAACCAATGAAAATCATTTAAACTGTAGGGCAGGGAATTTTCAACCTGTGGGCTGTATAAGGTCTGTGAAATCATTTGGTTTGGTGTTAGCATGGTGAGACACCATCACAGGTGGGACTCAAAATTCAATAAAGCTAGGTGTTTTTTCAGGGTAAATTAATTAAATGTTTGATCAACTATAGTTGGCTAATTTTTAAATTGATAATTTTATATGACATGTGAATGATAGAAATATCCAAATGGCCCCTAGTAGAAAAAAAAGGTTCCCCACCCCTGATTTAAAGGGACAAAAGATGTTGAGTCTGGAGAAAAGATTTCAAGGAGATGAAACATGGGTTTCAAGATTTAGAAGAATTAAGTTGTTATGTAAAAGAGGGATTACATTTGTCCATTTTGACCCCAGAGGATAGACAGGAACAAAGTAGAAGATAAATGATTATTTCAGAAAAGTCAGATTTAGGCTTGATTTAAGGGAAAATTTCCTTATAACTATCCCAAACTGAAATGGGCTGCCTTGGGAGGGAGTACAACATTGCAAGTCATTTATTAGAATATTTATGACCACTTATTGTATTACCTGAATGGGTTGGAAACTCCTTGAAGTCAGGGACTACTTCATTTTTGTCTTTCTATCCCGACTCTCTTATACCATGTTGGTGCTTCATAAATGCATGTAAGGCAGGAAGCAAGCATTTATTAAGCACCTACTAATCTTATCTCATTAGATCTTTCTAACATTCCAGGGAAGTAGAAGCTTTTTATTATCTTCATTTTACAGTTAAGAAAACTGAGACAAACAGAGATTAAGTGACTTCTCTAGAATCATGAGCTACTTGAATCTAGCTCTTCCTGGCTTTAGACTAGGTTAAATTTTAACAGTGATGATTATTCAGTGGGTCAGACTCTATGTGACCCCCCCCCCACCTTGGGATTTTCTTGGCAAAGATACTAGCTCATTTGACACATAAGGAAACTGAGGCAAACAGCATTCAGTGCTTAGGTGAAAGTATCTCAGATTGAATTTGAACTCAGTAAGATGCATCTTACTAACTTCAGGCTTGGCACGCTATCTATTGTGCCACCTAGTTGCCCTAACAATACTGGTTAAAGCATTGCTTTGTCACAAATATAGAGGATATGGATTCAAAAATATTGTAATATTTAGATTAGATGGCCTATGAGATTCCTTCAAGTTTCTGACTTTCCAAGAGTAATTTTCATGATCTGTGGTTTATCTGTGAAAATACTTTATAACCTCTAAAATACTATACAAATAAAGGCTTTATCATTCTTGCTATAACTCCCACCTGAGGATTCGTTGTCATAGATGTTTTGGTGACTGACTTTGTCTTCCAGAATTGAACTGCCATTCTGAAATCCAACACCCACCCTTTTCCCTTTGCCTCCAGAATTTGACAGGGGCTAGTGCCTACTCCACTACAGTGGATTCAGATCCATATTCCAGCACTGAGTCAGCTCCAGGAAGCCCCAGATGCCAGCCCAACCTGCCAATTTCTGGGATGATGTTTGCCAACTCCCATCCATCTCTGACATCTGTCCATGTTCACTCCTGAGTATGGTGTAAAGCTCCAAGTAAACTGTGCCCACTGAACACTGAGGTGTTTGTGAAGCAGCTCGAAGCTTCCGAGGATTTGAGATTATAGAGCCAAGAAATGAGAGACCCATCCTGAAAGAGGGTCCCTGTTACTGAAACTCTGAGGGAGCAGCTCACGAGGGAGAGGGAGAGAGGAGGGTCCCCCATCCTGCACACAAGACACAGCTGCTGACTGTCTACCTTGTTAATTTTGAGCACAATTAATGTAGTTTGGAGTCGGAGGGCTTCATGTTTATTCATATGTTGTTTTTTTGCCATTTCCTCTGTGTGTGTTTCATTGTCTTTCCTCTTGAAAACTCTTCCTGTCTGTACCTTAACATCTGTACACATTTGCTTAGGTATCTCACGAGCTTTTCTGGGGGATGAAGCTGTTATGGAGTTAGGGAGAAATTCGGCCCCAAATCAGTTTCCATTCTAATTTGTTGACCCCGTTCTCAACCTCTTTCCAGGAACTAAGCTCAGTGGGTCCTATACTGGTCTAAGGTATTCTCTGTGGGAATTGAGATCATTCTATCAAACAGGAACCAGAAAAGCAGGATGGCGCTGATTACAGTATGAGTTCCCAGGGTCATGAGTCTGTTGCACAATGGGACTGCTCATCCTTGCAACTTGTCAGCAAAAGATTTTTACCTTTGAAACTCAGTTGTTCCTTCTGTAACTCCTATTGTCTTCTTCTAAAGAAGAGTGCTCCAAATTCATTATTCTTTTTCTTGAATTGTATAAATCTGGTACCTCGTTTTCTTGACCTCCAAGTCTTACTTGTTAAGCATTGTAAAACCTGGTGGGCTAGGTTTGAGGAAACTTAGGGAAGCATTAGATCAGAAAGTTTGGATGCCAACCAATGTAACAGACACATTTATATGCACATCTAAGCATTCTAATATGGGAGATTATTTTTGGATTTGTATATTCTCTTATCCTTTGCAAAAAAAAATCCTAGAATATGGGCTCTTGTGGTCTGGACTGCTTGAATATGGGAGGAAAAAAGAAGGGAAGTGGCTGTTGGGAAATGACACTAAGAATAGCAGCAGCTGGAGGATGGGAACAGATTATTAAAAATTGGCTATAGTTGATCTCCAAACTCAGGGAAAAAGGAAGGTCAGGGGATCTCATAACTTGAGTGAGTGTTAGAGGAGCTGTTCAAGGTGTGAAGTTGCTATCTCAGGAGCTGAACTTTGTCCAACAAAGTCTTTAAGGCTTATAGCTGGATCCTTCACATAATCTCTTCCTTCTCTGCACCAAAAAAGGGTTGACCATCCCATAGGATCGAATGAGAAAATATTTTTAAAGTTCTCACTTTACAAATGGCATAGCATAGACACCATGCAAGTATTTATTATCTTCCCCTTCCCCTCTCCCATAAGCTGCTGGGAAAATGCCTGCCTTACCCTCTAGGGTACCCAACTTCTCTCAGAAATTTTTCCTGTTGAATCTCACTGGTTTGGTTTCTGGTCATTAAGCTGCTTGGTTTCTAGGAGAAAGGCAAATCCAAGTTTGTTCCTGAAAATTCCAGGGTCTAAAAATGTAAGGGGGAGTTTGGGATGTGAGAAGGAAAGTGTGTTGATCTTAAAACTGATCTAAGCAGAATGGGTTTGGGTTTGATAATCAAGGTTAAATAAAGCCAGAGGAAGGACCTCTGCCCCAGGTGCTATATACTAGCTAAAATTTTTCTCTCCTGAATAGTTGAGCTAAAGTTAACAAGAAGAGACTAGGTCTGAATTATCCCAAGTGCCTAGCTCAGTGCTTTGTATATTCCTAATAGCTGACTAAAATAAATGGATGAGGAAATTCTTCCAAATGAGCTTTCTCTCTCTTCTTTCTCTTGACCATCTTTAGCAAGTCTGGCAACAGAAAATAAATATATGCCATTTATTGTAGGTTATGAATCCCTACTCCTAAGAAGACATCCCTTCTTATTATATTTATGGATCTGTGATCTCATCACTGTGGGTCCTCCTTCCAGAAGTGTTGTTTGAAATCCATCCAAGCTTTTTATCCTGTTGTTCTTATCTATGCCCTCCTGTGAATTTTCCACAGGGGGTCCATTTAACATGCTGGGCACTTTCCTCTAGGACTTTTGATGTTATGTGGATACCAATGGAGCAATGGAACACGCCTGTTCATTGGTTACTTCTCACTCTTAGTATATGACCAGCCACCTTCCCCTCCTTTAGGAAACTTATTTCCTATAGAGCTGCCACTCTTATCTGAGAAACTTTTGAGGTAGCTAAAATACCCATTTTTAGGCCAAGCAGAGTATTTTCAGACACTTAGAGTCTTGCTGATACTTTGGATGCTCTAATATCTTAAATTGAAGAAAGAAGCTTCAGCATTGGGAAGACAATCTGCACAGAATGAAAATGTATTTAAATGAATGACTGAAGTTGGAGCAATGCCAATCCTGCTCTAGGTAAAACCCAATAGTCCTTGTAGTTCCTCATGTCCCACATGCATCAAGGTGTTCTGAGAAGGGGAAATGAATTTAGAACATTGCTATTGTATTGAGTTTCCCCTCCCCATCACTTAGGATTCATACCCATCTGTACTGCTAATGCATGACCCACACTCTCAGGTTCCCTCCCCCTTTATGAACAGCATCTGTGAAATCACAGTGACAGCTCCACTTTAGTATCTAGAAAAGGCTTGTGATTATATCTGTCTCATCAGGGAAGTGACCCCCTTGGCTGTCCCTTGCTTTCCCTGAGCAGTCCCACCTTCCACATTCAAACAGCTTCTAGGCTCCCATCTCCTCTACAAAGTTTTTCTGGATTGAAGATACAAAAATGGACAGCTTCTCCTGGGAATCAGACCAGTTTTTCAGGGGGCTCCTCTAGTAATGTAAATGGGGTGGGGGCACAACTCCAGTTGATCTGCTCAAAGCTCCTCTGGCTATTTTAAAAGCTCCTCTGGGACTCAGAGCAAGGCCTGAGGTATCCCAGCAGTCCCGATTTTCCCCAAGTGAAAGTCCTTTTGGTGATGGGGTAGAAGGTATTTTTAAGAACTTGAGGTCAAAGAAAAGAGGAATCAGAATCTCAAAACTGCAAAGTAGGAAAGGACTAGAACAGCTAATTAGTCCACCCTATGCCAGAAAAATGAATCTCCATTCCAATTTTTTGCATATTTCTAATTATTAAAAAAAATTTCTTTGCATTCAAGCCTTAATTTATCTCTTTGGAGCTTCTATTCTCATTGCTTCTAGTTCTGCTTCTCACCTCTACCCAAAATAACACTCTCAATCAGGAGTTAACATTTGGATAGTGCTTTAAGATTTGCAATTTCATCCCTTTCAGGTAAGAGCCCTTCTAATACTTGAAGACAGCTATCATTCCCCAGTCCCCTCTCCACTTTGAGTCTTCTTTTCCCCTGCTCTTTCAGAGCATATGGTATAGCCTTGAGGCTGTGACTTCAGTCTTGGTCACACCTATTCTGTTTGGTGAGAGAGAGAGAGAGAGAGAGAGAGAGAGAGAGAGAGAGAGAGAGAGAGAGAGAGAGAGAGAGAGAGAGATCAGAACAGAAAAGAAGTTTCTAAAAAACAAGGAAAAAAACCTTTTTAACAATTAGAAACAGCCTCCCCAAAGGGGAAATGCTGACTTGAAAAGTCAAGGATTCCCTCCTTTTAAGGGGAGACTGGATGATCCCTTGTTGGAAATACTGTAGAAGAGTTTTTCTGTTCACTTCCCTATTGGCTTAAGCTGCCTTCTAAAATCCTTTAAAACTTCCTAATTTTACAAAGGGTATGGGGAAGCATGGAGGCTGAATGACAGTGTAACTACACTGATCATTTACCAACACTCATTTCCAAAGTGACTCCCTGTCTTTCTAAAGCTGGGCATACCACTGATGTATGGTGTTTAAAGGACAGTTAGAGCAAATGTGACATTTGCAAAGCTAAAGTGTGGGAGGTAAAAGGCAAAGAAATGGTTAGTACAGATGCTAACTGAAGAAACTGCTCCCCTTATAAAGAGCAAGTGAGATCTGGGCAGAAAAGACCCATGTGGGGGCTTAGAGACCGCCAAACCATACTTAGAGTCCTTGGACTACACTGATTTTATCTGCTATAGCTGAGTCTCAATAACTGAAATGGAAGCATGCATAAGACTTAGAGCTAGAAGGAGTCCCTGGAAATATTCTTTTTTTTAATTTCTCACATTTAAATGATTTAATGTATGTAAAATACTTAGCATTATCTACATGCTAGCTAGTGTCATTGTTTTACAAATAAAGAAACTGAGGTTCAGAAAGATGTGCCTATGGCCTGCCATACAGTGAATTAGGCTCAGAGCTAAGATTAGAACCCAGGTGTCCTGGATTCCTGCCCAGTACTGTTTGCATCACACCAGATCATCTCTGGTTCTTCCCATTGCTCCTTCCCAGGCTCTGACAGCTACATTGTACAGAGGAAGGGCAATTGCAGGAGAGAGGCCCACTAGAAAAATGAATAGAATTTGTTGTGCGTCCCTCTTTTACCCTCCCCCTTTCTGTTGGCCAGCATTTCTAGGCTAGGAGGGCAGGGGACCTGGGACAGGGATGGGATGGGGGAAGGGGCATTAGGAACTCTGCAGGGAAAGACAGCCTGTAGGGCTGGTGCAGATGCCAGTGACAAGAGTCATTTATTTTTGAGGCAGAGATTAGACGGCAACTGAGAAATTCCTCACTGTATCATCCATCACCCAGGCAGCCGCTATGAGGTCACTGAGTTTCTCTTCACTGTGATGTTTTCCTCCCCCTTTGGGTTTCCACAGCTCAAGTCTCAGATGAGAACACCTATCTGAGAAGTGAAGGAGGAAGAGACTCCAAAGATCATCATTCCAAAGATCACCATAATAGTAACAAACAGCTGGCACTGCCATCCCCATGCCAGATTGAGAACATGACTCCAGAGGGCAATAGGGCATCTGCTCTGTGAACTGCTTCATGGTCTGCTCTTTGTGTCCTTGGCCACTGAGGGAGGTAGCTATAGTGGTCCTAGCCCTAATAGCTCCCATCCTGTAACCAGACATCACAGAACTTGTACCAGCTGTACTGAGGTACTACTACTGGCTGAAGGCCCTACAGGATTAAACAGTTCTGGGACCTAAAGACTTGGGGGTTTGGGGGCTCTTCATGTTCTAAATATGAATAATCATTTCATTAGTAAAACAAATTATACTAGATGGTATTTATATTATACTTTATTTTATAAAATGCCTTACAGGCTATTTCATTTGATTTTCACAATAATCCTGGGAGTTACATAATATTATTATTAATCCCACTTTGCAGCTGAAGAAACTGAAGATGAAAGAAATTACATGTCTTGCTCAGGGTCATACAGATAACTATTGGAAAATAGCCCTTTCTGATTCAAAGTGCCTCACTTCAGTCACTGTATCATCTAGCTACCTATAAAATCACAAACTCCTAGATTTAAAAGGAACCCTAGAGGCAGTTAGGTTACACAGTGCATACAGCATTGACCATGGAGTCAGAAGAACATGAGTTCAAGTCCTGCCTCAAACACTTGACACTTTAGATGTGTGACTCTGGGCAAGTCACGTAATCTCATTTGCCTCATTATTTACCTTGCTGTCTTAGAAATATGGATCTAAAGTTGAAAGGGACTCTGAGACCATTTAACTTAAGTCTCCCATCTTTATTTTTTAGTTCTTTTAAAAGTTACTTTATTTTTTAAATTTACATTTAAAGATAGTTTTCAACTTTTTTTGGTAACATTTTGAGTTCCACAATTTTTCCCTCCCTCCCTATGACAGTGAGTAATCTAATATAGGTTAGACATGTACCACTATGTTAAACATATTTCCATATGTCATATTGTGAAAGAAGAATCAGAACAAAAAGGAAAAAAATCATAAAAAGGAAAAATAAAACAAATTTTATGAAGTGAAAATAGTATGCTTTGGTCTGCATTCAGATTTCATAGTTCTTTCTCTGAATATAAATGGTATTTTCCATCACAAGTCTTTTAAAATTGTCTGATCATTATACTGTTAAGAAGAGATAAGCTATCATAGTTGATCATCACACAATATTGCTGGTTCTATTCATTTGACTCAGCATCAGTTCATGAAAGTCTTTCCAGGCTTTTCTAAAGTTCAGTAGCTCATGATTTCTTACTGAACAATAGTATTCCATAACATTCATATACCATAATTTGTTTAGCCATTCCTTGACTGATGGGCATTGCCTCAATTTCCATTTCTTTGCCACAACAAGAAAAGTTACTATAAATATTTTTGTACATGTGGGGTCTTTTGAACTGCCCATGGTACTGACCTCTAAGCCAGCCTTATAGTCAAGGTTCCTTGGTCTTGGTATTGAACTTTGAATCATTTTGTAAGGTGAAATTTGGACACTTACCACTTTATCAAAGAACTGAAAGTACTTTATTTCTTATTCACAAGAGGTGTTGCTAGATTCCCTCACTCCACACAACCAAAATCAAACCAATCCTAAGGCATTAGAGGAATTCTAAGTGTACATTCTGGAAGTGTTTTATCTTGTCAGAGGAACTACATGCAAGAGGCAAGGGAAATGGGAGACATGATGGTTATGTGTTCATTTTCCAAGAGACCTTGGCCAGGCAGAGGTTGTGACAAGTATGAATTATGTTAAAGGTGAAGTACCCTAGAGGGTTATGTTATCGGCTGATAGAATCTTTTTTTTTTGACAAGACGATGGGGTTAAGTGACTTGTCCAAGGTCACAAAACCAAGTAATTAGTAACTGTCTGAGGTTGGACTTGAACTCAGGTCCTCCTGACTTCAGGGCCCTATCTATCTGCTCTATCTACTGTGCCACCTAGCTGCCCCAACATAGAGTCTTATAAGGAGTAATAATCATAGTAGTAGGAATAAAAATAACGACCATAGTAATTGTACCTTCTAATACTGATATGATTTAATTTTTTACAAAGTACTTTCCCTACAAAAGTTTTTGAGGTTATAAGAACTATTTATCCCCATTTTATATAAGAGGAGACTAAACCTCTGTTAAATGACTTTTGTGTAGTCAAACATCTAATAAATGTGAGAGCTAAGATTCAATCTGGCCTTCTGACTCTAAGATCTGTGCTCTTTCTACTATATCATACTGTCTCCTTAGACAGAAAGTGAGTGTTTAGGAGTATATGAGGTGTAACTATGATATAAAATGACTTTTCTTTAAAGCAAATACACCAGAAACAGTCATCTCCATGTACATTGCTCTCATCAAGGTAGTCCACTTGGGAGGTTATCTGCTAATTTGAATAATACTCCCATTGCCTAAAGTCTTTTAGCAACTTCTTTCAGAAATGCCAAAAAAGTAGTTGTATGCATTTTTTTGAATAATCTCAATTGTGACAAATCTTCATTCACTGAAAATGAACTTGATATCTGGGACCAGTACATCTCCCTCATCATATTACTGTAATGTTCAATCAACAAGCCTGTGAAGCATTAATAGATTGTAGTCCTTTTAAAAATGAGGTAAACTGAAAGAGAAATATTCAGATTGTCGAGAAATATAGATGGCAAGGGGCGGCTGGGTGGCGTAGTGGATAAAGCACCGGCCCTGGAGTCAGGAGTACCTGGGTTCAAATCTGGTCTCAGACACTTAATAATTACCTAGCTGTGTGGCCTTGGGCAAGCCACTTAACCCCGTTTGCCTTGCAAAAAAAAAACAAAAAACCTAAAACAACAACAAAAAAAAGAATTCACTAAGAATCTCTAAGAAAGAATCAGCACAGCACAGTGAACAGAGTGCTCAAGTTAGAGTCAGAAAGACAAGTTTAAATACTGCCTTATAATTACCAGCTGTGTGACCCTGACCCAGTCACTTAACCCCTCCCAGTCTTAAGTTTTCTGCTCTGAAAATGGGGATAAAAATAGTGCTGACTTCACAGAGTTTGGGAGGTGCAAATGGGATAATATATATGAAGCATTTTATAAATCTTAAAGAGTTACATAAACAATCAAGTATTTATTAAGAGGGGCAGCTAGGTGGCACAGTGCATATAGCGCCAGCCCTGGAGTCAGGAGGACCTGAGTTCAAATTTGACCTCAGACACTTAATAATTACCTAGCTGTGTGGCCTTAGGCAAGCCACTTAACCCCATTTGCCTTGCAAAAACCTAAAAAAAGGTATTTATTAAGCACTCAGGCAACCAAACACTGTGTTAACCACAAAAGTTATAAAAGGGTAAAAATATTAATTCTTATTACCCAAGTGTCCTAGAGACATACCACATTTATGATATCTTCTATATTAGATGACATATAGTCATTTATTATCTGATTGGAACATTTACATGAAGGGGAACTCATTACCTCCAATAGCTATCTGTTCTGCTTTTGGGTAGCATTAATTGTTAGAAAGGTCTCTGTTTTTTTTCCCAAATTTAAAAAAGTCTATTTTTTTCCCTTATGACAGCCCTTCACATAAAAAAGAGCCATCATGTTCCCTTATGCCTGTACTGCAGGCTTTACAATGAACTTTATATGTAGAAGATTCAATTCTTCATATAAAGGTTAGGTCCCCCCCAAAATATCAGGTTAAATAGCCAATCCCCCTCATCTCCAGTGTCCCTCCTTATAGTCTAAGTAGTTTCATGAATATTATTCCCGAACTGAACTAGAAATAGTATCTGACTAGATTAGAGTTAGGGTTAATATAGGACTTTTTCCTGCATACTGTGAAATTGTGCTTCTATTTCTTCAATCTAAGATCATCTGAGGTTTTTTCCTAAGCTTCCATATCATATAATTGGGTAGAAGCCAAATAATATGAGCAGGAGCTATATTTGAATTATCTTTCAATTCTCCCCTGTGACTAGTAAGGTATATTGGACAGAACAGAAATGTGTATTCAATTGGGTGGTAGGGGAAATAAAAGGCTCTCTGTAGGATTTTGATGCTGGGAATTCAGGATCTGGGTACTAGAGTTAGTTACTCAACCTCACTGAAACACATTGAAAAAAATAAGACTGAACCTCATTAAAGTGGACAGATGATCACTTTGGCAACAAAGGGAATTATTGGGCATAATAAAGACATGGCTCTAATCGAAGACTCGACTTATGGCAAGGCCGTTTTTCAGATTCAGCGTCAGAGATTCAAATGAGATTGTAGTCCAGGGAGTCACCACTCAGAGTACTTTGCTAAGGGGATTTTGCCTGGAATGGGAAGGAGGGGATCTGTAGAGTCTACTCTATCCTATAAAAATCTTGCTTGAACATAGTTACTTGCATATCATCTTCCCCATTAAATTGTGAGAGCATCTGCCTTTCTTTGTATCTTCAGCACTTGGTACAATATATGGCAAACAGGAGGTGCTTAATAGAAGTTAGTGACCAATGACTACAGCACTGTTGGTTCTAACTCTGGAAAGATGCAGTCATTTGCATTTGTTGAAAATGAGTCAGAAGGAAGACAGAGACCAGGATGTAAGGAGTCTTTGTGATGGTCAATTTAATAAAATGCTGTTTGACCTTGGGAAAATCAGTTCTGCTCTCTGGGTCTCAATCTCTACAACTGTAAAAATAAGGAGGTTGGGCCAGATGATCTCAAAGGTCCTTTTCAGATCTTTGATGCACTCAATTTAGAGTTAGAAAGACTTGGTTTTTCAATTCTGGTTCTGTTACTGTTGGTGGGACTTTGGGCAGAACTCTAATTTCTAGGCCTTTCCATTTTCTCATTTGTAAGAAGAGTGGGTTGGATTAGGTGATCTAAGAACTCTTACAACTCTAACTGCTATAATGCCCTAGGGTGTTAGCTTATAAGATTTGCAAAGTGTTACCTCTCTCCGGGAGTATTTGCATTTTAAGAGGGGTCTCTAGAGGGGATGCCAAATAATGAGAAAAGCTTAGGACTTGTACTCTAGGGCATTAGTCATACTTTAATTCTTCTCCTCTTCTTCCTTCTCCTCATCACAATACTCATTTTTTTAATATAGAAAAGACATTTGTGCAATACTTTAGAGGCTTTATAATGATTTATATCTATAATGCCATCTGATCCTGGTAAACAGTAAAGTCTGGATTCAAACCCAGATCTAGTCTTTTTGTCATTTTATCATTCTTCTCTGACTGAGGAGAGAGGGTCTTTTCCTCCCAGAGTGATTTTTTTTTTAACTATGTAAAAGTGACTCTTCTTGGGATCTTACTCTCCCAGATTATTTTTCTTTTGGAAATGGTCATTTTTGACCTCTTCTCATCTCTCTCTTACCTAACCTTAATGACTGAATGGTCATCACCTCAGTCAAATTATGACTTGGGTAGCACCTAGCTTTTAAAAGGCCAAGGTCTCCCACTACATTCAGGACTAACTCCAGTCATGTTAATCCATATGTGGTCACTTGATCCAGATGCCTCCAGAGGAGAAAGGGAGGCTGGTGACTTTGCTCAACACTCCTTCACTGAGATCTGTATCACTTTCACATCATGGCATTAGTTCCCTGATTATGAAATGTTCTTCAAGAACAAAGGACAAACATCAGAGAGGGACATAAAACCATGAGGACAGTTAATGAGAAACTTGAGGATGGAACAGAAGATATTCATTGAAAACTACTTAGGAAATATCAAGTGAATGCAAATGTATGTGTAATGTGAGGACATGAGGGGCAATAGGGGAGCAGAGGCTGAGGTTCATTACAGAAGGCTTTTTGGAATAGGTGAGTTTCAGGCCAGCAGCCCACCTAGGAAATAGGATGGGTTAACTTGGAAATTCATTTTATGGCTGGGAGAATATGTATTTGCTTGGTTGTGAAGGAAAAGCAATTTGCTCCAGCTAGGGCAGGAAGGTTAAGTCTATTTGAACAGGCTGCTGTAGCCCCGATCCTAACCCAATTTGTATCAGACAAAATGGGGAAACTAAGTGGGGAGGACCTGGCACCAACAATGCTCTTTTTGAGCAATTAATATGGCTTCTCCTTCCCAGCGCCTAAATGTCCATTTCTACATTGCTGATATTCATTGGTGAGGGTGGTTAATATGTGAATATAGATTAGCATTCTGGCGACTAATGCAGAGCTGCCTCACTGGCAGCCAGTTCCACTGAGATCCATGAAATAACCAGCAAGAGCAGGAGAGAGAAGATAATCACTGGGATGGGATGGGATGGGATTAGAGGAGTGGGGAGAGGGAGGTTTATTTCTTGAATTGTTAATACTCTGGAGTACAGCCAACTCTTGATTATCCGTGTATGGGTTACCCCATTGTGTGGAGTTCTCCACAGAGACTTATTTCACCATTGGCATTCTGCTTCTACTTACACTTCTGAGTTGCCTAATCTTGATATCATTTTTCAATTCAGTTAACGAATTATTAATAATTATAAATAATAAATGTATGTGGTGCTTTATGTTTAGCCAAGCACTCAATTAGATCATTCCCATCTTATAGATGAGGAAATGGGGCTCTGAAAGGTTCAGGGTCATAGGACTGGAAAGTAGCTGCAGGAAGATTTAGACCCAGGTTTCCTCACTCCAAAACCAGCATGACATCTGCAATGCCACATTCAGGGAATACTAAGTAATTTAAATACTGGTCCAAGGAAAACATAATTAGAAAAGTAAAAAAAAAATACTTCAAACATTAATATGATACTTTCCAAAGTCAGGGAGAGGTGTTTGAGAGCATTGGATTTTATTTAATGTCTGCATAACTTTGGACAGGTTAGTGAATTTGGGTCTCAGTTTCTTTATTTGAAAAATGAGAAGATTGGGCTCCTTCACTCCTCACTCCCCAGACTTACTTCTCACATCTCAGCAATCTTCTCACCCCTGGGAGGCCTCTTGGTCCCTTCCTCTAATTGATATTTCTTCCTGAAACCTTCACCTATGGAAGGGACTTCTCTCATCACTAAGTCACACAAACAAAGCATCTTGAACATGCTCAACAGGTGATAAGAAGTATTTAACTATCTCTAGAAATGGTAACTTGAAAGATCCTTTCGGTCCGAGTGGGAACAGATCAAGCATTCCTTCCTTCATTCTCCTGTGGTTTCTGATCCCAGCTCTACAGATGTCTTTCCCTATCTCCTCTTCTCTTCTACCTGACTGAATCCAAACCTTCCCTTTTATGTGTTGTGTTTCCTATTAGAATGTAAGCCCCTTGAGGGCAGGTACTTTCTTTTGGCTTGTACTTCTGTTCTCAGTGCTTAATAGATGTTAATAACCTTTAAGGTACATTCCAGCTCCAAAATCTTTGATTCCTTCATTAGAAGAGGAGACTATATACAGAAATGAAACACACACACACACACACACACACACACACACACACACACACAAACACACACCAATTCTACATGGCAGGCACATCAGAATATATTCAGCAGGTACAGCAACTCCTTCAAAGAGTCAGCCTAGTTCACTTCCCACTATGCTGCCATTGACTAGACTGTTTCTGGTCCTTCAGAACCCTATAGCCCACTTCTCTGAATATTCCCCAAGGCAGCAAATCTTCACTATTTGAGAATGGATTGTTGTTTATTCTCTGAAGAATATCCAGACATCAGAGGGATGATACCATAACATGCCTGAAAACTGGATTTGAGTGAGGAGGATGCTGTGCTGTTCACCAGTCTTACTTTCTTCTCTAGAGTCATCTGAGTCCAGTGGCCAAATACGAATCAGGATGACTGGAGATGGCCCTGGATATGAGGCAATTGGAGTTAAGTGACTTGTCCAAAGTCACACAGTTGGTGTCTGAGGTCAGGTCCTCCTGATCCCTACACTATCCAGCTGTCAGTAACACACTAAGTCTGGTGAAGAAGGTGGGGCAAAGTATCCTGTGATAAGACCTGACTAGCCAGTGACAGGGCATCTATGAAAATGGTTCGGAAGGCCGTTCTAAAAGAACTGAAGTGGTGTCTCCAAAGATGACTGCTTTGAAGGAGATAGCAGTCATTGGTATGCATGACTTGTTTGCAAGAATATTATTTTTATTATTATTAAGACTTTTGATAAGCTCTATCAAGCATTATTTTATTTGTTTCTCACAGCAACCAAATTAATAATAATGATAGCTAGTATTTATATAATACTTTAAGATTTATAAAGCACTTTATAGATGTTATTTCATTTGATTTTCACAACAAACCAGTATAGTAGGGGCTACCATTATTTCTACTTTACAGATAAAAAAAAATCTGAGCCAGACACAGTGGTTAAGTGACTCAAGGTCATACAACTAGGAAGTATTTGATGTAGAATTTGAACTTAGTTCTTACTGACTCTAGATTCCTTTTATCCATATATATATATATATATATATATATATATTCATGTATTGCCCCCAAACCCCAAAATAGTAGTTTAAGGATTATAGATTGGAGATAAAAGAGATCTCAGGAGTTATTTAGTCCATTCTCTTATTTTATGGATAAAGAACCTGAGGTCTAGAGAGGCTGAGTGTCTTGCTCAGGGCAGTGTCAGACACAGGTAGTGTCAGAGGTAGGATATAAACCAAGGTCCTATGACTTAAGGACAGAAAAGAGGGTATAGAGCTTGTCCTGGAGTCAGGGAGGCCTGAGTTCCAATATGGCACTAGGCACTTTCCAGCTGGGTGATTCTAGGCAAGTAATTTAGCCTCTGTTTACCTCAGTTTCCTCTACTATTAAATGGTGATAATAATAAAACCTATCACTCAGAGTTTTTGTGAGGATCAAATGAAAAATATCTGTGAAGCTTTTAGTATAATATCTGGCTCATGCCTAAAAATATTTGTTTCCTTCCTTGGAATAATGGACAATGTCAATATTTTGTGAGTAGTAATTATTTCATGCTTTTGGATGTAAACTTGGAGTTGGAATAGAATCAGAGAATTCAAGATCTTAGTGTCTTTGATAGGATTTAGACCTGGTCTTAGAGAACCATCTAATCCTATACTCCTGTCTTTCAGGTCCAGAGCAGGTGAAATGTCTAATTAAAGGTCATATAAATATTAAGCGGCTCAGTTTACCTTCACAGTCAGATCTGACTACAAATCCAATTTTATTTTCTGTGTTCCATATTGTTTAGTAAGCTCCACTTATGGAAAGGGGCCTTACTTGTCACTCACTTCAAGCACAATCATCCAAACATCTCCAAATCCTTAACAGCTGATGATAAAAATTTGCTTAACTACTCCTAGAAGTACCTTGAGATGATATTTCTGAGATCTTTTAGAATCCTCGATTTTAGGTGTCCATTCTAAGGTTTCTGGGAGGGGGTGAAACCAGAATTTTGCCTATCTTTGCCCAAGTCCTAGTTCATAGAGGGCTTTAGAGGGGCAGGTAGGTGGTGCAGTGGATAGAGCACTGGCCTTGGAGTCAGGAAGACCCGAGTTCAAATCTGCTCTCAGACACCTAATACTTACCTAGCTGTGTGACCTTGGGCAAATCACTTAACTTAATTGCCTTGTAAAAAAAAAACCCAAAAAAGGAAAAGAAAAAAAGAGGGCTTTAGAGCAGTAGTTATGGAAAGTCTTCCTCTACAGCCTGGAGTTTAACTCTGATTTCCTGAAACTTATTCCTTCCTTTCTGGATTTCCTACCTGAAGGTACCACCTTGTTCTTGGGACCCTCCCCTCTCCTGGACAGATCTTTGTCCGGTTGTTGTGCCTGACCTGGGTATTTCAATGAGCCACACCTGTGAGGGGAAAGACCCTCCTTAGATTCCAAGGCTAGGTCATAGAGCAGGATGGAATCAGCCAGGCTTGAAGGCCTTTATCAGGGCTTCCTTTTTTTCCTGATATTATATAATAGCTACTGAGTCTCATTATCATCCCTCCTTAGAGTTTTCAATTCACTTAGGGAGGGAGGGTCCTGCTGTCATCCCTTGACTGCTGCTCCCTTAGGGATTTTCTCCCAGGACAAGCAGTTTTCCTTGCCTCATTTCCTTGGACATATTAAACTCAAGGCCTTCAGTTTCAGAGAAACTCAAATCCCATTCTTCTCTCTGAGGAAAACCATTAGACCTGCACTTAGCAACCACTGTGAGGGTATTTTTAGCCCTGGCAGAAGCATAATGTACAAGATGTAATAAGCTTGGGCTTGAATTTGCTCCCCTACCCCCACTCCAACCACCAAGACCTATTCAACATGAAAGTATGGTTGATGGATGTTCATGGTTTAAGGAGGCAGCAGAAGCCCAGAAGCCCTAACTTTGCTGTTTTGTATTTGAGAATCAGAGGCTCTTTGGTAGGTGGTGGTGATAGCATGAAGGGGTAAGTCTGAACTTGGCAGAGGGGATGAGGAAACAAGTCTGAGCTTGAGAGTAAGGGGACAGATCTGAGTGTAGCGTGTGTGTGTGTGTGTGTGTGTGTGTGTGTGTGTGTGTGTGTGTGGGGAGTGTGGAGACAGAGCTGAGTTTCATAGAAAAAAAGTGAAGGGACAGGTCTTTTCTTGGCCAGAAAGACTAAAGGAGATGAGGAAAGATTGTCAGGAGAGAACTCACTCAGTAATCCTCAGGGATAGATTTCACAGGTGGTGTAGGGAGAGTTTATGGGAAACAAAAATCCAGGAAAACAGAAGAGATACTCAGCCTATATCTAGAATTGATGAGTTAAGGGGGAAAGGTAGACTTTCTGCTACAGGTTCATGTGTTTACCAGCTTCAGACTAACCATGACAGAAGACTATTGGAAAACCACTTCTCTCCTCCTGTAGCATCAGTCTCAATTTCTGGAGGGTGAAATGAGCTCCTTCCCTGATCCTCTCTTTCCTCTCCCCTCTGCTCTGCCCCCCACCCCCCACTAGCTACAATATGCTCTTATTATGGCTAATAAGACACGGCTCTTCTAAGCAGCATGAGCTCAATCACCAAATGAAAGGGAGGGAGAGTGACTTTGCTTTTCTCACATCTCCTACTCCCCCTTCTTCTAAACCCTTCAAAGAACATGTTTATTTTAGGGAGACAGGACCCCAGTCCCAAGAAGAGACTGGACAACTCTAAGGGTTTAACTGCTTTTCCTGATTCTCCTAACACATTGGGTGGGGCGGGAAAGGGAAAGAGGAATGGGGATTCGTACCTTCTTTGGATGTTTTAACCTGCACAGCTGGCTCAGGAGACTGACAGATGTGGGAGACCAAGAGAAAGGGCAACCTCATTAGCTAAGCTTGTGAGTGCACACCAAGAGCTCTCCCTACAAACGCCTCTCCTAGTAGGACATTTGGGGAGAAATCGGGGAGAGAAGAGCATCTATGCCTCTGGCACCCAGGCAGGGGGGCCATAAATATTCATCAACACTGCTGGTGAGGGGCGGGGGGAGACTGCAGTCCATGGATCTGTTTCCTGACAGACAGCTTTGAGTCAAAGGTATTTGCATTTTCAGTCCTAGTTTGTCTCTGTCTCTGTCTTCCAGGAATCACTCAAGTGGCCTTGCAAATGCATCTCTGGTTCGGAAATTGAGCAAGATGTTTCTCTGGCCAAATATTCCTGGATATGGCTTCTTTCTCCAAACTCCAAATGAAAATTTGCAGAGCTATTAGTTTTCCCTCCAGCTAGAGAGGTGCTCCAGCTCTGAAAAGAGCCATATGGTGTTAAAAGTTCAATGTAACTTATCTCAGCCTTGTAGATAGATAAATGTCTATCTGGATTTCTGAGGCCAGTTTGTGGGGAGACAGTAGTGGAGTCCATGGTTAATTTGGCCTCTAATCCAGATAGAAAGGAATCTCTCTGACTTCAGGGATCAAAAGAATGGAGAAGGAACCAAGAGGTCTTTAAATCAAATCCATTATGAATTTCTGGCAAGGAATTCAAGTGCCTATCACATAGAGTTACAGAAATACTTCTTCCTTTGCTCCTTCCTTCCCTTAGTCTGTCTTAGTATTACTTTGGACCACTGGCAGCCAAACAGAACAATTCTAGTCTCTTCTTAATGGCAATTTTTAAAATAGTTGAAGTCAGAGATCATGTTGCCTCCACTAGGACCAATATTCCTGATTCCTTCAACTGTTCCTGAAGATGCAGCCTAGAGTGGTAAAAATCCTGGATTTTGTGTTAGCAGATATGGATTCAAGTTCAGACCTTGATTCTTGTAGCTTTATAATGATGGATGAGCCCCTTAACCTCTCTGAAAATCAATGTCCCCTTCTGTAAAATGGAAATAATAATAATATTTATACAGTCTGCCTCAGAGGGATTTGTAGGAAAACTGCTTTTAAGCTAAAAGCTCTCTATAAATGTGAAATATTATTGTGACTATTTTTCAAGAGGTCTGTTCAACCTGGCTTTTTTCCTCTCATTGAAAAATATTACTGCCTGTCAATATCCCTCTTAAGACATGGTGCCCACAACTGAACATAATATTCCAGGTATGGTCTGACTATTATATAGTACAAGTCCACCTCCTTTTATTTATATATTAAGATCTTTAAAAATAATTTTATTGACATTTTAATTTTTATATCACCTATATTTTCCAATGTGTCTCTTCTTCCTCCTCCCAGCCACCATCCCTTAACACAGGAAAAGAAGAAGGGGAAAAATTCCTGTAAAGTTAATCATCCCATTAAATGACCTGATATTATGTGTACTATACTTATATTAACAGGACTAGAAATTTAACTAGATTCTTTTTTGGGAGGGGGGTGGGAGGAGGAATGTCATTTTACACTATTGGACCCATAAACCTGCAAGTCCAATGAAATGCTCAGATCTTTTTCATATGAACTGACATTTTTCCATTTCTCATTCACCCCTTAATCAAGAAGTTTATTTTTAAAAATTAAATGTTGAGGCAGCTAGGTAGTGCAGTGGATAGAGCACCAACCCTGTAGTCAGGAGGACCTGAGTTCAAATGTGGTCTCAGACACTTAATAAGTGCCTAGCTGTATGACCTTGGGCAAGTCACTTAACCCCATTATCTTGCCAACAAACCTCTAAATGTTTGATTCTCTCTCTCTGTATGTATGTATATATGTTAAATTTCATCTTTTTTTTTTTTAGGTCCAATCTATTATTTTATTTTGTCAAGATCTTATTGGACTTGAGTTTTGTTATTGAGTATCTTAGTCTTCTCTCTCTCCCTCTCTCTCCTCTCTCTCTCTCTCTCTCTCTCTCTCTCTCTCTCTCTCTCTCTCTCTGCCATCTAAGATTCTGATAAGCATGTCTTCTATGCCTCCAGTCAAGAAACTAATGGAAATATTAAGCAAAACTAGACTAAGGGGAGATTCCTGTGGTTTCATTATACTAAGCTTCAATCCAGAATCCAGGTTCAGTTCATACTTCCAAAAATTTATTAGTGGTAAATTTTTTCCATGTCCCCTCCTACAATTGTCATTTTCCCCTTCTAATAATTTCAACCAATCTGATAGGTATGAGTTGATGCCTCAAAATTTTTTAAATTTCTGTTTCTCTAATCAAAAATGATTTAGATCATTTTTCATATGACAATAGATAGCTTTGGTTTCTATATCCAAAAACTTCTCTTTCATATTCTTTGACCATTTATCAATTGGGGAATGCTTTTTATTCTTATAAATTTCTAAATATTATATATTTGAGAAATGAGACTTTTATCCAAGAAACTTTAGAATCCTCTTGGAGGGGGCAGAACCAAGATGGCAGCAGGAGAAGCACCTCTCTTGGGTGCTCTCTCTAAAATATTTCAAAAACCTTAAAATTATAACTCTAAATTATCAAGAGACAGAACCCATGGAAAGATCCAATGAGGCAACTCTCCAGCCCAAAGTAACCTGGAAAATAGTGGTAAGACTGTTCCACGGGGTTGGAGAGGCAGTACCACACAGGAACAAAGGAACTTCAGCCTCCCGGGAACTGCTCCAGGATACCTGGGAGCACAGACTCCCAGCAACAGAAGCAATTTCCTGACCTGCACCCCAGGGAGCACCAAGCACATCATGGAAGATAGCAGTGAGACCTCTGCCAGAGCAAGCATGAAGCCTAGGTCTCAGCACAGCCCAGATCCCAGGAAACAGAAGCAGGCCCATGGAGCTGCCCAGCAGGAACCTCCAGGCAGCTGCACCCTGAGTGCTCAGCCCACGGAAGGTAAGGGAGTGAAAGGAGAATGCCAAGGTTTGTTCTCTGTCCCTGGAACAGGACTCTGGGACTTTGATCACATTCAGATCCTGGTCACAGTCTAGGCTCCCCCATAGAGCAAAGACCCCCTCACAAACCTGGGGTAGAGGGGTGTACTTGTAGTCACTTACAGACCAGGAGAGCAGGCAGAGCCTCACACACTGAGGCCTTTGTGTGGGGTGTCCCAATAACACCCCAAATCTCAGGAAGCACCCTCAAATCAGGCACAGGCTGGGGAAATGAGTATACAGAAAAAAAGGAACCTTACCATAGACAATTACTTTGGTCCCATGGAAGACCAAACCACACGATCTGAGGATGAGAAAGTCCAAGTTTCTGCATCTAAAGACTCCAAGAAATCTAGAAGTTGGGCTCAGGCTGACAGAGCTCAAAAAAGATTTTAAAAATTAAGTAAGGGAGATAGAAGAAAAATTAGGAAAAGAAATGAGAGAGATGGAGGAAAAACATGAAAACAAAGTCAGCAACTTGGTCAAGGAGATCTAAAAAAATGCTGAGGAAAATAACATGTTAAAAACCAGCTTAGGTCAAATGGATAAAACAGTTCAAAAAGTTATTGAGGAGAAGAATGCTTTAAAAAGCAGAATTGGCCAGATGGAAAAGGAGGTAAGAAAGGTCTCTGAGGAAAACAAATCCTTCAGATGTAGAGTGGACTAAAGGAAGCTGATTACTTTGCAAGAAATCAAGACACTATAATGCAACACCAAAAGAATGGAAAATTAGAAGAAAATGTAAAATATCTCATTGAAAAAACAACTGAGCTGGAAAACAGATCCAGGAAAGATAATTTAAAAATTATTGGGATCCCTGAAAGTCATGATCAGGAAAAGAGCCTTGACCTCATTTTAAAATAATTTCTACATGAAAATTGCCATGATATCCTAGAAACAGAGGGTAAAATAGAAATTGAGAGAATCCACCAATCTCCCCCAGAAAGATAAAAAAAAAACCCAACCTCCAGGAATATTATAGCCAAGTTCCAGAACTACCAAGTCAAACAGAAAATATTATAAGCAGCCAGAAGGACACAATTCAAATATCATGGAACTACAGTCAGGATCACACAGGACTTAGCAGCAACTACATCAAGTGCTCATAGAGCTTGGAATATAATATTCCAGAAGGCAAAAGAGCTTGGAATGCAACCTAGAACCAACTACCCAGCAAAACTGAACATCCTCTTCCAGGGATAAAAAATGGGCTTTCAATGAAATAGGGTAGTTTCAAGTGTTCCTGTGGAAATGACCAGAGCTGAACAGAAAGTTTGACCTTCAAGTACAAGACTCAGAGAGTGGATGAGAAGGGTAAATAATGAGGGACTTAATGATGATGAACTGCATGGAAACATGACACTGATAATACTCATATGAACCTGCTCATTTAATAGAGCAGGTAGAAGGAGCTTTTATAGATGGGGCACAGGAGAGATCTGAATTTGAAGATATAATATATTGTATAAATGGAGATAGGAATGTACTGGGAGTAAGAGAAAGGAGAGGTAGAATAGGTTAAGATATTTCATGTAGATTTTACAATAGTATGGAAGGGGGAAGGTAAAGGGGAATGAGGGAGCATTCTTATCAGAAATGGCTCAGAGAGGAAACAGTATACACACTCAATAGGGTATAGACTTCTAGAAGAAAAGGGAGAGAAGAGATATGGGGAGGGGAGGGGGGATGTGGGTGATAGAGGAGAGGGTAGATCATAGGAGAGTATAGTCAGATATAATACATTTTATTTTTTAATTTTTGCAAGGTGGTGGGATTGGTTGGTCTGTCTGGGACCACGGGACCAGGTGGTTACTGGGTCTCTGGGGTGGGATGCAAGCTTAGGGCCTCTTGGCCACAGGGCCAGTGCTCTGTCTGCTGCACCACTCGGCTGCCCCCCAGCACATTTTTGAAGAGGGATAGAGGTAAAGGAGAGAGAAAAATATAGTAGATGGTAGTGGGGAGGAATGGACAGAGGGAATTACAATCAGCAACAGCAACTGTGGAAAAATATGGAAGTGACTTCTATGATGGACTTAAGATAAAGGAAGTGATCCACTCGAGACAGAGCTGATGGTATCAGAACCCAGAATAATGGTATCAGAACCCAGACTGAAACACATTTTTCCTCTTCCTTTTACTTTATTTCTCATGAGGTTTTATATTTCTGGGGGGGGAGGGGGTATTATGTTTACTCTTAAACAAGAATATTTTAGTATTGTGTAAATAAATTAAAAAATTAAAAAAAGTTACAGAGGGAACTCATATACTTAAAAAGAAAAGGAAGGTCTATACAATGAAGTTCTGTAGTCTTTAAAAAAAATCCTCCCACCCCTAATTTTCTGCTTTCCTTTTAATTTTAGTCACATTGGCTTTATTTATACAAGCCCTTTTAAATTTAATGTAATAAAATTATCCATTTTACATCTTACAATGCTCTATATTTCTTGTTTTTTCATAAATTCTTTTCCTGTTCAAAAGTCTGATAAATAATGTTCCATGTTCTCTAATTTACTTATATCTGATCCCTTTATAACTAGGTCAATTATCCATTTTGACCTTATTTTGGTAAATGGTATAAGATTTTGGTCTATACCTAGTTTTTGCCAAACTGCTTTCCAGTTTTCTCAATGATTTTTTTTAACCAAATAGTGATTTCTTATCCTAAGAATTTGTCAAACACAAGTTTACTGTAATCATTTAATACTGTGTATTATATCTCAACTCCGTTCCTCTGATCTACCTTTCTATTTCTTAGTACCAGATAGTTTTGATAATTACCACCTTTATAATACAATTTAAGTTCTGATAAAGCTAAACCAACTTCCTTTACATTTTTTCATTAATTCCTTTGATATTCTTGATCTTTTGTTATTTTAAGTGAATTTTGTTGTTACTTTTTTGAGATCAATAAAATATATTTGGGATAATTTCATTGGAATGGCAATGAATAAGTGTGTAAGTTGAGGGTGAATTATCATTTTTATTTATTGGCTCTACCTATCCATGAACAATTAATATTTCTCTAATTATTTAAATCTTATTTTATTTGTATAAAAAGTGTTTTATAACTATGTTTATATAATTTCTGGGTTTGTCTTGGTAACTATACTCCCAGATAGTTTATGTTATCCCTGGTTATTTAAGGGGGGTATTTCTTATTATCTCTTCTTGTAGGATTTTTGTTTCTGATTTACAGAAATTCGAATGGTTTATGTAGATTTATTTTATATTCAGTCACTTTGCTAAAATATTGTTTCAACTAACTTTTAGTTGAATTTGTAGAATTTTCCAACTATATTATTATATTGTCTATAAAAGAAGATAGCTTTATTATCTCATTGATTATTCTGATCCTTTCAATTTATTTTTCTCATATTACTATTATTAGCATTTCTGTATTGAATAACATTAGTGATAATGGCATCCTTGTTCCACTAATAATCTTATTGGAAAATTGTTTATCCCCGTTACAAATCATGTTTGCTGAGGCTTTTAGGTGGATGCTTTTTATCATTTTAAGTTAAAATTCATTTATATCTATTCTTTTTTTTTTTTGGCAAAGCAAATGGGGTTAAGTGGCTTGTCCAAGGCCACACAGCTAGGTAATTATTAAATGTCTGAGGCCGAATTTGAACTCAGGCACTCCTGACTCCAGGGCCAGTGCTCTATCCACTGTGCCACCTAGCTGCCCCAATATCTATTCTTTCAAGTGTTTTTTAAATAGGAATAAGTGTTATATTTTATTGAAAGCTTTTTTCTAGATAGATGTATTGATATAAACATATGATTTTTTGGTTACTTTTGTTACTAATATACTCAATAATGTTAATGGTTTTCTTTATATCAAACCATTCCTGAATTCTTTTTTTCAGTTTGTTTTTCTTTTTTTTTTGCAAGGCAAATGGGGTTAAGTGGCTTGCCCAAGGCCACACAGCTAGGTAATTATTAGGTGTCTGAGACTGGATTTGAATCCAGGTACTCCTGACTCCAGGGCCGGTGCTTTATCCACTGCGCCACCTAGCTGCTCTCATTCCTGAATTCTTGATATGAATCCCATTTGATCATTTGACCCTGATATATTAATCATTATTCTTTAAATCTAATTTTTGACCAATTCTAAGCTTAACACACTCTATCATTATTTAGCCCAGACAGTTTTAGTTTTCCTGTAAGGATCTCATAAGAATCTTTCTAAAGTTTTGCTGAAATGTAGGTAAACTATGTCTAGTATTCCTCTGATCTAATATAGTAATTTTGTTAAGAAACACAACAGAACCAATCTCTAGGGACTGAACTGACACATATACTTCCCTGGTGGTCATTCCCAAGTATCTCACAAGAAGTCCTTATGATAATAAAACTCATAACAAGAGTCTAAAAATGAATTCTAAGGAAAATGGGTATGGTTTATGTTCCTCTCTATGCAGTCACATAGAGTGGATTTATGGGGAGTAGCGATTGCTTGTTGGATGGATTCCAGTCTTGGTTTTCCCACTCACTTCTATGTAAACTTAGGCAAGTCATTATGGTTTTGGTTTCCTCATCTACCAAACAAAGTGGTTGGATTATGTTTCTATCCTAAATTCTAGGATTCTTATACATCTTACACTTCTTTCTGTTTCCAAAAGTATCTAGTGTAAGCTTCAGTAAATGCTCATAATATATATATATATATATATATATATATATATATAATATATGTCAGTAAATGACTTATAATAACAAAAAATAAACATTTTATATTTAAAAGGCACTGAAAGTTAGCCAATACTTCAAAAAGATCCATTCTTGTATTTTTATGTGTACTATGCTTTTTGTAACGAGATAGTTTAATTGGTTCCTGTGCTCTCCTTTCTCCCCATCATGAATTCATTCACTGGTGAACTCTATCAAATTACCTGATGGTCAGACAACAAATAAAGTGCACTGTTCAGCCTCAAGCTCCAAGCCTTTCTCTCTAGATTGGTGAGACTTGTCAAAGCTTGCATTGTGTTAGTATTGCCTTTGAGGACCCTGAAAACTAGTATGAGGCACGGGGCGGGGGGCATAATGGAGCCAGTCACTCAGACTAAAGCTTATGTTGATTGCCACTTGTTTGGAGTCCTATAATAGGTTCCCTAGTGGGATGAAAGAAAATGGTTGGTCCTTTCCTGGGAGTAGCTTATAGTTCAATAGAGAAGACTGAATCAGTACTTACTAATAAACAAGCTTAGATTTCCTCATCTAGCCTGTTACTAATAACATAATTCAAATGAAAGGAGACCTTAAATACTGGTGATTGAGTAATCAATCCACAATTAGTCAGTCCATGAGCATTTATTTTGCCCTGTTACTACTATGCTCCAGGTGCTGTGCTAGGCTAAAGAAAACTCCAGAGGTAGCATTTTATAGTGGGAAAAATACTGGACTGGAGAGTCAGGAGAACTGAACTTCATTCCAGACTTGGCTATCAACTAGTTTTGGGGCTTTAGACAAATCATTTATGTCCTCGGGTCTCAGTTTCTTCATTTATAAAATGATAAATAATAAATTGATGGATCAATTTATAACTATCCTCCTTTAGGATCCTTCTGCAAAGGATACTCTATTCTCCCACCCATATATCTTATAATCATAATCTTCTAAATGCTTTCAAGGTTAAACCTTTGTAGTCCTCAGTCAAGTCTCTCAGTCTCAGGTTAAGCCAGCTGATACTTCAACTGCCACTGCAGGTGGATAAAGAGACAGGCATTCAGAGGAGCAACAAATAAAGTTTTAAAGTTTCCTGCTGGGATTTCTCTGTTTGTATAAATACGGTTTAGGAGCACAATGTCTTAAGTAATAAAGAAGAAGGAGGAGGAGAAAAAAAATCCGGGGAGAAATCAACTTATGGTTCATTTAAACCTTATTGAAATTTCTACTGTGGAAACATTTAAATATCATAGTTATTGCAAGCCCGTCTTCACTCCTTTTATTCCCTGGTGGATGTCTTCTTGCAAATTTGGTTGGGGAGCTGAACAATAAAGGCGCTTGGAAATTGCTTTCCCACTGCTAGGTAATTACAACAGGTTTTTATACCAAATGTAAAGAATGAACCATTATTTTTTAATAAAGAAGGCCTCTCAGCTGGTTCCAGCCAGCATGGCTGTCCCCCCCTCCAATCCCTCTCTCCCCTACTTCCTTCAGCCCCTCAAATATCTCCTCCACCCTGCCCTTCTCTTCTTCCTCACCTCCTCCCAAAGGAATCTCCAAGCTGACTCTCCCATTTCACAGCTCCCTGAAGGTTCCACCACCTCTGGCTTCTGGATGCCTTAAATTTCAGGGTGTTGAAAAAGGTGCAGCCCCCCGCCCAAGGAACTCTGTCAAGAACACAACATTTAGCATAATCCAGGTCACCCAATATATTCCAGTTTCCTCTTGTTACCCAAAATGGCACATTTCCCTACCCCCCCATTTTTTTTAAGGAGATAAATTAAGGACCAGCTGTTTGTTGGTATTACCTAAGCAAAAGGACGCTGAATTCATTGATTACAGACCCACCAGAAAAGAACAAGAAAGAGCATGGTGAGCTCTTCTTTGGAGGAAAAACAGTTCAGTCAGGCAGCAAAAGGGACAGGCAAGGTACAACTATTGACTTATTTTTCCCTGGGGGCTTCTTCACTTGGTGGATCCTCTCTATCATTTTCTTCAAAATGAACCTGGTTGTTGTCTCAGTGTAAAATAACAAGAACAAAAATACAATCTTCTATCAACATAGCTTTCAAACCGTAGGAGTACTTTGGGAATGGGCTTCAATTAGAAACTATATGACTATATACATATATATTACATATATATATATATATATATATATACACACACACACACACACACACACACACACACACATATATTGTCATGTAAAGAATGAACCATTATTTTTTAATAAAGGACTCTCAGTCAGTTCTAACCAGCATGGCTGTCTCCCTTCTACAATCTCTCTCTCTCTTTCTCCAATACATATATATATATATATATATATATATATATACATATATATGTATATATATACATATATATGTATATATATATACATATATATGTATATATATACACATATAAACACACAGAGGGGAGATTCGTGATTCAGACAGGATTTGGACTATATAATAATAATATAAATTGCTAACTTTTATATAGCACTTCTGGGCTTGCAAAGCATTTTACAAATAAAACCTCATTTTATTCTCACAAAACTCTGAGAGGTAGGTTTTATTATTAACTCCATTTAATGGTTGAGGAAACTGAGGCAAATAGAAGTTAGCAACTTGCTCAGAATCATATAGCTAGTAAACTGGATTTGAACTCAAGTCATGTGTTATATCTGCTTTTCCAAATTTAGGATGACAGGAATTCCTGCCCTACTTCTCTAATATATTCTTCAGTCATCTCTAACAGATATTATTAATCAGCGTGTTTCTGAGGATGCAAATACCTCAAAGATGAATTTGTGGACCCCCCAAAATTCCATACAAAATGTAAAATTCATTTCTAATTCAAATGGAAGTAGATTATTTGTATGGATTATGTCAAAATTTGGAATTATCCAACCCATTGTTCTCTTCAACATAGGGAACTCACCAGTGAAGAAATTCCCTTTACAGTGTATATTGGCAATCATTGTTGGGGACACTGTATGATTTAGTGAATTACCCAAAGCAGCAGCGTGTGTCAGAAGGGAACCTTGAAAGGGAGACTGACTTTAAGACCTCCTTTCTACTCATCTGCACTCTGCCTTTCTTAACTTCCAATATAATTGCTCACATTTATAGAGCATTTTAACATTTACAAAGTCCTTTCCTCTCGGCTGACTGTAAACACATAAACTGTGCATTACGTTAATTAGAGACAGTGTGCTTGGGTCAGATCCATTTGATAGCAAGAAAAGAGAAAGAGGAACTATTTTCGGAGGAATTATTTAGCTAATTCAGGTGTAAGTTATAGAAAACAAATGGGAGAGAGAACAGCATATAGCTATCTTAGATTCAAGCTGGAATTTGAAGATTAGGTCCCTATCCCGCATGAATTTTTACAGTATAATAATCATAATGGAGGCAGCTAGGTGGCTCAGTGGATAGAGCACTGGAACTGGAGTTAAGAAATCCTGAGTTCAGATCCAGCCTCAGATACTAACTGTGTGATTTTGGGCAAATCACTTCAATTCTGCCTAATGCTTTGGAGAAAATAATGGCAAAACACTTTAGTATCTTTGCCAAGAAAATCCCATATAGGGTCATGAAGAACACAATTTAACATCTGATCAATTATCATGATAATTAATTCCCTTTGCTATAACACACACACACACACACACACACACACACACACACACACACACACACATACAGAGATGAAAGCAATGCAGCCAAAAACAATGTGGTTAAAGTTAGATTTGAATGTAGGTCCTCTAACTATGTCGTACCACACTGACTTCAGTTTATCACTGAAAGGAGAATAGGACTGGATCATGAGTTGCTAACCTTTTCAGTGACTGCTTTGACAACCTGGTGAAGCCTCTGGACCCACCCCTTCTCAGAATGATGTTTTTAGGTGTTTAAAATAAAGTACATCAGATTACAAAGGAAGCCAAAGATGAATGAAAACAAACACGAATTTTTCTTCCTTCCAAGTTCATTGACCCCTTGAAAACTATCCACAGATCCTATAGTTTAAGAACCTGTGGATTAGACGGTCTTCATAGTCCCTGATTCTGGTAGTACAGTCAAGTGTGCAGCTTAACTCAGATCCATTGGTTGTTCTGTTCTGTTCTTGACTCTGTTTTTCATTTGTTCTATGTTCTTGGGCAAGCCACTTGACTTCTCTTTCCAGTATCTGAATTGGAGTGAAAGCCTGTCTACCTTCAAATGACTGTTCAGGAAAATGCCTTTAATTCAATTCAACAAGTGTTTATTAAAATACTTGGCCCTGGGAACACCAAGAAAAAAAGAGCTAGTTCTTGCTCTCAAAGAGCTTAAATTCTACATTCTGCTAGGCCAGGTGACTTAACCTGGAGATCATGAATCAAGAGTATTTCATTAAATTGATTTTCTTTGTAACACTATGTATTTATTTTATACATTTTAAAGACATAATTCCAAGAAGGGGTCTACCACACACCTTTCAAGAAAGGTTAAGATCTTTAATCTTTTTATATAAGAGATTGAATCTCTTTATATAAGAGATTCAATTGGGACTGAAGGGAGAGAAAGAATTTTTGTATTCTTAGGTGCAAAAGGAATTCCAGATATTAGCACAGGAAATGGGGAGACCCAAGATACAGGGAGAAACTGAGTCAAATGATTCTATATATTCATATAATTCTCCTTTATCCCATAGAGATGTTTGATTTTAGATGTTAAAGGAGGAGACCATTTATCTCTAATCCCTTCCTAGTGAAGTTTCTGTAGCTATGATGGAAGAAATATGGACCCACTAGATGGGGAACCTAACAGGCCAATCTCTAGAAAAAGAATTCCTTTCCATTTCCCCATAATCAAGCAACATCATTGCTAAGTCATAAGAGGGCTTCATTATTTGCTAGGGGTCTGGGGGAGTCTCGGAGTACGAAACAAGAGAGTGGATTCGAAGTGAATTTCTGAGGAGGGTCCCCCACAGAATGGAAAGCGGGGGTGGGGGGTGGGGGGGAGGGGAGCAGCGGCTGTGTTGGGGGCGGACAAAGGGAGAAGACAAGGATTATTTTAAACCTGTATTAATCACTGCTCCAAACCGGGACTGGGGGTGGGAGGCCGCAGCTGTCAAGAGTGAAGTTGGGCAGGGGGGTGGTGGAGAGGAGATGGAGTCCAGCAGGGAGGGGACTTCAGTTTGGAAACCAGACACACAGAGTCCCTTTGGGCTACATTAATGGTCTTGGGATCACAGATCTAGATCTCCCAAGACCAGTACACAATGTCTAATTCCTGCCTGGATGTTCTAGTAACCACAAGCTTTTTTTTTTTACAATAGTCAATAGGGTTCAGGGTGAGTTCTGGGTGCAAACAGCTGCCGCTTAATAGCTTCTGCTCAATTCTCATTCGACTAGACGCTGAGAAGAGTACTGGGAGATTGCTTTTTCTGAAGTGTCACACTTTTTTTTTCTGTAGACCCAAAGGTGGGAAAATTAACACTTCCTCAAGTGGGAATCTAGGGATGGGGGTGTCACTGTTCCTGCTGCCAATATTTCTATCTTTTCCTCTTTTTCCAGGGTGCATAGGATGGAGAAATGGAGTCCATCTCAGAAAAGTGAGTTCCTGGGCCAGGAAACCACAACTGTGGCCCTTACATTGTTTTATGAATCCCTTCTATGAATTCAATGCTTTACTTAGACTAGGTTTTTCTTCTCCAACCTACATATAATTTAGCAAGACTTTCATCTCTCCCTACTAGAACAACCAGAACCTTATAAATATATCTTCCAGGGCCTAACACAATATTGTACACAGAGGGGATTTAAAAATATTTGATGAATTGTGGAAGGAGATAGGGAGACAGTTTAGGTGGTGTAGTAGTTAGAGTGTGGAACCTGGAGTCAGAAGGTATCCTCATTGTGAATTCAAATCTGACCTCAGACACTTATTAACTGTGTGACCTTGAGCAAGTCATTTCACCCTGTTTTCCTCAGTGTCCTTATGTGTAAAACAAAAAAGAGAAGGAATTGACAAACCATTCCAGGATCTCTGCCAAGAAAACTCCAAATAGGGTCAAGAAGAGTTGGACCTTGGGGCAGCTAGGTGGCACAGTGGACAGAACACTGCCCCTGGTGTCAGGAGGACCTGAGTTCAGACACATAAAAATGACCTAGCTGGATGACCTTGGGCAAATCACTTAACCCCACTGCCTTGTTAAAAAAAAAAACAAGTAAAAAAAAAAGAAGAGTTGGACTTTACAGAAAATTACTGAATAATGCCAGCAATGAGAGGGAATAGGATGAACAGAAGAAAAATGAAAATGAAAAGAGAAGGTAGAACTCAAAGAGCTGCCTTGTGTGGAGGGAGATGGGGCACCACAACAAGTACATTGATGAGTAAATACAAAGTTTATGTAAAATAAGAGAATTTTAGGAGGGAAAGCACTAGCAGGGGATGAGGAGGAAGGGAAGAGGGAAGAGCTGGAAATGATTAAAAATTACTGAACCAAAAACAAAAAAGGACATGTCATAACAGTTTCTATCTTCAAATATTTTAAGACTGTAGAGGGTTTTAAAATATTTTAAAAAACCCTTTTTGCCCTAGAGAGCAGAACCAGGATTAACAGTTGGAAATGGCAAAGAGCAAATTTAGCTCTGCTATAAGGAAAACTCCTGAAAGTGAAATGGCCTACCTCAAGAGGTTCTCTTTCTCCTTGGAGGTCTTCAAGAAGAAACTGGACAATCATTTGTTGATTAGTATATAATAGGGAATTCTTTAATATATGAATTGAATCAGATGGCTTCTAAAGTCCAAACCAATTCTCAAATTCTGTGATTTTGTGATTTTCTGGTCCCTCCTGTCTTCTAGTGTCTTCTCTTTTCAGGCTACTTTCCATTTACTTTAGGGTAACTTGAATATACTTATTCAAGTATTTGTTCTCTGGAATGTAAGCTCCTCGAGGACAAGGAATATTTTTGTTTTTGGTTTGATTCTTAAATGCCTTGTATCTCCATTTACCAAAACCTCTCTGGGCAGCTAGGTGCCACAGTGGATAGAGCACTGGTCCTGGTGTCAGGAGGACCTGAGTTTAAATTCGACCTCAGACACTTAATAATTACCTAGCTGTTTGACCTTGGGCAAGTCACTTAACCCCAATGCCATGCAAAAATCAAAGGGAAAAACAAATAAACAAAAAAAAATTCTCTGTTCCTTAGACCACATCTTTTTTGGTTCTACATATTTCTTGATTCTGTTAATCAACCATGTTTCTGATTCAGATGCCACTTTCTCCCTCTTGTGTCTGGTGACACTGCTCAACACATTTGGCCACTACCTGGTTGGGAACCTTTCAGCTGTAATCCTCACCAGCTCTCTAGCTTGGAGAGGTCCATCCAGTGCAAGACAGGAGGGCTAGGGCTAAGAAGTAGCCCATATAGTAGGTCTAGAATTTCCAAATCTCCAAGTTGAAAATAACTTCACCATCCTTAAATCCAATTTATATCTGAATAAGAATTCCCTTGACAATTGTGTTGGTGAATGATCAGCTTAGCTCTGCTAGGGATCCATGGCTTCAAAGAAAGCCTTTTCTACTTTTGGATAACTCTAACTCTTAGGAGTATTTTTCCTTACAGCAAGACTAATTCTGCCTCTCTGCAACATCCACCCACTGCTCCTAAGTTCTGATGTGGTCTAATCCTTCTCTTGTATATGATAGCTATTCAAATACTTAAAGACTGTCATCATGTCCAACCTAAGTGATCTCTTCTTCAGGCTAAACATTCCCAGCTTTTTCAACAAATATAAAAATCCTGTTGAAAAAGAACATGAGGTCAGCCTATATAACCTGGTCTTGATGAAGTCACACTAAACATTCATAATCACTGTTTCCATTTCTAGACATTCACAGTTTAACATATTTAACAATCTTATAGAATTTCTTACCTCACTTTCCTCTTCTCCACACAATCAAACTGGCTTCCTAACCCTCCTCCAAATAGGTCCTGCCTTTTCTGTAGCTTTGATCACATTATTCCCTATGCAATGCAGTGGTATTAAACAGAAATAGAAATAGCCACTGATAAGGATCCCTAAGGATTGCAGATCAACTTAGAAAATCACACGTTTACATTGTCTGTGTTGTATGTTTTATACTTTTGCTATGAATGTATTTTCTCTGGACATCTCTAATCATGTCACCTTGATTCCACTTAGACCTTTTCTTCTTTTCCACCTGAAAATGAGACTACATCTTTGGAATTTGACTCCAAGTCTTCCCCATACTTCCTGAACATGTCCAGTTCTGCCACCACTATATGTTCCTCCACTCCTTCCGGCTGCCATGCTTCCTTTTATGTTTTGTCTTCCCCCATTAGAATATAAGTTTCATAAGTTTAGGAATTGTCTTGTTTTTGGCAGGTTTCCTTGCTTGCAGAATTTACTATAGTAACTGGTAAGTGCTTAATTTTGCTCGCTCTATTTATCCATATATTATTTATCAATCCATCCATCATCTCCCCTTTAAATCTCATAGTGTCTACCTTTTGAAATACCTTCAAGAAACATTTTGGGGATCAACTGCTCCATTAATCTTTCCCTGAACTCCTGGTTGACATTTAGCTTCCCTTTCTCTGAATTCTCCTAATATTTTACTTCTACCTTTCATATGGCACTTATTCTGTTGTCTATATTGCCATTTATTAAGTCTTATTGCCCATACTGGAATACAAGTTCCTTGAAGTTAAGGACCAGGTATTTTTTTAAATCTTTATATTCTCCAGAACATGTAACTGGCAGTATCTGACAGGTACTTCATAAATATTTATTGACTTACTGAATTGCACATAGTAGGCACCTAATGTTTGTTGAATGAAAATAGAAAGGAATAAACAATGTCAATTGAAACATTTCCTTTTCCATTAGTAATTCTATACCAGTTGACCAGTGGAATACCAAAGATACCTATTATCTTTACTCCAGCAAGACATCAGAGAGCATCTGCCACAATGTCTTTCTAGGCAAGATGGAGAAGTATGGACTGTAGAGTCACAGACTGTTGAAATAACATACCCAAAGTATGTTGCAAAATGTACCAAAATCACCTAGAAGGAGATCCCTAATAGGGGGCATCAGAGCTTTGTATTTGGTTCTGTCCTATAAATACTTTTATTAAAAGTTTTCATGAAGACCTGTACTGTATATATTTATCCAATTTTTAGAGGGATAATCACTAGGTCAAGAATTAAGAATAAAATTTCTTAACAGGCTAGAATTATGAGCCAAAAGAAACAGGATGAACTTTAATTAAAAATAAATGGAAAGCACACTTAGGTTTTAAAAAATCACCTACATAAGTGCAAGGTGGGGAAGACTTGACTTAGCATCTCTCATGAAAAAACCTTGGTGTTTTACTTGACCACAAGCTCAATAAAATTCAATAGTGTGATCTGGCTCCATTAATAAAAATTGAGTGTCTAAATCGAGGGGAACAAAAGCGCCCTCCCTTCCTCCACCCCATACTTTTGTCTTAGACCACAAAGGGAATGCCTTATTCATTTAAAGGCCCCATAATGTAAGCAAGACACTGAAAAATGGAACATGTCCAAAGGAGAACCGACCAGGATGATAAAGAGTTGTGAAGCATATCACAGTAGGATCAGCTGAAGGAAATAGGGAGCCCTATGGATGAAATAGTAGACTTTTGTTCCTCCATAGGGTGGAACCGATACCAGTGTTAAAGGCCAGGGAAGTGGGACTGGGATTAATATGGAGCTTTTGGACAAAGAAACTTTCCCAAATGATGGAACAGATTGCCTTATAAAGCAGCCCATGATGTGTCATAGAGGGAATTCCTGCTCAGGAAGGGGATTAAGCTTTGATATTTCCTCCAGTTCCGAGCTGCTGTGAGGATTGGCATCCCACCATCAGAGAATGGTTTACACAGAGGGTGAGTGACCTTGTGTCACAGACAATGGAGAAGGCATTGGGTGGGAGGTAATTACTGGAGTTTGTGTTTACTTTAAGGGTCTAAGAAAAGAAATACTGTGCATATTCTCTGTGAGAAAGGCAAAAGAAAGCCATGTTTTCTCAACTATAAAATGTGGGAGTTAGATTAAGGCATTTTTCAGTTGTGTCTGACTCTCTATGACCTCATTTCGTATTTTCTTGGCACAGATACTGAACTGGTTTGCCTTTTTCTTCTCTAGATCATTTTATAGATGAAGAACTGAGGTAAACAGGGTTAAGTGATTTACCCAGGGTCACAAAGCTAGTGACTGAGATCAGATTTGAACTCAGAAAAAGGAGTCTTCCTGACACTCTATCCTCCACTGTGCTATCAAGATTGGATGATCCTTAAGATCTCTCCAAATTATCTTCCTTTCCCCTTCCCCCGGGGTCTCTGTCTCTCTGCCTATAAGTGTATGTGTGTGTGTGTGTGTGTGTGTGTGTGTGTGTGTGTGTGTGTGTATCTCTGTCTCTCTGTCTCTGTCCCTGTCTCTGTCTCTGTCTCTGTCTGTCTCTGTGTCTGTCTGTCTGTCTCTGTGTGTCTGTCTGTCTCTGTGTGTCTGTCTGTCTCTGTGTGTGTCTCTGTGTCTCTCTCTCTGTGTCTCTGTCTCTCTCTGTGTCCCTGTCTCTACGGGATTGTGCGTCTGTTTCTGTCTCTCTCTGTCTCTGTCTCTCTGTCTCAGTCTCTCTCTGTCTCTCTGTCTCTGTCTCTCTATCTCTCTCTCTGCTTCAGTATCTATGTCTGTGTCTGAGTATTTTCACTCATGATCCTTTATAAGGTGGCATGATCAGAACTGACACTTCCTTCAGGGAGGAAAGGAGGGAGGCATGGACAGAAACCTTGAGAGTGAATGGCAACCCCAGAGGTGCAATGACTGTCCAGCAGAGGAATTGTGCCACCTCCTTTGTGCTGCTTTGTCTTAGTTAATTAGGACTGATGGAATAAAAGCACCAGGGGTCTGATTAACCTCAGACTGCCATATTTCTAAAAGACTTGGTCTCTGTTTACTTCTCAGTATAAAATTAAATAAATATTGATGTCTGAAGACCACTCAGGCCAGGCTGCAAATCTGGTAGGCATGGCCATTTAAGGACTGGATTTCACATCTGCTTGTAGCATGTTCTAAATATGGACAAAAGGAAGAACATTTCATTCAATCAAACCGACATTTATTAAATAACTACTATATGCAAAGTATTGTTTTACATGTAGAAAAATGTAAAGATAAAACTGAAACAGCCTCTCTACTCAAGTAGCATACATTTGGGAGTGGGGATGGGGTGCAATGTGCCCAAAGGGAAGTAGAAACAAGGTAATGTGAGGAAGGAGAGCTTGGTCTTCTGGGGTGGATGGGGAAAAGCTTCTTGTTCACATGGCAATCTGAGTTTGAACAGACAAAGGAAGAAAACACAATTAAAAAGAACCTACTTTGTTTTGGGTTCTCTGAAAGTATTCTACTTAGATCAACTCATTTTGTCTATACCTACTATGTATTTAGGTTCTCTGAAAGTACTCTAGCAATATCACCTGATCTGATTTGTCTATACCTACTATGTGTCAGGTACTCTGAAAATAATCCACCAATGTCACCTCATTTTGTTTGTCTATACCTACTATGTGTCAGATTCTTTGAAAGTACTTTACCAATATCACCTCATTTTGTTTGTCTATACCTACTATCTGCCAGGTAATCTGTAGATGTTTTGCTAATATATTTCAGTTGATTCCCCTTAACTAACCTGGGAAATAAGGATTGTTCTGATCCCCATTTTACAATCCAGTTGAGGAAATGGAGATAGATAGGGGTTAAATGACTTGCCTAGGGTCACACACCTAGGAAGCATCTGAATTGGAAGTTCCACCCAGATCACTGTGATTTCAGTTATCCTTTGCTGCATTATGCTATGCTCTGTTGCTTCATTTCTGAGAGGAGATCACTAAGAGAAAGAGGGAAGAGGGTTCAGGACGGAAACTTGAGAGGAAAAGTTAAAAAATTGGAATGGATGATGCTCTGACAAAGGATCACTGAGAAATAGAGGTCAGACAGGTAGGAGAAAAATACAGGAGCAGCAGCTTCATACAAATTGAAGGGAGGGAATATCCAAGAGAGAACATTCAGGAGAATATCCCTTTTATTCAGTCATGACCTTTATTCTGTCCCCTGGATTAAATTCTGTCCATAATCTATCCCCTGAATTATTATGATAGCCCCCAAATTTGTTTCACAGATTCCAATATCCAATTCATCCGCCGTATAGCTACCAAAATAATTTTCTTTAGGTACTGGTTAGCTAGACAGTACAATGGATAGAGTGCTGAACCCAGAATCAAGAAGACTCATTTTTCTGAGTTCAAACCTAGCTTCAGACACATACTTTCTGTGTGACCCTTGGCAAGTCACTTCCTCCTGTTTGCCTCAGTTTTCTCATCTGTAGAAAGACTGGAGAAGGGAATGATGAACCACTCCTATATCCTTGCCAAGAAAACACCAAATGGGTTCATGAAGAGTTGGAAATGACTGAAAAATTACTAAACAGCAACAGGCACTGGTCCAATCATATAATTCTGTTACTCAAAAATCATCTACAACATTCTAATGCTTCTAAGACAAAATACAAAAAGTGCCAATGGTCAAAGATGAAGAATGTTAAAAGCTGAGGAAAGGTCAAGTAGAATGAAGACAACCAATTTTGGTAGCTGCCATATAAACTGGGAAAGAGGATTTTTCATTGGAGGTGAAAGGAGGTTGGTTAGGCAACAATTTATAATGGATTCAAGAGAGAGTAGATGAGTAATAGAGGAAATGAATGTATATATGGTTTTTTTTCCCCTTGGTTGTGAAATATCATCACTATACATATCTGTCAGTATCAAAATGTTACAATTAAGGAAGATCCTTGTGAGTGTGAATTGTTTCTTTTCTGTAAATTCCAATGGATCATTATAGTTTCCAACCCTTAGTTCTTGGGATTGTAAGATTGTAGATAATATGGCAATCTATAAAGACTTCTAGTTCAACCCTCTCATTTTACAAATGGAAAAATTGAGGCCCAAAGTGGTTAAGAGACATGCCCAACTCAGGCATCTCAGAGGTCATCTATTCTAACATGCCCATTTTACAGATAAAAAAAACTGAGGCTCTAGGAGATTAAGAGATTTGCTTATGATCACAAACGTAATAATCATGAGAGGTAGTATCTGAACTTAGGTCCTCTGACTCAAGAGACAGTGGGTCTTCCATTTCACCAGGGTGGGAGAAGACACAAAGTTCAAATGGGCTAGTTAAGTGTACAACAAATGTGTCACTGTAGACCTGACCTTCTGCCCATAAATGTTTTGTTGATTATTTAAACTTATGTATAACTTCTAAGTGATAAGAAAATGTTAACAATGCTGATTAAAACTTCTAAGTATGTTATGTGTATATATTCCTCAGAGAACCAGTTGTTAAACATTTGCTAGCACACCACCAAAGACATTCTACATGAGCTCTGAGTGTGTCTATAACCGAATAGTTCACTGTTAATGGTATAACCAGGATTAGTATTCAGATCTCCTGACTCCCAACCCAATATTCTTTCATTGACTCAATATGGTTTTCTCTTCTGCCTGTGCAGACACAGTAGTCATACCACCTCCAAGAGGCAGGAGGTGACACAGTGGATAACCTGGACTCTGAAAGACTCAAGTTGAAATCTAGTCTCGGACACTTATTAATCATGTATCCCTGGGATTTTACTTAACCTCTATTTACTTCAATGTTTACTCAATGGTAAAAGGGGCATAATAACAGAGCTTATCTCCCAGGGTTGTTCTAAGGATCAAATGAGATAATACTTGTTTTTCTTTCTTAATTTTTTTTCTATTTAATTTGGCTTTATTTTCAGTTCCCAATTCTCTTCTCCTTACATTAAGAAGACAAGAAATACAAAATCCATTACAAATATGAAGCCATGCAAAACAAATGTTGCATTAACCATGTTCTTAAAGGAAAAAAAATAAAAAAAGAGAAAGGGGGAGAGAACCCCCCCCCCCCAACATACTTCAATCTTCTCTCTGAATTCATCAGTTTTCTATCTGGAAATAAATAACATTTTCCACCATGAGTCCTTTGGAGTTGTGGTAGGTCACTGCATTGATCAGAGTTCCTAAGTCTTTCACAGTTGATTATTTTTCCAATATTGTTGTTACTCTGCACATTGTTCTCCTGGTTCTGCTGACTTCCGAGATAATATTTGTAAAAGACCTTAGCACATAGCAAGTCCTATATAAATGCTTATTCCCTTCCCTTATATAATCTTACCTCTTTGCATGTGGGTTTCTTCCTTAGAATGGAAGCTTCTTGAGGGCAAGAAACTGTTTTTCTCCTTCTTTGTATCCCTAATACTCAGCACAATGCTTAGTGCATAGTAAATGCTTAATAAATATTTGTTAATTGACTGACCATACTCTTTGCCCTACAGTCTCTTTAGATAAATTAGGGTGCATCCAAAGGAGATGAGGGGTCATTATGATGTTCTATGGGAGTGAAGAGAGTGGGACATCATGTGGTAGAAAGACGACTTATTCTATATTATTTCAAATTAATTCAATTTTAATGCACATTCCTTTATCGCCTACTATGTTTAAGACTCTGTTTTTAAGTGTTGGGGAGGAAAACACAAAGAACAGAATTAGTAATAATCTCTCTGAGTTTTAGTTTCCTGATCTAAAATAAAAAGATTGGACTGGATGCTTCTTTAAACCGCCTCACATAATCACTAATCTCCAAGTTGGAAGGTCCTATTCAGTTCAATATACTGTGTTTCTAAGACTAATACTAATTTATATAATGCTTTTACAACTTATAAGGCATTCTCACAACAACTCTGTCAGATAGGTAGTGAAAATATTATTTTTTCCCATTTTACATATGAAGAAATTGAGTTCCAGAGATATGTGACTAGTCAGTGGGATCCAGGTCTATCATTTGGGCTATCTGAATCCAAGATCAAGCACCTATCCATTAGATCATGCTGACTCTCCATTCGGACTCACAAGAGACTTGCTCACAGTCTCCTTTAAGGAAGAAACAGAGAGAGCGAGGGAAAAAAGAGGGAGATTGTGTGTGTGTGTGTGTGTGTGTGTGTGTGTGTGTGTGTGCGCGCGCACGCAAGTATATGTGTGTGTGAGTATACGTGTGTGTATGTGTATGTATGTGAATGAGTGTGGTGTGTATATATGTGATGGAGAGAGAGAGAGAAGGAAGAGTTAATTGAGAGGCATTGAGAGAGGAAACTGAAGGAGAAAAAATGGGAGAGGGTAAGGACAGTTCTTCCCCATTTAGATTCTAAAGACAGACATGTATTCAGGATGTCCTCTGGGCTGCAGTAGTGACACACAGTCTTAAAATATTTAACATCATCATTTCCTAATGAAACAAACCAAAAAAAGGCAAAGGATCCCTTGAGCATCCCATGAATATCCCAGCCCAGAACAGCAGGGGGTTGAAATTTACTGGGTGGAAAGAGAAAAATGCAGGAAGTGAAAGAGATTTAAATGGCTTGAGTTGAAGCCAATAGTCTGAGCCTGGTGTTAAGTTTTATAAAGTTATCTGACATGCCACACTGTAAAGGAAAAAGATGAGTGAGAGATAAATAAGAGGCAGAATCACTTTGGAGTGTCCAAGAGAAGAAAATTCACACTCAGTGGGAAGGAGCAGTGAAGCCTGCATTTGCAGTAATGGAGATGGGCTCTCTAGGGAAGCAAGTTTAAGGGAAAGCTCAAGAAATTAATGCAAAACCTTCAAGGTGCTCTCAGCAAGGCAATGAGGGAGCAAAGTAAGGATGCTGGTCAAGATATCAGATGCCTTTGGTTCACTCTTCAGTACCTGCCGCAGGAGGGTGCATACCAGACTCAAGGCACGTCAGACTCAAGTATCTACAGGGCAAATCCTTCATCGAAGTGGTATGAGTGGCTATCTGGGAGGATGAGTGAGGGGCAGGGAGAACTTGACCTATGTCCTCTGCTCAGTACACAGCTTATGGCAGAGAAAATAGATGCCTTGGCTGGAGGCTGGGAAGGTACAAAGAGATTCAGGGGATTCTGGGGATGGTGTGGGCAAAGAGTCACACACACACACACACACACACACACACACACACACACACACACACAGATCCCCTAAAAAAACCAAAAGGAACAAAGATAATAGAAAAAGAGGGGGGAAAGTGAGAGACAAGAAAGGGAAGAGAGAGTGGGGATAATAAATAACCTTAGCAGAGCAGGAGTGGGAAGTGAAAGATAGGGAAATAGAAAGAGATGAAAGAGTAAGAGACTCGGGAAAGAACGAAAGGGAAAGTGGAAATAAAGGAGGAAGAGGAAAGCGGAAGAAGAGGGGAGAGACAATGACAGAGAGGCAAACAAACACCATGATAGGGAGAGGAAAAGAGAGAAATCCACATGGTGAGGAAGGGACAAAGAAGGCAGGAAGCTCCTATTCTGAACTCCTTGAAGTGGCATCTTTTGCTGAACATGACCCAGGCTTTCTTGATACTGGAATGGACTTTATTTTGGTTTTGTTTGGGAAGGAAAGAGGGACTCTGGTCCCCAGGTTCAGTTCCCTGGAAACTCTTGAACTGTCCCCATCTTCTGATGGTTGAGTTTCTGTCTTTATTGGATAGTATGATGGAATAAATATGCTCCTCTCAAAGTGAGGGCCCTATCTATCAATGGCTGGGTGGTACTTGGGATAGAATCTTAACTCTCCAAGGGATCATCTCGGAGGTCAATTAGTTTTAGCTATGTCCTGCTCATTATCCTCATGGCACGCGACCCAACAAGTGGTCAACCAGTCCTTGTCTGGAGACCTCCAAGGAGGGAGAATATGCAATCTCCTGAGGCAGCACACCCCCTTTTAGATAGGGCTAATTATTAGTAAGTTTTTTCCTGATATCAGCCTTTCAGCAACTCCTACACACTATGTCCAGTTTTGTCCTCTGGATATAAGTGGAACAAATCCATCTCAATTTCAAATGACAACCTTTCAAATATTTGAAGACTGCTCTCATGGGTCCCCTTAGTCTTTCTTCTCCAGGCTAAACATGTCTACTTCTCGATTCTTCCATAGCATGAATTTAAAGCTCCTCATCATTCTGGATGCCTTTGTCTGGACACTCTCTCAGCTACTGATGGCTTTTTAAATTGTGGAACCAAAGAGAGAACACAGTATCCAACACAAGGAAGAGGATAGCAGGGCAATCTCCTCCTTAGGGCTGGACACAATGCCTCTCTCTTAAGTGGCCTATTTCATGTTTACCTGAACTGCAGTATTACCTATCTCCATTGCTATATGTCACAGTGTTGACTCAGGGGCAACTAGACCTGTCAAGATTTTTTTTTTTTAATCCAAATTCTGTGATCCAATGTGTTAACTCTGCTGACTACGTTTATCTCTCAGTCCATTTTATTGGCCTGTCATTTGTGCCTTTATCTGAGTGCTGAGCCTGGAGTCAGTTCATATTTGGCCTCAGACATTAGCTGGGTGACTCTGGATGAGTCACTTAACCCTGTTTATCTCAGTTTCCTCTTCTGTAAAATGAACTGGAGAGGAAATGGCAAACCATTCCAGTATCTTTGCCAAAAAAAAAAACAAAACAAAAAAACAAAAACCAAACCCAAGTAGGGTCACATTTACCTGAAATGATTGAGCAAAGTAGCAAGGGCTGACTCATTTTGAACTTGAGGATAATTAAACTTCTAGAATGCATCTTTCTTAGATGTACTGGATATCTAGTCATGCCTCCCCTAAACTGAGATAGCTAAATGGTGCAGTGGATAGAGTGCTGGACATGGAGCCAGAAAGACCTGACTTCAATTCTATCCTCAGACACTTAACTAGTTGTGAGACCTGGGCAAATCATATAACCTCAGTTTCTTCAACTGTAAAATGAGGATAATAACAGCACTTGCCTCCCAGGGTTACTATAAGGAACAAATGAGCTAATATTTGTTTTAAGAAAATGCTTAGTGTATTGTCTGGCTCATCACAAATACTATATAAATACTTATTCCCTTCCTTCTTACACTCAGTTGATTTTGTCATCTACATTTACATTCATCTCTATTACATTTCTTCTTCTTCTTCTATTCAGTCCAAAGTTCTTACCAGCCAAGGTCTTTTTTGAATCATGATTCTGTCATCTAGTGTGTTAGTTATACTGACTAGGTTTGTGTCTTTGACCAATTTGATTAGCATGACAAATGTGCCTTTATCTGAGTCCCTGATAAAATGTTAAAAGACACAGAGCCAAGGACAGACCCCTGGGGTACTCCACCAGAAACCTCTTCCAAATGTATAACGACTCTTGGGATTGAGCAATCAAGTCATGTCCAAAACTACCTGTCTACCTACTGCTGCCTCACTCATGCTTCTCTGTGTTTTCTTCAAAAATAACATGAACGTGGGGGCGGCTAGGTGGCACAGTGGAATCAGGAGTATATGAGTTCAAATCCGGCCTCAGACGCTTAATAATGACCTAGCTGTGTGGCCTTGGGCAAGACACTTAAACCCATTGCCTTGGAAAAAACCTAAAAAGTAAATAACATGAACAACTTAGAAGTTTAGACATAGGTTTTATATTTCTTTTTAATCTCCATGGCCTGAACACAGGTCCTTGCTCTTAGTGAAAGCTTCATAAATACAAAATGCCCCCAAAATTATCGGCTTAAAATTGGATAGACTTTTGGAACACCCTGTATTTGTTGAATAAATGATAGGGGGAAGGCATTAAAAAACAACCCCTTCATAAACAGCACATAGACTTGAGTGGATTGGAAGAAAAGAATTGTTGATTAGATTCTAAGCTTCTTGAGGGCAGACACTTGTCTTTGTCTTATTTGTATCCTCAAGCACTTAGTACAATGTCCTGGCAAGGACTAGGAGCTTAACTAATACTTACTGAAATGAATTGAATTGAATCAGGTGAAAGTCTGAGGAGGCTTCCTAGAGTCAGTGGATTTGAGGCAGGGTTCTGAGACTGAAATCAGACTCACCTGAGAAACCTCTGATCCTCTTAGCTGCAAATCTCTTCCCCCCAACATTGCCTGGGGCACTGGCTTTTTCAACACTTATATTCTAGTGCTTTTTGTTCCGTATACTTCTGCCTCCATGCTGGTAGGGAAGGGTCAGTACCTGGCTAGAATGTGAGGAGAGATAAAGGCTGAGATTTATATACCATGTCCCAAAAGTCACGGTGCAAGTTTAGGTTTTATAAGCGTAAAAAGCTTAAGGCTGCACTGAGCCTTTGAGATAGTCTTGCATAATCCTTTCAAGTTTATAAAGCGATTAACATACATTATTTCATTTTAACCTCACAACAAAGCTGTGAGGGAGATACTACAACCATTGAGGATGATGGTCGTGCATTTTTCCGGAAGAAGACCATAAATGACATCAGGTGGGTGATGACATGACAGGTGGGTGAATTGGATTTGAGTGAGAGGGTTCTGTGTTAAATCACCAGCCTCACTTTGTCCTCCAGAGCCAGCTAGGTTTAGTGGACAGAAATGGATCAGGATAACTGGAGACAGATAGCCTTGGATGTGAGGCAAACAGGCGTAAGTCACTTGTCCAAAATCCATTATGACTCCCATTTTGTAGATGAAGTAACTGAGGCCCAGAGTGAGCATTTATTCATACACATACACAGCAGTGATTGGGCAGGTTTCCAACCCAGGTTTTCCTGACGCCAAACCCAACATTTTATTTAATAGGTCACATTGACTCTGTGCTGGCTCTTCAAAAATCATCTGATAAGTCAGATGGAGAAAGAGGCAGAACAGGCTGCAGACACCATGGGTTATATTAACAATATAAAGACTTGTAACCCTATGTTGACTATGACCTTGCAACAATTGTTACCATGGAGTAATACAAAGAAATGTAAGACAAATTTCTACCCTCAAAGGCAGTTCATTTGTATCAAATCTAGAGTCAGAAAGTTGGGAGTTCAAATCCAGCCTGAGATATTTAGTAGCTGTGTGTCCCTGGTCAAGTCTCTTAACCTCTATTTCAATTTTCTGAACTGTAAAATGGGGAAAATAATAGCAGCTGCCTCCCAGGGTTGCTGTGAGGATCAAATCAGATAGTCTTTGTAAAGTAGCTGACCCAAAGCAGCACTATAGGAATCCTAGAATCATCAATCATTATCATCATAGTCCTGTAGTAGAGGAGTCAGGTGCTTTAGCTCCAAGTCCTGGCTACCATCATGAAGCATATCTGAGCCTCAGTTTGCTCATCTGTAAAATGGAGATAACCACATGCTACCTGTTTCGCGGGGTAATTGTGGAGAAGGAACTATAAGAGCAATAGAAAAACTTGAGCCATTTTCATTGTGTATAATGCAGTGGGAGAGAAGAAGCATCTTCATGTGAAGAGCTTCCAGGATGGCACTCACTTTTTTTTTCAGGTTGAAATGAGGGAGGAGGTGTCCCAGGATAACATGAGCCAGTCATGGCAAGACAGAAAAACTCTCCTTTTATAGGAGATGGAACTTTCTTGCCCAGGCTCCTTCTCTATGTGACATTTCAGGGGATCTTCTTCCCTAAACCAAATACCCAAACAATCTCAGCCTAAGGGAGCAAAGGGCATTTTTAAGAGCTCCCCCAGCGATGGCATTCCAGTGCCCTGGAACAGTCTCAGCTGCAAGGCAGGTTGGGAAGCAGATTGCATTGGTCTTGCTGGGGTCTTGGTCCAAAGAGGGTGAGGGGGTCTTACAGAGTGAGATAGGGCCCTTCTCTTTTCCCCATCTTCCTAGAGCAAAGTGCACACAAATCAGGAGGGGGAGGGGAAGGAACAAAATTAAATTAAATTAAAAAAAAGTTGGAGGAACAAATTATTTGGAGACGAAGCAAAAATATCTGTGACACACCGCGTACTGTTTTAATGACAGCCTCGTGTGGGAGGACACTTTAGTCATATTTTTCATTTTCTCTTCCACTGGGAGCCGCGTTCCAGTGATCAGCCCCTGATATCAAATTGGCATGTTCGTTAAATCAGTCACCTCCTCAAATTATTCACCAGGCAGGATGAGTCAAGGAGCTAGGGAGTAACCCCTTCTCCATATGTTCAGGATTCATCCTCCCTTCCTTTGTGGAGAGGAGCAGGAAGCTGAATGGGGAGCTAGGCCCCAGAGCCAGGCGGGAGGGAAGCAGAGAAATTGGCTTATCATCTTCTGGAGGTGGAGCTGTGCTTCAGGTGGCAGTGATAATGAGAAGAGCTAGTGGTTATACGGCGTCTTAAAGTTTACAAATGTCTCATTTGATCCCTCACAACAACTTTGTGAGGTAGATGCTATGATCATTTCCTTTTTACAGATAAGGAAACTGAGGCAGAAGTCTGGTGACTTGTCCAGGGTCACACAGCCTGGTCCCTTTGAATCCAAATCCCATATTCTTATCCACTGTGCCACTGCACAGCGGATAGAGCACAGGACTTGGAGTCAGGAGGATGAGAGTTTGAATCTGGCCTCAGTCACTTGACTTTTGCTACTTGTGTGACCTTGGACAAGTCACTTAACCTTTATTGCTTCGCATCCAAGGCCACCTTCAGTCATCCTGATTCACATCTGGCCATTGGATCCAGATGACTCTGAAGAAGAAAATGAAACTGATAGTTTAGCACAGTACCCCCTCACTCAAATCCAATGCATGTACTTGTCTTGTCATGGCACCACCTCCCCGATATTATGATCTTCTTTGAAAATGGACAAGCATTATTATTATTAGTAGTAATTATTGCTTTTTGACTGAAGTTAGGCTTTTTAAAAGTTATAACTTTTACTTATTTAGCTGTGTGACCTTGGGCAAGTCACTTAACCCTATTGCCTTATAAAAACAAAAGTTATAACTTTTATGGGTCTCAGTTTTCTCATCTATAAAATGAGAGAATGGACCAGATTTCCAATTTTAAATCTATGAAATAATAATAACATCATATCTCTATCACTCTACTTATCCAATTTTAAAGTTTGCAAAGCACTTTATATGTTATCTCATTTGATCCTCATATCAATCCTAAGAGGTAGATACTATTATCACCTTCATATTATAGATGAAGACACTCAGACTGAGAGTCATATAGGTAGTGAGTATTTGAGTCAAAATCAGTACTCAGGTCTTTGGGATATCAAGTCCTTCCCTCTTTGTATGTACTGTTCTACCTAGCTGTATATCTCCTTTGCAAAATCTAAAAGCACTCTATCAATTTAAGCTTGGATTCCTATGGGTTTGTTGTCACCTGTCATTTTAGAGCTCATTCCACTGAGCCAACTGTGGTTTCAGCTAGGTAGCTGCAGAGGTATGCTGCTGGTATTCTCTTTCTCCCCAGAAACTGATTGATCAATGGTGCAGTGGTGGAGTTCTGAGTCTTGAGTCAGAAAGACATGAGTTCAAATCTAATCTCAGATATTAACTTTGTGACTGGGCAAATGACTTAAACTCTGTTTCCTAATCTGCAAAATGGGAGAAATAAAAGCTTCTCCCTGGAATTGTTGTAAGACACAGTGAGATAACTGAAAAGCACTTAGAACAACAGTTCCTTTAGCATAATAGTTGTACTATAATATATAAATGTTTATTCCCCTCATCTCCTCTCTCCTCCACAACTTTCATAAGAATGTGTACTAAAGATATATCTTATATCTTTATACTTTTATTTTCCATCCCCCCATCATCCTGAAATGTAGGTATCCCATAGTGGTGAAGTGAAGCTATCCGAGGTCACAAGTTAGGAAGGAACAGAGTTAGAACTAGCACCCACATCTCTGGGACTCCAGAGCCATCAGACTTTTGACAGCGCTTAGATTCTACATTGTCCTTCTCAGTCACACTCACACTTTTGGTCAAATGTCATTAATATCTAGTAGTCTGACCTCTTAACAACAAAGACCTACAAACATTGGGAGATTGAGGAATGACATGGGCTCTGTAAACTGCAGGGAAAACAATCACACAAAATTAGACCTGTACCTTAAAGCCATTAAGGAAACTTTCTCTTTTATGCCTTTTTTTGGGGAAGGAAAGGACTGGAGGGAGGATTGGTACAAGGAAAGCTAAGAAACCCTACTGAGCCCACTCAGTGGGTACCTATGACCTAGGACCACAGATTTGGAGATGGAAGGGATGGTTGAAATCATCTAGTCTAATACCCTTATTTGACAGGTGATGAAAGATTAGTATCCTCAGACTCCAATCCAATAGTTTTTCTCTTTAATTAAGATGAATATGTTTCAGTGTCTCTGATAATACTATTGGTTCTTTATTCTCAAAGGAAGATCATTACATGAGGGAATTGATGCCTTGGCATGCACATGAATTGGATTTGAGTGAGGGGGTGCTGTGCTAAGTCATCAGCCTCACTTTTTCCTCCAGAACCGTATGGATCCCAGTGATCAGATATGAATCAGGATGACTAGACATGGCTCTAGATGTGAGACTATCAGGGTGAGTGACTTGCCCAAGGTCACACAGCTATTCAATGTCTGAGGTCAAATTTGAAATTAGGTCCTCCTGACTTCAGGGCTATCACTACCCATTGTACCACCTAGCTGTTTATATTGGTATTTTAGAAGATAGGATCAATTTACAAATATGCAAAAGGACAGGGATATAACTTGTGGCCTTTTTTACTTCAGCTCTGTTGAATTTAAATGAAGCAGTTACATCCCTTCACCCAAAATGGGGGACTTTGAAAGAAAATTCTGAATGATCAGCTCAGAATTATTACTTATTAACTGGCTCCAAGTCCTCCTCTGAGTCCCTCCTTCTAGTACTAGTACAACTACAATACAAACAAGAACCACAGTAGATAGCAGCAGCAACTATTTAAATATTTGCAAGACACTTTACAAATATTATCTAATTTCATTCTCACAACTTTGTGAAATAGTTGCAATTGTTATTCCCTTTTTACAGATGAAGAAATTAAGGCAGAAGTTAAGTGACTTGATCCAGGGTCATCTAGCTAGTCTAGTACTCTATCCACTATACCACCTATCTGCTTTTCCCCTCTCCCTTCAAATCCCCTCCCTCTCCCTCTCCTATCCCAGCATCCTTGTCAAGAGAAGAGCTTCCTCGATACCCTCTCCCAAACTCTTAAGCACTAGCTGTTGCTGCTAATGGTGCTGTGAGCTGTTCCCTCCCCAGAGACAGCTGCATTTCAGAGACGGGTGACAGGTGTGCTTACCCTAGACTCATCCTGTGCTGTCGATAACGTACTCGGTTTCTAGGGGAACAAAATAGTTGCCTCGCCACACTGAAAACCTGTGGCATCAAAACAGCTACAACCTTGAGTTTATACTGGCCATGAAACTTATCACATCAAAGAAACACTAGAGCTCCATAGGGTTGGACTTGACTTCTCTAAAAGTATTTGTCTGGGTCCCCAAGGACAGTTTCTCTGGGGGTTCAGCTCAGCTAGACAGGTTTCCACAACCAAGGGGAAGCCACATCATTAAAGAAAAATAATACTCCCTGTCTCTATGATACCCAGATAAATTTGTCCTCTGGAATAGGAGTTTGATTTAATTCATATTAACAGGAACCAATAGAGTCAACACCCTGCTTTGCATGGCATAGGATTCTTTTTCATATTAAACACTTGATTGTTGACTCCATAGACACAAGTGAAGATTCAAGTCTTTAAACTCTTTCCCTGGGAATGACTAACATTGGGAACTTCACAGAGTACCTTTTGACACACGATTTGTAGAATAAGTTGTCAAATCATTCATTCAACAAACATTTATTAAGTGCTTACTATGTGTATTGTACCAGGGAACCAAAATTTAGATAAGGCACAGTCCCTGCCTTTGTAAAGCCATGGCCTAACACAAGAACAGATACAGATGATTATAATGGAATTAAGTGCTTTTATTTCATTCAGTTGTTTTTCAGTTATGCTTCACTCTTTTTCACCCCTTTGGAGTTTTCTTGGCAGAGATACTGGAGTGGCTTGCCATATCCTTCTCTAGTTCCTTTTACAAATAAGAAATCTAAGACAAAAAGGGTTAAATGACTTGCCCAGGGTCAAATAACTATTAAGTGTCTGAATACAGATTTGAACTAAGGTCTTTCTTGACTTAACATCTGATACTTTATTCACTGCCCCATTTAAGTGCATTATAGAAGGGAAAAAGCAAAGCTACAGGAAAATTCTGAGGAGAAAGGTTACTTCAGATTGGGACAATCAGGGAAGAACTCATGGAGGATGGCATAATTTGAGTTAGATTTTAAAAATCATGAGTAGGAAGTTAAGAGTTAAAGATATGGCTTGTAATCTAGCTAACATTCCCAGTCTACTCATCCTTTCACCCTCCTTTTCACCTCTCTATCCTTCCTCTGAAAGACTTATATGCTGCTAGGTGAACTTTTGTCTTATCTTGATTTTTCCTTCTCTTGCCCAAGCTAAAATGTTGAAGCAGTAATAAAAGCTCTGACCTGAGCAGTTTCCATTCTCTCCTCCTTAGGCAGTCTCCACCCATTATATAGGTGCCAGATTTAGAGCAACACCCATTTGGCTTAGCTCTTCTAAGCTTAGAACTCATGATCATAAGCAATCCACTTGGGATTCTTGGTCTCTTCAGCACCAGGAATGAGATATGTTCTATTCCATCTAGCATTTTGTCTTTTTTCTCCTGGAACCTGGTTGTCTCCACATTATTTCTTAACCATGGTACCAAGTATGCCCTTCCTCCACTACTGCTCCTTCTAGCTGACCTTTAGGTGTTGTCTTTTCCTAGTAGAATGTAAGATCCTTGGGGGTAGAGCATGTCTTTCTTTCTTGAAGTATCCTCATGGGTTAGTACAGTGACTGACACATAGTAGGAACTTAATAAATGCTTGATGATCCATTCATCCATCCATCCATTCCTGGTATAGGATATAGTATAAGCTAAGGTAGAGGTTGAGGAATACATTTTGTGTACATGAGATGAAGAGTAAACCAATCTGGGTAAATCATGTTGAATTTGGAAGCAAAGAGAGAAGGGATGTCAGTGGATGGAAAGGATAGACAGCATCATGGAAACAATGTACATGAACTTGGACAGATTTGGGAAATAGTGAAGGATAGAAGGTCTGGGCACACTATAGTCATATATAAGTTATCACTGAACAATAACATTGTTTTCTAGACTCCTTTCTCATAAAATAAAATGATTAAGTTCCTCAGTCCATCAAATTAAGAACTAAATGGGACTGTGACAGAATGAATGAATGACATAGACCTGAAAAACAACTTGAGGACACTATCATGTGGGATTAGCCCAAGGTCATAGGTTTAGAGCTGAAGAGACCCCAGAGGTCATTTAGTCATCACTTTACAGATGTTGAAACTGGGGTGTATGGAGGTTAAATGATCGATCAAGGTTACAAAGTGAAAAGGGGTAGAGCAAGGATTTGTACCTCTAACTCTCTATCCATTGCTATTTTTACTGTCCCCCCAATGTCTTCCAATTAATAACTAATTGACACCTGAACAGGCTCCTGAAACATGCACAAGATTCAAATGGAAGGAAGAATATTCTGTGTGTGTGTGTGTGTGTGTGTGTGTGTGTGTGTGTGTGTGTGTATGTGTGAATGTAAGAGACAAAAGGAAAATTAGTGGTTCTAGAAAATCAGCTATCAGAAAAGCTTCTCATAATTAATAATATTCATGATAATCATTATCACAATAATGTGATAATAGAGCCTACTATGTGCCAGACATTATATAATTAGTGCTTTACAATCTTCATCATATTTGATTCTTACAACAACTATGGAAGGTAGGTTCTTCTATTATGATCCCCATTTTACAGTTGAGGTACTTGGGACAAATAGAGGTAAAATGACTTTCTTAATTTCACAGATAGTAACTGATGTGGTATTTGAGCTCAAGTCTTTCAGACTTCAGGTACAGTTCGCTATTTACTGTACCACCTAATTGGTAAAACAATATATTTACCTTCAGTCTTGCTAATCATATCAAAAGGACTTTAAAGTGGAAAAAAAATGGTACAAGTGGGGAGGGAGTAGAAAATGTCTCCCTCAGGAATATCATGGTCAATATAGAATAAAGAATATCAATAGAGACACCTAGGAATTTATGGAAAATAAAATATAATGAAGGAAATAACAATAAAACTCTTGGTTTCCAATGTCTTCACACATGTAGGATAAGACCCAAAACTGAAACCTGACTCTAGTAGTTTATGCTTTATTAAAAAGAAATGAAATAGGCAGAATAGCCTAATATTTATATATGTACACACACATACATATATACATATACATATACATACTATATATATATACACAACACACAGTCTTTTGAAGAAATTCAGGAAAAAAGAGGAAAACATGAAGAACATTTGCATGAAGATAAACAAAAGCAGACACAGGAGTGGTATTTTCCTTAGAGTACACTACAGACCACTGGGAGAATGAAGCATGGGTGCAAAGTTCAGAAGCTTGATATACTGATGATCTAGTGATGGAGAACATGAAACTGACAATTAACTGATTTTCCTTAATGATACTTTCATCCTTCAAAAGAGGGAAGAACCAAAGAAGAGAACTTTGATTCTGAATTTTATTCTTATCAACAAAGAAAAAGTGATGCCTGGAGGGTAAATGATGAGAACTGTTCCTCAAAGTAACACATTCATCTTAACATATGTGATAGAGAAGGAAAGGAAAGCTAAGTATAGTCTGACATGCACCCTTCATTTAGGAGGAAATGAAAAGTAGTCATGAAAAAGATTAGGAAGAATCCCAAGGAGTAACTTCTAGAAGCATGGAAAATTCTCAAGGATGAAATTCTGAATATAAGAAGAGAAATAATATTGATGAAGAAGAAAAAGGGAGTTAATGAAGAAAATAAATATGGATGCACAAGGAACTCACCAATAAATGATTTTAAAAAAATGCAAGCAAAGTATTGGTAACAGAGGATGAAAACCAAAGTGTGATCCTGAAAGAACAGAACTTGGGAGAGCTTAAGGTCAGATTGATCTGAGGCTGGTGAGGAGAGCCAAAAACAATGGTTACTGAAAAAGTTTTCTTTTAAAGCTCTGTTAAAAAAAACAAAAAACAAAAAAAAAACCCCAAGAATGACAAAAGGATAGTACTGCAGGTTTTTTTTTTTTTTAGTTTTTTGCAAGGCAAACGGGGTTAAGTGGCTTGCCCAAGGTCACACAGCTAGGTAATTAGTAAGTGTCTGAGACCAGATTTGAACCCAGGTACTCCTGACTCCAGGACCGGTGCTTTATCCACTGCGCCACCCAGCTGCCTCAGTACTGCAGTTTGTGAAGGGTGGGACACAAATGAACTATGATGGAAAAAAAAGGTAGTGTTCAATTTTTACTTGCTTATATTTTTCTCTGCAAGAGGAATGACCTATGAAAAAAACAAAAATAGTTAATGAGTTAGTACCCAATATAAGTAGGGAGGCAATAAGGGAGTACTCAGTTGCCTTTCATTAGTTTACATAAATCTTGGGTAGATGTGTCTTTGAACACAAGTGATTTTTGAAAAATTGGAAAGAACAGGAAAGAAAGGCAATGCAGATTTGAAGAGGGCAAACATTGCTACAATTTTCAAATTAGGAAAATAATACAATTTTCAATCATAAAACAGTGATAATGACTTCTATTCTTAGAAAAGCTCAAGAATTATTAAAAGGATGGCTACTGAACACCTCCAAAAGGAAGCAATGATAAAGAAAATAAAGTTTTTTCAATTTCAGAAAATGCTAGGCTAATTTCATTTCCTTTTTTGACAAGGTCATTATTAATCTGGTAGATGAAGAGATTGTTCTCACTAGAGTTTACCTAGATTGTATCAAAGTGTTTGACAATGTTCCTCATATTATTCTTCTGGATAAGATAAGGAGATATAGTATATAGAATAGTACATTTAGGTAAATTCGGAACTTGTTAAATGACTAGACCCAAGATTTGTGGTTGACTTGGAAAATGGTCCCTAGTGGAGTTTCCCAGGATGTGTTATCAGCCTTGTGCTATTTACCACTTTTATTAATGGCTTGAATGAAGTCATTGAAGATAAAGTTGTTTGTTCTCCGTTCTTGAAGAGGACCATGATATCAGGAAGGGGATGCCATGACTTGTAAGTGAATTGGATTTAAGGGAGGGAAGGCTGTGCAAAGTCAAAGTCTTATTGTCTCTTCTGGAGTCATCTGGGTCTATTGACAAGATGTAGATCATAAAAGTTCAACAGACTAAAATATTGTGTTGAATCTAATAATTCAATAATTCTAATAATGAAATTTAATGGAGACAAATGTAAAGTTTCATTCAGGTTTAGAAAATCAATATCACAAGCACAAAGATGGGGGAAGTATAACTGGGGTAGGGGTAAGGGAAGGCATTAGTAGATTTCAAATTCAATGATCTAATAGCAACATCAGGCAATAGGAAAAAATGCTGATGATATCCTGGGTTGCATTAAGGGAAGTAAACATAGATTATAGAACAAGGAGATGATTGTTTCAACATACCATGTCCTGGACAATCAGTTCTGGGCACTATACTTAAGCAAGGACATTGATAAGCTGGTGGGCATTCAGTAGGGTGATTAGGATGGTAAAAGGCCCAGAAAGGAATCTATATGAAGGCTGGACAGGGGAACTGAGGATACTTATCCTGGAGAAGAGGTGATTTTGGGGGGGGGCGGGGGGGAAAAGGACATGATAGCTGTCTTTAAGAACATGAAAGGCTATCATATGAAAAAGGCCCTGTATTTATTCTTTTTGGGAATAGAGAGCAAACCTATGAGTACTCGTTTGAAAAGAGACAAATTTTGGATTGAAATAAAGAAAATCTTAACATTTAGAAGTATCCCAAAGTGGCTTGGGCTGCTCTGGGAGGGAGGGAGTGAAATCTTCTTCAATATTAGGCTTCCAAAAGAGAATAGATCAACACTTGTTGGGGACGATGTACACGAGTTTCCACTACAAGTACATGTTGGACTATATGGCCTCTGGAATTTCTTCAACTCTGAGATTCTTTGATTTTGTAACTTTCTTTCATGGGTAAGACATGCCAAATTGAATGTCCATAGCAGAATCTTTCTTTTCTCTTTCTATACCCCACCCCATCCTGATTATTGGTGGAGATTCTAAAGAAAAGAATAAGAGGCAATCAGGATTGGGTCAGTGTTGCCTAGAGCTAAGGGGGTGACCCAAATGACTCCTAGAAAAACCTTTCATCTCTAGATGTAATCTAATACTATATAATTAAAACCCAGTCCAGGTTCAATGGGTTTGATCAACTTGTTACTGTGAGCCTTATGCCTGGTCAAGGTGGGGTGAGGGGAAGAGAAGACAAAGAAGAGAAATGGTAATATCAGCTCTTCGAGTATTCATCACTTCTTTGCAGTTACTCAAGTCTTCAGAATAAAGGAAACAGAAGTGAGAAGGAATGGGACAAGTTGGGGAGAAGAGGGAAAGGGGAGCTTGTGGTAACTTTGAAGCCCTTGGCCATCATGGTTTTGGCTAAAGGAGAAGGTTAGTTTGCCAAGTGCACTCTTCTGATCTGAAGTCCATCTGCCCCTGGTTCTACTCTTCTCTTGACATACTTTGAGGTGAGCTGCTCTGACCCTCTCAATACTCCTGCCGTCCTCTGGCTCAGCATGACTGGAATGAGGCCAGGACCCCACAGAGTGAAGGCTCCGCATGAGAAGGCATCGATTTCAATTCCACCTCTTAACTCATTTGTTCCATTCATTAAACAGCAGAGTCATTTGCATCTACTGCAATATTCTAGCAAAAGGAGAAAAAAAACTCCTGTAATTAACTTGGCACCCAAATACCTCACCTGGGCATTGCCCAAAGCATAGAATGCCATACAGTGGACACTGGCTTCTTAGATTGGCTCAAGAGGGAGGCTGGGGGAAAGGAATAAAAATAACATATGAAACCTAGTGGCAGGTTCTGTCATATTTTAAAGGCCTCAGGAATAGGTCCTATGGCAGACTTTGTCAGCTGCCTGAGAACTACCAGCCTACCTATGTACAGATAGATGCATTGGTAATCATTGGTAATCTGGACATGAATGCTTTAGTCATGGCAGTCCAATTTGGACAGTCAGTATTTATAAGATGTTTTGCAGCATATAAAGTTGGTTCTTCATACCACTCCAGGAAAGAAAGTACTATTATTCCTATTTTACAGAGAAGGAAACAGAAACTTGTCAAGAGAGTTGCCTGATGTTACTAGCATAAGTGTCAATACAATTTATTTCAATAAATATTTGTTGAATACCTTGGCAAGGACCTTACAATGCCCATTGTGTAGGTAGTGATTGGGACACAGGACCTCTCTCAAGAATCATAAGTTCATAGAGTTTGAATGAACTCTAATGCCATAGTATAAAAGGAAACTGAGACTCCAGGAGGTAAGTGACTTGGTCCAGGTAACTTAGGTAGTAATTTTCAGAGGAAGGATTTGACCCAGGTCCTCTGACTCCTCAGATAGTATACATTTTTTTTTTTGCTAGACAGTGGGTTAAAGTGACTTGACCAAGGTCACACAGCTAGGTAATTATTAAGTGTCTGAGACCAGATTTGAACTCAGGTACTCCTGACTTCAGGGCCTGTGCTTTATCCACTGTGCCACCTAGCCGCCCCTAGTATACTTTCTTCTATACCATCCTTGCAGTCTAATGGAAGCAGGACTGAAACCCATTTTTTCTAATTCCATATTTAATATTTTCCTCACGAAGAAAGCAGCACTAGGATAGTAGGGATAGAGAGTTAGGCACCTGGTGTCAAAGTCCAGAGCAGGAACACAGGGCCTGAGTCTTTTCCTAGAATCATAAAATGACAGTGTTCAGAGTGAACCTCTTCCTTCCATATTTTTCTCTAGTATTCAACCTGGAGGGCATTCAGCATGGGTCACTGGGTATGAAAGTCTTTGTGGTCCCCATCACTTAGCTGCCTTTTCACCAGTATCATCCCTTTGCCATACAGGGACCTTTGTCCCCTTCCTCTTTCCTGTTCTCTCTTTGGGATTGTTCTTTCCCATTAGAATATAAGCTCCCTATGGGTAGGAATTGGCTCCCCACTTCCCGTTCTTATATCCTCAGTACTTAGGATAATACCTGAATGCTTAATAAACATTTGTTGGTATATTTATCTTTTCTTTCCTTCCTCATCCTTCTCCACAGATTGCCTCTTTGCCCTCAGTTGATTACAAAGAACCCTATTTGAAGTGCTCCTTTATTTATAAATTACCTTCAAGTAATACCCTGGATTTGACTGTTGAATGTATATATATATATATTAGAACCATCTTTTTTGTTTTGCTCACCAACTGTTATTTTTTCAACCAATAAGAAAAATGAACAGTCCCCAAAAGCTCTTGCTATTTTTTGCTTCCTTAGTAAAATGGCTATTGTTAAGCTGCAATTAAAACCATTTTCATTAGGAATATACTTTGAAAATCTATCCCAAATGCCATAATTTACTATATTTGGGAGTTACCAAAGGTCTCTCTTTTTAACTTCAACAAGTCTGTAGCTTCATGTACATAGATATTCCTTTACCCAGGAGAGGAACAAATTTATAGAGTTGGAAGGAGGTCCTCAGAGGTGACCAAATGACTTCATTTTATAGATAAAGAAACTGAGGCTCAGAGAATTTAAATGATTTTCTCAGGGTCCCTGAGTAAGCAATGATTTGAAAAACTAATTGAGCCCAGATTTTCCTGACTCCAAGTGTTATATGTAATAGAGCAGCAAGGCTGCGGGTCTCAAGTAGTTACCAAACTTAATTTTTAATTTTTTATTTTTTTTTAGTTTTTTGCAAGGCAAATGGGGTTAAGTGGCTTGCCCAAGGCCCCACAGCTAGGTAATTATTAAGTGCCTGAGATCGGATTTGAACCTGACTCCAAGGCCAGTGCTTTATCCACTTTATCCACTTTATCCACTAGCCACCCCCCAAACTTAATTTTAAAGATGCAGCAAAATAATGTTAATTTGTGGTTTTCTACTCAATATGTGACACAAAATGTCATTGGTTAATATGCCCATCATATGTGTTCCCATTAACCTGCTAGGGGATCACTCACAATTTTGACTACAAAGACTGTAATGTGGAATGATTACAGTCATATGCAATCAATGGAAGAGTAATGGTATTAAAAGATAGGTTTTTAAATCAGCAAGCAACTTGGGATCATCAAATCCTTATACAATTTTCCAAATGCAATAAAGCCCTCTCTCTTCCTTCAACTAAATGTAAACATTGAGCCCAGAATTAATCATTTATCTGTAAACACACATACATGTATATATGTTCCTTTCTTCTTCTGGTCTGAACTACAGATAATTTTGAGCCAATTCAATGAAAGTAAAGCTATAGTCATTTTGGATTATCTGTAAAGAAAAAAGTCCAATCAATAAACAAGGATTTGTTAAGTATGTGGGAAAGGACTAGAATTACAAATACAAAAACTTCATGGTGGGGTAGACATTTAGCTACACTACAGGGCAGTATGGAATGTCTGAAAAGTGATTTCAGATTTGGAATGAGAAGAACTAGAGTTCATAGTCCATCTATTGTCACTTACTGGGCATCTTGGGCAAATGATTTAACTTCTCTCATCTCTAGAATAAGAGTGCCCCAAACCTCTAAGGCCCCTTCCAGCTCAAAATCTATGGTCTGATCATGTCTTTGGAACCCAGTTTTCTCATTTGTAAAACAAGGAGATTGATCTATACCCAAAGGGCTATAAAACTGTGTATACCCATTGACCAGCAATAGTGCTACTAGGTCTATATCCCAAAGAGATAAAAAAGGAAATAATCTATATGTATAAAAATATTTATAGTATCTCCTTTTGTTGTGGCAAAGAATTAGAACTTGAAGGAATGTCTATCAATTGGGGAATAGCTGAGCAGATTGTGGTATGATTGTGATGGAATACTATTGTGTTTAAAGAAATTAGCAAATATTTTCAGAAAAACCTGGAAAGACTTATATGAACTGATTCAAAATGAAGTGAACAAAACCAGAACATTGTACACAGCAACAACAATATTGTGTGATGATCAGATGTGAATGACTTAACGGTTTTCAGCAATACACTGATCTAAGGCAGTTCTGAAGTACTCATGATGAAAAGTGCTACTCATTGCCAGAGAATGAACTGACAGATTCTGAATACAGATCAAAGTGTACTTTCCCCCTTTATTTTTCTTGGCTTTTTTCTTGGGGTCTCTATTTTCTTTCACAACATGACTAATATGGAAATGTTTTTCATGACTGCACATGTATAACCTATTTCAAATTGTTTGCCTTCTCATAAGGGGGGAGGGAAGAAAGTGAGGGAGAGAATTTGGAACTCAATATTTAAAAAAATTATGTTAAAATATTTACATGTAACTGGAAAAATGAAATACTTGAGAAAAAGAAGGTTGGATTAGCTGATTCCTAAATTTTTCTTCACCTCTAAATCCTATGAATTTTCAACCTTCTCCATGTTGGGTGAGAAGTCAGTATCTTTGGATGCTGCCATGAGGTATATTTACAATTCAGGAGCTAAATATAGATCTGATTTCCCACTCTAAGCCCCTCTCAATCTCCCCGAGGCAGAGGAACTGGGAAAGCATCAGTGTTTTAGTCAACTCGGCCGAGAGACAGACAGACAAACCTTATCTACACCTGTCAGTGATTGGTTCTGAGAAACTGTGACATCCTGCAGGAAAGCAGGTCACCATGGCGACCTAGTGCAACAACAATTGCTATCCTTGGTTCTGAACTCTCCCTCCCTCTGCTGCCCTGCTGGCCCCAACTCTGCCAGGGGAAAGGAAATCACATCTCTGCTTCTCCCACTCCTGGTTTGGCTCCAGCTGAGCTCTATGTACAACACAGAGGAACCCAGGTTCACAACGCTTACAACTCACAATGAGTTGATTTTCTTTCTTCTCCAATTGTATCTTTGGATTTGTGTTTTTCTTGGCCCAGATATTTGTTCCCAAGGTGCTGTGGTGGCTGCTCTGTTGGGCGTTCAGGAGGAGGTGGGGAAGAAATGTTATTCACTGGGAAAAGCTGTGGTTCTCAGGGACTGCTTCTATGTGAGCCGCCCCTGAACACCAAGAAAGGATGAATCAGTCCAGGCTCATCAGAGCCTTTCATGCTAAACCAGCTCAAAGGACCGATTTAGAAACTGCGTAGTTTTTCGCCTTCAGTGAATTTCAGAGTCACACTCTAGAGTGGGCCCTCGATCCTTATTATCTCTATCCAAATGCTTTGATTACATACTAGTAATTGCATATCTCACAATTCAAGAAAGAGCTAAAAGATAGAGTCTATTGTCCAGGACAGACCCACAATTTGGAGAGCGCATAGACAGTGGAATAAAAATGTAAAACCTACACGTGAATGAATAATAAGAGTTTCACCACATACAATAAGTTGAGGGTAGCAAGCAGTGATTGGCTATACAAGAGGCAACATATCATAGAAGAGAGAGTGCTGGAACTAGGGTCAGAGAGACCTTTCAAATCCTGCCTGTGACACTTCGTTGTGACTCGGGTCACTTAAATTTTAAGTCTCAGATTCCTCATCTGTTAAATAGAACTGACAATAACTGTAGTGCCTACTCATAGGTGGTTGACAAGTTCAAATGAGATAATGTATAAAAATTGCTATGGAAACTTTAAAATATTGTGTAAATGTCAGCTATTTTGTTATGGAAGCCTTGAGAGCAGGAATTGTCTTGTTTTCCTGCCTGTCCCTCCATTTTCCCCCACAATGCTTTTGCACACAGTGGGGACTTAATTTCTTCTTTATTCATTCATTCATTTATTCATTCATTCATGGGAGTTACTTGACTTTCTGAGGTAGATCAAGGGATAGATGTTAGTCCTTTTCTCCTAGTCTCACAAAATTAAAGAAAGTGGTGATGTGAAAGGAGAGGGGAAAAAAGGAGAGGGGAAAAAAAAGGAGAAATGGACTTGTTAAGTTTCTTTAAACAATTCCTGGGAGGATTTAGTCTTGGCATCATCATCATCATCATCATCAGAATAGATATTATTATTGATGTTGTAATTGGTCCAGACCTGTGATTTCATTTATTTAGTGAACTTCCCCTTATGAAACTTCCTCCACCAACATAGATACACAATTATCTTTCAATTTCTGGACTTAGAGAGTTGCTTGGGGCTACTGAGAGCTTAAGTAATTTATCCAATATCACAAACCAATATACAGTGGCCAGAAAGTCTTCTTGACTCGGTCCAGTTCTCTATGTACTAGGCAACATTGCCCCTCAATAATGATGATAGAGAATTATCTATAATTTCATTGTAGACCTTACAATGAGGCAAGTAGCCAGCATCATGAGTTAATTTTGGAGATGAAGAAACTAAAATAGGATTCAATTCTATAAACATTAGGCACTTACTGTATGCAGAACACTGTACTAAGCACTAGGAGAGAAATTAAACTTAGTTTGCTTAAAAACATTTAGGTGGGACTTTTTAAGATTGGAAAGCATTTGAGATCCAATATCTCATTTGATCTTCATCACAACCCATGAGGCATTATTATTTTCATTTTACAAATTTACAGAAGCCTGGGAAAATTTAGTTTCCTTGACCACAGTAGAAAGTGTTTAAGTCATAAGTCACCTAGCTAATAACTGTGAAATTTGAACTGAATACAGTCCCAGGAATCTATTCATTCCATCCTGCTGCCCTAGTTTTCTCCTTTTGTGATAATCAGGTTACAGTTTGTTTGACAACATCAACAATAGCTACTAATTTTCCCTTGGTCCATCCCAAATGGCCAAGGAACTTCCATAAATGAATGATTTATTAATTCTTTCCAAAGCACCTCATTTATTTGAGAAGCAGAGGAAAGAATGTTGAATTTGGGACCAGTGAACCTGGGATCCACTGACCTTGCTGTGGGTTGGAGGCAAGTTACTTAATCTATGCATCTCAGTTTCCCCTCCTGTAATGAGATAATAAAATAGGTACTGATTTCAGGGTGGTAGTGAGAAAAATGCCTTATGACCAAAATATGAGTTATTTTGTTAATTAAGGTGGCACAATGGATAGAGCACTGCCTTGAAATCAGGAGGAAAGGAGTTTGAATCTGACCTCAGACACTTGATTCTTAGTAATTGTGTGACCTTGAACAAGTCACTTAAACCTGATTACCTCACATCCAGGACCATCTCCAGTCATCCTGACTCATATCTAGCAACTGGATCCAGATGTCCCTGCAGGAGAAAGTGAGGCCAGTCCAATCCATATACTTATCATGACATCATCTCTCTGATGTCATGGTTCTCTTCAAAAATGAAGGAAAAACATTAGTTAGGTATAATGTCATAATAAGCAATATATAGTCACTATGCTAGCCTTCCAGGTGACTTATGGTTTAAGATAATGGCAAAATGAAATCCTCTCTTTTTGAATATATATTGTGACCGGGTTTGATCATTTCTATATATTCATCATATTCTAGCTCATGTAGTTGTTTCCTTTCTCCATAAAGACTCTCAGTTCTTTGAGAACCAGAACTGTCTTGGTCCCGACCTTTTTACTTCCTTACCTCTAGCACACATGTCAATCTGCCAATACATCAGGAATCTAACACATCACCAAAGATAATGTTCCTTCAGTATCAAAAATAGCACGGACTTAGAGCTGGATGGGGTCTTAAAGATGATCTTAAGTCCAAAGGACTCATTTTTACAAGTGGGGAAACTTAAGGCCCAGAAATGAAAATAACTTGTCCAAGGTCATAGAGTTAATAATCCTCAAAGTTAACCCTTAAAGACCATGGAAACATTGTGTTCCTTCCTAATGGAACTTCTTTGGCCTATATCAACCACCTCAAAATTGAAATATGTTCTACATTTCATTCTTCCTTACTGTTTCCTATGGGCAACTAGGTGGTACAACAGATAGAGCACTGGCCTTGGAATCAGGAGGATTGGAATTAGAATCAGACATTTGACTCTTACTGGGCATGTCACTTAACCCTGATTGCCTCAATCCAGAGCCATCTCCAGTCATCCTGATTCATATCTGACCACTGGTCCCTGATGGCTCAGGAGGAGAAAATGAGGCTGGTGACTAAGCACAGTACAACCCCCCCACCTTAAATCCAATTCATGTGCTTGTCATGGCCTCACCTCCCTTGATGTCATGGTCTTCTTTGGGAATGAAGAGCAAACATCATCATTTCATACAAAATCTTGTTTTTACAACTAGACTGTAAGCTCTGAGAAGGCAGAACCTATGCCTTATACTATTTCAGGGAATCCCACAAGACTTAGCATGCTACTTCAGAGATAGTGAAGGACCTGCATCATATTAATGCCAAAGATAAATGTGTATATGGGTGTTATGTGCACCTGTGTGCCTTGTGTTTATGTGGTGGAACAAGAATAATAACAATCAATTCTGAGATTTACACATCTCCCAAATGCTCTGTTCTCTCTGGCATTAGCCATCAACTTTCTGATTTTAAGGTGTGTTCCTAGTCTTTACTTCAGTCCATTTAACATTTCTGCCCAATAAAAGGAAAATCAGCGGGGATTGTCATAGAAACTCCAACTGTCATTCTTTTTTGTTGCTGGGGGGCTGAGGAGACTGAAGAGCAGACAAGAAAGAGTGATGGTGAGAAGAATCATAGAGTTAAGAAATGGCAGGGAACTTGCAGATCATCTAACTCAACCCCTTTATTTACAGATGAAGAAACTGAGGTCCAGAGAAAGGAATTGACTTTTCCAACATCACACAGAAATCAATCAAGCAGAATCAGTATTCAAATATGTGTCATCTGACTCTAAACTCACCACATTAAAGAATTAAAACAACAAAATGATTCTTGTCTCTGCTATTGAGTGCCAGGGGAAGATTAATAATCTGAAAGTCCTGGCTCCAAGCTTGTGGGTTGTGTTTTTTTGGGGGCAGGACAGGGTGTCAAAGGAAGAATGATGTGAATTGGCAAGTAATAGACAACATATACAAAGGAGTGGGAAGAAACTTAAAATTCAGAAGACACACTTCTATTTTAAATTAACATCCTTTCTCCCCATATACAAGGCTTAGACTCTCTTCTAAGTCCTCCCCCCCAACAAGACACGTACTCTTTCATACAAGTCAATGTTCTTGCCCCACAATAGGTGTGATTGCTTCCTATTACGTTGTCATGGCAACATCCATTTCCATCTGGGGGGTGGGGGGAGCTTGGGATAGGGAGATGGAAACAAATGAGCGGCCAATCAGTCTTTCCTGGAAAGTCACATAATGACACACTGTTCTCTGCCAATTGCCAAAGACAGGCAGAGGAAAAAAAAAGTTAGTATGAGTGAATCCTTTCTGGGTCTGGGTTTCTCTGGATCAAAGAGATGATTCCCCCCTCATCTCTGGTGCACTTTTTAAATTATTAACTACTGTAGATGTTGAGTGAAATTCAGTTCATCAATGGAGTGCTGGTCCATTTGGGAGGGGATGAGGAGAGAAGTGGATTGCTGCTTGTATAGGATAAGAGGAGGACTGAGGGAGACTGGGGTCATTCAGACCTAGCCCTGCCCCAGTGTGATGAATAAGTGAGAAGTGACTAGATCTTCTCCTGGTTCAGGCAGGTTAGATTCTATAAAAACTCAAGACTTTCAGGGCCATCCTATACCTTGAAGAAAAATGATACTCCCTATTCTATATCCTCTTTGTATATTGTTTGGTTGTGTCTACCTCTGTGATCCCTTTGGGGTTTTCTTGGCAAAGATGCTCAAGGGGTTTGTCATTTTC